>NW_024543062.1:14049166-14730000 GCF_018167655.1 Microtus oregoni | reverse complement strand
ACGCTGACTGCCTCCACCATATTTGACTGACTGGTCTCACAGCCACTCCTCATGGGTGCTTCCCACACAGAATAAGACCCACCCTGAACCCCATAATCGCCACTCTCCTCGGGTGGGTCATGGCCTACAATTCCTCTGAGGCTCTTCTTCCCAAGAGGCTGTGGTCCAAGCTTGCCCAGGATAGTGAGAATGGTGATCTGTGCCCCGGGAGCCACAGATCACCACCTCAGGAGACTGACTTGTGTGTGTGGTGCTTAGGTCACAGGACAGCCTCATCCAGTGCACACCCCAATTGATGACCTTGAAGTTAACAGAATCCCTTCCTCCGGGGACAGAGAAAATTATCCCCCATGCCCCAAGGGTCTGTGGGCCCTTCAGCCTAGTGTCACCAGTGGGAGTGGGAACAGGGAGTCTGCAGGATACAACACGCACACGAGTGACAGCATCCCCTTTCCAAAAGGCACTGTGGAAGAGCCTCCATGCTGGCTGCTCACTCTCTGCCCTCTGGAAACTCTCAGCCAAGAAGACACTGCAGCACCCATAGAACACGAGGGTGTTGGCAGAATTTCAATGAAGAAGAGCAAGCCCAGATTTTCACCATTTCCTTTGGATGCCTTCCTTGTTAACCACTCGAGCTAGCTTCAGCGAAAAGTCTGGAACAGGAGGAAAGAGGTAAGAGAGTTAAGGATCGTGGCCTACCTGAGTGTGTGTGTGTGTGTGTGTGTGTGTGTGTGAAGGAGAGGGTGGACCACTTCAGGTCCTCAGACTCCCCTCCCCAAAGGTCACCCCATTCTTTTTTAAAAAAATTAATTAATAATAATAATTATTATTTATTAATGTACTTATCAATGTTTATTACAATATTCTGTCTGCATGTATGCTGCAGGCCAGAAGAGGGCACCAGATATCATTACAGATGGTTGTGAGCCACCACATGGTTACTGGGAATTGAACTCAGGACCTCTGGAAGAGCAGTCAGTGCTCTTACCTTTGAGCCATCTCTCCAGCCTCTGATCACCCTGTTCTTATGGTGAAGTGTGAGGTCGAACATATTGTTCCAACTCTGGGGACAGTTTATGGTTATTATCAATTTAGGGCTTCCTTCCTGCAGGGTGACTTGGGTCTTTTTCTAGATTTTGTAACAGCCTAATGTGGGTGACCTCATCACTCATTACACTCTAGGTAATGGTGACTTTGCTAAGTCACCATTGTACAGGAGGGCCAGTGAAGCCTGGGTCCGTTGACAACAGGAGGTCTGTGCTAGAGCATGAACCATCACTGTCTCAAACTATCTAGAAATGCTGGCCAGCTACCTCAGTCAGCCTGGCTGTGCTGCTTCACTGCGGCTGCACCAGATGCACAGCTGCAGGGCCGTCCTCAAGGCCATCGTCCTGTCCAGCTCAGTAACCTGCATGAAAATATAGGATTGTGACTGGACTGAGCCCTCTGACCTCTGAAGACATCTACAGACCTGAGAGGAGAGGCAGCCAGGAGACTAGTATGAGTATCAAGGGTTTAAGAGCTGTGGCCAAAAACCACATCTGGTTTTCACCGGCTTGTTTCCAGGGCGTCAGAACTGTCCAGAGCCTGGGGGTCCTGAGCCAGCTCCTCTCTCTGGACCTGTGGACAGCTCAGAGCACATTTCTTAGGATCACTTCCAAGGTATGTGACTCAGTCCTTGCTGACATGTGGTATGGATGTCACAGTCACGACTCCCTGGAAACAGGTCTGCCTCACCACACACAGCACATCCTGTCTCCCATCTTCCCAGAATTCCGACTCCCTTGGTAGGTCCTGAAAGTGGAAAAACTGAGGTTCAGAAAGCTTAAGTTGACCCCAAGCCACAACAGATACTCTGCCTATCTGTTCCCTTTCTTTTCTGAAATAAGCAATCCAAAAACTCTACCAAGGAACTTCTACAGCTCATAAACACTTTCAGTAATGTAACAGGATACAAGATTAACTCAAAAAAATCAGTATCCCTCCTATACACAGATGATAAAAGGATTGAGAAAGAAATCAGAAAAACCACACCCTTCACACTAGCCACAAGTAGCATAAAATATCTCAGAATAACTCTAACCAAACAAGTAAAAGATTTGTATGACAAGAACTTTAAATCTTTGAAGAAAGAAATTAAAAAAGACACCAGAAAATGAAAAGATCTCCCATGCTCTTGGGTAGGCAGAATTAACATAGTAAAAATGGCAGTCTTACCAAAAGCAATCTAGAGATTCAGTGCAATGCCCAGCAAAATTCTTCACAGACTTCAAAAGAATGGTACTCAACTTCATATGGAAAAGCAAAAAACCCAGGATAGCCAAAATAATCCTGTACAATAAAAGAATTTCTGGAGGCATCATAATCCCTGACTTCAAACTCTACTACAGAGCTACAGTACTGAAAACAGTCTGGTATTGGCATAAAAACAGACAGAAAGACCAATGGAACTGAATGAAGACCCAGCTATTAATACATACACCTTTGAAGGCCTAATTTTTGACAAAGAAGCAAAAAACATCAAATGGAAAAAGGAAAGCATATTTAACAAATATTGCTGGTATAACTGAATATCAACATGTAGAAAAATGAAAATAGACCCATATCTATCACCATGCACAAAACTCAAGTCCAAATGGATCAAAGACCTCAACATAAAGCCAGCCACACTGAACCTTATAGAAGAGAAAGTGGGAAGTACACTTGAACACATTGGCACAGGGAACCACTTCCTAAATATAACTCTAGTAGCACAGACACTGAGAGAAACAATTATTAAATGGGACCTCCTAAAACTGAAAAGCTTCTGTAAAGCAAAGGACAAGGTCAACAAGACAAAACGACAGCCTACAGAATGGGAAAAGCTCTTCACCAGCCCCACATAAGACAGAGGTCTGACTTTCAAAATATACAAAGAACTCAAGGAATTAGTCATCTAAAAACAAATAATCCAATTTAAAAAATGGAGTACAGACTTTAAACAGAAAACTCTCAACAGAGGAATCTAAAATGGCTGAAAGACACTTAAGGAAATGCTCAATGTCCTTAGTCATCAGAGAAATGCAAATCAAACAACTCTGAGATTCCATCTTACACCTGTAAAAATGGCCAAGATCAAAAACACTGATGATAACTTATGCTGGAGAGGTTGTGGGGGAAAGGGAACACTCCTGCATTGCTAGTGGGAGTGCAAGCTTGTACAATCCCTTTGGATGTCAGTGTGGCGATTTCTCAGAAAATGAGGAAGCAACCTTCCTCAAGACCCAGTAATACCACTTTTGGGTATATATCCAAAGGATGCTCAATCATGCCACAAGGACATGTTCTCAACTATGTTCATAGCAGCTTTGTTTGTCATAGCCAGAACCTGGAAACAACCTGAATGCGTCTTGATGGAAGAATGGATAAGGAAAATGTAATACATTTACACATGGAGTACTACACAGCAGAAAAAAATAACATCTTGAAATTTGCAGGCAAATGAATGGAACTAGAAAACATCATATTGAGTGAGGTAACCCAGACCCAGAAAGACAATTATCACATGTACTCACTCATAAGTGGTTTTTAAACATAAAGCAAAGAAAACCAGCCTACAAATCACAATCCCAGAGAACCTAGATAACAATGAGGACTCTAAGTGAGACATACATGGATCTACTCTACATGAGAAGTAGAAAAAGACAAGATCTCCTGAGTAAATTGGGAGCATGGGGACCTTGGGAGAGGGTTGAAGGGGAGGGGAGAGGCAGGGAAGGGAGCAGAGAATAATGCAGAGCTCAATAAAAATCAATAAAAAAAAATCTGTTCTCCTGAAAAAAAGTGTAAGCTAAATAAACCCTTTCTTCCTCAACTTGCTTTTTGGTCATGGAGTTTCATCACAGCAATAGTAACCCTAAGACAGAACCCAATCCATGCTCCCAGCTTCTCATGTAAGAAGGCCAGAGAGGAGGCTTTCCCAGCCCAACCCATCTTAAAGCCCAGTGAGCCCCTAGGCCTCCCTGAACTCCTAGGAGAGGCTGATGCTGTGGAATATTATTTTAAGTGTGGAGAGGTGTGTTATATTTGTTTCTGCCACATTTGTTTAATGACGTAAGGATGTGTGTTTAACTGTGTAAAGATGTGTTGCATCTGTTTCACCGTGCCTGCCGAAAGCACCTGATTGGTCTAATAAAGAGCTGAACGGTCACTAGCTAGACAGAGAAGGGATAGGCAGGGCTGGTGGGCAGAGAGAATAAACAAGAAGAGAAATCCAGGCTTGAGAAGAAGAATGAAGAGAATGAGGAGAAAGAGGAACACACTTGGGACCAGAAGCCAGGCAGCCACCAGCCAGCCAGACACAGAGACAGCAGGAAAGTAAGACATACAGAAAGAAAAGTAAAAAGCCCCGAGGCAAAAGGTAGATAAAAAGAAACAGGTCAATTTAAGTGAGAAGAGCTAGCCAGACATGAGCCTAAGCTAGGCTGAGCATTCAAAACTAACGATAAGTCTCCATGTCATGATTTGGACGCTGGTTGGTGGCCCAAAATAAAAAGCCTGGTACAGGCTGAGTTTCGGAGCTGTGCTGAGGTGTGTTTTGATGACTCAGCCCTCCATGAACTCCAGGAAGCACGGAAGGGCATCCGTGCCTGAGACATATTGACAGGCATCCATCATTAATTAGTACCTCAGCCAGGATGAGAAGAGCCAAGAAAGCCAGTGACCTGCCTTATCGCTGTCACTCGGTACTCAGAGCTTCCTCCAGTGTCCCAAGGGAAGCTGGCAGGGCTGTGGGTTATTAACTGCTCTCCTTAGCCTCATCTTCCCCTGTGCAGGTCTCAGACAGTTGGGTCAGGCAGCATCTCCCAAGGTCCTTGGGCCACAGTTCCTATCTTTCAGAGGAAAGCAAGTTCCAAAATGACCGGAACGTGAACACTTCCTGGGCCCTACCTCCAGCCTTTGCCCTGCTAGCTCTACCAGGGCCTATCCAAGCATTGACAAGAGGAACAGTGCAAGGTTTGGACTAGTGATTTCCCCTCCAGCCCAAGCAAAGGACCCACAGCCCTTCCAATCCAGCCCACAGCAGGCCACGGGGCACTTGCATGTAGCTATGCGCGCTCCACAGCAGCTTGCCCGCACCTCCTGTTTCACGCTCTCACTGACCATCCAAAGAAGGCCAGAGGTCACAGACTCGGGCTCCACGAGTGGGCATAGCCGGCACCTGAGAGGAGCAGAGCTGACTTTGGCCCTCAGTCCTTCCTACCCTGACCTCCCAGAGAGGTCAGGTAATCCTGTTCACTCACACCCGTCCATGGGTGTGGGACAGCACTTGTCCGGGATGACGCATATTTGGCCCAAGCATGGTCTGACTTTGGGAGTCCTGACAATCTGGGCCAATAAGAAGACGAATGCCCTTCCCTTGCTTCACTTCCTCCCTGTCGCTACCCAAAGGCAGATGAAGGAAAAATGATTTAGGCCCGAAAGATTCTGTAAAGCCGCGGGACAGAAAAATTACTGTTGATTTGTTTCAAGTTTCCCGTCAATCATTCTTTTTCATTATTAGTATTCTGTAAGCATGAATTTAACTGGGAATAGATACTGGTGCTACATGCTAAGTAAGGGCCAGATCAAGACAATCTGAAAATAGGACACAGTCCTCCCAAGAGCCTGGGAGTCTACTCTCACAAATACACAGCACGCAAGTGGCTTGCTCCTATGTCATGACGGACAGCCTGCAGGGGAGGATGGACTACTGATGGACCAGTAGCCCTGGATAGACCACATCATGATGGACAGCATGCAGGGGAGGATGGACTACTAATGGACCAGTAGCCCTGGGTGGACCACATCATGATGGATAGCCTGCAGGGGAGGATGGACTACTGATGGACCAGTAGCCCTGGATGGACCACATCATGATGGACAGCCCGCAGGGGAGGATGGACTACTGATGGACCAGTAGCCCTGGATAGACCACATCATGATGGACAGCATGCAGGGGAGGATGGACTACTGATGGACCAGTAGCCCTGGGTGGACCACATCATGATGGATAGCCTGCAGGGGAGGATGGACTACTGATGGACCAGTAGCCCTGGATGGACCACATCATGATGGACAGCATGCAGGGGAGGGTGGAGTACTGATGGACCAGTAGCCCTGGATGGACCACATCATGATGGATAGCCTGCAGGGGAGGGTGGAGTACTGATGGACCAGTAGCCCTGGATGGACCACATCATGATGGACAGCCTGCAGGGGAGGATGGAGTACTGATGGACCAGTAGCCCTGGATGGACCACATCATGATGGATAGCCTGCAGGGGAGGCCCCATGGACTCTGATGGACCAGTAGCCCTGGATGGACCACATCATGATGGATAGCCTGCAGGTGAGGCCCCATGGACTCTGATGGACCAGTAGCCCTGGATAGACCAGAAATACTATTTTAGGTTTTTCATCAAAGCTGTTGGGAAATAATTCAGGCTGCCTGATGCAGAGGTGGTGAGCATAGCATCCACGCAGCTTTGTACCACATGGGGACAGCCCAAGACACCAACAGAAAAATCCAGCCTGTGAGATGGCCACAAACACTAGCTGTGTGGTTTTTTTGTTATACTAGTCAGTAAATCTTGGCTTTTGAACAATCTGCTTTCGATTGTGTTTCTGCCACTTGAGACTGAATTAGGAGGAAATAAAGCCATCTGATTCATGTGGCACCGTGTGAGGATTTTCGGGGACTTCAAGTTGGAAAAGAGCTCAATACTACAAATGAAGCCTCAGAGCTTGCCATGGTGACTGTTGCCAGAGTTTCTTGTCACTGAAAAGAAAGGGCCGTGCGTTCAAAACTAGCCCAGGGGATTGTGAGCAAATCACAGCGACCCTTCACTAGCTTAGAGTTCCATGCACCTAGGTGCAGTGTGGACCTCTGAATGCATGGGCCACAGCACTCTTCATCTATGCTAACCCAGGGAGTCTGTTACTGAATCTGCAAGGAAATGCAGCTCCTGGAAGATGTGCTCATGCAGGCAAATACACACACACACACGCATATGCACATGAACACATGTACACCCACGTGTGCATGCATACACACATGCATGCACTTTAAGGCAGATCCCTCATGAATCTGATTCCGCAAGCACACACCATCTGCCCAGAAATCAGAGTGTCCCTTACAGGATCTCATCTGGCACAGAGGCCTCAACACAGTAGCCTCTGTCCTCGGCCCACTCTGAGAGGAATGGGGCAGAGAGATAGCGAGGTGACAGTTCCATATTCCCACCCCTGAACCTCTCTCCAAATGCTCAGAAAAAGCATTCCTGGAGGAGGAAGCTGGGAGGTGGAGGGGACAAAAGAAAGGACTGGGAAGGGACTGATGCTCTTTGCTCTGGCCCTGACCAGGGATGCTCCTACTCTGGGATGTCAGCCTGGCCAGTGTGAGTGGCGGGATGGGAGAAGAAGAAGGTAGGGTTGCTGCCAGTTCCAAACCCTCGTTCCTCCAAGCTGGTGCTCTCAAAGGCCAGAGTGGCAGAGTTGGCTCCAGAATCGCATATTTGATTCATCATCTGGAAAACAAGGTCTGGGAGAGCACCTGTGACCCTGCAACATGCTTTTTTTAAACACAACAAGGACAAACTATTACAGGAAGTCTAGGGGACAGAGGGGACATTGTATCCTGAAAGTAACTCCACTGTTTAATGTCCTGTTGTGTGTTGCCTGCCACGCCTGTCGGTCACGGTAGACATATTTCATGGCTGCAATCTTGTTGCACAAACTTTGGCAGATTTTCTTGCTGTGTAACATGTGAATACTTTTGACGTTATACCATCTAAAGAACAGCCAAGCTAATTAGCGCTCTGGGGGAACATAGTTCCACAGATCTATCATGATCTCAGAAGCCCATCTGTATTAGTGGTTTCTTTTTGCCTGTGACAAACGATCCAACCAGAGCAAGTTAAAGAAGAAATGGTTGATTTGGTCTCACAGTTAGAGGGTACCGTCCATTGCGGCTAGCAGAGAGTTTCTTGCTCTGCGTTTGCAGTCAGGAAACACAGAGAGATGCTGATCCCTAGGTCATCTTTTCCTTTTCTTTCTGGTCCTGGTCCCATCTTGTGGAACAGCGTCCCCTCACAGTCATGGTGGTCCTTCCCACTTAAAATAGCCCAGCCTGAGAACACCCTCACAGACCTGTCCAGAGGCATGTCTCCTAGGCAATGCTACGTTCTGTAAAGCTGACAATTTCCACCATCACACTATGCGTGCGGCCCAGCTTTCAAAAACCCTGTGGGCACAAAGCCTTCATCTCCGAAGCCAGCAGCACAGCGAGAACAAATAGACCTCATTTTCCAATAAGTGCTGGCATTTTGGGCACCTGCAGGCTTTAAGAGTTTGGTTCCTGCGGTCTCTGGGACTGGCCCTCTCTGCTGCATACATTCAGATTTAGACATTTCCCATCTACCAACACATAGAGGACAGAGATAAAGGGGAAAGGACCACACACCCAAAGTTTTGAGTTGACGGCCAGGGCTCTCGCAGTATCAATTTTATCTCCTGGAATTCATTCTTTTCCATCGTTCTGTTTAGAATACCATCTTGGATAATTGTAGCTCCTCCCAAGCCCTCAACTAGTTATAAATAGGACACCATGGTGAAGGGGAAAGGAAATAAGTGCCAGGGCCCAATGCTACTGTGTCTAAACTGAAACCCCAAAGCCACAAGGGTAACAGGGCAACTCTGCACATGGCAGAATTCACCTGTGATCAGTCCACATTTCTCCAGCTCAGGGTATAAGAGGCCAGGAGATAAGGGAATTCTATCAACTGGGATGTGATGTTCATGAGTTTACCTATGAGTGTGGAGTCTCCAGACACTGGGGAAGGTAATCTATTCACAGCTGATGATTGTCCAGATGAGAGGGCAATCGCCCACTTGTCAGGGAGGCAGTAATACAATTCTATTTGATTCCAACAGTGTGGACAGAATCTCTGGCTCAAGTCTGGGCTCTGTTGCCACATAGGGGTAATGTTAGGTGGGTGGTTTATCTGCTGAGAGTTAGCCACTTCATTCATAAAATGGGGATGGTGTGGTTTGAGTGAAACTGCCCCCCAATAGGTTCCGATGTTTGAATACTACATGATGCCAAGTAGGTGGTGCTGTTTGAATAGGTGGGTGGCCTTGACGGTGGAAGTGCATCACTGGGGGTGGGCTTTGAGGTTTCAAACCCTTTGCCATTCCCAATTTACTTCCTCTGCTTTGTGCTCGTGGTTGGCGTTGTGAGTTCGTGCTGCTCCAGATGCCATGCCAGCCTGCTGCACGAGTCCCGGCCATGGCAGTGGCAGACCCTGGAACTGTACGCCCAAATAAACCCTTCCTTCTGTAAGTTGCCTTGATCATGGTGTTTTATTACAGAAATAGAAAAGTAACAAATATAAATAATAATAGATCCTACTGGAAATAGTCACAATGAGAAATGAGAAACTCAGTCTCTCGGCTCAACACTTGAAAAACTCAATCAATGTTCACGCAGCGGTGAAGGAGAAGATGGAAAATGGAGAGTTGTACTGTGCCTCTATGATTCAGGATAAATTATCAAATCTTTCACCACTCTTGATATTGGGAGGGTTATTTCATTTATTCATTCAACAAAGCATTATGGGAGATATTAAACAAGATCGTGTAGACAATTATAAAATAGCACCTTCAAGACTTAAGCGCTCATAGATACAATTTTGAAGATGGCAATGGTGGTGGTTTTATGATGGTAATAATGACAGTATGGTGGTGATGGTCATGATGATGTTGCTGGTGCTGGCATCTTAGTCAGGGTTTCTATTGCTGTGATAAAGCACCGTGATCAAAAGGGTTTATTTCAATGACACGACCCTTCCAAGTCATAGTCCATCACTGAGGGAAGTCAAGGTGGGAACTCAAGCAGAGCACTCTCCGCTCACTTCCCTTATAACTGGATTCAGAACGGTTGAAGCTGTCGCTAGCATCCTGTCTTGGGGGAATTCACCTGGAGGATGAGCTGTCTCTCTCTAATCACAGAGGCATCCAACCATGCTGACCTCGCTTGGATCTTTTGAATAAGTGATGGAACTTCCTAAACAGCCGTGAAAGGACATAAAGTATGAGCAGAATAAATACTGACACTCTAGGCCAGTCGGACATCAGTGCTATTTGTTACTTACACACAGCACAGCTTCTCTGACTGATGCACTTTGACACTACATCACTCATCCATCCTCCTGCAACCAAGACACAGCCCTAGACAAGAGGAGTGTCCGTTGTCTGTGAAGAATCCACTTACGAGCAGAACCTGAGCTCTGAGAAGAAATCCATGGGGCATCCCAGGAAGGCTGAAGCTACTTCTCCACGGTGTCTGGGTAGATGCTAAGGCTCAAGCGTTTGTCATTTAGCTCCCCTCCCGGCTTCCTTGTGAGGCCTCTGGGGATGGGTTAGCTGTCATGCACTTCTGTTCACCGTGTCCCTCCTGGCACAGGTTTGGCGTCTGCTGGCATCATGGGACAGGGGTCACTTGGCACTCCAGCTTCAGATTGCTCATGGGCTGGAGGGCAGCCAGAGCAGACTCTGCAGGAAGGCGCTGTGTGTCCAAGGGGCTCTGCCTGCAGCGAGGCCTCCATGCTGGGTCAGCTTCAGCTCCTTAATTAATGGCTGTGAGTAAGAGAGCCTGCTGCCTGCAGACTCTCTTTACTTAGGCTCAAAGCCAGTCCTGCCCGGGCAAGATGAAGGACATAGTTCACAGGCTCCTGAAGAAATTAATTAAGGGCAGGGTGACGGGAAGATGGATGGAGGCTGCGGGTGTCAGAGCTGCCTGGAGTTCTATCTTCAGAGAGTTTGTGTTAGGGCCACGCGTTTAGTGTCCTGCAGAGGCTGTGTGAGTGATGTGAGCTGCTTCTGCTGAGTGCTAAGGGGAAGGAATGGAGCCACAGCACCCGGTCCTGTAAGCACTGGAGATACCAAGTATAAATGATGGCTGAGCCCTTCTCCAACCAAGCTCACCCAGACTGGACCAGGCTGCCAGCTCACTATCTGGTGCCCTTGTCCTACCAGCAACCCAACTGTAGAGATGAGGGTAACAGAAGTACTCCGCAAAGGCTCCCGGATCAAGTCCATTGAACTTGTTGCTGCTTGCAGGCTGTGTGTGATCAGCACAAGCATGTGTACATCTGCGCACATGTGTACGTCCTAAAACATATCTGTGTGCATGCATGAACATACAACTGTGTGTGCATATCTGTGTAGGTGTATGATGGAATGCATATGCATGTAAGTGTACATTTATGCCTATGTGGATCACATGTATGTATACATGTTTGTGTAGCTGTGATGCATATATGTGCGCATATGTATGAATTATGTACATATACAACTCTGCCCTGCGTCTGTATGCACATGTGTACAGCCATGGCATATATGTGTATATACAAGTATGCGTAAAATGGTGGTATATCTGTGTATACATGTGCACCACTGTGGTATGCATGTGTACATGCACAATGGTATGTATGCACATATAGACACATGTATATACTCCAGTGCTTGTATGTGCCACTCTAGCATGCACGTGTGTACATATGTGTGTGTTTATGTTTCTAACTGTATGATATAGCTGAACATATACATATGCAGCTGTGTGTACATACATGTACTCAAGCATATGTGTGTGCATGAATGTATTCTCTAACTAACTGCATTTTGGTGTACTTTCTGAGGACCCAAAACTAGCCAGTGGCTCAACAGGTGAGGTCAGCTATGAGGAAAGAAGGCCAGGCCAGGCTCTCTTTGAGTTTGAGATGCTTTCCTACATGTCAGTAACTCTAGCTAAAGCATCTCAAGTTCAACTGCTCATCTGGGGAGCCCCCTGCATGGACACTGGCCATGCTTTTCCCTCCAAGCTCAAAGACAACTCAGCCTTACCTGAGTCTCCATCCTTCTGACCTACCAGGGACTGCAACATAGTTAATAGGTAACAGTCACAGTGGAAGCTGGGGTAGAGATGGGTCAGACCATGGAGGCTGGGATAGAGATTGGCCAGAGACAATGGAGGCTAAGGTAGAGATGGGTTAGAGACCATGGAGCCTGGGGTAGAGATGGGTCAGACCATGGGGGCTGGGGTAGAGATGGGTCAGACAGTGGGGGCTGCGGTAGAGATGGGTCAGACCATGGGGGCTGCGGTAGAGATGGGTCAGACCATGGGGGCTGGGGTAGAGATGGGTCAGACAGTGGGGGCTGGGGTAGAGATGGGTCAGACAGTGGGGGCTGCGGTAGAGAGGGGTTGGAGATGGGAGACTAGGGTGGAGATGGATGACTGAGATGGAGGATGGAGTGAAGAAGGGTGGAAGGTGAGGAAGGAGTGGAGATGGTGGAGATGGGCGCAAGGGTGGAGATAGATGGCAGAGATGGTGCTGGAGTGGAGACAGGTGGACGACTGGGGCAGGGGTACAGACAGGTGAGATAGAGTAAGCTGGCAGACGTGGATAGGACCATGGGGGTTGCCGTAGATATGGGTAAGACAGTGGGAGCTGGTAGAGAGCTGGGTGAGGGTTGGGGGTAGGGTGGAGATGGGTGGGATGGAAAGCTTGCAGAGGACCAGTTCACTTCCAAGGCCCTCCCTCTGAAGTCCCACTTTACATAACAAGCTATCAGAGGTCTCCACCAAGATAAGAACCAGCCACACTTAACAGATGCCATCTGTAAACGTCTCGCTTTATAAACTGCCCCCTGTATGCAATTACACTTCATGTGTGGTGTTGAAAAGCATGTCGTTGTGCAGATGCGAGGTCAGTCGGCAGACCGTTGGGGTGCCAGGCCGGCCCTCAGCAAAGTCAAACAGAAACCGAGAAATGACTCTCCATTTATTTTCGTGGGGATTCGCAAAATCTAAGCTTGTGATCCAAGACACTTTGGCTTGACTCCCCTTTTCCCATGCTGAGATTATTAGCATGTGTCACCACACCTGGCTTTTTAAATGTAGGTTCGAGAGAACAAACTCTGGTATTCATGCTTGCAAGGCAAACACTTTACCAGAGCCCTGGGACTTGCTGGCTATCCAGTTTATCCTAACTGTGGGCTCTATGCAAATGAGAGAATTTGCCAAAAGAGGGGGGAGGACAACTCCACAAAAATGACACCAAGATTGACCTCTGACTTATGCACATATACACGCACACACACACACACATCAAAACAAGAGATTCCATGGGTGACAGCTCAGAGCTCATGAGGTCCTGAAACAGAATGAACAAATAACAGATGTGGACAGAACCACGGAGCGACTACATCGGCACTTGCTGCACAGACGGCAGTGGCAGTATTTAGCGTCAGATGGTGTCTGGAAGCCAGTCCTGGTGACCCTGAGGATTAATCACAGCCACTTTTGTGAAGTAGCATCCACCAAGATCAAGTCTGCTGCGGGAAAGAGAGCACATCTCCTTCCTCTTTGTGATTCCAGTCTGGAAGCTTCTAGTGAGGGAACAAAATCCTGACGGTCCCAGGGCCCTCACTTTAGGCTTGCATTAATACAGTGGCTTGCTGTCTGAAATATCACACTACTTCAAACACCAGAGTGCTGCCTAAATTAGAGTCGACGTATGCCTTAGTTAGGATATTTTTTGCTTTGTTTGTTTTCTTTTGTTTTGTTTTTTTTGTTTTGGTTCTTTTTCTTTTTTTGAGGCAGGGTTTCTTTGGGCAGCTTTGTAGACCAGGCTGGCCTGGAATTCACAGAGATACACCTGTCTCGGCCTCCAGAATGCTGAGATTAAAGATGTGGTGGTGGTACATGTCTTTAATTCCAGCACTTGGGAGGCAGAAGCAGGTGGATCTCTGTGAGTTCGAGGCCAGCCTAGTCTACAAAGCCCAGGACAACCAGGGCTATTATACAAGAGAAACCCTATCTTGAAGACACACACACACAGAAAGAGAGAGAGAGAGAGAGAGAGAGAGAGAGAGACAGAGAGAGAGAGCTCAAATCCTACCCCCACAGTGAAACACAGCCTCCAACAAGCCCACACCTACTCCAACAAAAGCCATACCTCCTAATTGTGCCACTTCCTATGAACTTATGGGTGCCAATTACTTTCAAACCACCACAGTAGATGAGAAGCTAGTCACAAGTGACTGGGTCTACCAGACCAATTTCTCCATAAGTAAGATCTACTTGGCTAGGTCAACCACAACAGCATCTTTTGCTGGGACCCCCCCCCCCACCCCTCAAAGAATTCTGATCTCTTCTCTCAGAACCAGTTCCTGACACACATAGGTGTTTCATATCCTCCCCCCCATACACACACACAAATAGCATGGAAGCTGCCGACCACAATCACCACCCAAGTGTTCCTTAGGTACAGTGACCCCACCTCCAACCTTTACCTCTAAGCCAGATGTTCCAAAACAAAGCACAGCAGTGAGTTTTTATAGTCAACCTGACATGCCTAGAGTCACCTAAGAAGAGGGAAACTCAGTTGAGGAATCGTCTCCATAAGATAGACTCGAGGTCGTGTCTGTGGAAGAATGTCCTGGCTGATGATTGATGGGGGAGAGCCCAGCCCACTGTGGGTGACACTAACTCTAGGCAGAGGGACCCCAGCTCTATAATATTTCTGTATTTGTTTATTTTTTAAATATGATGCTAGGGATCGAGCCTAGGGTCACATCATACCAGACTTCATTGCTCACCCGAGCCAAGCTGTGGGGGGGGTGGGGTGAATGAAAACAGACCCTCCCATCCAAAATTTGAACTACCATGCATGACCATGAAATGAGTGCAAATGAACAAGACCCTAAACCTCAGAGCTGAATGGCTCATTCTAGACAAACTGGCTTCAAACTGGTCATTATTTACAAACAAATGAACAGCTCAGAATTGCAGTCCCTGCTCAAGCCAGAATAACCTCACTCCAGTCGCGCAGTTAGTCTGTGAGGCACTGCTGATTAAGAACACACATTCCTGAAGGGCACAGTTTGCGGGGAGGAGAGATGTTCTGTAGCCAAGATGGGGCGCACACAGGCCGTTAGATGTGTTGGCATGCGCTCCCCAGACTGGTAGGATGAAAATGAAAGTGACTTGAGCAACTGAATACAGACGGTCTCAGCTCAGGGTCTTTCAGTCACGTGACACGAGGTGCCGCTTTGTACGAGGTAGGGCTGCCCAGCAAAGGCGCAGAGCCCTGGAGGGACACCGGGGCAGTGGAATGGGGGTCTGCCCTGCAGCAACAGCAGTGAAGGGACCTGAGAAGGTGAATCTGGGCACAGAGGAGGTGCTTGGGTCCTGAGAGCTGTGAGATCATGCAGGTGATCGATCCGGTTCAGGCGGAGTGTGAGTGAGAAACCCTGCGTGTTTGCTTCCTATCTCTGTAGAGTTTCTGCATTGTGGAAATTTCCTGCAAGCATCCAGCTGTGGTGGACCCCAAAGCCGACAGTACCATCCCTCTATTCCTCACAGAACGAACTGTAAAGTCAAAACTGGGTGGCAGTTAGAGGGTCCAAGATGCCCCCATTCCTACTTCTCTGTACCCCCAACATGGCCCCTAGAGGATCTGGGTATATGCATGTGCATCACAAGCGTGTGTGTACACACATGCGCACGCGCGCGCGCGCACACACACACACACACACACACACACACACATACACACACACACTCCAGAGAGGTGCTCTGGAGAACAGGACATGGGCATTGAAACACATTAGGGACAAAGAAGCTCAGCCATAGCCCCTCATCCAGGGACCTTGGGAAATATATTTTCAAAGCACCAGGAGGCTTACATTTCTTTCTGTTCATCGCCCATGTGAGGCTGGGAGGTGTGGAGACAGACCCACCCTCCAGCATGAGCTAAATTCTAAACTGCATCCCAAGGGCTTCCCAAGAACAGCCCCCTGCAGGCTCCTGATTCTCACATCATAAACATCCTATACAGGTTGGGGAGGGAAACACAGCAAAGTTGCTTTTATGTTTCCGAGTACAAAGAAGGAAGGACCCTGTGGAATGGCATGGGAATCTGGAATGAGAACGGCAGGCCTCGGAATGAAGCAGAAAGCAAACAGAAAGCACACCGTGTCCTTATAAGGCTTTGAAAAGCTCTGTTATGTTCTTGGGAACTTGGAAAGCATGTGTGGAGGGCAGGGCCGTGTGTCTAGGAAGGACCGGAGCTGGCCCCACTGTCCACCTCTGCCTGACCTTGAAACCCTGTTCTGGCATGGACTGAGCTCCTGGGGGATTTACAGGATGTCTGCCCAACCATGGACTGACAGATTCCCCTCAGCCGAGCCTGCAGACTTACTTCTCTGGCGGTTACAGAAATCTCTGGAGCCTTAACTGAGTGCTAAGCTGATGCCCCCTTGTCCCTCTGCGGTTCTGTGCCTTTGCTGGCACAGCCGTACCTCAGAAGGCCCTGCCTTGCAAGGTACATACTCAGTACCTTCTCCAAGGAGAACCAGAACAGATGTCTGTGGAAGTAACTAAGCCAAGAAAACGGTGATCGCAGACAGCACAAGCAGTAGTAACACAGAAGGGGGAAGAGACTGAGTTCCAGACATACTTCTTAATAATTTAAATTATTAAATATAACTCTGGTCCTCCCACGGGATGAAAGAGCACTCTTGGGACCTCCACTTCAAATTCATTTGGCTCCAGTTCTGCCTCTGGGTAACTCCAGCCACTGACCCGAAGGATGTCCCTGGCCCTGCTGTGCCTTTCAGGAGCCACTATTGGCATTGCAGGGGCCTGAAGGGCTGCACAGCTGATTGCAATATGCATGCTCTCCCACTTTCCAGATCATCCTCTGCACGGATGCAAACATGACTCAGACAGAGAGGAGAGGGGACTCTGACCGGCTCTCAGCACTGAGGTCTCACGCTGTTTGGGGAAGACTGGCCACTCCTGATTCGAGGTTTTAACCCACGCTGCACACAGGCAGTAGTTGGATACCAGAAATGAGGAGGTTTCCCTGCCCTCTCGGTCTCTGTTTCTCCTCTCTAAGCAAATGGAATGTCAACTGTTCCTCCCCAGGGACTTTTATTGAGAAAGGATCCTGAAAAATTAGGAATGATTTGACCCTGAGAGACTCAAAAAGAGACTGTGAGTTTCTTTTACACTCTGGCTTAGCCAGTGTGGCCTAGCAAATGGAGAAGAATGGCCAAAAGATGGCACTATCCTCCGGCTAGTTCTGTTCTGTACATGAGGAGGAGGCCAATAAAGTTCAATGACCAGATACACATACTCTCTCTCCCTCCCTCCCCCTGCCCTCTCCTCCTCTGTGTGTGTGCCCACATATACATGTTTGTGTGTATATAGGTGCACGTGTATGTGTGTGTGCGCACACGTGTGTGGAAGCCAGGGATCAACCTAGAATGCTGTTCCTCTGGATACCCAGGAATCTCGCTTTCATAAATAAGTGAGTGGGTTAGACTGGCTGCCAGTGCAAACCAGGGATCCACCTGTCTCTGCCTCCCCAGCACTGAGATGACAAGCATGTGCCACCATGCACATCTCTCCTCTGTGCATTCTGGAGGTCAGACTTGGGTCCTCCTACTTGTGTGAAAAGAACATCTCCCCAGCCCTTTAAGCTCTCTTAAGAAGCAACCCTGACCTCTGCAAAAACTAAATTTAAGTCCAATTTAGACACTGTGTCCTTCGGGTCAACTGATTTACCAATTACATAATTATTGCTAGGACAAAATTCCACAGAGAATGAAATTAAGTATACCCTGGGCTTATTGTAGTCTGGGGGACCTATGCACCATCCTCCTACATGTCCCACTCCCCTGTTCCAAATTACAAATGATCTGGGTCTGGACCACCATCTCTGACCCAGCATGAGCCTTCTGTCCAGGCCTATACTCTCACTTTTTGTCTGCTTGATTCTCAAGGAAAAAAAGGAAGGGAGAGAGGAAGGGAGAGAGGGAGGGAGGGAGGGAGGGAGGGAGGGAGGGAGGGAGGAAGGGAGGGAGAGAGGGAAGCTGGAATAACTATTTGCTGACTCTTCCTAGTTCTTAAGAGGAGCAAATGCCTTTTGTGTCCTTGGCTGCAATTGTAGGGTTGACATATAAAGACTTTTGAGTCTCTGGTATTTTTTCTCCTTCTGACTGTGCCTATACTAAGGTGGTTTTGCTGCTCAAGGCTGTTAGGAACTTTGCAGTCTTGCCAAGGTCTTGCTAGAATGCAAGGTTCTGTAGCTCTTAGGCTTACTCGAGACTGGAGGAAAAACAACAAAAGAGTTTAGCTGTTGTTTTTTCTTTTTTTAACTGAAGCATGGGGCCAGCAAAATGGCCCAGCTTGGTAAAGGTACTGGTTAAGTGGAAAATTGAGGTCAGTGCCCAGAACCACACCCATGGGGGCAGGGAAAGAGAACTAACTTCTGCGAGTAGTCCTCTCTCACACGGTGGCACACAAGTATGTGCTTACACACACACACACACACACACACACAGAAAGAGAGAGAGAGAGAGAGAGAGAGAGAGAGAGAGAGAGAGAGAAGGTCAGAACACTGCTATAAACCTAGAATCTAGTTCACTGTTTAAATCAGATACTCATGTGTTCTAGTAACACTTAAAAACTACTGAGGGGTGGAAAGATGGCTCAATGGTTAAGAACACTGGCTGTTCTTTCAGAGGACCTGGATTCAATTCCCAGCACCCACAGGACAGCTTAAAAACCTCTATAACTCCAGTTCCAGGGGATCCAATGCCCTCTTCTGACTTCCATGGGTACTTGGCATGCATATGGTAGACAAACATGCATGCAGGGCAAGCACTCAGACACATAAAATAAAATCTTAATTAAAACTGATTTTAAAAACACGTTTAATCAAGATAACGATATTTCTGCAAAGTTTGTTTCAGGTGTTTAGTCGAGAAAGTGAATCTTAACAAAATTTGGTTTAAAAAAAACACCTGTCCTATTTATTTATTTATTTTGGTCTCACCTTAGTCTAAATGTTACACAAAAGTTAAAACTAAATGGCTAGGGAATCTGTGCTTCAGGGTGTTCATCAATCCACACTCAGAGTCTTAAGGAAGATGAAGAGAATGGTTAGTTGTCTGTTCTTTGCCTTCCAAAGTCCGTCAGGATGCAGGATGTGCTGGGACCCTTCTGAAAATAGTCCTGCAACTTCAGTCAATCACAAGCCCTCTTGTTCAGAGAGATCATATGTTGTGTGACAGTGGTCTTGTAATGTTTTAATAAAACGCTGATTGGCCAGTAGCCAGGCAGGAAGTAGAGGTGAAGTGATGAGAACAGGAGAATTCTGGGAAAGGAAAGAGCCAGTCTGCAGTTGTCATCCAGACACAGGGGAAGTAAGGTGAGACTGCCTCGCTGATAAAAGGTACCCAGTCACGTGGCTAACACAGACAAGAATTATGGCCTAATGTAAGTTATAAGAGTTAATAAGAAGCCTGAGCTAATTAGGTCAACCAGTTTATAATTAATGTAGACCTCTGTGTGTTTCTTTGGGGATGAAAGGCTCTGTCAACAGTCGTGGACACTTCAGAGGTTGACGCTACAGCCAGTGCACATCCACAGAGAGGAGGCCCTGGAGAGGAAATGCCCCCTATTCTTCCAAAAGAAGCCACACGATAAGCCAGCCCCTCACCCTTCCCAGCAGATGGCACTCCTGGGGAAGAAGCCATCAAAGTTGCTTAAGAATCTCACCTATGTCACCAAGAACTATCCCTAACAAGTCTCAACTGAACCCACTGTTAAAAGAGTAATGCCACATTTCAGCCACATACATGATCTTCAGAACTCAACAGGAAGACTTAGCAGAACCTAAGTAAGGATGGGAGCTGGTGAGAGGATGGCTCAGGGAGTAAAGGAGCTTTCCACCAGTCCTGATGAGCCGAATTCTACCCCCAGGCCCCGCAAGACAGAAGGAGAGAACTGACTTCCGTTATATGCTCCCTAACTCCCACCTCTGCGCCTTGGCATCTGAATACTAAACAAACAAACAAATAGATAAGCATCCTCACAGGTGATGGTAGCATACTCCTTTAGTCCCAGCACTCGAGAGGCAGAGGCAGGCTGATCTCTGTAAATTCGAAGCCAGAAAACCCAGAGACAGAAATTGGGGTTCAACCTGAAGGTCAGAAAAGCCAAATAGCCAGCCACTGTTACCTTTACCTCAATCCGAAATGGCGATACTGCCTCCAGAAATCTTCAGAATGAGACTGTGTCTGAGAGCTGTCTCCTCCTGTCTTATATTCCTCTGTAGGGCTGGGATTAAAGGTGTGCACCACTACCACCCGGTTTCTATGGCAAACTAGTGTGGTTACTGGGATTAAAGGTGTGTGTACCACAGTCTGTAAGGCTGACCAGTGGGGCTGTTTTACTGTTTTACTCTCTGATCTTCAGGCAAGCTTTATTTATTAAAATACAAATGAAACATCACTACAATAAATAAATGAAATTGAATTAAAATTAAAAGTGGTTACATAAAGAGAATCCTCTGCCCCTAGGACATAGCAGGTTCTTATTTTCCCAGTGTCTTCCTTGATGGGTAGACGATGCCCTTCATGCCAGGGATGCTATGCTGTATTTTCTCTCTCCGTGGATGAGAATGGCCATGGCTGCCCCCCCCCCATCCCTCTAGGGAAATCTTTATGTTGTTCTCTCGTTCCCAGTATCCTGAAGCGCCCAATCATCTTAGACATCCCTGAAGCCAGTCGGGCTGTTTCTTCTCTGTCAGAGTTTCCCAGCTACGGCACATGTGCACTAACTGTGGGTCTACAGCCTCCAAGACCCCAAATTCATTAAAATATGGATGGCATGGTGGTTTAGAGGTCCACCCCTTTTGATGGGCTCTTCTAGAGGACCATGAGGAGAACTTAAATGTGAGGTCTAATTCACCATGACTTGAAATGGAAAAAAAGAAAAAAGGTCACTTTACTCCATGAATATGTAGCCTACTAATGGATATTTATTTAAAAACTTCCCTACGATCTACAACACAGAAAGCACCAGGCTATCCTGCCAACACCCCCCCCTCTCTTTCTCTTTCTTTCTCTCTCGCTCTATCTATCTATCTATCTATCTATCTATCTCTGGGATAGCATGTTTTGGAGCTCTTCTGCTAAATAAACTCTGCATAAACCATCCATGTCTCTTGGCTAAATTTTTCAGGATGATAAGCACTGGGGCTGGAGAGATGGCTCAGTAGTGAGGAGCACAGGCTGCTCCTGCAGAGGACTCAGGACCATTCCCGGTACCCACATGGTGACTCACAACAGTCTGTAACTCTAGTTCCAGAAAAATCTGACACCCTCTTCTGGCCTCTGCAGACACCAGACACACATGTGGTACGCAGATATACTCAAGGCAAAACACTCATACACATTTTTTAAAAAAAGATAAGACTTGGGAGACTCTGATAAGAAAAGACTGTTTAAAGAAGAAATGGCCATGACGTCCCCAAACTTGACAAGAAGCCTTAGTCTGCACATCTCCCAAGCTCAGCAAACTGCAAAAGCAAAATACACTCACCATAGCTATCATCAAAATACAGAGAGAATTTTGAAAGGAGCAAGTTAAAAGTGACTCTCCACGTACAGGGAGTCTCTGTAACACGAACGCTTGCTCTATCGTGAGGACCCACAGAGGCCAGAGCAGCGGATGAACAGACCTCTGGGAATGGCGGATTCAGGGAATCATTCTTTCAGAAACTGAGGAGGAGTAAACAAAAATGAAGGGGGTAGATTGCTAGCAGACAGAGGCCTCCCCTTTCTGATCTTGACTCGCTTTTAAAGCAATGGTGTGGTTCAATGTGTGCATAATTGTATTGTCAGGCCAGCTATGTGTTTTTAATGTAATATCATCGCAGAAGAGGCGAATGGGAACGCGGCAGTATTGAGTGAGGGAAAAGACGGCAGATGGAAATCGAATCCTTGGAACAAAGCAGACCAGAAGAGAAAATAGAGATTGAAGTAAGGAACCTGGAAAATACAATTGCTCTCTCCTTTCCTCCCTGCAATTTGCTTCAGATGCTGGCTATACTAAGTGATAACATAAACACACGTGGAACACAATATACCTAGCTGTAACAATGGAGCCAATATAACTACTGCGAGGGTGGGGGAGACAGCGCTGTGAGGCTATGGCGTCTGTATCTCTTGGAAGTTAAGTTAGTTATCAGTTGGGGCTGGAGAGATGGCTCAGGAGTAAGAGTGCTTGGTCTTGCAGAGGACCCGACTTCAATTTCCAGCAACTACAGGGTGGCCAACAAGCACCCATAACTCTAGTTCAGGACATCCAAAACTGTCTTGTCACCTCTGTAGGTGTCTGGTACACAAATGGTACAAACACATGCAGGCAAAATACTCACGCACATAAAGTTAAGTAAATAAATCTCAATATTGTTTTAAATGAGACGGTATCAGTTAGAGTAAGCTTTGCCAGCCAAACAACAGCAAAAATACAAATCCCCGTCCAGAGACAAGAGCAGGCTCTCTATAGCTGACCCTGGAGAGTGGATTTTAAGGTACTGAAACAGAATGGAGAGGCAAGTTAGGCATCAGCAGCAGAAGTTTAAATTAAATCAAAGGTGCATACATTCAGCAATAAATGCCTAAATGCCAATAGAGGGCTGGGACTGTAGCTTAGTGGTAGAGTGCCTGCATAGCACACAATGAGGGCCTGGGTTCAAGCCCCAGGACTGCCAGGATGGGAGGGAGGGAGGAGAGGGGGTGAGGGAGGAGAATAGAAGGAAGCCAGAGTGAGAGAGGATACAGATAAATCAATAAGACAATAGCAAAAGAATTAGAAAGTACTTTGAGATTGACAAGAATAAAAACACACGGTAGCAAAGCTTCCGTAACACTGCCAACACGCCGCCTGGGGTAAAATTTACAGTGTTAAATGCCGACATGAGGGAGGAGGAAGGATTTCAGATCAATAGCATGCCTTGAACCTTCAAGGTTTAGGGGAGGAAAAAATGAGCAAACTCAAGTCCAAGCAAGTAGGAGGAGGGGGGTGACAAAGATTAGATGTAAACAAATGAGCCGGAGACTATCAATAGGGAGAGTCGATCAAACAAAAAGTTGGTATTTTGACAAAAATCAACAAAAATGACATTTGGCTAGAGTGGCCAAGGAAAAAACCAAAGAGGAGTCAGCTAAGAAGTGATGTCACCCACTGCTGATCTTTCAGAATGAGGGGGTCAAGATCATAGATAATCGTAGGTTAATACCACTGATAACTGTGTGCTGACAATTAGGTAACCAGAACCAGATAAAATAAGTCTAAGAAAACAAAAATCCTCTGGCTTGAGTCAAGAAGCAACACCAATCAACCAACCTGTAATAAACAAATTAAATCATCATTTAGGACTTCCCCCAGAGAAAACCCTCAGGTCCAGAGGCCTTTGCTGGTGAGCTTCCCTCAAACATTTAAAAAAGAATTAACGCCAATCCTTCACAGACTCATTCTGTAAACAGAGGAGAAGGATCCCCAGCTCAGTCTCCAAAGTCACTGTTCCCCAGTAGAGAAACCGCGCAACAACATCGCAAGAAAATGACGAATCAATACTCCCTGTGAATACAAATGCGAGCATCTTCGCGCACCACCAGCCAGGAAAATCCAGTGCCATTGACAGAGAGGGATTTAGACCAGGAGGGAGGGGCTAGCTCACATCTGAAAATCAATGCATCATCCTGTATCAATAGGAGAAGAATGGGCTGCTTCCAGAAGATAGAGAGAGCGCGCGTCCGACAGAAATCAGCCATCTTTTTGTCATAAAATCCTTGAGCTGACTTTGGATAGAAAAGAATGCAGCTGCTAAGCACGGTAGCCTGCCTCCACATGGGAGGCAGTGGGGCAGGGGGATTGCCATGACTTAGAGGCTAGCCTGGCTACATTGTGGGCTCAAGGCAGCCAGGGTTGCTAATGAGACCCTGTCTCATTAAGAAGAGTGAGTGGGCAAGGAGACGAAGCAGGAAGGGGAAAAGAGAAGAAGAAAGAAGAACTGGGGCCGGGGGACACACACACACACACACATCAGCTTTGGCATTAGGCCACTCATCTCTGTCCCTGTGGGTTGGGCTCACCTGGCATTTATCGTTTCTGCCCTTCTGATCTTGTCGTTAAATTAACCAAAGTGTTGGTGTTGGCTAGGTTTATGTCAGCTTGAAGTAGGCTGAAGTCAAATGAGAGGAGGAAATCTCGGTGGAGAAAATGCCTCCACAAGATCAGACTGGAGGCAAGCCTATAGGGCATTTTCTTAATTAGTGATTGATGGGGACAGGTCCAGCCCATGTGAGTGGGGCCTTCCCTGGGCTGGTGGTCCTGGATTCTATAAGAAAGCAGGCTGAGTGAGTCACTAGGAACAAGCCTATAAGCAGCAATCCTCCACGGTCTTCACATCAGCTCCTGCCTCCAGGTTCCTGCCCCATGTGAGTTCCTGCCCTCAATGCTTTTGATAATAAACTGTTGTGTGGCACTGTGAGCAGACTAAACCCTTCCCTCCCCAAGTCGTGGTATTTCATCACAGCAATGGAAACCCAAACTAAGACTGTGTTCGAATGTCTCGTATGGAACCCATCTGTACCTCCCCTCAGTCAATACTGGCTTGTGAATTTACATTTCCAGAGACATCTCCTGCAGCTGAGAGACCAAAGAGTACCCCAGTGAGGGAGCCAGACATCCTCAGGCATTCAGCCTTAGGCTAGTTCTGGAAGTTACCATCACACAAGCAAAGGCTGATTTCTCTAAGAGGTGTTAGCAAGAAATAGCTCCAGACAGGCCTGGGCTAGCATGGCTGTCAGCAGGAATCAGCAGGTCAAGCCAGAGGGCCTCAGCCCCTCCCACAGAAAAACGATCACAGCTGGAAGGTCAGCCCATTGTATTTCCTCACTCTCCACCCTCTGTCCTCTGGTCCCTAACACAGTAACTGCAACTCAGCCTGACATCAGTGGCTCAGTGGGTCCTGAGGCCAAATGCAAACCAAGGACCCCAAGCCTGTGAATTCACCATCCAGCGATGGATGCGATTGCTCTGTGAATGCTTCCATGTGTGGGTGACTATTAAAGCCCAGCACCCAGGTGTCTGGAGCAGCATGCACTCCCACAAGTCCAGAGTCCCTCATTCCACTATCCCAGCAGCCCCTCCCCTGTGCTAACTCCTGTCTCCATGGCGCCTCTGCAATCAGTCCAGTGTGGTGACCAACCTGGTGGCTTCAGGAATGCAGTTGTGGGTTTCTTATGATAGCCAGGCTACCAAAACTTTTCCGAGTGGGTGATGAAGGAACACTAGCCCACTCAAGCGTGGGGCTCTGGCAGGCCTTGCCCCTCTCTCCCATTCTCTCTGCCTTGCTAAAAACTGTTAGATTACAGTCCTAAAGCTAGCCACCAACATCTATTCCCTTATTTGGCCACTTCCTCCTCCTGAGACTGACTGCCAAGGTGCAGCTATCAAAGTATTGAAGTCCGGAAATCAAAAGCTCCTTTGGCTCACCTAAGTAACATTACCAATTAAAATGAAACACCTCGTCCTAACATAGAGTTTCCCCTTTCACCTTTACAAACCACCATTTTCCTATAGTCACATCTGTCTTTCTCCTCTCTATCCAGAGGCCTTTGTCGCTATCCTTTCTCCCTCCAGGGCTAATATCCCTGCTCCTCTCCCTTGCTCCCTGTCCTCCCTTGTCCTCTATCTCCTGTCTTTGTCTCTTCTTCCCTGCCCCATGTCTCTCTGGGGCCAATGAGTATCCTTTGTGTTGAGAACTTGGACTTGGGGGTTTCTGAACTGATACTGATTCTTTCAGATGGTACGGAGACACCTGAAATACAGGATGGGAAGCCATGTCGACTCTTTATCAGGAAGATGGCTGTGCTTCATCAATGGCCTCTGCTCAGCTGGACATGGTCAATGGCAGGGGTTTCCAGGGAAGCTCACACATGCACATACACATAGCCACACATCAGACATACATATACACTTCATGCTCACACACATATATACCAGTACAACACATGACCACATTCACCCACAATACAGATGGGGCGGCGCTCCTGAAAATACAGCTGAATGGATGCTGAACGTGTGCTCTCTTTGCCAAGAGCAATGGTTCTTGGCAGCAGAGATGGGACAAGGGACAGGATTCCTGGGAGGGGTTGGGACCGGAGTTGAAGCTCAAACCACTAAAGTCTAAAACTTCATTTAGCACTGTGTGTTGGCTGGGGTGAGCAAGCCTCTCAACAAGATGGGAGGGTGCCAGTCTTACAAAGATGATGAAATCCAGGGAGAGGGCTTGCTCCTTGGTCATAACTGTTCCTAATGAGCAGGGACCTGAGGAGAGCCAGCCAAGACCAGGGGTACAGGTGCTACTGAGCCATCACTGACCCAAGTGTTCAAATATCTGTTATTGAACCCGTCATTTCCCTCGAGCAATACTGGGCTTATGAATTTACATTACCGGAGACATTTTGCAACTGTTCCCAAAGAGCATCCCTTGGTGAGGGAACGAAACGTCTAAAAGGAGTGCAGATCTGGAGGATTACAGAGCTCAGGCGGGGAACATGAATGAAGGAAATGGGGGAGGGGCCACGGTCTTGCCCACTCATGCATGCCCTTTTTAGGGTACCCGTTGCAGATTAAAGTGAAATAATAAACTTGAAGCCAGTTCAGAGGCTTTCCTAATGCATGGTGGGCTTCATGTGTCCCTTCAGTTGCCGGTATGCCTGTCTTGTCTGGAGAAGGCAAGAGAGGTTGGGTGGTCTCGTCTGTCCCAACAGCTTTACATACGTCAGAAGCACCTGTGGAAAACCAAGGTTTAATTAAGTGTGTCGCTCAACACAGTGTCATCCAGCACAGCGTCACCCAGCACAGCTCTGTCCCCTGACTACCGCTCTTCCTGGCTCTCTAATTAAAGGATCACACTACAGGAAAGAAATTGAGACAAATCTGAGAGGAAGGGGTGAGGAGCACTCCTACCAGGGCCCCAACAGCTCCCGCCAGTAACATGGATGCTCCGTCCTGCTGCACAGAGCCGGGGGGCTGCAGAGAGCTGTGTACGGCCTTTAGTTACAGTAAATACCAATATTTGTAGATGAAACAGCGAGCAGAAGGCAGATGCTCAGTAAGTGATGAAAAACCTGTTTTCTATTATGCAAATAGCCGGGCTGGGATGAATCTGTTTGGTTCGCCCCATTGTGTTCACTCTTGTGTATCCTTTCTCTTTAAAACAAAACCACTTATTTGATGGCACTGTCTTTCTTGATTCTGTGCTCTGTTTCCCGCTGCTGCCGTCTTTTCTGGTAAATGGTTACTTTTTCTAGTATGCCAGTCCCATCCCCTTGTCTGTTTCGTCGTGGTCCATATATACTTTCTTCACGACTGTCGTCAAGTGTCCTGTGGCCCCTTGGAGGACAACAAATGGCAGTCTCCCTTGCATTATAGGGAACTGCCAACAGGAACTGGCTCCATGGGGACATCCACTCACTGCCCTATTTGGGGACATGGGAAAAGCCTCTCCCCAATTTGCTGATAGGAGGCTCCATACTCTCTGGTCTTGTTCTATCAGGAGATGTGAAGAGAACGGGCCTTTCTGGAACATATGAGGAACAGTGTTCCTCAGAGGACTCCCTCACTTCATTTCCAGTGCAGAGATAAGTGCGGGAGACATGTTGGAATCTGTGGCATTCATTCAGGTGGCACCAATTTCTTCTCTAGAAGAAATAAGTCCTTGTGTGTATGCATGCGTGGATGCACGCACGCGTGCACACACGCGCACACACACGCACGCGCACACACGCACACACACGCACGCGCACACATGCACGCACACACACGCACTGAAAGACTGAACATTTTAAAAACAAATGCCGGGCTTATAGCATGTTGGTATTGCATTAAGCACACATGAACACGGGACAGTCATGCAACACAAACCTCTGGTTGTCGTGTACCGTGTTTCTCTTCTCTGCACCTAGAGATGAGACTCCTTGGCAGTATGTGGTCCAAGTGCACCCAGGTGTTCCAGGGGTCCCCGGGGAAACCATCTCCAGCAGGGATAAGATTTGCAAATAAAAGCCTCTTTTGCTTTCCCCAGATAGACAGACAGAATGGCAACTGAGGGGACACAGAAAGCCCACCATGCATTAGGAAAATCTCGGAACTGACTTTATCGTTTCATTTTAATCTGTGAGGGGTATGCCAAAGAGGCGTGTGCAGGCATGCACCCGGCCCCTCCCCCATTTCCTTCATTCATGCTTTCTGCCTGACCTCTGTAATCTTCCAAATCTGCACTCCTTTTTAATGTGCACACAGGCATCCATATTTGCAGATCTGGCTCAGAAAGTCCAAATCAGGAAATATGGATTAGAAGAAAGGTGGGGGACCAGGGCCCATGTGTGGACTCTTTAACAAGCCCCCACCCATTCATCCAGTCATTCCTCATCCCTCTGTCCGTCTATCCACATGCCATTCAGCCAACTATCCAAACTGTAATATGAACGTGTGTATCCATCCATTCATCCAACATCCATCTTGTATCCATCCGCAACCCATCAGCCCATTTACCACCCATCTATCTGTCTATCTACCTATCTACTATCATCTCTCTAGCCATCTGCCGGCTACCTATCCATCCATCAGCCAGCCAGTCAGCCACCACTTGCCAATCCATCTACCCACTCATCCGTCCACCACCCACAAATCCGTCTACCATCTATCAATCTGCCATCTACTCATCCATGTACCCGTCCATCCATCCATCCGTCTGCCCATTCATCCGCACAGAGAATATCTACTAAGCCAGTGTTGTCCACACAGGTAACATTCCAATCCCTGATGGCACATAGAGTCCATCCGTTTGCTTTCCTTCTCCTTAAGGAGTCCCCTGTGGGTTTTACTGAGACTGGAGTCACATAGGCCCTAGGTACATTCTGACACTGCTAAGTACCATAAGTTGCCAAGTACCATCTTGTGACTTTGAGGCTCACCCCCAGTGGCGTTATTTCCTGATGCAGGGGGTGCATAGCCCGCTCTTGGGGCCGTGTCGGTCAGATACGCTGTTGACTCACCTGAACAGTGACCCACAGTGAGTGACACCACAGTATCACTGTGCTCCCGTCTGTGCATGAATCCTCTCCTTCCCTCTTCCGGCCTTCTTTCACCCAAGTGGAGCCCTTCAGCTGGAGGAAGCCAGGCAGTAGACAGAGCCACCCTCCACCACTTTTCTAGGTCTTCATATGTAGGACCATTCTGATGAGCTGGATTCTACACAGGGTGTGCCTTTAACCACCATGAAAGCCAGCAAAGGGATGCTAAGTGATTGACAGTTGACTGCAAGATGGTCCTCACCCAAAGTTTCCACAGGCCACCTGGGACATGAAATGTTCCTCCTTGTCTTCCTTCAGTTCACCGTTCTAGCCTGCATCACTAAGGAGGAGCTTGTCAGGGGATGCAGGTGTCACAGGGATACTAGAACCTCATGGGTATAGTCTAGATGTTATGAGCCTCCCTGGACTAAAGTCTGTGACAAGGAGGAAGGAGGGAGGGAGCCATTAATACATGACTTGAGCCCATTTATGTAATGAATCTCAGGGGATGGTCCAGGTACGTCCAGCCAGCACTCCATGAGAGAGGGTGTGTAGCGCATGTCACAAGAGGAAGGGCCCTCAGGAGGATGGGTCCTTCATGAATAGGGAGTCCTGGAAGGACAAGTCCCTGACATGGGTGGTCCCTAGGAAGAGGAGTCATTCATGAGTAGGGAATATTCGTGGGGGTGGGGGACATCCAGGACTCCATTCTTTCCTGCTTACATGATAAGAGACAAATCAGCACCCAGCACACATTTGGTCTCCACTACAGTAGCAAGGTGTCCTCCACCAGGTAGCTATAGCTATATAGTCAGCCCCCTCCCAAGATCCCTTTGACATGAAAGCATGCCTGGGTGACATGACAGACAATCCATACATATATTCACTCCCAGAAGCCTAAGAAGGAGATATTCCCCACATGCGCACAGACCAGTTCCACAGCCTTCAAGCCTAGGGTCCTCTCCAGCTCAAGTCAGTGTCACGAGCTCTTATGTCACAAACTGTCCTTTCTGATTTGGCACGAAGCTCCAATAAGGCAGACAATGCTGCCTCCCCAGCGTCAGTCCCTCATGTGGTTCAGACCCTCATGTGCCCATACCCTGCACAGACCATGGCAGAAGGGTATGCAGCCAGCTCTGACATGGCTCGCCAGTGTAGGTCTCTGCATCCCTTTCCTGAGATGTAACAGCTGCATCCTCCTACAGACTGCAAACATGTTTTCATTTCCCTGAGAAACAAATAGGCTGGCTGCAGTCCGGGCCTGACACTGAGAGGCATTCTTCCCACACAGGCCACAGTCCCCCTTGAGCTCCCAAACCTGGGGTCCAGGCATCCTTCAGCTCAGCGGGCCTTGGTGGGGCAGCTGTCTATGGACCTCCATCTTTCCTCCAGACCCCAGGGCATGATCTATTTCAGACAGCCTGATCCTACCATCCCTAAGATCTGCAGGTTGCATGCTAACGTGTTTCGCCATATGGTTCGACATGGGTAGAAAGCATCCAAGCTGGGGCCTCTAAAGCAATCCAGATGGCCTCTCACTCGGAGCCTCCCCCATGCCTTCCCAGCCCCTTAATTATTAAGACCAGGCTTCAGGAGGCTTCCTGCCTACAAACAGTGAGGTGGGTGAGCACTGATGAACCTGTGGGCAGGCTCCTATTGTCCCTTACCCTAGGTGTAGCCCTCCAGAGGTGTAGCCTTTCACCTATAGGGAAACCTCTTTTCTATTTTATTAGACTGTTTTATCGCTCCAACGAAAGTCTGGCCAAAGGAGTTTATGATCAATTGGAGTAAATTATGAATATTTCCCTCTCTAGTTTTCTCTCTCTCTCTCTCTCATCCCCCTTCACACAGGAAAAATACTGTTTTAATAACACAAGCTGTAGAACAGGCCTCCCCATCGTGTCTCTCAGGGTGGAGAAATCTGTAGATAATCAGGCTCCCAGCTGGAGGTGCAGCCCAGGGGTCCCAGGCACCCTGCCTAGAGTAAACTGGTCTGATTTCCAACCAAGGCGACCCCGAAGGGAGGGTAGTGGTGGCATGGTTTACAAGGGCATGGTTTCCTATGGTGTGGGCTGCTGCCCATGCTCTGGGTCTGGGGAGGCTGGGCTGGCGAACACATCTGGTCTTCTAATTTCTCTTCTGTGAAAATCAATTCAGTTCTTCTTGGGCTAGAAAGTTAAGTGTTAAGCTCCAGGCTCTGTCCTGTACGAAAACAAGGTTCTTGAACACACACACACACACACACACAAAACAACCCTGTTTTGTCCTGGTTTTGTTTGTTCTTTTAAGATTTGTTGTTGTTGTTGTCGTTGTTGATTATCTGCATACCTTTGTCTGTGTATAGGCGAGCACATGTTGGTACAAATGTATGGGGCGACCAGAGGCATTGGCTCCCCCTGGAGCTGGACTTATAGGCTATCTGAGGCTTAGACATGGGTACCGGGAACCAAATGCCGGTACTCTGCAAGAACAGCAAGAGCTCTTAGCTGCTGAGCCATCTCTCCAGCCCCATGTCCATGCTGTTTGACATCACTGACTGTGTCGGTGAAACTTGGTGACAGCTTCATCCCAAAACAAACACACAGCTCTAACCTTGCAGGCTTCAGTCTTGGGAAAGCCCTTTCCAACATCAGAGCCTTTACTTGCATTTCTCCTTCTTGTAGAGGGTTCTCATCATGTAACCTCTACCCCCAAAACAAAAAGAGTCTCCAGGTTCCTGCATCACAGAAGCAGCGATGGAGAGTCTGCTGCGGTTCCATAAGCAGGTCCAGAGCAGGGTGTGGATGATGGCTGTACTTGTCTGTCAGCTTGACTGCATCTAACCCACATCTGTGAGATAGGAAAACACACCTTTAATTCAGACCTAAACTTGGCCACACCTTCTGCTGGAAGTCTATATAAGGACATGAAAGAAGGAAGCTTTTGCTCTTTGCTTGCTTGCCCTCACCTCACTAGCAACTCTATTACATCACTGGCATTAGAGCCCACTTCTTTGGGATTCCAGTATGTACTGAAGACCCGCTGAGACATCCATCTTCATGGAATGAGCAACTACTAGATTCTTGGATTCTCTGTTCATAGTCAGCTATTATTGGATTAGATAGACCTCAGGCTGTAAGTCATTCTAACAAATTCCCTTCACACACACACACACACACACACACATATACATATAGTCCCTTTATATATACATATATGTGTATGTATATATATATATGAATATTATTACACAGTGGCTTAATCCCCAGGCCTGATGAATGGATGTATTTAATGCATGTGTGCATGAGTGTGCATGAACGTACGTGTGTGTGTGTGTGTGTGTGTGTGTGTGTTGCATGCATGTGCCAAAAGCACATGTGGAAATTGGAGGGTTGGGGATGCAACCCAGGACTTCATGACTAAATCACTTACCTAGTCCCTGGTTCTACAGTTTGAACCTATTAAGTCATTCTAATAAATTCCCTTCATATAGATATATGTATGTATGTATGAATACCTTCCACATATACATATAAATGTATATGTGTGTGTGCATTCTATATGATCTGTTACTCTAAGAGAACCCTAACTAATACATCATGGGTGGCAGAATTTGAACTTCACCAGATGATACTGCAAGGGCTGTGGGAGAGGTAATGCCAGAGCAGATGCCCAGCCTTGGCCATCATCATCCATAACACTGAGCCACAGGACAGCTAGTGCTTGAGATTTGACCATATCAATCTTTGAAGCTGTATTTTGTTCATTTTGCAGGTTCAAACTGGAGAATCAGGGGCTAGGCAAATGAATCAGTCGTGAAATTCTGGGTTGTATTCCCAGCCCTCAGATCTCCACATGTGCCTTTGACACATGCATGCAACACACACACACACACGCACACACACTCATGCACACCTATGCACACATACATTAAATGCATCCACTGACCAGGCCTGGGGATGAAGCCACTGTATGATGTCCTTAGGTCTAATTCACCACCACATACCCTATACAAAAAGGTGATTCTTTTTTTCTCTCCACTATGGGAATTGGGGAAAATTCACATATAAAAATCACATGTATTAATGAAGTCTAGAATGATGTTTTTATAAATGCCATTTGTAGAAAAAACAGTTGTCTGTTTGAGATGATCAATGAATTTGACACACTCCAGCAAAATTGAAAAAAATAGTTAAATAAATAATAACAAAACCAGAGAAGAAACAAATTAATTCATCAATGTAAAGAGCAAAGTCAGAAAATTCTTCACAGACTGTGCCCATACTGAAAGGACAGTGTGAGAGCTCTGGAAAGCAAGCTACACAGATGTCATATCACCATGGAACAGGTCAATGTTTAAAAAAGCACAAATTGGTGCTGGAGAAACGGTTCAGACATTAACAGCATTTGTTACTGTTCCAATGGACACGGGTTCAGTTCCCTGCACCCACACGGTAACTGAACTGTCTGTAATTCCAGTACCAGGGAATCTTATGCCCTCTTCTGACCTCCACGGGCACCAGGCACACGTGTGGTGTTCATAATACAGCAAGCGAAATGCTCAGACACACAAAATAAAATTAACAAGTAGTCTAAATTTTGTAATTTCAAAAAATCATGTTACCACAACTTATCCCTTGTGAATTAGGTAATTTGGTTATCTCTATAACCACTGAAGAAGTTGAACATATAATTAAATATTGCTGAAAATGAAATTTCCAGGAACCCTCTGGAGTATTCTGCCAAAGGCTTAATAATAATTGGCACTGACTTTAGACAAAGTTTCCAGAAAATACGAAGAGAGAAAACACATCATGAGGTCAGTGTTCCTCTGGTATTGGGTCGTAAAGAAAACAAGCACAAGAAAATTAGCAGACAATACACACACACACACACACACACACAAACATGCACACACACGTGCATGCGTGCACACACACACACATAAAAATAAAATAAAATACAATACCCATTGTGGATATAGAGACACCATTGGCAGAAGAATTCAGTAACACCACACGGTGTGGCCAAGGGGAGGTCATGGAAGGGACATGAGATCCCAGGGGACTTGTAGAAACCTGCAACAAACCAACCATGCCAGTGACTAAAGAGTAGCGTGGGTGGGGCTGACCCCCCAAGTCAGAGGACACTGTGTCACAGCACTGGGGACCAAATGTGAGTTCCCCAATCCATACGTTGGCACCTCACTTTCAAGGCAGTGGTCTGTGTCAGTTTTCTTATTGCTGTGACTAAATACCAGGCAGAATAACCCAAAGGCAGGAATGTTTTCAGCTCAGCATCTCAGAGGACATGGCAGAGCAGAATGGCTTGTGGCAAACCCACTGGGGGCAGAGAGCAAAGGGGAAAGGCATAGTACCCTGCAGGCTTCCTCCTCCGTGTTTGAAGTCTTCCCCCTCGGCTAATATTCCTTAAGGACATCCTCATAGACATACCCACAGCTATGTGCTGCCTAAATCCCCAACTTCTCAGTTCAATTGACACCAGCTACATGACAGCATGATACTAGAAGATGCCTGGGCTGTGAAGGAAGCCTCTTCGTAAACGGGATTTGTGTCCTGGATGGGAGACACTCAGAGCACTGGTCCCTTCTGTCACATGAACACAGGGAGACAGCCTCCTGTCTGAACCAGACCTAGAATCCTAGAATCTGCCAGTATTGTGGTGGCATCCCTAACTCTCTGCTGGACATCATCCCAGAAGCACAAGGTCTCCCTGGCTTAAATGTCTGATGTCCAAGTATTTTTGCTACAGCAGCCAGAGAGGAATGAGGCAGATGGAATGGACGAGACAGAGTCGAGGAAACCTCGGCAAACCTCCCATCAATCTACCAACAACATCGGCCTTCTCCTTCGTGCCTTTCTCAGTAAGGACTCTACCTTGGCATCACCGAGAATCTCATGACCCTGACCACAGTCTGCGAGCTACCCTGTTGGTACCTACACAAGTGATGGCGTGAGAGAGGCAGGAGCACATGTTCTCAAGGCGAGAACGTTAGCCTCCACAGTGCCAGTCAAATGCTCATCCCGACCCACTGGCGAGTGGACAACCAGCGTGAAAAAGCCTTAATGTCAGGATGCGCAGGGCAGAGCTGTGGTGTAGCTCAGAGATGGGGCGCTAGCCTAGCTTTGGTACCTGGTGTGATGGGTGGCTTTGACTGTCCCCTTGACACATTGTGGAATCACCTGGGAAGAGAGTCTCTGAGACATTGTCTAGATCAAACTGACCTGTGGGTATGCCCATGAGGGATTTTCTTGATCAGGCTAAGTGAGATGGAAAGACCCATCCTGAATGTGGGTGGCACCATTTCAAGGGCTGGGTCCTGGACTGAGTGCACAGGAAAGAGGGCAGGAGCTGGGCCCTGAAGAACAGGCCTTCATCCATTTCTGCCTGTTCAAAACGATGAACTGTGACCTGAAATTGCTGGTACAAATAAACCCTTCCTGCCCTAGGTTTCTCTTCGTTGGGAGTGTTTTATCACAATAACAGGGAAGAAAACAGAGACATCTAGCCTCCGTGAGCTTCTCTGGGAGAGAATGTGGCCTCCTCGTCATCAACAGCTAAGTGGTCCACCCCTAGCCCCTAAGAAAGCACCTCTCCTTCTGAAAAGACCCTTATTCTCTGAGGTGTAGTCTGGGCTGCTACACACCCTGTATGTCTAATGTCTGTCATCGTGGGAGCCCAATCCACCCCAGCTCTAGGCCAGTGATTCTCAACCTTTCTAATGCTGTCCCCGCTTAGTACAGTTCCTCATGCTGGGCTGACTCCCCAACCATAAAATTATTTTGTTGTTACTTCATACCAGTAATTTCGCTACTGTTATGAATCATAATGCTAATATCTGAGTTTTCCGATGGTCTTAGGTGACCCCTGTGAAAGAGTCATTCAGCGCCCTCCCTCAAAGGAGGGTCACAACCCATAGGCTGAGAACCAAGGCCCTAGGGACGTCTGTCACAGCACAGGAAAACCAAAGCCATGAAACCACACGACCTCTACCACCAAGCTGGTGATGTGGTCGTGTCTCCCACATGCTGGGGGAGCCAACGGGTGTGTGACCCCTACAAGGGAACGAAGGGGGCTGTCTGCAAGCAGTGCACCTCACAATCCTCTCCCGCAGCATCCTTGGGAGCAAAAAAAGTGATTACAGAATGCAAAGGGGCTCACCCGGCCAGAAGCTGGGCTTGCAGCTTAATATAGTAGTTCAAATTGGAGAGATGATGATCCCTTGGGAATAAAATTTTTAAGTCCTTATTGAATCTCATTCTCACTTAAGCCTGGATTCTGGCACCAGTCAAAGAGAGCAAAAGAGCTGAGACAGAATCCCCAGCCGCAGACGGCAGACAATCCCGGAGAGGCTCTGCAGAGTGGCCCCCGACTCCATCCAAACCCAGAAAGACTCACAACAAAGGCTTCTAATCTCAGCTCCTGCCCTGCCTGCTATGTAGCTTCAGTTACCCCACGGCCCTGTCTGAACCATACTCTCTCTGATGAAGCAACCCATCTGGTCAATACAGCTGTGGTGGGGTGGGGCCTGTCTCTTGTCCTTCTGTTCCTTCTTTCCCTTGTGACGGTGCCTCAGTTTCTCACACCTCCCTCAGCTGGCCATCCCTCCCCACAGTCAGCCATGTACTCAAGGTGACTCGGTCTTCATTAGGGTTTCTATTGCTGTGAAGAGACACCATGACCACGGCAACTCCCATAAGGAAAACATTTACGTTTAATTGGGGTGGCTCACTTATACTTTCAGAGGTTCAGTCCATTATCAGCATGACAGGGAGAAGGGTGGTATGCAGACAGACAACTGGGCTGTGTCTTGAGCATGTGAGACCTCAAAGCCCACCTCCACAGTGACACACTTCCTCCAACAAGACCACACCCACTCCATAAGGCCACACCTCCTAATAGTGCCACTCCCTTTGGGGGCCATTTTCTTTCAAACCACCACAGACTCCATGACTCATAAGCTAGCCTTGTATCCATGACTGATTCAGGCAGTGCTTCTTGTTGCTCAGCCAATGTAACACCTCAGGGATGAGGTCGCAACCCAAGGACCTCCAAGGAGATGTGGTGAGATTCAGGGAGTCTCGCTTCTCTCTCCTGGACATCAGCCTTGAAGGACATCTCCATGAAGGGAGAGCCTAAACGAGAATGAAGGAGCCCACCTCAGAAACGGTCTAGAGACAGGCCTGAGAGCTAAAATGGTGATGAGCCATCATGCAGCAGGTGCTCAGACAACACTTTCTGTACATGATGGGAGCAGGGTCCTTTTGTACCTCCCAGCCTGCTATGGGCCGTGCTCCAGCAGAGGGAGGCTATTCCCTGAGCTGTTGTCTAACACGTTTGACCTGGCTGCCATCCTCCCTCCTAGATAACAGTTATCTCCCCAAGTTGACTAGGACTGGACATCTGGAGGTTCTGGGTTAGGGTGGGGATCTGTCAGTTGGGTAGTAACCTTTGACCCACGGCTACAGTCCTCTGTGCTTCCCCTTGCTCCTGTGTGCCTCTTCTGCACACTGTGCTCACAAAATGATGTCTGAGAGAGGTGACTAAGTCCTGGGGCCTGGTGAATGTGGTAGTCTGGACATGCATGTGACGGTGCCCCCCTTCAGCCAAGCCCAGCACAAGGGCAGTCCTGAGGAACAGCAAGGTATACACTGAAAAATCCAGCCTCTTGGGCCAGCTGGTCATACCCAACACACCAATGCAAGCCTAAGGGTGGCCACATTTCTCTAAAAGGAATAATGGCAGACGCATGGCTAACTGCTTACTGTGAGTCTGGTTTGTCTTCTCAGTGCCAACAGTAGGTGGGAGCCGTTACTACGTGTTTCTCAAGTGGCTGGTTACCACATGCATCAGTCCACCTTGGTCACCCTCAGGACTTCTACTTCCAGCACCCCAGCAACCAAGGGTTCAGGGTGTGAGTTTATGCAGCTCTGCACCCCTGGAGGGCACAAAGGAAAATTGACCTGACTGCCCGAGTCATCACATGGATGTACCCCACTAACTATGCCTGCTGGCTCAATGTGCTGGAGAGTTTTAGGTCAACTTGACATCAAGACAGCAGAGAGGAAGGAATTGTAATTAAGAAAATGCCTCCATAAAATCAGGCTCTAGGCAGGCCAGTAAGGCATTTTGTTAATTGGTGATTTGTGGACGAGGGCCCAGGCCATCATAGGTGGTGCCAGATCTGGGCTGGGTTTTATAAAAAAAAAAAAAAAAAAAAAAAGTGGGCTGAGGTCATAAAGAGCAAGCCAGGAAGCAGCACCCTTCCATGGCTCCTGAATCGGTATCTGCCTCCAGGTTCCTGACCTGTTTGAGTTCTTGTCCTGACTTCCTTCACTGATGAACAGTTATGTGGAAGTGTAAGTCAAATAAACCCTTTTCTCCCTAACTTGCTTTTGGGTCATGGTGTTTCGTCACAGCCATAGAAACCCTTGCTAAAGATGTCTGAGGTCTTTAAGCTGCACCTGGCTCTGCAGAGCAAGGCCTGGAGACCATCGGCCAGGAGAGACTTGCTTCCAGATAGAATATTTCACTACCACATGGACTCTCTTTCATGACTCCCTCTCCCAAGTGAGCCCTAGAGAAGAGCCTAAATTTGGGCCTGGTGACATTTTCCAGATTCTTGATCAAACCGCTCCTGAAGTCTTTGCATTAGTTTGTTTATTTTTGTTTTTCTCAAGATAGGGTTTCTTTGTGGAGTCTTGGCTGTCTGGGAACTAGTTCTGTAGACCAGGTTGGCCTGGGACTTACAGAGATCCGCCTGCCTCTGCCTCCCAAGTGCTGGGATTAAAGGTGTATGCCACCGCCTGGGCACAACCTCCTTTTGCTTCTTAGACTTCAAAGTAGGTGTTTTATGGGGTATTGTTTCGTTTTGTTTTGAATATTTATAACTCAATCAAAATACCTATCTGTTGTATAAAGAAACCTGGATTGGACTGGAAAGATGGCTCAGCAGTTAAGGCTGCTCGCTGCTCTTGCAACTACCACAGGTTCAGTACCCAGCACCAACACTGGGCAGCTCATAACCACCTGTAACTCCAGTTCCAGAGAATCTGACACCCTCTTCTGACTTTCTCAGACACCTGGATTGTGCGTTTCCATACACTAAATATATATATTCTTTTAAATATTTATAAAGGCCTGGCTCTGTCTCTTCCACACATTCTGCTGGGTAGGACCGTGTGACCATGGTAAACCTTGCTTTACTACTCCGGGTCTCCACCCTGAGCTGCTGCCCATTTTTGTCCTTCAATAGCTCTTTTCTTCTTTTTTCTTTGCCCAATAGCTCTTTTCAGAACCTGTATCCCTTTATCCCTTGGTCCTGGTCCTCCTGTAGGTGGACATGATTCCTGGTGACTCAGAACCCCCAAACCCATGTGTTCTGGATCTGGAACAGTCATCCAAGTTGCTTTTCTTGTCCGAGTGGGAAAGCTAATAGTAGTTTTGGTCTACTTTGAAGTTCCAATGAATTCGCAGTTTGTCATGGTTCCTTGGATCTCTTCATAACAAGAAAGTCAGAAGAAAAGCCCTAGTTGTAGTTGCTCGTGGGGCACATGGCATTGTACACCTCTACATTAGGGACCCATTCAGCCGCGGTCACACCATGTGCTTTGGGATTCCAGCATGCAATAGTTAATACTGATGTTAACTTGACTAGAATCATCCAGAAGGCAAGTTTCTTGGCATGTCTGTGATGGAGTTTTAGATTAGGTTAATTGAGAAGGGGGTTGAGGGGGGAATCACCCTGACTGTCTCTATGGGCTGCTGTCTGGATCTGAATAAAAAGGAGAAAGCCAGCTGTGCACCCACTTCCATCTCTCTGCTTGCTGGCTGTGGATGCCCCATGACCGTCTGCCTCACGCTCCTGCTGCCGTGCCTGCTCTGCCATGATGAACTGTACCTTTGAACTGTGAGCTACAGCACATCTTAAGTTGCTTTTGTTGAATAGTTTGACACAGCCACAAAGAAGCTATTAATATGTCTGTCTGGCCCAGCACAGGAAAGAGGCAGCCACATGCTCTGTGGGTTCACACAAGTCATCAGACGGTCCTCCGAGTCCCCCAAGCAGCAGATGTGATCCTCCTGAAGGGCATGCAGCAAGATGAACGGGTACCTAAACCACTGAACCTCGCCAAAGCAATTGATGCTCTGTTCCCAAGCCCAGAGCAGTCCTGGGGATAAGGATTTGCTGTGACAGCTACAAGTATCAGAAACAATGACATCTCTCCCCGGTGTCACTAAAACCATAAGCTGCCAGGAAGGTAGATTCTTCTGAGATACAAACAACGCTTTGGTCTCAAAATGACAAGCCTCTGAATCCTAGGTAATAAGCAGCAGCAGATCGAGACCATGTTTCCTGCTACTGGACAACATAAGGGACATCATGTCACTTCTGGGAAAGTGAGGGAATCTGCTTTCTTGTCCTTGAACTTGTTTGGAAGAGTAGCATTTGGGGAGATTGTTGCATACAGAGATTAATAAACTGTAAGAGTTATTTTTAAAAGAATATGAATACTTACTATCTCAGTACTTGAAAGGTGGAGGCAGGGAAATAAGGAGTTCAAGGCCAGGCTAGACTAAATGAGATCCCATCCCAAAATAAGAGGAAAAGATGGGGGATAGCTGGATAGATGACTCCGAGGGTAAGGGTGCTTGTCACCAAGCCTGACCGCCTGAGTTCAATTCCCTTGGGATCCACAAAATGGAAAGGAGAAGAACGAACTCCCATTCCTGTCACCTCTGCACCTGCAAGCATGCATGTGTAAATACACACACACACACACACACACACACACACACACACACACACACCAGAAAGAGGGGGAATAAATAAATAAAAAGAAAGAAAAGAAGAATATGCATTTATTTCCTGGCAAATTCAAAACATAGCTGTGAGCTGGAAGTGGAGTTCATGCCTTCATTCAACACTAGGAAGACGGACACAGGCAGATCTCTGAGGCTCTGAGGCCAGCCTGGTCTACATAGCAAAATGTAACTGCAGAAAAAGAGGCTGAATTGCAAAATAAGAGACTCCTGTTGAGATCTGCAGGGCTCAGCTAAGAAGCCTAGCTCTCACCATCTCCTTGAATTTGAAAAGACCTCACCTTAGGCAGACCCGCAGCCTCAGAAGCCCCCCTAATTAGTGCAGGCACTAAGAAAGGACAATGACTTTCATGTCCCTACCTCCATCCCTGGAGCATTCTGGCAGGACTGAGGTTTGAACCCAAGGCCACCTACCCACCAGCTAGACTCACAGCAACCTCTCTGTACCTCCAGGATCTGCAGGGACCTGCTTGGCTCGAGGGAATCAGGAAATAAGTGATGCTCAAATGCAAAGAATCCAAATCATGGGTGACTCAAAGCCTCCAACGATTACCCGTCACCAACTACTGGATTCCTACAGTCACAGGAGGAGGGCCACAGAGGCCCACCACTGGCAAGTCACCAGGGCTTGCATCTTAGGGACATGGGCTTCAGAACAAACACATTTGCAGGGTCACTGGGACCCTTCTCACATCACATTACTGATGACTGGACAGTGGGAGAAGTGCTGGGAGGTCAGGGTATAGGAAGGCATTCAAGGTATAGACCCCAGGCCTGCCACACCCTCCCTGACAGGAAAGCTTCAGGTGTATCCTGGGTTCCTTCCTGAATAGCAGACTCTCAGATGCCATCTCTATAACTCTTGGCATGGTCCTGCTCAGGTCACATCTCCAGTGGGCACGGGGCTCCTGTAGATGTGAGCTGTTTCCTGCTAGGGTCTGTCAAGACCCTGACTGGCTCTCAGATCCTTCCTGGATGTCCACGTGAATGGATCATGGGTCTAGTGGGGAGACTAAGAGAGCCCAGAACACTGTGTGAAGGTTGTAGGAGGGAGCCAAGAAACGTGTGTGCCTGGGTGTTAAACTTACTTCCTTTCTAAAGTGGATGGACCACAGTGAACCCTAGCACGTCCTGATGCAATCTGACTTTCTTTTGTCCACAGGACACTGGAATTAAATGGTCCTTTGAGCATGGCCTTTCAGACAGTTCAGAGCGGGTCCCCACTGTTAACACAGAGTCACGAACTCAAACATAATGAGCCAAGGTGATGCTCAAAATGGTTCAGAACTCGGGGCACGAGCACCAACCAATCAGATCGGATCAGCACATCTGCTTTCCAATGCCCAGAGCCTGAACCAGGGGGGTCCAGCATGAGAGAGGTAAACACCAAGATGCAGTTTCCATAGCAATGGTGAAGCTGAAGAGCACTTAGCTGAGGGGAGGAGCGGCCAGGATTTCACAGTATCTGGGCCATGGGGAGATCAGGAGAGGTAAATGCCAGGATGCGGTTTCCACAGCGACAGTGGTGCTGAAGCAGGCTTCACTACCGCAGGGATATGAAGGACTCAGCCACCTGCTGTCACCAAGGAAGATAAACACGAGTGGCAAGTTGTGGGGATCCCAAGAGAAGCTGAAAAATCCTGATTCTTATGTGGGATTTTCTAGCACTTCGCCACCAACTCTAAAATGCAGAACACAAACCAACCGTGGTGCACAGCACACATGCAGGAGAGCCAGGTCCAGATGTTTCCGTCTCAGTGCACGATATGTGTACCATACTGTCAGTGGTCCCTCAGTCAGATGAGGTGTCTGACCCAGGAGCCTCCATCAGTCTCAGCGAGCTACGCTGGATACAGGGCAAGTTCATCCCACCCCCTCAGCAGCTCCCACCATAAAGGGTCCTAGTGTAGAATCCAACAGAAAGGCCTATGATGTTTCCATAGCGGTCATCACATGTGTCTAACAGAAAAGGCCTGGGGCCAAATTCAGCCGTTCTAGGACACATGCTCAGGTATTTCCCATAGATACTGAGTGACACCCTCCCCAGCCACCTGGTAGGGCTCAGCAATTAAGCCAGACTGGTTGGTCCCTGAGTCCTGGGATCCTCCTGTTCCTGCAACCTCCAAAGCTATGCTCACTGTTGTGCACCGTCGTATCCAGCTTTTTATATGAGCGTTAGGGATCCGAACTCGGGTCCTCACACTTGCGCAGCAAGCACTTTACCCACTTTGAAAATTAAAACTCCTCACTTAAATACCCTGTGAGAGTGGTCCTGACCACCCCCCCACCGGAAGGGGTCAGGACCCGGCATGCTGGGATTTGGAGTCCAGACCAATACAACTCCCAGGCCAGGTTGGCTGGGAGGGATGCCAGGGGCTGGGGGGCTAAGCTCCCAACTTAACAGTCATCTTTTTGTTTATAATGTTTACTTAAACTTTTATCTTTTGTTTGCAAGTGGAGCTCCGTGAGACTTGTTTCAAATATATAACAAGTGATTATTCTGGAGCTTTTGCCTCTCAAGAAAGATTGAGAATTGGGCCCTGTGCCACTCCACCTGAGTGTTGCTGTTTTGCATGTCACTGTACTGTACTTAATTTAAAAGATGCCACAATGACAGCAATTTGCAAAAGATCTTTCGATATGTGTAATTCATTAATTTCATGTGTTCCATTAGTTTTTTGTGTGGATATCTTGACTAACGACTTTGGGACTGGAGAGATGGCTCGGTAGTTAAGAGAGCACCAGATCTGTACTTTATTTCCATCATATTGAGTAAGTTACCACTGCAAAGAACAGCATACAAATAATATAATTAAAAATGTCGGAAAGAAGAAAACAAGGAAATTAAAACTCCCCCCACTGAAGCAGGGAGAGGTGAAAGACAAGAACATCCCAGTGGTTGATGCCGAACACACCTTGTTTCTGAGCGTGGAATCTTCTAGAAATAATAACGAAGTGGGAAAGGGTGAAAAGCAGTTATGGTGTAGCTGGGCCTCAGAGGTGTCCACATGACTGAAAGACAGCAATTGTCAGGCTGATCTACCAGTGGCCCTGGCACCTGTGCACCTTATTACAAGGTTTCTGGAGTGTGGTGTGCAGAGGAACCCTGGGATGGACTGCAGTGGGTTCCCAAAGAAGGCACCATTTCTTTTCACTCAGCTGAACTGTTCTTCCTTCATTTATATTAAATGCATGCAAAGTCCCTCACAGTTCCCTCATAGAAACGATTCAGGAATCTAGGGCTGTGCACAAAAATGAGCTGACATTGAACTCGGGCCACTCCTGGGAGAATCAGATGCCCTGCAGCTCAGGTGAAGGACGTTGCATACTCCGGTAAGAAACCCTGCTCACCAGCCATCAAAACTTAATTATAGTACTCATGTTCAACGTTTAATGTCTTTTCCTGGGCTCCAGGCTTTCTGGCAAGGACGGACTGTCAGGCATGGTAACAGGGACCAGAATGGGATGCCAGGCATGATGCACAGGGGACTAAGAAGGGGTGCCAGACATGGTGCACTGACACCAGGATGGAGTACCAGGCATGGAGCACAGGGACGAGGATAGATTGCCAGGCACTGTGCACAGGAACTTTGCAAACACAGTGGAGGCTTTAGACATTTTTCTCTCCGTCTCTTGAGACTTTTTTGCTGCAAACCTTCACTGTGGGTGGTGTGCCTCTGGCTTAGGGTTCTGTTTGTTTCCTCTTTGATCATTCTCCTGGAACTTTCCCTAGCATTTCTGTCCTTCCTCAGGGATCCCCTGGTGGTGGGGGGAAGGTTAGGAGAAGGGACAGCAAGGCTAAACTGGGTTTCCTGGATTCTCCCCAACCTTGGGACTGGCATAAATGTGCAGCTGAAAGCGTGTGTGCCAAGATGCCACAAGGGAAGACACTCCCCGTCCTGTGAGTCCCCATGCACAAGCCCACAGCTTTCCAAAGCAATTTCTCCCGTCAGCAAATTACCCCTGGCTGTCATCTCAAACTTGCCAGTTAGCATTCAACTCCACTTGCCTCTGGAGCGTGTCCATGGAGCAGCTGAACTCAACGGAATCACTGGGGTACTTTTTCCGGGTAATGAAGAGGCAGGGTAGAGGGTGTGTATGTTTTATGTTCAGACATGCCGTAAGCCAGTTGAAGTAAGATTAGCCATTATCTGAGATTCCATCCGGTTCTGAGAAGCTATGATTTTAGTGGGTATTAAATAGACTGAGGGCAAGCAGGATGGATTTAAATAAACAATGAAATGTAAACAATGAGATTAGCTCCACATCTCAGTGATGTATCCCTTCACATTGTGTACAGGGTCCTCGGGGAAGTCACTTGCAACACTAGGTCATACCCAGTGCTACAGATATGCACTTGTTGTGTGTCTGGTAGCAAGCATCAGATTGTACCATGCACATTATTGTCACACAACATGAGCATCAGGACCACATCAGCCCAGAGAAGTTCTTGAGAAGGGCAAAAACCTCAAAAAGTACCTCCTTCCCTTTATTTGTTTTCTTCCTCGTCCATGAAGGATGCCAGCGGTGAGGGAGAGGAGTCGCTGTCCCATCATGGCAGTTGAGAGGAGGTTCTGGTCTTGGAGACATAGGTTGTCCTTCAGAGAACAGCCAAGGTTTACTGACGTCTCCCACTGCCAGTGGTTTTTTGGTTGATGTCTGTTTGTTAATTTTAATTATGCTTTTATTTATTACTTTTGTGTGCTTGGGGGTTGTGTGATCCTGCAGATCAGAGACTACATTGTAAGAATCCGTTCTCTCCTCCTCCCTGCCCCAATCCTGGGGATTTGAACTCAGGTTGTCAAACTCAATGATAGTCCCCTTTACCCACTGAGCTATCTCATTTTCCATTTCCTAGAAGGCTTTGGGGGGCATTACCACCGTGCTTTTTTCTATGTGCACGCATCGTGACCTTTTGATTTCATTTCTAGCCCTGAGTAATGGAGACTACACCTGGAGAACCTGACAACTACATGCTTTTTTCAAAGATCATCAGCCCAGCCTAATAAATGCAGGCCGCGGTTGGCAGCGCCCAGCGAGTGGGCTGTCAACTGAATTCCTATTCAAGATGCTTTTTTTTTCTAAATAAAAAATGCCACCAGGACTCAGAGTCTTTATTCCTTGTCAGTCACATGAGCTGTGGGGCTTCTGGGGGGAGGCCGGGGCTCATTATTTTTTATTTCATTATTCCATCAACATTTTACTGAAATGAGTCCAATAGACAAATGGGATAAAAGTAAAAAGACATTAGAGATTGTTGTTTTATGCTGTGTGATCATGTTAAATAATCCCGGGGAAAGCAGTTTAAAACATATTTATTATTGTTTAGAATTAAACAAATACTTCATGTCCGATGTTTACTGCTTTGCTCTAATTTCTGTGCCGTTTTTATGGAAATGGAATATTGCTTGTAATTTGTTGATTCTTTAAGCCTCATTTTGGATACATCTTCAAGTGTCTAACTTGTCTTCGTTGTTTGCTTTGTACAGAGCTGGAATTGTCAGTGCTGAACCATGTATATATTGAGACGGGGGTCTCTCTGTGTTGCCCTAGCTGGCCTGGAGCTTGCTGTGCAATCAAGCCAGCCTCCGCCTGCCTGTCTCTGTCTCCCTGGATGCTGTAGTAGCGCAACACAATGCCCAGCGAAAACATTTTTGTGTTTGCTTCTTGGTTGTTTGGTTTTTGTTTGTTTGTTTCAGACCAGATCTCATATAGCCTGAGATACATGGACTTCTGATCCTCCTGCCTGTAGAGCCTTCCAAACGCCGGGATTACAGGTGTGTGTCATCATACTCAAGAAACATCATTAAGACAACTTCCTACCACAGTTAGTATGGAGGTTTTAAGATTTATTTATTTATTTTTCTGTGTGTACACATGTGTATGCAGTCACACATATGTGGCAAAGACCAAAAGGGGTGCCAGACCCTCTGGAGCTGAAGTACAGGTGGTTGTGAGCCACCCAATGTGGGTGCTGGGAATTGAGCTCGGGAAAAACAGCAAGTGCTCTTAACCACTGAGATCTCCCGGTCCATCTCTCCTCTGTTTGTTTTGGGAGGGGGGGTTGTTTTAATGTTTATTTAGTTATTTACTATATTATGTGTATGTGTGTGCTCATGCCATGGAAGTCAGAGAATGACTTGTGATAGTCAATTCTCTCCTTTTATCACATGGGTCCCAGGGATCAAACTCAGGTCATGTGGCTTGGTGGCAAACGCCTCTATGCACTGAGCTATCTCCAGGACGCACTGAACTATCTCCAGGACCAATAATGAGTTTTTGCTTGGGAGATTTCTGCTTGCAGAACCTTTAGGCGATTCCCCCACAGGACATGGTAGGTTTGATCTGGATGTAGTCTGTGGGTGTTCGGAGAGAACAGAATGTCTGTTTGGAGAACAGCCTCCACAAGGAAATCAAAGAGTTTCAGCTGTCATCCAGCCTGCAGAAATCACCTCAGTGTCATTGAAAAACTCAGGATTAGAGGGCTAGTCATTCGAGAAACTCAACAGGGAACTAAATTCAACTTTCATCTCTTTTAATGGGGTCAACATGCCATTAATGCATGTGCAACCTAATTTGTGCTCTGCTCCCGAGCAGAAACTGGGGTCAAAGATGGTGCAGCTCAAGCGGGATGTTCTAGAACCCTACCCCACAGTCGGGTGTGCTTGAAGGAGTGTGTACCTGAGACTTTATGGCGTGGGTCTGCAGCCCGTGCCACCTCAGGCAAGCAGCTAGTTAAACTGATAAGATAATGAGAGAGCCCTATTTTTCATCCCAACAGGAGCCTTTCCTAACACGGCATTGAAGAAAGCCCCTTTTCTCACCTACCACCCCAGCCAGTCTTGTCTAGCCCTGCATCTCAATGGGAGACTTTTTCTGATCCATCATCCAAACAGAGCTCCATTCTGATCCATCATCCCAGAACAATCCGATGCTGATCATCATTCCAGAAATATCCTCTCTTGATCCATCATCCCAGCAAAACTCTCCTGATCCATCATCCCAGTGGAGTCCCCCCCTAATCCATCATGCCAGCAGGCCCCTCTTGCGATCCATCATGTCGGCAGGCCCCTCTGCTGATCCATCGTCTCATCTAGGGCCTCTGATTCCACGTGCCATCAGAGAGAGCCCTCTGCTGATCCATATCCCAGCAGGAAGTCATCTTTCCTCCTCTCTGGGTACCCCTGATCCTAGCAGTGCCCGGGTCTTCTGTTCTCTGGTTCTGTTGCCCTTCAGGCCCTGACTGCCTCAGCACTGTTCACCTAGACCTCTGTTGTGTGTTCCACATCTCACTTCTGCACAGCCGTCCTCCCTATGACCTGCTCAGTGCTCTAATTATGGTCCTCCAGGTCCTGGAACGCACACTACTGAATAACACTGAGGTGAGCCTTGGAGGTTGTTTGCACCATGGACCATAACCCTGCTGAACCCCAACCCAGTATTGATATCACTGGGGTTCAACCCTTCTTGTTCCCTCTACACTGGGAAGATCCACCCCTGCCCTCTCCTGCCTGCTGCCCAGGTCTTGAGTTACGACACTTTTAATTAAATTACTTTGCCAGAGGCTCTTCACTCAAAAAGCAATCGCTCTAATTGCTCATTTTGGGATCTGATCTGATACTTCCTTGACAGAGAGGCCTGTGGCAATGACGTTAGCAGGAATGAAATGTCTACATCTACATATCCTATCGGTACCCATGGGTGCTTATGCGTAAACACACACACACACACTGTTTAAAGTGACTGTTCCCATCTACCTGCCACATTCAACAAGTCCCCAAGAAGCCACACCTCTCTGGCTGTGACTGGTCTCAGATTCTTCTACAGGAAGCTGACATCACACATCACAATGCCACTCAGCTTCTGGAGTCTCCAACTCCCCGGCTATGGAGAAAAACCCACCCCAGACTCACAGAGTATTCCTCTGTAGAGGCTGTGGTTCCTGCAGCAGGGGCGCCTCCCTACCTGCCCTTGAGCGTGTCCCTTGGGGCTCTTTGAGAAGGATACACACCATGAGGCTGGATACAGGTGTGCTCTGCCCTTAGGTAGGAAGCAGCTCAGTACCCACAATACCCAGAATTAGGACCACCCCAATTTCACGTGTGCTGTCTCAGTACTGACAGGCTGTGTGACTTTGGCATGTGCTTAACCCGTCTGGATCACAGTTTTCCTACGTGTGCAATAGGCAGTTGATTTCCACGGTGAGACCAGGAGGCTGCAGAGCACCAACAGTAGCAGGAAGCATGACCGTGTTGTCCAGCACGCAGGCCCTTTCTCACCCCCATTGTCTCTGTGCACATCTTCGCCAATGAGTGGCCAGGCTGGTCTTACCATGAGCAGAAGAGCGAATGCAATCACACTGTGGCTTCCATGGGCCCTGAGGTCCGTGACTGCCTTCGTGATCTCATCCTCCATAAAACAAGTTTTCGAATTACAGCTTGTGGCTGGTGCGAACAGGAATCAATCAATGTTATATTTTAAAAAGCTTCTTTCGGCCTGCAAGCTCATTTTTCTTCCAATTTTAAAAGAAACTAAAACACTTTCGTCATTCCCAAGTCCCTCAGTCAGTCTGGACACACTCCAGCAAAATCTGCATCCAGCTGGCACCTGCCCCCTAAGACTCTTCCTTCCCTCAGACTTCAGAAAGAAACCCAGGACAGATTCTAACTGGACACTTAGGTCATATGCCCATCCCTTAGCCAATGCCAGGAGCATGGGCTGGAATATGCTGATTAGGGAGTGTGGCTTACTCATCCCTAGGGCTGTATCCCCCATTCCTTTATTGAAATTAGTTACACTGAGCAGGGGGACCCCAGTAAAAACAAACAAACAAAAAACAAAACAACAACAATAAAAAACCTTTGCACACAGCAGGTGAGTACCAGAAAGGACAGCTGACCTTCCACCTGGGAGACCATGTGACAGAATAGGACATGATGCAGGTCCACAACCCAGGGACTCCTTTGCAGGGCTCAAAGAGGGAGGGGCAGAGATCCAGGCTGACACACAGACAATCTGCATCATGGGGTTGTCCCCAGCAGCGCCTAGAGCCTCAGGGAGGACCAATGTGGTTGAACCCAGGGCCGGAATCTGTTCCACAGTGGTGCTGTGTCCTCAAGGAATGTGGACACTGCGTCCTTTTTGTCCCTGGAGTAGAAGGAGGTAGAATCGGTGTCAGAGGCTTTGTGCTATATGGGCTTCAATCTCCGTCCTGGCCATACTCTCCCAGGCCTGAACCGTGTCTGGAAGAGAGATGACTGGACTCCCAGATGGACGAGAAAGCACCCTACTTGCTGCCGGGCAGAGCCTCTTGTATGAGTCATGACCAGATCACGGACACACACACACTCACGCCGCAATCCAACCAAGAGACCGAGACCTGTATGTAAAAGCAAAGAGCCTTTATTCTTACACAAGTTTGCAAATTTGGACTCTTCGTGTGTTCAATGTATTGGAGTGGTCAGAGAGCCCCGAGTTCAGTTAGAGTTGGGTTTTTATAGTAGTAAAGGTGGGGGTGAGGAATTTCTAAGGCTTAGGACCCCTGATTGGCTGACATTTGTCTAGGGGTGTCCTGGTGAAAAGCGATGGGTGTGTGCTGACAGGTGGTCCTATCAACAATGGTTGAAATGTTAGGAATTTCCTTTGGATGGTCTGTTCCTGGGTGGTGCCTGGGTAGTCTCAATACAGGCTATACTCAGCAATGGAACAAAAACACAATTAATAAAAACTCAAAGAGGGAAATTGGGGTTAAACCCTCAGGTCAGAAAAGCAAAACAGCTGGTCACTGGCTCTTACGTCTATCTCAGTCCGAAATGGCAATCCTGCCTCCAGGAATCTTAGAATGAGACCCACTGAGAGTTGTTTTATAATCCTCTCTAGGGCTGGGATTAAAGGCGTGCACCTCCCGGTTTCTATGGCAACTAGTGTGGCTACTGGGATTAAAGGTGCGTGTTACCACTGCCTGGTCTGTAAGGCTGACCAGTGGGACTGTTTCACTCTCTGATCTCCAGGCAAGCTTTATTTATGAAAATACGAATGGAATGTCACTACACCCAGTAGTTGCCTCTGAGCACGTGAAGGTCTGTCCTTGGTGCCAGGAAGAATGCACGCACAGCTCCTGGGATGCTGATGAGACATCTTCCTGGATCCCAGAAATCACATCGCGGTGTCTTTCAGCCTCCAGGAAGAGGCAGAGCTCTGAGCTGTACACACGGACACCTGTACGTGTTTGGGTGGACACACTCTCCACAGGTACACAGAGTGTAGACCAATGCTGAGCGCATGCCCAGTTTCCCTAGCCACATGACACATCACATGTGCATACTGCTTGCTCTCTTGGGGTAGCACCTGGATTTTTCTTGCCCATGAATTCCTATGACAACTTTGAGTCTTCTGTCGGGGGGGGGGGTTGAGAGGGAGGGAGGAAAGGAAGAAGAGAGGAAAGGACGGAGGGAGGGAGGGAAAAAGAGAGAGAAGGAGGGAGAAACAGCAGAGCTGGTGGGTCCCCCTTCCATATTCCCTGTTAGAAGAGGTCAGGGGTCCGTGGAGAGAGGAGGCCATAGTTGGACAAATCATGAGCAGGGGAATATGAGAATGTGAAAGGCCTTCAGAGAGCCACACAAGGCTGCCTTGTATAGGAAACAGCCTCTCTCCAGAGCTGGGATTTCCACACAGAAGGGTGTGGGGATAAAGGTCAGCCAGCTGCAGTGTGTGGCTTTGTGGGGTCGCCCAGGTCTTTTTCTAGCTCCATCCGCAAATGGAAAAGGGGAGGCATGAACGGGGCTACAATGTGGGTGGGGGTGGGGTGACCCAGCACTATTTCTAGCTCCAGCTATTGAATGAGGCCGTTTGCTGGATGAGGCATTAGACCCCTGCAGCTGTGGCCTCACTAAGAGCAAAAGTCACAGTTGGCAGGATGGGAGGGAGGCCAAGGACCCAGCTGTGAGAGAGAATGAGGCTGAGGCTTCTGCACTGGCAATGAGGATCCCCCTAGGGACCCAATGGAACGGATTACCTTCTCACCTTCCAGCACGCCCAAACGCTAGGCACAGCATCACGTCCTTCTTGCTGGGTGTTCACCCTTCTCATAACCACCCCCGTTCCTCCCCCTACTCCCTCCAAAAATGGCAGGCCACCCTCTCTGTCCTCATCAAAGCCAGCAGCCTCCCACGGCGGGGCATGGGTCCTAAGTGCCCAGAAGCTCGACCGGGCAGTACCCACACTCCACAAAACATCCAGCGAGTTCACACCCAATGATGATGCCCACAGTGCAGGCTGTGGTTGGTGTGAACAACAAAATCCACCAACCTGGGAAGAGCTCATCAAGACCCCGGCCCCAGGGGTGCCATGGACGTCAGCCCTGAAGGGGCCGCACCATCAGGGCGGGCAGTGGGATCTGTCCCGAAGGCCTGAGTCACAATCCAGTTCTCTTTGTTCCCTTGTGTCTGCTTCCTGGTGTATAAACTGGGAGGGAGACTGATGATGGGTGTGGGGGGGGGGAGTTCCTGGAATGAGACAAAGGACCACATGTGTAAATGCTGAGGTCAGCCACCCACATTTACCACCAGCCCCCACCCATCACCAGGGTCTGCATGAGCCACGGACGGTCCTCTGATTCACAGGGGAACGGAAAAGAGTCTGTGGTTGCGCTGTGGGGAAAAGTTCCTCTGTCAGTCATAGGGTTCAAAACAGAGATGTGGGAATAGGCAGTTCTTGTTCTTGTACCCGTCATAAAACCTGGGGTCGGGGGTTCAGTGGACCTCAGGCGGGCTTTCTCGGCCTCAATCGCTGAGCTGCAGATCTTGGAACTACTGTGGACCGTTGTCCTGCCAGAGGGCTGGTGAGCCAACCCAGCTGATGAAGGTTCTTACCATTCAGCCTGACAACCTAAGGTCAATCCCCAGAACCCACAGAGTAGAAGAAGACCAAGGCCCAAGAGCTGTCTTCTGAACCCCACACTCATGCTATTGTGCATACACACAATACATAAAAATCATTCTTAATGTTTCCGTGAGGAATAGCAGGAGAAAGGAGCAATCTCTACCTGCTTGGGTCTCAGAGGGGGCATTCCTGAACAGGCCAGTAATGAAAGGTCCCCTACATGACCCTCCTGTACCCTGACCTGCCTGGTTAGGGCTGCTCATCTGAGCTGAACAGGAAGCCTTCTCCAAGCTGGAGTTCAGAAAGGCAGATGGGGCCAGGTCTCCTGGCTGGTCCTGTCCCCACTGAGATTGTGTCTACTTCTGCTGTCAACTGGAAAGAGTGTGCATCCTCGCAGTGAACTGGCGTGTCCATTGAGTGTCAGTGTAGGAACACGGCAAGCACGAAGTCTCCCTGAAGAAAAGTGACCTTTGCGGAGATTAGACCTCAGCTTCTTGTGTCTATGTCCCCCACATTCCACAGACCATCGAGGTAGGTCTTCTGAGGTAGAGTCTCCTCCAGGCCAGTCCAGCTGACTGGCCAGCCCTACATAACAGCCTACCAAGAGAATAGAGGCTCTAAATGGACAGGGACCATGAGCTGGGGCAGCAGCAGGTCTCAGAGGCAGAGTATGAAACGTGTGGCTGCAGGTCAGCCTGGAGCTTTACCTGGTAAAGTAGATAACAGAGCCCCTCCCCTAGACACCCTTCCATGTCCCAAAGAGCCTCAGTCTGGGTCTGTTGGGGCCTTGGGCAGGAGGAAAGCTCCTCCTAGTAGCTTAGACATTCCTCCAGCTTTCTTTCATGAGAAGCCTGTAGGTGTCCTCATGGAAAGGACAATCAGAACACAGGATCCAAGGAGCCTCCACAGGTGCCCACAGACAAAGGGAGTTAGGGTACCCTGTTTCTCCATGACTGTGATATTTCCCTTTGGGATATTATCCCTCAACAACCCTGGATGTCAACCCCCGCCCTGGGATGCTGACCCAGCCTTCCATCCTAACTTTGTCACCCAGGCCTCATTTTCTGAGTGACTGCTCTCTTCCAGTAAGCTAGGAGGCCGAAACACGGCCACAGGCCTCTCGCTAATTAACAAGAGGCAGCAATTAGCCATTTACAGCGGAGTAAGGTCTGGTAATGGGATTTCTAATTCTGGAGGGGAATAAAATCTAAACACAACAATAAAGATCAGAGCGAACACAACTGTGGAGTCTGAGATGTTTTCAATTCTGGGTTCCGTTCCGGTGATTAATCAGATGGAAGTGGTTAAACTTCGTGGGAGAGACCAGAGATACCACCCCTATCACGAAAGATCTGAGGGATGGAGTAACTCTCTCCTGGAACCACCAGGGCTGAACACAGGGATGCTGCCTCAGAGAGCACGGGATGAAGGTCGGGGGGGTTCTTGCTGCCTTTGACTCCGACAATGCTGAGCAGGGCCACTGCTCCTGCCCAGGGCTGGACCCCACATATGTGGTATATTCCCAGAGCCACACTTGCTAGCCCTGGGCAGCTCTGAGCCTCAGCTTCCTTGATGAGGTTGGGATGAGGACTCCACTCTGGGAGATACAGTTAGAGATGGCACATGGAACCTGTCACCGACGATTCCGCCAAAGTGTCCCATCTGCCTCCGTCCTGGGAATTCAGCAGGCAGAGGCCACTTACCACCATCATGAAAGGGCCAAGTATCAGTGTATAGGGCACAGTCCCCAAAAGTTGTCACCTGCACCTGAGAATGCACCCCTCCCCAACCTGTACCCACCTCCCCTGTGCCTGCGTCTCTGACCCTCCTCTGCCCGTGTCCACCTCCTCCTACTTCAGAGTCTGTGCCCCTCCGTGGCCTTCACCCCTCCCCTGCCTCTGGGTCTGGTTAGAGGGAGCTGTCCTGTCCCCCCCAGACCACCCTCCCTCCCCTGCTGAGTCTTGGGCAGACCCTGGCAGGGGTGGGAAGATAAAGACACCTCAGCTTAGCCAGCAGGCACGCCGGCCCCCTCTAGACCAGCAGGCTTCACACCTGTTCTACAGAGCCCAAGCCAGCGTGCAGAAAGGGATCTTCTCCCGTACTTTCGAGCTGGCGTTTACTATTTCTTTTTTAAAGCTGGAGACCTGTTGCACGGGACACAGCCCCTCCGGTTTGCAAACACTGACACTTCACACTCTAACTGGTGTCTCGTCCCCATGGATCCAGTGAGCCACCGACAACGCGTTCCCTCCATTGTCTCTTCTCAGCCTCACCTGTGATGAAATCTACAGGGGAAGCTCACAGGCCCCGCCCCAGTCTCTCATTCTCACTGTTCCCCGCATCTAGGCTGTGCTGAGATGCTGACAGATGTGATTCCTCTGCAGAGCTGAGTTCCCCAGAGCAGGAGCTCCGCCTCTCTGGTCACTTTCTCCCCCTTCCCACCCCCAATCCACACCTGCAGGGCTAAATTCTAAATACAAAATAGTTACTGTGTCTGCAGAGCTCCAAGGGTTAGCTTGTTCTTCTGGATCACGTTTCCCTGCATTGTGGGCAGCTGAGTTATCAACACAGCATCAGCAGCCTCGCGTTTATCTTATTATATAAATACACACCTTCATTATGTGATATGTCATTTGTAACACCCCCAGAGTGCGCACCATAGGTTCACCTAGTTAACACTGAAGACAAACATATATTTCTTTAGGAAGCAGACTGCAGGCTTGTTCAAGAAAGGACATGTTATAGAAATGTTTCCTACGGGCACACAAAAACCTGCATCTTCTCTACTCTGTGGCGGGATGCTGAAGCCCTGCACGCCACCCTGCTGGTCTGTTTCACAGGTGCCTGAGCTTTGGATTAGACACCATCACACTTGGCCACCCCCTGGGGAATCGCTCGATGGCTCAGCTAGTGGAAGATGAAGCTCACTGTCACCTCCATCTTTAATTTACGGTCTGTAGTCTGCGGCTCTTAGGTCTCTGTAAGTACGGGAGCCATGTGGGTGCGTCCCAGTACAGTCCCACGATCCCAAATCTCTTTATTGTCACGTGCCACACATCCCCCAGTCCTGGTATCTGCACTCTGCTCTGTTCCCAGCTGTCCAGAGCATTGGAGATGTGGAATGGAACCTTGTAGAGCCTGGGTTCTCCTTCCCTTGGCTTCTCCAACTCTCTGCAGACTCACAGCCACTTCCTGTCTCCACCATCAGCCCTACTCGGTGCTCAGCCATGACTGCTGGGTACTCGGGCCATGAATCCACATCTGGTCACAGGCTGAGGAACATTCAGATTGAATCTGTGGCTATAAATGAAGCTAGAAGCATTTCTTCATGTCCATCTTTTTTCTCTTGAGCAGGGCCTGGAGTTATGACTCGTGGGTAGTATTTATCCCATCGGAAACTGCTGGCCTTGCAACAAGTGAACACCACTGCACAGACTTCCTATTCCCACATTCCCATTGACATTCCCTCTTCCTCTTATTTCTTAAAAAAAAAATCAGCAAGGTGGTTCAATGGATAAAGGTGCTGGCTGCCAAGCCTGAGGACTTGGGTTCAATCCCAAGACCCAAAATAGAAAGAAAGGACAGACTCTTGTGGTGTACATGCATGTGTACACAAATGCACACACAAATAAATAATAATAAACAAATAAATATAATAAAAAATAAATTGGCTTTGCTAATGAGTGTTTGTCATGGTTACTTTCTCACTGCTGTGATGAAATCATACGTCAAAAGCAACCGAAGAGCAGGGCGATGGTGGGGCACGCCTTTAATCCCAGCACTCGGGAGGCAGAGGCAGGCGGATCTCTGTGAGTTCGAGACCAGCCTGGTCTACAGAGCTAGTTCCAGGGAGGCTCCAAAGCCACAGGGAAACCCTGTCTCAAAAAACCAAAAAAAAAAAAAAGCAACCGAAGAAAGAACGGGGTGTGGGGAGGCTCACAATTATAGAGGGGACACAGTCCATCACAGTGAGGAAGCCATGAAAGAAGGCAGGGAATGTATAGTGGTCAGAGCAAGAGGTTGGCTGGTCATGCTGCATCCATACTCAGGAAATAGAGCGGGATTAATTTCCACAGCTGACCGGCTCCCTTTCCCCCCACTTATCCCCAGTCCAGGATCCCGGCTAGGGAATGGTGCCACCCACAGTAGGCACATCTTCTCACATCAACTTCACTTGCATGCCCAGAGGTCTTCCGGGTGTGGCAATGCATGCAGCACCGCTTGCGACTTCACCTTCCACTTCTTCACGCCTCGTGAAGCTGAGCATCTCTTCCTCCCCTTGTGGAGCTGCCGCTTGTGCTCTGGGGAGCAGAATGTCTGCGAAATGCTTGCCGGTAAAGAACACTGGGGACTTTGTTTGGCTGGTATTGCGTCTGAGGTTATTTTTATGTTCTGCACACAAGTGCATTGTCGCATATGAATTACAGATGCTTCCTGCCCAGCTGCGGCCAGCCTGTCCCTCTCTTAACAGTGTGTTTAGCAGAGCAAAAGATTTTAACTTTGATGGAATCGCCCGATTTTCCTCCACAGCTCCTGCTTTCGGCCTCCCCTACGCCAAGGCCACAAAATGGCTCCTTTCCTCCTCTGAGAAATGACAGTCTTGCATTTCACATAATGTCCTTGATGCATTTGGAGGCAGTTTTCACAGATGGTCTGAGGTCGTCTTTGCTCAACGGCTAAGATGATGTGTGCTAAAGTCTCTTTCCTCTGGCCAGTGGCCCGGCAAGCAAACACGTGCTAAATAATAAAAGTTAACACAGGAATCATCTCAATCATTCATACTTGTTGAAGGAATGAAGGCGTGAAGGGCAACCGGGCCAGGAGAGACCTACTGTTCTTGATGTCAGCACAGACAATGCACTCTCTCCATCTCACAGGTGCTGGCATTTGTGTTTCTTGACCCAGGAAGGAGTCACCAGCCCCAACATAGTTTGTCCCTGGAGTTGTGGACACTCCAGTGGACACCACATCTCAGATGGCCTTCGGGTTCTAGCACTTTTCATGAGCCTAGGCTTCCAGAGTGTTTTGTCATTGGTCTGGGTGCTGACTTTGCCATGGTCAGGCCCAGGGGCCCTGGGTTGGAGACTCGGCTCCTCTCTCTTAGGCGTGGAGGCCTAGTGCCGTTCCAGCTTTCCTCTGCTCTGATGGGCACTGTCACACTCTGGAGCTCCCTCAGGAGCCATAATTGGGCTTATTAGGCAAGGAGGGAGAGAAAGCAGCATTCTCACACGAATGAACTAATCCACAGAGTTGATCTGAGATGGAAACCAGGGTCATTAGAAGTCGCTGCTCCGTGGCTGGGAAGTGGTGGACCACTCCTTTAATCCCAGCACTTGGGAGGCAGAGGAAGGCAGATCTCTGAGTTCGAGGCCAGCCTGGTCAACCAAGTGAGTTCCAGGACAGTCAGGGCTACTCAGAGAAACCCTGTCTCATAAGAAAAAAAAAGAAATAAAGAGAAGAAGAAGTCACTGTTGTGTGCACCAAAGCCTTGGAGCAGGTTTGTGCAACAAGAAAATCCAGACCACAACCCTGGTTCAAGGCCTTGATGTCATACTTGTCTGATCTTTGAGATGGTTCGGCATCACCCATTGCAGGTGAGGAGCACTGGGGAAGAACCAACATACTGAAGAGAGTAGGGACAGAACACACAAGTCAACATTCAGTTGCCTGAGTCATCCAGAACCCTGAGTGAGTGACTGATATGTCAGTGTGGGCACCTGAGGGAGGAGAGAACTTACCGAACTTACCTGTCCATGAGGTCGGGTCTCATGTGAACCAGATGCCTTTGGGTTACAAATCAAAAGCTAGTTCTCAAATCATCGTGCATGCATATGAAATTACCATGTGTGCAGATGGTGGACTCTGTCCGAGAGCAGCTGGTCTGAGAGGGAGGCTGTGGCGCTAGGTTTCTTTGTCCTGCGGGATGTGTGCTCTACCACTTGCAGGCGGCATGAACAAGCTCATGGCTTGTACCTGTTCCTGTGCCAAGTCCTGGCACAGGATTCTAATCACCACCCATGTGAGTCCCTAGGACTGCAATCGCGTGCTCCCCACAGCATGCCTGAAGCCGTCATTTGCCTGGGTCACAGATAACTGAATTGAGCAGTTCTAATGGAGCTCAGTCCTTGAGCCTACGCTGGCTGTGAACCCTCCCTGAAGAATTTTTTTCCTCCTAAAGGCTCACCTAGAAGACAGCTACTGCTTTGGGGTTTTAGGCAAAGTGTTACTGAAGTGGACACACGTGATCCCATGCTCTCCCGTCCCACTCCTAGACAGCTGACTTGCTAGGTTCTAAGAAGCAGCCTAGCTCTCCAGGGAGAGCCTGGAAGGCTGCACCTTGGGTGGAACATGGGGAGGAGATCTCGGCTTCAGAAGCAGACGGGAAACTTGTCCACCTGGCTTTATAAATCAAATCGGAATGAAATTCCAGGACGGCACAGTCTGTCCCTAGATGGCACCAGGAAGGGGATATTCCTGGAAGAGAGTCCTGCCCCCCATGAAGGAGACAGCAGGCCATTGGCGGGAGTGTGTCAGTGAAGGGAGCTTCACATTAGAAAAGAACATGAACTGCCCCTCAGATCCCAGCCTGATCTCCAGGAGCCCTTTCTCCCTGGAGGGAGCTGAAGGGCTCCTGTGGGCTTAAGGATGCCACACTCCTGCTTTGCCTGGGGTCTCTCCTCTGGGGATAAGTTGCAAAGAGGTGAGGGGTAGGCAGATTCCCAACTCCTTCCTGATCTCGTGGGACATGATGATTGGAAAATTACTCCCCTAGATTGATAAAGTACAACACCGACCAATCAGAATGGAAGAGGTAAGCAATTAAGATGAACCCAGACCAATCAAGATAAACCCTGAAATATACAGACTGGAGTGTGAGCCAATCAGGATGGAGCATGGCATAGACCACACAGGATAGAGCATGGTCCCATCACAGAACACTTGCCAACAGAGCAAGGGCAGGGTTAGTCTCTTGTGGAGCTGAGCATCTGTCCTGGGGCCTCATCACACCTTCTTGTTTCTCTGGCCCAGGCGAAACGTCTGAGAAAAGAGAACCTGGAGGATTGAAGCCCAATCCCCCTCTAATCCTGCCCAAAGAGTGCACTTTTAAGAGAGGATTATGTTGCAAAGAGAAGCTGGAACCCTGGGCTATACTGTCTGCCTGTCTGTCTCTGTAAAATCCAGGGACCTCAGACAGTGTCCATTGTCAAGGACAGATACTCCCTGCCCTGTCAGGGTGGAGTCCCTGCAGATCCGTACAGCACAGATGATTTAGACGTGTCCCCAGGAGCTGGCTGCAACTTGGTGAATTAATTTTTAATAGTCAGTTGACACTTATTGTGAAGGATGAATGTCCTCTCCAGTCCTCATCCATCCCATCCTCGGGACCAAATGCAGGACATCACTTTAATTGCTTTACTGTGTGTGTTTCCCACACAGACTTTACAGCTGCGAATTTCTGTTTATCATCGGGGACACTTTTACAGCACTGTCTGCTGCTCTGTGGAGATCTTTGGCTCCTGGAAGGCTCTGGTAGGAAAGAGAGAGCCCTCCCTCACTCCCACAGGGCAAGGGGAAGCATTCTTCACACCCCAGCTGTCTCCTTGGCTGACTTGTAGCCCAGAAATTGGCACCTTCAAGGACAAGGCAGCCAGAGATTACATGACAGGGGAGGGGGCTCTATGCCTGCATGTCCCACATTGTGTAGCTTAGAGCTCTCTGCACGGCTAGACCGTGCTCCTCCTTGGTGCATCAAAGGAGACAACTTTTGGGGGTGGGTTCTATTCAGCAGCCTTTACCCCAATGTCTATTCCAGTACCCCAAGGATGCACCCTTCCTGGAGTTTGAGATCCTTTCCAGTCCAGGGACAGATCACTGGGCCAGTTCTCAGACAACTGCCACCCTGCCCCTCCCCCCACTGTGATAGGGTAGGAATTCACCAAAACCAATCGCATTCCAGGAGACTTTAAGTGAGAGGCTCTGGTTTTCCTACTGTATGTGACCCCAAGGTAAGTGTGGACACAGGACGGCCAGTGGGAACCCGGAAGTAGCATTGCTCTTGAAGAGGCAGGGCCCAGGGTTGAAAGAGATCAGAGTTCTAAATTCCTGGACACTTGCTGCTCTCTAGGAGCCAAGCTGCCTCCCTTGGGATTGAATAGGGGTTGAATTAGGGTGTGCTATTGTTATCAATAACCAATGAGGATGAAAACGTCCCCACTTCAGAAGATCATCGGGAGACAGTGAGAAGTTCTTAGGGACCACTGAATTAGCCCTGAACAGGGTCACTTACAGACGAGGGGCTTGTTAGTGAGTGAGAGATGGCCCGGTATTAACTCTGTGCCTTCCTAATGGAACAATCCAACACCTGACAAGACTCGTTAGAGGGTGATTGTCACTGTGCTGCTACGCGCTCTCATCCCTGTCACCGTCACTCTGGGGTCAGCATCTCATCATCACCATCATCACACCATCGCTCCCAGCACCCTGCATCCCTGTCACCGTCACTCTCACCACCCTGCATCCCTGTCACCGTCACTCTGGGGTCAGCATCTCATCATCACCATCATCACACCATCGCTCCCAGCACCCTGCATCCCTGTCACCGTCACTCTGGGGTCAGTGTCTCATCATTGCCATCATCTCGCCATCGCTCTCAACACCCTACATCCCTGTCACCGTCACTCTGGGGACAGCATCTCATCATCACCATCATCACACCATCGCTCCCAGCACCCTGCATCCCTGTCACCGTCACTCTCAGCACCATACATCCCTGTCACCGTCACTCTGGGGACAACATCTCATCATCACCATCATCTCGCCATCGCTCTCACCACCCTGCATCCCTGTCACCGTCTCTCTGGGGACAGCATCTCATCATGGCCATCATCACACCATCGCTCTCACCACCCTGCATCCCTGTCACCGTCACTCTGGAGTCATCATCACCATCATCACACCATCGCTCTGAGCACCCTGCATTCCTATCATCATCATTTTGCTGTTACTTCTGTCCATTGCACAGACGTCAGCCTGGCTGTGGTCTCTGGTGAGTGTCCCCTTTAACCTCCTTGTTTGCTCCTGTCTTCTTCCCCTAAGTTTAATCCAGCTCAGCCCCTGGACTAATTCCCACCCTGCAGGCTAACGGTCCCTACCATGGTGAAGCCCCTTTAAGACATTGTTGACCAGGCATCCAAAGGTTGTCTGCTTCCTTTTCCCCTTCAATATCACCAACTGGCACTCTAATGTGTTGTCTTGGTGACTGTCTTTGTTAGGGTTTCTATTTCTGTGATAAAACACCATGACCATAAGCAGCATGGGGAGAAGGAGGTGTATTTGCTTATACTTCCATATCACAATCCATCATTGAAAGGAGTCAGAGCAGGGACTCAAGCAGTGTAGGAACCCAGAGGAAGGACTAACTGATGCAGAGGTCATGGAGGATCACTGCTTACTGGCTTGCTCACCCTGCTTTCTTATAGCACCTAGGACCTTTAGCCCAGCGATGGCACCACCATCAGTGAGTTGGGCTCTCCCATATCTATCACTAATTAAGAAAATGTCCCCATGGACTTGTCTACAGAAAAATCTTTAGAGGCATTTCTCCATTGAGAATCCCTCATCCCAGATAACTATAACTTGTGTCAAGTTGGCAATAAACTCACCAGGATAGTGGCAATGTCCCAAGAAGCTCAGCGAAGACAAGGATGCTGTGTTCTCGTTCCCACTTGTTTTATGGATGGATGGATGGATGGATGGATGGATGGATGGATGCATATGAGCAGAGTTCAAGTTTTCTCTAGCTCTTTAGACTCCTGCCCCAGTTCCCATCTGCTGTGTCCCACAGTGAATTTCCTATGTCCTTCAGTGGTCAATGGAGGTTTCTCAGAAGAGAGTAGAGCATGGGATACATATTGAAGGTCAGAGGAATAGGGATACATGCTCCAATCCCAGGGAACATATGGGGGCTCCCAGCCTCACTTGGCTAGACCCAAGACAGCTCTGGCAGCTGAGATGCTTTTCCCAAAAACTGGATGAGCAATGAATGCTGTGGGACAATGGTCTTTTATTCTGTCACTTGTATTATTTTTAATAAAATGCTGATTGGCCAATAGCCAGGCAGGCAGTATAGGTGGGGCAACGAGAATGCTGGGAAGAGGGAAGCCAGTCTGCAGTTCTGACCCAGACTCAGAGGAAGCAAGATGTGACTGCCTGGCCGAATAAGGTACCAAGCCACGTGGCTAACACAGACTAGAATTATGGGCTAATGTAAGTTGTAAGAATTAGTTAATAAGAAGCCTGAGCTAATGGGCCAATCAGTTTATAATTAATGTAGACCTCTGTGTGATTCTTTGGGACTTAACGGCTGCAGGACTGGGTAGGACAGAAAACCTCGGTCAACAAATGGCAATTATTGTAGTTTCATCACCCAGCAGGAAGGTGGCCAGGAATAATAAGCCATCCAGAGTCAATATGGCCTGCTCATCTGCATGTAATTTGCATAGAATCTTTCCCTCCCTGTTTATTGCCTTCTCAACCCAGTTAAAGGGGAACTAGGTAAAGACTGTACCTTAGGGAAGGAAGTCTCTATTATAATAGAGTTGGGGCAGGGGGTTCTTGAGCTATAGGTATCCAGACTTTTCTGTGTGCTCTTCTAGGACCTGGCCTTGGGCTCTGCCTGCTGAATTCACTGTTAGGACTCACCACACCTGGTACTAATCAGGCCCAAGAGCCTCTGAGTGAGCAATTTGAGAGATTCAGGAGGCCCCTCCTTCTAGGTCCCACGAGGATGCCTGGGGCGCTTGCAGACACCATGAAGCCCAGGCCATACCAGATGGAGTCCGTGAGTCCTAAAGGCTGGGTGGGCCCAGACTCGGAGCTCACGCATGCCACAGGTTTCCCTTGTTAGACCCTTCCTGATCAGTCTCCTGGGGATCAGCAGCCTCACGGGGAACCTGTGGGATACAAGACCTCACCCTAATCTGCTAAACCTTCTCCTCAGCAAGATCTGAGGAGTCACCAGTAACTATGAAAAGCCGAAGCTAGGGAGCTGCCCACAGAACTCAATGCAGGCAGCAGCCATAGGAACCTTCAGGATCACAAGAAGGGGCGCTAAGGATCCTGATAGACATCCCAGACAGACATGGGCAAGTGGGATAGTGAGAGTCAAACACAGGTTCTCTTGAGCTCTCTATGAGCTTCAGGCAGCTCCAGGTTAGGTAGCTCCAGCTAAAGGCACATCTGGATCCTGCGTGATGAGAAGAACACACCTCAGGAACAAGGGTATGGATCCATGGCGGGCTGCAAAGCATAGAGACCGCTCCAAACTTTGGGGTGTCTATTTGCAGAATGGCAGAAATTCTTGAAGGCTCTTCCCTGGGAGGCAGTGTGCAGGCATGAGAGTTAATAATGCAGACAGAATAACACAGACAGATGTGGAGGCTGGGCCATGTCAAGCCCCAAAGCTGTCCCAGTTGAGGTTACTGTTACTAATTTGCTGTCTATTAGTGAGTTGGGTTGGAGATGAAGTTCTATTTTGCAGATCCCCCCTCTCGGCAGTGGACAGACCTGTGTCAGAACTATGTCCCTCTGTGTCACCTCCTGTGATGAAGTTATCCACAGCAGGGCTGGGGAGGAAGGAGGGCGGACCCCACCCAGACACATCTTTCGCAGCTTGGTGTGGAGGCACATCTCAGGTGTACCATGATTCTGAGTATGCGGCCATTACTGGGGAATAGAGATGGAGCAGAGGAGTGGGACAGGAGCCAAGATCCTGGTCTATGAGACCTGTTGTCAGTTCTCAACCCTGCAGGTCATCCAGACCAGTTGCTTCTTCTCCAGAGAGACCTGTCCCTGTAACGGCTGAGCCCATGAGAGTGGGAAATAGCCTTCTGCTCCTTGGCTTCTGAGGTCACACTGGGGCTTCGCTGCCAGTGTCCTTACAGTGTCCTGGTAGCTATGAAGGCTCAGGGGGAGGAGCTTTCAATGTTGTCAAGACAGAGGTGTCCTGACCGTGCATGCATCAGCCTGGCTTGTTAACTTGAAGAGACAGCAACTGGGTCCTTGCATAAATGTAATTAGTAGACTGATGAGTATTGTGAGCACCTATTCTGCAGGAAAAGCTGAAGAGAAAGGGGACCAATGTAGGAAGCTGTCATACAATGTGTACAATGTCCGGGGAATAGGGATGGAGCTGGGAAGACATTACTACATCCAGGGAAACTAAGAAATGAGAGTGAAAATGATGGGGGTCTAGAACCTTCTTAAGAGGCAGCTCTTTGCTTCAGGAACCTTCTCGGAAAGCAGTGTTTCTCTTTGTTCTTCCTGCTGACCCCCTCACAGCAGCACTTTCAGTGTCTCGGATCCTTCACACATCTTTGAGTTAGCTGTCTGGGCTAAGACAGTGGCCCAGGTGTTGATGGGACTTTGATCCCTGCCATGTTGTCCCTCTGGGTGTCCTGGCTGAGCCAAACTCTGGACGCGGGCTGTAGGGAAGTCTGTTTGGGGTAACCTCTCAATCTTTCCCTTCTCGGCACCCCCTCTGTCCCCACTCCACCTCCAATGCTACTCCCCTGATGCACACACATACATACGTTCTCTCTCTCTCTCTCTCTCTCTCTCTCTCTCTCTCACACACACACACACACACACACACACACACAGAGAGAGAGAGAGAGAGAGAGAGAGAGAGAGAGAGAGAGAGAGAGAGACTCCTCTCTCTTTCTCCCCTCTTCCTCTTAGACGGCCCTTTTCTTGCAACTGCCTCAGGTCTAAACATCTTCATAGGCTATGTGACCATAAGCCTTCAGGGTACTGAAACCTGCTGTGATTTCCTAGATGGGAATCAGGATTCTGCCCCTGGAACACCATGGGACTCCAGTGATTCTGGTGTTCCAATCCTCCAAAATCCCTCCATAGAAGTGGGAACGTTCCAGATGCACAATAACGCCCCACCTAGAAGAAGTTTCTGGGCGGAAACTGGGAAACACTACTTCACCCTTGAACATGCGTTGCTTCCACCATTCACGATGCTGACCCCATTCAGATCTGCAGACTGTGAGGCTGGTGACAGGAGGACCATGAGGTGGGGTCATGGATGAGTACATGGATGAGCACACCACATGTCCATCGAACCTATGTGAGCACAACCATGCACAGGGCCTTGGGGTCCTGTGTGGATGGGTAGGTCGTGGCCTTACATGAAGGGTCTAATACAAGGCACAGAAGCCAAAGAGTCAATGTGAAGTACAAGGACAGCAAGGGCACCATGGCAGACACATGCTAAACTTACTCTCCCGGTTCTGGGTGAATTTTTCCATCATTCTTTTCCCGTCACCAGGAATTGGGTGTGACTTTTAAAACTCTTCGTGACAATAAGTGTAAATGAAATCCAGGGCATTGTCGATGTGTGATGTTCACAGAACTGGGAGAGACAGCCATTCTCATAGCAGGGCATCAGAGGCACCTGCCGGAGGGAAGACGCTGGGTGTTGTGGTCAGGGACATTTGGTAAAGGTTCTAGAAATTGCACAGGACCAGAAATAAATAATATAAACCCAACTGGAAGAAATATATTCATTAATATTTGCAGAATATGTGACTGTGTACATAAAAAAGCTGAATTAACACTACAAACAGTGAAGACCTAAAGGGAAATTCAAGTCATAGAAATAAAGGCTATCTTTCTTATTAGAAATGGCCAATTCAAGAATTAACTAAGATTAGAACTTAAAAGAGCAGCCAGGCTTGATTGTGAGTGAGCAAGCCTTGCTACACGGCGAAGTGTGTGTGAGGATGACCGCACAGCTCAGCTGTGCAAAGAGAGAGGCAGAGATGCTGAACAAAAGGGAGGAAGTCACATACTTTAATAGAAAGTCTAGCATGAAACAGCTTTCCATTCTTCTCAGTGCAGCCTAGATCTCATTTTGAGAAATTGATAAAGGCATTGTGAAAGTCACTATAAAGTTTAAGTCCAAGAAGAGCAAAGAAAGGGGAAGGAAGAAAAAAAAGAAAGGAATAGGAGGGAGAGAAGTGGATCACAGTGACCCAGTTTTACCTGTATAGGGGATGGACAGTCTGCAAGCAGGTGGGGCCATGATGGTGGTGATGGTGACTGTGTTAATGACAGTGATGGTGGTGGTGATGATGATAATGATGTTAGTAATGGTGATGATGATGGTAATAATACTGACAATGATGCAGATGGTACCAATGGTGGCAATGATAATGATGATGATGGTGTGATGATGGTTATAGTAGTGATGATAGCGGCGATGATAATAGTGACATAGGTGGTAATGGTGCCTCATCCCAGGAGCAGGAACTTTAATGACATGACACAGTTCAAAACTGGGCAAGGTTCACCACAAATGCTGTTTTTAAAGTACCAATTATTGTTATTACTGTATTCCCACATTTCTTAGTTCATAGGGCTAGCCACTTCCCACCCCCAAGGAATCCTGCCTCCTATGTTAAGTATTCTCCGCTCATGGAGCCTTGGCCAGAAGTACTGTTTGGTCACAGGAGGCCCATGAAGAAGGCTGGTGTGATGATTAATCTCAATTTCCAACTTTCTGAGAATGGAGATCATTTGGGAAATAGGCATGCCTGTTGGGAATTATCTATGCAAGGTCAATTAAGATGGGAAGCCCCACCTGCTATGGGCAGCTCCAATCCTTTGGGCTGGGGATCCTGGATTACATAAAAAGGAGACAGCAAACTAAGCACAAGCATTTGTCACTCTAAATCCTGAATCCACATACCTCAAGGCCCTGCCTCAATTCTGTGTGACTTCCCCACCATGATGAGAAGGACCCTTGAATTGTGAGACAAAAAAGACCCTTTCTCCCTTAAGTTGTTTCCGTCAGAATATTTTGGCAGCCTCAACTAGAGAAGTCACTAAGACAGCTGGGACAATGGTCCTCTTTCCAGGAGCCCACGTGTCCTCATCCTTCTCAGAGTTCTAACCACCATGGCTCCCGCTGGTCTCTTTAGGGTCCCCGAGACTTGACAAAGCCTCTGTATTTTCTCAAGTGCTTCTCGGCCCTTCGCACCACCACCCAGCTGAATCTAAGCCCTCAGACCTCACTGTGCACTTGGGTGTTTGCTTATTCTTGTGATGTCCTCATAAAGTTTGAAAAAAAAAATGTGCTTTTCCTCCAGTTAACTTGTCAGCTTAATTCATATGGCTCAGGTTACTGAACCTAAGAGGATGGAATAAATGTTTTATCCCTACAAAGCTTAGATATTCATTTTTTCGCCTATCTCTCCACCTGCCCACCCACAACGGGGAAATTTCTCCACAAACTTAGTTCTGGCTGAGGGTTTGTAAAAGCAAATACAGAGAGGCAATCTAAGTAAGCCATTGTCCTGCAATTTCCATTTTAATGCCTTTTCCCAGACGGCTTTCTGCCAGTGTTCTAGGCCTTGCTGAACTGAGGTCAAGAGGAGCCCTCTGGCTGGGATTCAGTGACACTCTACTTGGTGAGGTCACAGGTGGGAGGAGAGACAACCCAACCATCTCCAGATCAGCCCTGCACACAGGCAGGGTCTGAGAAGCGGTCTGTGGACCCCAGACCACAACAAATGGTTGGGTTTATTATTATTATTATTATTGTTGTTGTTGTTGTTGTTGTTATTATTATTCGTGGAGCCTGCTGGACTCATTGGGTCCCTTGGAGTGGAGCAGACTTAGCATATGTTAAGTCTAGAGCATAGTCCCCAGCCCCTGGCATCCATCCCAGCCTTCCTGACCTGGGAGTTGCTTTGGTTTGGACTCCAAAACCCAGCATCCCAGGTTCTGACCCCTCCCAGGAGGGGGAACAGGACCACCCCCACGGGGTATTTAAATGGGCTCCCAGAGGGAAAATACGTAGTTTGGTTTCAGGTTTGCATGGGCTCCCTGCTGTCCTGTCTCCCTGCCAGGCCATCCCCACCCGTAATAAAACGACGGGCATTTTGATTTGGTTTGATTTGACCTAATTGGACTTTTTTGCACCAGCGGAGCTGCCCTTTTCTTATTATTTTTTCTTAATATATGGAGGTCTCACCCTGTGGGAGTGAGTGGTCCTGATTCCCCCCACACACACCGGGAGAGGTCAGAACCTGGCATCCTGGGATTTGGAGTCCAGACCAAAGCAACTCCCAGGTCAGGGAGGCTGGAATGAATGCCAGGGGCTGGGGGCTATGCTCCAGACTTAACACCCTCCACTTCCTGGACTCTTGCAGACCCCAGGTCACAGCCTCCTGTTTTCTCAGTCAGGGTCTCCATCTCCTCATCTAACAAGTAGCATCATAGTGACATCTGTGGTAGCTGCAGATACAGCACATGGTGGTGATACAGACTGACTGCTTGCCACACACTCAGGCTGCCCTCACTGAGGAGCACTGAGCCTGGCTCGCTGGAATGCTGGGAAGGTGGACAGGCACAGGGCTGAGGTCTTAGAAAGGAGGCTGAGACCATGACCATTGTAGCCGTGGCCAGTCTTTTCCCTGTTGTGTGGCTTTACTCACCTGGCCCACACCCCAGACCCTGAGAGCCCCTTTTCCAGGTCAGGATCCATCTGGCTACCCCCAGTCACTTGTCAGGAGAACCAAGTGTCTCTGAGGTGATTTGTCACATGAAGGAAATGATCTTATATCTGCATTTAGACTACTGTTGTCAAATATACCCAGGTGGTGGTATATGCCTTTAATATCAGCACTAAGGAGGCAAAGGCAGGCAGATCTCTGTGAGTTTGAGGCCAGCTAGGTCTACAAAGCAAGTTCCAGGACAGCCAGGGCTGTTACACAAGAGAAACCCTGTCTCAAAACAAACAAACAAACAAAAAAAAAAATAGAAACAACACCAGGGGAGAGGAAAACCTTGAGATTACCCTGACCCTAACTCTAAAGTCTAATTCTCACGGTAACTGCAATGTCCAATCTGAAGCTCTTAACAGATGATATCACCACTAAGCCCCCTTGGAGCTGGTTATGACCTTTAGGGGACATGTAGGAGTCAGAGCTGGTTAGAAATGGCCAGTCCCCTGCAGTGAGGAGCAGCTGTCCTGTGGAACCAGGCAGGATTGAGCCAGCCCCACTAGAGAGGAATGCAGGGAAAAGCAGCAGGGGCCCTGGCCTCCCTGCTGTGGGAACAGCTCCTCTTCCAGATGGCAGGACCCAACAGAGCAGGGACAGCCTTGGGGGAACATGGAGCAGCAGCCCCTGGACCCAGCGCCCCATGAAAGATTCATCCCAGAGCCCCAGGGCCTCAGTGCCAGCTGTGCACCCTCCTTGGTGCAGGGACAAGGGAGTAAGTGGGGCTTGGTCTGCCTCCCTGAAACCGTCGTCTTGTTTGCAACCTGACAGAGGCATCTCCACCAGGGCCAAGTCAGGGCCAAGCCTGAAGAACTGACTTTGATCCCTGGAACCTACAGGGTAGACAGAGCTCACTCTTTCAATTGTCCTGGAACCTCCACCCGCATGTTGTGGTATGCGCGCTCACACATAATGGGGGTGAGGGCAGTGTAAAAACTGTTAAAGCCGAATAATTCAAAGTGCATTAACAGATGTGGAAACTGAGATGATAAGCCCTTGCGATGGGGAGATGACAATTTAGAATTAGCTGCAATCACTAAGGAACGGGCAAGGGCTTGTGTTTCTTCTCCCACAGAGGGGAGCTCCAGGGGATAGGGAATGGTGGAGGAGGGAGAGTTTTCTGATAGCGTTTAGAGCCCAGAGCAACTTACTGGTAGGCAGAAGCACCTCAAGCCTTGCTGAGTGAAGGGATGGAAGGATGGATGATCGAATAGGTAGATTGATAGGTGGGAAATAATGAACGGGTGATGGAAAGATGATGGATGGATGACTTAAGGTCACTGAGGTTTGAGTAGAGGACTGTGACCACAAAGACAAAGTCCAGCTGGGAACCAGGAAGAGCAGGTCAGGCTAGTGCCGAGGACAGTGACTGCAGATGGGAAAGCTGGTGGCATTCCACGTTGCACAGCAGGACACTGATCTCAAGTGTATAGCTGATTCACCTTTATGCAAAGCCAAGGAATCAGTTCTTGGTAGCCACCACCCTCAGTACCTTCATTTTCAAACCCCATCAGGAGGACTGAAGGGAAGCCAGAGCCCATATCTTAACTCATTCCTGTCCACGTCCCACATCACTTAAATTCTGCTGATCCTTGAGCACAATTCCACTAGTCAGAGAGCTGAGGCGGCCAAGATATGACATCCCTGTGGCTCTGGGCTTCCGTTATTTGCCTCCACAGTACAGTGAACTCCCATGGAGATCCTCTGCATCAGTAAGGATCGTGCTAGCCGGCATTCTGACTGTATCTCTCATCACAACAGGCTGCCAGGTTGTGAGCTGCAGTTGGCACAGCTCTGCTGGGCACAGGTAGAGTCTTGTCCTATCTGAACCTCAAACCTTAGTTGCCATAGAGACTGTGACACCTCACTGAGGATCTTCGTCCTAAGCCCACTACCCTCTCTGTGTTCAGTGGGATAGTTTTTTGGAGAGCCGCCCTCTACAGAACACTGTCCAGGATTGGTGACCAATGTGACTTCTGGAAGCCTCGCCCTCCTTGGGGAACACTTGACCTGCCACAGGGGGTGCTGCCAGCACCCCGGCTTTTAGTTTAGCTGTGCTCTTGTCCTTGAGGTGCACTCACCGCCCCCCTGTTCTATCTGCTACTCACTCCTAGGCATCTGCTGTCCCCAGAATTCTGCTGGTACCTAGGGGACATTTGAGCTCACAGCCCCGTCCTAAGGGGATCTGAAGGATGAACATTGTAACCGAATGAAAGAGTGAAAACTGCAGAGATGAATGAATGAATGAATGAATGAATGGCCCCTTTCCCTCATCATTTCGCATTGTCCAGTGTCACTAGTGAACCCACATTCTGGGCCTCAAGCTTCTCGCTGATCCATCTACTATGAGGCGCGGGGCACAAGGCAGGGACAGTGATGCTCCCAGGCACAGCTTGAGGGCATGAGGGAGGGAGGGAGCTGTCACATCATTGTTTAAAGAATACACAGGCGCTAAGGGATGTCAGTGTCCACTGAGTTTTAAGAACTTTGGGGTTCCATATAACTGAACCCTATTGAGTGGATACCAAGTCTGTAAGTAGTGATCACTGAGTTTTAAGAAGTCTGGAGTTACCCGTAACTAAACCTACTGAATGGATACCAAGTCTGTAAGTAGTGGCAGGTCTGTAAGTAGTCTTCCAAGAAGGAAGACTCAACCTCCTTGCCTCATTCAATGAGTCCTCATCACTTGGTTCCTCAGGTGACCTGTGGAACTCCATCAGTACACTGGGGAACTTTAGTGTATAAAGCATTTGTTGTATAAGAATGGGGACTGGAGCCGGGTGGTGGTGGCACACGCCTTTAATTCCAGCACTCGGGAAGCAGAGGCAGGCGGATCTCTGGAAGTTCAAGGCCAGCCTGGTCTACAAGAGCTAGTTCCAGGACAGGCTCCAAAACCACAGAGAAACCCTGTCTCGAAAAATCCAAAAAAAAAAAAAAAAAAAAAAGAATGGGGACCGGCGTTTGGATCCCCGGGACCCACATAAAAGCTGGATAAACATGGCAGTCACTTGGAATAGCAGCACTTGGAGACAGAGACAGGAGCTATCTAATGCAAGCAAGCTATTTAAGACCAGCTGGAGGAGCAAGCTCTGGATTCAGAGAAACCCTACCTCAGAAATAAATGGAGGGTGACCAAAGAGGACACCCAACATCAGGCCTCTACATGCACTTGTAGACATAGCATCTACACTCACATACATGCACGTACCCATATACATGTGAATATGAATTCACATATGAATGTATAATGCACACATCCACACACACACAAAAAAAAGAAATAAAAGAACTGTCATTGGTCCTGCCTTTGAGGCCACTGTGCCTCCGTGTTAATGGACATGAAGTACAAAGAGTGGTGGCCTATGATGAGCCGATATAAAGCCGAGGGGGCCTGAGAAGACAGAGTGACTGAAGTCAGGTTGTTGGCAGTTTAAGACACCATGTTACAACTCGAAAGTGTTTTCTGTGGTTCCCACAGTGAGCGTGAGAGGAGCTACAAGAGATGAAGGAAGGATAAGCCATGGGATGCCCACATGAAATCAACAAGACAGCAAGGAAGGCTGCGAGAGGGAGGGAGGGACAGAGGAACAAGGCCGAAGGTTAAGCAGCCAGTGGCCACTAACAGCTGGAGTGCTTCTATCCGAACTTCTTTCTTTCTTTCTTTTTGTTGTTGTTTTGGTTGTTCAAGACAGGGTTGCTCTGTGTAGCCCTGGTTGTCCTGAAACTCACTCTGTAGACCAAGCCATCCTTGAACTCAGAAATCTGCCTGCCTCTGCCTACAGAGTGCTGGGATTAAAGGTGTGTGCTACCACCATCACCTGGCTTGTTGATTCTTTCACTTTTTTATCTACGCTTTTATTTTGCTCATCATGATTGTGTCATGTGTGTAGTGTGGGTACACCAGTGTCCTAGTGCACTGTGTAGTGTGGGTACACCAGTGTCCTAGTGCACTGTGTAGTGTGGGTACAGCAGTGTCCTAGTGCATGTGTGTAGTGTGGGTACACCAGTGTCCTAGTGCATGTGTGTAGTATGGGTACACCAGTGTCCTAGTGCATGTGTGTAGTGTGGGTACACCAGTGTCCTAGTGCATGTGTGTAGTATGGGTACACCAGTGTCCTAGTGCATGTGTGTAGTGTGGGTACACCAGTGTCCTAGTGCCCTGTGTAGTGTGGGTACACCAGTGTCCTAGTGCACTGTGTAGTGTGGGTACACCAGTGTCCTAGTGCACTGTGTAGTGTGGGTACAGCAGTGTCCTAGTGCATGTGTGTAGTGTGGGTACACCAGTGTCCTAGTGCATGTGTGTAGTGTGGGTACACCAGTGTCCTAGTGCACTGTGTGGTGTGGGTACACCAGTGTCCTAGTGCATGTGTGTAGTATGGGTACACCAGTGTCCTAGTGCATGTGTGTAGTGTGGGTACATCAGTGTCCTAGTGCCCTGTGTAGTGTGGGTACACCAGTGTCCTAGTGCATGTGTGTAGTGTGGGTACACCAGTGTCCTAGTGCACTGTGTAGTATTGGTACACCAGTGTCCTAGTGCATGTGTGTAGTGTGGGTACACCAGTGTCCTAGTGCACTGTGTAGTATGGGTATACCAGTGTCCTAGTGCATGTGTGTAGTGTGGGTACACCAGTGTCCTAGTGCATGTGTGTAGTGTGGGTACACCAGTGTCCTAGTGCATGTGTGTAGTGTGGGTACACCAGTGTCCTAGTGCATGTGTGTAGTGTGGGTACACCAGTGTCCTAGTGCACTGTGTGGTGTGGGTACACCAGTGTCCTAGTGCACTGTGTAGTGTGGGTACACCAGTGTCCTAGTGCACTGTGTAGTGTGGGTACACCAGTGTCCTAGTGCACTGTGTAGTGTGGGTACACCAGTGTCCTAGTGCATGTGTGTAGTGTGGGTACACCAGTGTCCTAGTGCACTGTGTAGTGTGGGTATACCAGTGTCCTAGTGCATGTGTGTAGTGTGGGTACACCAGTGTCCTAGTGCATGTGTGTAGTGTGGCTACACCAGTGTCCTAGTGCATGTGTGTAGTGTGGGTACACCAGTGTCCTAGTGCACTGTGTGGTGTGGGTACACCAGTGTCCTAGTGCACTGTGTAGTGTGGGTACACCAGTGTCCTAGTGCACTGTGTAGTGTGGGTACACCAGTGTCCTAGTGCACTGTGTAGTGTGGGTACACCAGTGTCCTAGTGCATGTGTGTAGTGTGGGTACACCAGTGTCCTAGTGCACTGTGTAGTATGGGTACACCAGTGTCCTAGTGCATGTGTGTAGTGTGGGTACACCAGTGTCCTAGTGCACTGTGTAGTATGGGTACACCAGTGTCCTAGTGCACGTGTTTAGTGTGGGTACACTAGTGTCCTAGTGCACTGTGTAGTGTGGGTACACCAGTGTCCTAGTGCATGTGTGTAGTATGGGTACACCAGTGTCCTAGTGCACTGTGTAGTATGGGTACACCAGTGTCCTAGTGCACGTGTTTAGTGTGGGTACACTAGTGTCCTAGTGCACTGTGTAGTGTGGGTACACCAGTGTCCTAGTGCATGTGTGTAGTATGGGTACACCAGTGTCCTAGTGCACTGTGTAGTGTGGGTACACCAGTGTCCTAGTGCACTGTGTAGTGTGGGTACACCAGTGTCCTAGTGCATGTGTGTAGTGTGGGTACACCAGTGTCCTAGTGCATGTGTGTAGTGTGGGTACACCAGTGTCCTAGTGCACTGTGTAGTGTGGGTACACCAGTGTCCTAGTGCACTGTGTAGTGTGGGTACACCAGTGTCCTAGTGCACTGTGTAGTGTGGGTACACCAGTGTCCTAGTGCACTGTGTAGTGTGGGTACACCAGTGTCCTAGTGCATGTGTGTAGTGTGGGTACACCAGTGTCCTAGTGCACTGTGTAGTGTGGGTACACCAGTGTCCTAGTGCATGTGTGTAGTATGGGTACACCAGTGTCCTAGTGCACTGTGTGGTGTGGGTACACCAGTGTCCTAGTGCATGTGTGTAGTGTGGGTACACTAGTGTCCTAGTGCACTGTGTGGTGTAGGTACACCAGTGTCCTAGTGCATGTGTGTAGTGTGGGTACACCAGTGTCCTAGTGCACTGTGTAGTGTGGGTACACCAGTGTCCTAGTGCACTGTGTAGTGTGGGTACACCAGTGTCCTAGTGCATGTGTGTAGTGTGGGTACACCAGTGTCCTAGTGCACTGTGTAGTGTGGGTACACCAGTGTCCTAGTGCACTGTGTAGTGTGGGCACACCAGTGTCCTAGTGCATGTGTGTAGTGTGGGTACACCAGTGTCCTAGTGCATGTGTGTAGTATGGGTACACCAGTGTCCTAGTGCACGTGTGTAGTGTGGGTACACCAGTGTCCTAGTGCACGTGTGTAGTGTGGGTACACCAGTGTCCTAGTGCACTGTGTAGTGTGGGTACAGCAGTGTCCTAGTGCCCTGTGTAGTGTGGGTACACCAGTGTTCTAGTGCACTGTGTAGTGTGGGTACAGCAGTGTCCTAGTGCATGTGTGTAGTGTGGGTACACCAGTGTCCTAGTGCCCTGTGTAGTGTGGGTACACCAGTGTCCTAGTGCATGTGTGTAGTATGGGTACACCAGTGTCCTAGTGCACGTGTGTAGTGTGGGTACACCAGTGTCCTAGTGCACGTGTGTAGTGTGGGTACACCAGTGTCCTAGTGCACTGTGTAGTGTGGGTACACCAGTGTCCTAGTGCACTGTGTAGTGTGGGTACACCAGTGTCCTAGTGCACTGTGTAGTGTGGGTACACCAGTGTCCTAGTGCACTGTGTAGTGTGGGTACACCAGTGTCCTAGTGCATGTGTGGAGGTCAGAGGACAACCTTGGGTCTAAGTCCCCACTGTCACCTGTTTGAGGCAGGGTTTCTTATTTGTTGCTGTGTACACCAGCCTAGCTGGTCCTGGAGCTTCTGGGGATTCTCCTGCCTGGCTCCCATCATGCTCTAGGAGCACTGGGATTGCAGGTGTTCTGCCGTGTCTGACTTTGATATGAGTTATGTGTGTTTGAACCCAGGTCCTCACGCATGCACAGCAAGCACTTCACTTACTAAGTCATATCCCATCTCTTCTTTTTAGAAAGTCTTTGTGTGTATATGTGGGAAGACACTTGCTTTAGATACACAGATTCTGAAATACACAGATTTAAAAGGGAAAGACAGAAAAATGTATTCCATACAGGTAACCGCAGGAAGGGCAGAGGGGGCCACAGGTGTATCAGATAAAACAGACACAGGGAAAGCCTGCCACACGAGGCAGGGGGGACCTAGTATGAGAGGATTTGCCAGGAGACCCAATGTGTGAATGTGTCGGCACCTGCCAGGAAAGCCACGGTGGATGATGAACCCTTAGGACCAGTGAGGGGTCTCACGGCCACATACCCCAGCAGCAGATTACAGCAGCAACCCCAAGAACAGGTGGGTCAGTCAGAGAGACCATGAGGTAACAGAAGCCCTGGAAGACACTGCTGCCCAGATGGACACAATGCCACACATAACATCAGAACACACCCTCTTCCTGAGGCAGCAAACCATACCCAGGACACATACCATTATAAACCCTAGAACAGAGCCTTGCACATGGGAGAATGCTGAGATTGTGCAGGTTTTTTCTTCCACCTCAGCAGAGGGCTTTAGGAGTAAGATGTGTTTGCCGATGACACGATCATACTCAGGGAAAACCCCAAACGTGACCATAAATGATGAACAAAGGCAGCAAGGTCACAGAATGAGCAACATGTGAAAACCAGCCTTGTTCTGAGACAGCAACACGACCAAACCCCAAAGGAAATTAGGCAAAGGATTCCACTTTCGGTAGCAGTGAAGAGGAGGACACACCCAGGAAGGGACTTGGCCAGAGAGACTAGATGGAGGATTGCAAACACTGCTGAGAGAAAATAGAAACACATGGAAAGACGCCTCATCTTGGAAGACTGGTATTGAAAAATGGCTGTATTACCCAAAATGTGTATAATCAGTGCTATCCCTGCCAACATCACAAGCCTCTTTTTTTTTTTTTTGCAGATCTAGAAAATAAAATAAAATCAATGCAGAATCTCAAAGGACCCATGAGGTTTTTTTTTTTAGGAGAAGAATCTAACTAGAAAATAAAATTCATACAGAATATCAAAGGACCCCCAAAGAGCCAAAACAGTCTTAAGGAACAAAAATACAGGAAGCTTCACACTCCTGACCTTGAAAGACTGCAAGACTCAGGAGTCAAGTAAGAGGCTGTGGACATGAAAACAGACAGACAGACCAACCAGACAGAATGGAGAACACAGAAAGAAAGCCTCGCAGAAGTGGTGGGGTGACTTTGGAGAGATGTCAAGATCAGCTACTTCCACCCATGGTGCCTGAAAACTCAACATCCGTGTGCAGACGTAAATCTGGACCCGCACCTCACACAACACGAAAGATGAACACAGATGGGGCAGATGTGAGCTCTTGGGCCCCGCTGTGAAACTCCTCAGGGAAGATGGAAGAGAGTCTAGAAAGATGATGGACAATCCTGACTACGTGATGATGTCCTGGGCCCGATGCTCTACAGACAGCATAAGTGGCAGCTGATGAAACAGACAGCAACAGCAAAACTTCTCTGTTTATAGAAGGTGGCGGGGGGGGGGGGGTCATCAGAGGAGATGGCCACTCCCATGATGGCCACTCCCATGATATCTGGCAGGTAAGTTATTGGGTTAATTCCAAAATGTGTAATCAGCCTCTGCTAGTCAACAGGAAAAAAATAAACAAACCACCTCGGTGAAATGGGTAAAGGACTTAGACACCTCCCTGACACTACATAAATGGCCAGCAGACACACTGAAAGACACTCAAGGTCACCAAGCACTGGGAAAGTACAAATCAGAACCACAGTGCCCCATTGCTTAACCCTATTGGAGCAGCTGCCATGAAAAAGTGAAATCAGAAAGTAACAAAAGTTGCCAGGACTTGGAGAGATAGGGATGAAAATTAGCGCAGCTGCCCTGAGAAAGTGTGGAGGTTCCCCAGAACCCTACAAGCAGGCCTGCCTGTGACCCAGACATCCCACTGCTGAGCACTTATCCAGAACCAAGAGGGGGCAGGATCTGGAGATTTTTACTCATGTGAGCCAAGATCTCGATGCAGCCCAAATATCCTGAGGCCTGGATGTGTGGAGCTGATGTGGTACGCCCATTCAACAGAATAGCATTCTGTCTTAAAGGAGAAGGAACTGCACGATTATACTTACCCAATGTGTCTAAAGCGGTCTGACCTGAAGAAACAGTGAAGAAAGTGTTGTTGCCAAGGATAGGGTTGCTCCATGGAGACAGAAGTTGTTGGTGGGGTGAACATGTCCCAGGTATCTCTCACACTCCGGTGTGTACATGGTTAATACTACTGTGCGTCCCAGTAACAAACATTTAAGATGATTACTGTGTCTCAGCTACTGTGCATACAGAGAGAAAGGTTATGTAGGTGTCTTGACACGGAGGCTTCAGCCAATGACTTGGGGCGGTCACAGTCCCTCATCCTAACATGAGCTCTATAAAAAGGTTTCCCCATCACTGTCAACCACCATCTGCAGATGCACATGGCACCTCCAGATATCTCAAAGTGTGGGGTGTCACCTAGACCTCCCGTCAGGAGCCCTGGGTCCCAGGTGATTGAAGGGATTGTGGTGGGCAGGGCAGACTACCCTTCCCTCAAGTATCTCAGAACTCCATTTGCATGAACTAATCAAGGCCATGATTGCTGAGGCTGAGACTCAGCCTGTGGGTCAGTGGAGGCTCCCTGCTGCACTGTAATGACTAGACCCAATATAACCTGAGAGCTGGACGGAAATAGCTCCCTGCCCAGTGTCTGTGGAGCAGGCAGTCCTGTAAGAGCACAGACTCTCATCAAGCCTGATCTAGAGCACTGGTTGTCTTGGCGTGTGAGGGGTGGGACACAGAACAAATGTTCCAGGATCCAAAGACCCCATCCCTCCCTAGCCCCACCAACCTCAGTGGTTTTGATTTCCTAAGATTATAGTCCATTCCAGAGTTTAGGGACCAAGATCTTCAAAATCCCCTGTGCTGTGGCCTTCAGATGTCCTGGTGTTCACTCCTCTTTTCTGCTCCACCAGCAGTCCCAGGTCTCCCCAGAACATGCTAGTTCTTCCACCTTGGGGTCTTTGTCCATGCTGTTCCCTTACTGGGAAAACCCTCTTTACAGCCTGCTTCCTTCAGGTGTCTAACAGTATGTCACAGCCATATCCCTGTGGCAAGAGTAAGGGGGTCACTTCCCAGGGGAGCCTCAGACGAATGGCTGGTTTCTCATTTGTCTTAAGGTCTCTGGAAGTGGAGAGTTACGGGGGTGGGCGTCATGGCAACCCACCCACAGCTCTCCACACAGGCTCTGGCAAAGGCCTGAACTGAGGTTAGTTTAATGACATACTTTCCCTGGGGAATGCAGCACAAAGTCATCTTGAACACGAGACCAGACTGGAACTAAGAGGCCAGTCCCCATGGGCTGCCGAAAGACGGGGCTCACACAAAGATAGACGCCCTGTCTTAATGCCACCTCTGTGCATGCACACTCGGGAGGTGGGCAGAGGAACCGATGAGTGGAAAGTCATGAGTAGACGGGCTGGCATGTTGTGCTACTCAGATTTAAAAAAAAATAAACACATCAATGGGAGTTGAGGCAGGAGGATTGCCATGAGTTCAAGTCCAACCTGAGTTATAAAGTGAGACACTCTAAAATTAAAAAGGAGAGGGACTGGGGAGATAAGTAAATATATTATATTATATTATATTATATTATATTATATTATATTATATGCAAATAGGTAAAGGCTCACAAACATGAGAACCTATGTTCAGATCCCCAGTACCCATGTTTGAGGTAGGGAAAAAGCTGGCATGGTCACATGTACCTGTAATCTCAGCCCTAAGTTGGCAGAGACAGGCAGATCTCTGAAAGTCACTAAACAGTATAGCCAAATAAGTGAGTTCCAGGTTTAATGATGACCCTGCCTCAAAACATAAGAGCCAGGTGGTGGTAGCGCAATCCTTTAATCCCAGCACTTGGGAGGAAGACGCAGGCAGATCTCTCTGAGTTCAAGGCCAGCCTGGTCTACAGATGAGTTCCAGAACAGCCAGGGCTATATGGAGAAACCCTGTCTCAAAAATCAAAACAAAACCAAAAGATGGAGAGCAATTGGGGAAGATACCTGACATTAACCTCTGTCTACCACACAAAATGTACACATGAAGAAAGAGAGAGGTGGGGGAAGGGAAGAAAGAGGAGACAAGTATGTGTCCTGGACACCACTCCACCACACCGCCCTAGCCCTTGGAACACACTACTCACACCTCAGACTCCTATCCCTCCCGGCCTGACTCTCTAGGACCTCAAGGTGACTGGACATAGAAGCCGGTGGGGAGAACAAAGGCCCGGACAGCCTCAGACTAAACACCAGCACCGTAATCAAGCACATAGACAGCCCCATCAGCAAATGTCCTGTTAAATACTAAGGGCCTACACAGGTCTTAGTTGCCAGCAGGGGGCCACCAAACTCCCTCCTAAGAGGCCATAGCGAATCCATGACAACTGTCTGCATTTCAGGAGGAAAAACTGAATCTGAGCCATTCAGACAGATAGAGCCTGCGAAGAGCCTGTGCCCTTCTGAGGTCTGAGACTCCTGGGGCTCTGGAGATGGCGGTTGGCATCCCCAGGCATCTCCCCAACCGTCCAGTATGAAAAGGCCAAGGCCCACCTGCCTGAGTCCAGCCACAGGACTTTCCCTTCCCGCCCCCAGAACATGATTAGACTCCAGTGCTGAAGTAAAGCCATGATTGTGTCGTGACCCCATGACCCCATCCAGCCACCTTGCTGAACAGAAATCAGAAAGGAAACAGTGTGGCGTCAATTAGGGGTGCTAACTGCTGCAAGCCTGGCTGAGGGAGAAATGCAGGCACCGCTACAGAGCCTCTGATTGCAGCCTGAGCCAGGGACCCCTCATCTGGAGCCCACAGCCTAAGCCACTACTGCACAGCTGGAGTCCCCACAGCCAGAAGCTGTGCTTGTGACTCGGGTGAAACAGCCCAGGGCTTTCAGCATCTCCTTGTGCACATGTGGAAGTGAGCTCTGAAAAAATGCTCACTTAGGCGTCTAGAATCCCCAGGGCCAGAAGTGGTGATTCTCAACCCCCATCTTCCTCTAACTTCCCCTCTGCCATCCTCCCACCCCAACCCCACACCAGGGCAATCTTCACTTCTGCATCTCTGTTCCCAGACAAGGTACCTCCTAAGGGAGGTGTTGAAGGAGCATTCCAGAAGTGGGAAGGGGCAAAAATAAAGTCAGCAAGGAGGTGGCTGTTCCAAAGGGAATCTCTGTGGTGAATCTGATACGCCTGGGAAATAGAGAACCTCCGCTGAGGAATTATTCCCTGCGGACATGTTTGTGTGGCATTTTCTTTCTTTCTTTCTTTCTTTCTTTCTTTCTTTCTTTCTTTTTTGGTTTTTCGAGACAGGGTTTCTCTGTGGTTTTGGAGCCTGTCCTGGAACTAGCTCTTGTAGACCAGGCTGGTCTCGAACTCACAGAGATCCGCCTGCCTCTGCCTCCCAAGTGCTGGGATTAAAGGCGTGCGCCACCACTGCCCAGCCTTGTGTGGCATTTTCTTAATTGCTGATGAATGTGAGAGGATTCAGCCCATTATGGCAGGTACTATCCCTAGGCAAATGGTTCTGGACAGAATAAGAAAGAACATGAGCCTGGAGTGAACCGTTAGGCAGTACTGCTCCAGGGTCTGGCATCGCTTCATTCCTCCAGGTTCCAGCGTTTAGTTTGTGCTCTGGATTTCTTCAATCAGCGATGGCCTATGACCAGGAAGCATAAGCCAAATAAACCCTTTCCTTCCGTAAAGTTGATTTTAATCAGGAAGTTTATCAAAGCAACAGAGCAGGGGCTGGAGTTAGTGCCAGGAGATCCTGCACTGTCCAGGGCTAGCACCTTGTTCCTTCCTTCCATCTTAACTTTCTGCACTCCTCTTCTTTTGGAAGAGTGCAGGGAGGCAGTGGCATCATACACCTCTCCAACAGACACTCTGAAGACAGTTGGAAAACGAAGTACAAAGACAGGTATCTCCTAGCAAGGCTGTCTTTGCATCCGATAATGAAGTGTCTGCACCAAGGCCCGTTGGGCCTCATCTCTATCCTGGAAGACTCCTAGGACTCTGTGCGTCTGTCCTATGTCTGTCCTCAGAAGGGAAAGAGTGACATAACTTAGGTCCCTTCAGACAGTGCTGCCTGGCCTTTGAACTCTTAGAGTGGAATGAATGCCTCCAATCACATTGGAATGCAAAAAACTTCCAGAATATTCTAGTAAGTATTGGAGATACTCCGCGATGAGTTACCAGCTTCACTGCCTTGTCTCAGGATTCAGGGTCCTTGCTTGGGAAGGCTGAAATGCCAAGTCCCTCCAGGCTGCACAGACAGTGGTCTGTGCCCTAGAAGAGGGGAAGAGGCATGAGCAGAGAGTGGAAACTGGAGGGAGTGCTAACCACTGGTGTCTTCTCAGGCTCAAAGCAGTGTGCTGCGGTGAGATTGGAGTCCCTGAAAGCTGTTATGAAAACACCCAAACATGAGCTACTCAGGACTATGGACTCCGGGCTGCTTTTAGTCACAACAAGGTCCCACCTGAGCCAGCCTTCCGCTCACCATTCTCCTCATCTGATCTCAACCCTGTCCCCTGCCCAAGCTCTCCTGGCCCAGCACAGATGAGAATATAGCACTGACCATGTCCCTTCCCAAGAGGACAAGGATTGGGGACTGCATTTCTTGGCGTCTTTAACCTGCCAGAACCATTGAACTTAAGGAGAGTGGGGACAGTGACAGCTAAGAGGGCCTCGGGTGGAAGAACTTGCACCACATGAGGAAACAGTGGGGGACCCTGGGACAGAAGAGAGGCTTGGGGGACTGCTGGTCGAGTGTGGGTGACGCAGAGAGAGCAGACGAAAGCACGAAGACAGGATCACGGGCTTTGACCTAGCATCCTGGTCAAATGTGAGGTCAGGAAGAGAGCAGGGACGGGAGGCCTCTGTGTGGACACTGTGTAAAAGTAAAAGTAAAATGCTACAAGTCTCCCAGTGGCTGCAGCGGGTGGTGGGTCCTGAAAGCAGCCAGTCCCAGGCAGGGACAGTGTAGCCCCATTGAGTGAGAGACAGAGACAGATAGGCATGCCATGCTCTGAGGTTGGATATTTATTTAGTGGGTTATGGAGGGGAAAGGGGAGAAGTGGAGAAGGGCAGAGAGAGAGAGAGAGAGAGAGAGAGAGAGAGAGAGACTCAGGCTAAAAGCTGAAGATCAGCTTGCCTGGGGAGGAAGTGGGCATGGCTTGTCTCTTAAAGGGACAGGACAGACCATTACACATGGCACCTCTGGTCCAGCAAACCCAGACTGTTCTCAACAGTCACAACTTCCTGAAGATAGCGTATTGATGCTAACTCATGCCTGTATTCCTAAGGCAGGAGAATTACTTTGAGTTTGAGGTCAGTGTGTGCTACAGAGTGAGGTCCAAGCCAACCTGGGCTACAGAGAGAAACCTGGTCTCAAAAACAAAACAAACAACAACAAGAAACAGACAAATGTGAGATGACTACAGATTTGGGGAAGAAACACAGCAGGCCCTGAACAATGGTTCCCAGCTTGTGTGTGTAACAGAGGTGTGAACATCTGGACCCAGAGTGGGTAACTTCCCACCACCACCAAGACGCTTCACCAAGGACCTTGCATGAGCATCTGGTTCTGCAATTGTCACACTTTTATTTATTGCTTTAATTTTCCCAAATGAGGCAGGCCCAAGGCTCAAAGGGGTGAAGTACGAAATGGGGATGAAAAGGAGAAAAAGAAACTTCATTCTCTTGCTGGAGGATTCCTTTTTGGTTTTGGTTTTGTTGGAGACAGGCTCTCACATAGACCAGGCTGGCTTCCAACTTGCTATGGAGCTGAGACTGGCCTTAGACTCTTGACCCGCCTGCCTCTGCCTTCAAAGGCATGCACCACCATGTACCCTTTGTGCTGAGGGTTGGGCTCAGTGCCCTTGAAGCTTGGAAAACACTCTGCCAGCTGAGTTGCATTTTATAGGGTTTTATCTATATTTATGGGCTTGTGTGTTCATCTGTACATGTTCCTTGTGTGGGTGCCTATGGTGGTTAGAATAGAGAGCCAGATTCCTTAAAACTGAGTTACAGACCACTATAAGCACCTGATGTAGGGCTGGGAACTGAACCTGGGTCCTCTGGAGGAGCAGTAAGTGCTCTTAACCATTATCCTTCCCAGCAGCCCTCCAGGCTCCACTGTTGTTGTTGACTTTATAAAACATCATTGGCCTACTTGAAGACAGCATTGATCACCCTGACTGTAAGGCCCATTCCAAGAGAGTGTGTCTATAAACAAGTACACACAAACCTGTCCCCTTATACACACACACACACACACACACACACACACACACACCTGTTCCCCCAGTGGGCATACACACACACAAAAGGCTGCATTTGTAGTACATTTTTATATTACATGATTCTAAATGGCTATATTTCAGTGCCCTCATTATTTTTAATGGCTCCGTGCCCCATTGTGAGATGCTCCATAACTTACTTAAGCAATTTCCTATCTACAAGCATTCATCTCGATCTTTTATTTCACTCAGCACCATAATGGGTGTCTTTGTTCCAGTGTCTCTGTATACATTACAGGCTTCTTAGTGCCTGTTTGGTATGCAGCAAGCATGATGTACAATCACTCACAAACCACATCCTCCGTTTCCAGCACTTACCTTGCCTCCCGAGTTTCCACATTCCTAAATAAATTTGCTGTGCCATGTATCTCCGCACACACGTCTGGTTTCTTTTTTGTGGATGAGTTTCTACAGGGAAGAGCTGGGTAAACTCGTTTTAACTTTAGCTGGTTGGAGCCCATTTCCTGAAACCCAAGTCAGTGTCACCCTGGATGGTGGCAAAGGTTGTATACTGCCTGCAAGGGAGGAGAGGATGAAGGGGAGCCCATTGTCCCTTCACCAAGGAGTCAAGCATCATGTACAGTAGACGCTTTTTCTAATTTGCATAAGGGCACTGTGATTGGTGGGTGTCAATCACACAAGGACTCTGGCCAAGTTATCAAAGGAGGAATCTGAGGTCAGAGAAACCCAGGAGACCTACACGGTTGTGTTGTTATGCCAATAAGGAGTGTACCATGCTCACCTCTGTCCTCGCTCAGGGTTGGAGAGGGAGGAGCCGATGCCCAGGACCCTCCTCCTAGTTGCCCTCTTCCAGGCCAGCTGGTCCTAGTTGGAGACCTTCCTTCCTGAAAGTGGAACTGTTATCAGGTGTTATGGTCTGGATCTGTCGAAGTTTTTGTCAAACTGGGAAGACAAAATTGAGGCTGAGGCATTGCCTCCCTCGGATTGACTTATGGACATGGCTGTGGGACATTTTCTTGATGGCTAGTTAATGCAGGAGGGTCTGCACACTGTGGGCTATGTTCATTCCTGAGCAAGGGGACCTGGGAAATCTGTATAATAAAGGTTGCTGAACTTGAACTGGCGATCAAGCCCGAAAACAACGTTTCTCCTTCATCTCTGTTTCCATTCCTGCCTGGCTTGGGTGCCTGCCATGGCTTTCGATGATAGACACTAACCCATAAGCCCGATAAATCTCTTTCTCCCATAGTGGCTTTGGTTGTGGTGCTTATCACAGCAACAGAAAACAAGCTAGGTCAGGATCTGAAGTGCCCCCACTCCCCAAGGCTCATGGTCTCCACTGTGGTAATTGTCATAGCTAGGTTTCTGGCCCTAATGGTATATTAATATTTTGGTGGATTCATAGCTTAACTGCAGACTACTGGGAGATACTCTGAGATGTGGGCCTGACTGGAGAAGGAAGGCCACAGGGAGCCTGCCCTTAAGGAATATGTATGGTCCCCACTCCTTTCCTCTGTGTTCTCATTCTCTCTCTCTCTTCCTCCCTCCCTTGTTCCAGACGCCACGAAGTGAGCAGCTCTGGCCTTCCTGACATCCTCACCGCTATCTTTTTCTGTCTCACAGTTATATAGAAACAATGAACCAAATGGCCATGAACTGAAACCTCTGAACTATGAGTCCACACAGCCCTTGCCCAGCTTAAGTTCTTTTTCTCAGGTGTTCTGTCGCACCTATGGAGAGCTGCACATCAAGGAAGAAACGTCTTGACAGGATCCTAAAGAAAGCTCTTTGGAGCCAGGCATGCTCAGTCTATTACCCTGCAGATCCTGAGTTTGAGGCCACCTTGTCTGAGGCTACACTGGCCTATACGGTGAGATGGGGGTTGGGTGGAGGGCATACTGGGTTCACTTGAAGACCCAAGTGACGAGCTTGATATTGGCTTTTATGTGTGCAGCCTCAAAGACACATTTGACCCAAGACTTGCGGGTCACAGTTTCTTTTCCAGACAACTGGGTTTTTCTCCTCCACATCCACTGTATAAGTAATGGAGTTTCTTTTATGATCTGACGTGAATTTAATTCTCTCTGTGCTTCCACAGCACAAGTTAGATCCAGCTCTGGTATTGCAGCTAAATTGGAAAGGGACAGGGACCAAGGGACTCGTATAATCCCATCTGCAAAAGCGGAAGATGCAGCCCCATGCAGAAGCCGAGGAGCTCTCCAACGACTTCCTTCAGGTGAAAATAAGGTTGTTGGCTTTTCCCTATAAAAGAATTTCCAGTATGAAACGGCTAGGGCTGTTAGACAGAGAAACCTTGTCTCAACAAAACAAAAACAAAACAAAAAAAAACAAACACACACACACACACACACACACAGAGAGAGAGAGAGAGAGAGAGAGAGAGAGAGAGAGAGAGGGAGAGGGAGAAGCAAGGGAGAAAATGTTTTAGAATAGATTTGAAGAGTGAGACACAGTATACAACTAATGGTATGGACCTGTCATGAGAGAGCTAGCCTTGACTGTCTTCACAATACCCTGTGTATATGGTCTTAAAGACTTCCAAAGTCACATTGTTCAAAGAATTGTTGTTATAGCTTCCACAAATGAGACCATATAGTGGTTTCTGAGAAGCGCTGGACAGGATTGCTGGCTGATACAACAAAAAGAGATCAAAAGAGTCGAGGAAGTTCTTCATATAGGTAAGTCGAAAGGAAGTTGGTGTGTTTTGATTGTGAAAGAACTTCCTAATCTTGTCAGTGAGATTCTCAAGAAAGAAGTACAGGTTTACAGATGAGAAAGGAGGAAAGTTAAACCCAGAGATTTCACACAATTCTAATAACTTTTGTCTGTCAGCCATCTTGTAGGACAGACTGAAACCAACACAATGAAGATCACCCCTTGACCAGGACTGTTTAATTTTTTTTCCAAGACAGGGTTTCTCTGGATAGCCCCGGCAGTCCTGGAACTTGCTTTGTTCCAGGACTCGAACTCACGGAGATCTGCCTGCCTCTGACTCCCGAATGCTGGGATTAAAGATGTGTCCTAGCCACAGCCACAGCCAAGATAGGACTGCTTGATTATGCATACCTCTACCCTTCTATGTCAATGTAAGCTTCATGTTAGTGACTCAAAGATGGAGTGGGGTGTGGTGATACTTAATATTGATTTACAGCTTAATATTGACAGGCTCTAGAATCGCCTAGAAGACAAGCCTCTGGGCATGCCTGGGAGAGACTCCCCAGATTAGGCTAATCAAGGTGGTAAGAAACCCCAGTTTAACTGTGAGTGGTACCATCCCATGGGCTGGGTTCCAGACTTCATACAAAGAAGAAAGTGAGCTGAGCACAGGTTTACATTTCTACCCCCTCCTCTCTCTAGCTGCTTCTGAACCTAAAAAAACAGTACCAGTGATCAGGGGAAGGGAGGACATTTAAGGTGATTGTTAGAACCTGGAGTTTTTGTCCTTGTTTTTATTCATCTTCCCCTGAGGCTTTAGCGCTCTCAGAAATGAGAAAGAGAGAGAGAAGAGAAGAGAAAGAGGGGCAGGTGAAATCACCGTGAAGATTTGAGATAAGCTCCTGCCTCTATCTCAGAAATAAAATTCCCCTTTGCCAGCCAGTGTGCAGCCACTGTATCTGGCACAATTCCATTTCATTCATCTCCTAACTAAGCTGTTAAAAGCCACACTGAGAAAGAGAAGCCTGGGGCACACTGCAACCATGACACCTTTATTTTAAGGACAAGATGGCGGATGTGTGTGGAGTCATGGACCTCTAATTGCAGCACTCAGGAGGCTGAAGCCAGAAGATCAAGGTCGTCCTGGGCTATGTAGTAAGACCCCCATCTCAACAAAACAGCAAAATGGGAAGCTGGGACTCAGCTGGTGATGCACTTGCCTAGCACACACGAAGCTCTGTTATAGCCCCAATACTACATAACACAGTGGTTCTTAACCTGTGGGTTGTGACCCCTTTGGTGGTGGTGGGGGGCAAACAACCCTTTTACAGGGTTGCCTAAGACCATTAGAAAATACAAATATTTGCATTATGATTCATAACAGGAGAAAAGTTAACAGTTATGAAGTGGCAACAAAAATAATTTCATGGTTGGGGTCACTATAACACAAGGAACTGTATTAAGACAATGCAGCATTAGGAAGGTTGAGAACCATTGACATAAAGCCAGGTATGACTCATGCTTGTAACTCAGCACTTGAGAGGTAGAGGCAGAAGGATTAGAAATTCAAGGCCATCCTCCTCCACAGGGAGAGGTCATAGCAGGCCAGGGAAACATAAGACCATGTGTAGTAAGGAGGCTTCCAGTTAGTTCCTGGCCACTTAGACCAGAAGTAATCACACAGAAACTGTATTAATTAAAACACTGTTTGGCCCATTGGCTCTAGCTTCTTATTGGCTAAGGCTAACTCTTACATATTAATTTAAACCACCTCCATTAATCTGTATATCGCCACGTGGCTGTGGTTTACCAGGTAAAGTTCCCAGCATCTGTCTCGGGCGAGATACATGGCTTCTCTCTGACTCCGTCCTTCTTTTTCCCAGCATTCAGTCCAGTCCTCCCCATGTAGCTTTGCTCAGCCCCTCCCTGCTCTGCTATAGGCTCAAAGCAGTTCTTTATTCATACAAAGGGAAATCCCACATCAACCATGCAGTTATAAAATGTTACAACACCCATCTTTTACCCTCTGTTTTCCTAGCTTGACTCTAAGCCTTGTGAAAATAGACACAATGAGCTCTGGACTGTGCTGAGCATGACCCATGAAGCTTCCTTGGCCACACCAGGATGATAGAGGGCCTAAACACACCCTTATGCATAACAAAATTCCTGGCTCTCTTATAGGTCACATATTCTGAAAAGCAGCAGCCTTAGCAAGCTCCAGGGGTCTGGTTAAATCGGGTGCCTCTAAAGCTGTAAACGCAAACGAAGGACTGGGAGATAGTTCAGTTTGTAAAGTACTTGTCATGTATGTATAAGACTCTGGGTTCCACCTCCAGGACCATAGAAACCAGCTGTGGTGGTGCACCCCAATAAATCTAGCACTCAGGAGAGAGGCAGAAAGATCAGAAGTTCAAGGTAATCACTGGCTACATAACAAGTTTGAAGCCAAACCTGGGCTACATAATATTAGGTCTCAACAGCTGAGGTACCTATTAACATATCAAAGCTAAGTTCTCTCAGCATCTCTCAGCCCTACCTGTTCCAGAATCCTCCTGGCTGGCATACTGTAGGTGGAAGTTTCTGTCCTGCAATCACTCCCAAGTAACCACATAGAGGCTTAATATTGGTTCGACCTATAGCTCAGTCTTGTTATTAGCTACCTCTTTTTTTGGCTACTAGCCAATCAGCATTTTATTAAAAATAATACAAGTGACAGGATAAAAGACCATTGTCCCATAGCACTTCCCCCCCTTTTTAAAAAAACAAAACAAAACGAGAACTCTGAATTGAATATCTTTTGTTTAGCTTGCTCCTAACCATTATCCATAACAACTTGTAACCAACATTCTAAACAAAGTAAAATATCCATAGTCCATTTTTTGGGAATTTGGGCATAGTTTTCCAGGATACTTCCTGCTGATTGGGGGCACTGATAATCTTATGGGGACCTAAAGAAAATTTTGAATTATGGTTAAGTCCTGAATGGAATATTCTGTCAGGCTTGATCATCTCAGCCAGCAGTCTTGAAACTTCTGGATGTAGAACTCAGATATCTGGGTCATCCATTCCTACTAGAGATTTCTCAGAGGGTCTTCCTTGATCAAACCTTATTTTTCTTAGCCCAAAATGAATCCACAGCCTCTCATTTCCTGTTGAAACAAAAGCAAAACCTCTTCTCCAAAGTAACATATCCTTTGACTTCAATTTTGAAGACAAGGCATTTACAAAATATTCATGTTTTATTAATTCAGCAGTATTTATATTCAAATGTCTTTTAGTAGCTCTTGCTCCTTCCTCAGCTGTTAAGCAATTCAAAGACAATATAATCACATACAAAATCCAGACTCTGAGTATTTTCCATCTTTATGTGACTTTATTTTAAACTCTATTTCTTTTACTTTTATTTTTAATTTTTGGCTTTTTGAGACAGGGTTTCTCTGTGTATCTTTGGCTGTCCTGTAATTCACTCTGTAGACCAGGCTGTCCTTGAACTCACAGAGATCTGCCTGCTTCTGTCTCCCAAGTGCTGGGATTAAAGGTGTGTGCCACCACACCTTGAACTCACAGAGATCTGTCTGCCTCTGCCTCACAAGTGTTTGGATTAAAGGTGTCTGCCACCACATCAAACTACTCTCTTTTTTCTTTTTTAAGGACTTTATCCTTCTTTATTTTTTCTTTGCCAAGCCTACATATATTTTTAAGCACAATATAAACCATTTAGAGGTTTTCTTCATCTGAATCTATCTTTACTATATAACTTTCTTTTTCTGACCATATGAGTCGTTAATTTGCTAAATAATATGGCTAGGATTAAAGCTGTGGCATACAGAGGGGAATCCCACATCTCCTTTTCTTTTTTGGCCTCTTAGTCTCCTGGCTCTCCCCTCTCCTCCAGTTATGTCCACTCTGGACTCCCCCAGATACCTGTACTCTCCTTTATATCGATAATAAAAACCTCAGCCCCTTAGGAGCAGTCATGTCCTCCTTTTTTTCATTCACATGAGACTGTCTCAAAAACTAAAAAAAAAAAAAAAAGCAAGCAAAGCTGCAGAGTTTGCCCACCGCACCTATAGTTCTTGTGTGCACATCCATATTTACGTACCACCGGACAGTTTTCCACACAGTGACATTCTAATACCTTTTGATCAGGACCAACCTGATTCCCTATCTTTTTGGTAATTTTACATACAGAGGACTCCTGATGAATTCAGCCAGGTTTCCACAGGATAAAACCAGGGTGCTTTTCTGTTGAGACTTCTATACCAGTTTGTACCACCTCCCCGCCAAGAAATTGTTCTAAGGTACACAATCTACATTGTGGGACTTGACCTTAGGGACTTGCCAGTGGTGGCTTCCAAAGCACAGCAAGACGCAGAGATCTCAAAAGCTCAATGTGAGGCAGACACACTCACTGTGCACTGGCTAGCAGTGTATCTAACTAAACCCAGGGAGGCAGAAAACACTCATGCAGTAAGTTACATGAAAACAATTTATTACCCACAAATAAGGCCCGAGGGACAGAAGAAGCCTAGATCTATGAGCCAAGGCTCAGATAGCAAGCAGCCCGGTGCAAGAAATAGCATCAGCTACATCACGGATGTGTGGCTCCAAAAGGCAGCCTTCATGACATTATATACCTATAGGAATGTGACTGTGGCACTTTGAAAGAAAATGGCCCCCAAAGGGAGTGGCACTTTTAGGAGGTGTGGCCTTGTTGGAGGAAGTGTGTCTCTGTGGAGGTGAATTTTGAGTTCTCCTATGCTCAAGCTACTTACTCCCTCTATTACAGTTGACTTCCTGTGACCTGCAAGATGTAGGACTCTCAGCTACCTCCTGCACCATGTCTGCCTGCATGCCACCATGTCCCACCATGATGGTGATGGACTGAACTCTTCACTGTGAGGGAGTCACCACAATTAAATGTCCTTTTTAAGAGTTGCCATGGTTAGGTCAGGTTGTGGTGGCACACACCTTTAATCCCAGCACTCAGGAGGCAGAGACAGGCAGATCTCTGTGAGTTCAAGCCTAGCCTGGTCTATAGAATGAGTTCCAGGATAGGCTCCAAAGCGATAAATAAAGAGAATAATAATAACAAAAAAGAGTTACCATGGTCATGGTGTCTCTTCACAGCAACAGAAACCCTAAATAAGACAGTGAGCTATAGGGGCCACAAGTCTGTTGTAATAGGAGCGGCGGGGCTGCGTCCCCAGCACCCTGGCCGCCTGCTAGCTTATGCCCCGAAATAACAACACACAAACTGTATTCATTTAAACACTGCTTGGCCCACTAGCTCTAGCCTCTTATGGGCTAATTCTCATATTTTGCCTAACCCATTTCTTGTAGACCAGGCTGGCCTCGAACTCACAGAGATCCGCCTGCCTCTGCCTCCCGAGTGCTGGGATTAAAGGCGTGTGCCACCACCGTCCAGCAATAGCAGTATTTTTATACTACATAAAGTTTTCAGGCTGGGCAGTGGTCTCTCACACCTTTAATCCCAGCACTTGGGAGAGAGAGGCAGGCCAGTTTCTGAATTCAAGGCCAGCCTGGTCTACAAAGAGAATTTCAGGACAGCCAAGGCTACACAGAGAAACTCTGTGAGTGTGTGAGAGGGTAATTGTTAACGTTTTCACTAAAAATTCATTGAATGAACTCTGACTGGGATCAATGGACACACACATATTTCTGCCCTGGGTACTACATATTTAAGCAAAGCAGCATTCTCCACATGGTTGACTAGTTTCACTTAGTATGTTTTCTAGTGTGTGTACATGTGTACATATGTGCACCTTCATGCAAACACACATGCATGTAGAGGCCAGAGGTCAACATCAAGTGTTTTCCTCACTTGCTATCCACTTTTTAAAAATGTAGTTGTGCTTGTGTGTGCGTGTGCGTGCGCGCATGTGTGGAGGGGATGCTCCCGAGGGGTTCTCTCCTTCCATCACGGTGGTCCAAGGATCTAATTCGGGCAGTCCACATACATTATCACAAACTAAGTAAACGTCAACCTGGGAAACTGAGCAAGAAAAGGCCTGGGGACATTGCTTAGTGATAGAGTATTTTACCTAGCAAGTGTTGAGGCCCTGGATTCATACGAGAACTGAAAGGGAACAGATGAAAATAGAAACACGGAGATTTCTTTCCTAAGCAAGACCATCGGTGTGCCACTCCACCCAACAATCTGATCCAGATATCAGAGAAACTGCAGCCCAGCAGAGCGCTCGCCGGTAATAACAGCAACTTAGCTGAGCCAGGATTGCCAGAGTTCGAGACCAACCTGGGTCACGGTGAGACCCTGCTTTAAAAAACAAACAAACAAAAAACCCAACTCTGAGCTGGACGGTGGTGGCGCACGCTTTTAATCCCAGCACTGGGGAGGCAGAGGCAGCCTGGGATATAGAGTGAGTTCCAGGACAGTCAGAGCTGTTACACTGAGAAACCCTATCTCGGGGAAAAAAAAAAAAAAAAAAAAACAAACAAACTCTGCTTCCCAGAAGGAAACAACCAGCCTCGCTGTCTCCGAGCTGGGTTTCTCTCACCCACTGCAGTCCCCCCAGCACTGAAAGCACTCGAACATTTATGGCTCACAGTCTTGGAAACCTTCTGAGTCAGACGGCCAGGACCTTGGCTTCCTAGTGATCTAAAAAAAAAAAAAAAAAAAAAAAAAAAAAAAAAAACTGGTGTCGGAAGTGAGCAAAACTCCGCCGGCCTCCCTAAGAGAGCAGCGACACGATCCCAACAAGATCCCACTTAGCCTTCACATCTCACAGCCTCTCCAGTCCCAGCGGAAGTCGGCGCGCGACCGCAAACCGCACTTTCGCCACACCCTAGGTGGCCACCAAAAATTAGAAATAGAACGTTTTGTATAAACAGAAATTTCCAATGCAATACAGAATCGAATAACGAAAAACAAGGTCGTATTTTTTTTTAGAGTTTCAAGTGGCCCCGGTAGCCGTGACGAATCTACCACTGTTGTTTCCGGAAGTGCGGCTTTTCCAACGGAAGTTGCGTTTCCTCCATTTTGTTGCCCGCCATGGCGGCTGTGTTGAAGTTGCGACGGGGATGCGGCGCCTTTGACTGAGGGGGTAGGACAGGCGAGGCCTCTGGGACGTTGTGCGGCACAGCAGCAGATCGGCCCGGACGTCGGGGACGCTGTCATGTACGGTGCCGGCGGGGGCCGCGCCAAGCCAGAGAGGAAAGGAGGAGCGAAGGAGGAGGCCGGGCCCGGCGGTGCCGGCACTGGGGGCAACCGGGTGGAGCTTCTGGTTTTCGGCTATGCCTGCAAGTTGTTCCGCGACGACGAGCGGGCTTTGGCCCAGGAACAGGGACAGCACCTCATCCCCTGGATGGGGGACCACAAGATCCTCATCGACAGGTCGGTTCCTCCCCCCACCCGTCGACCCTCCCCTCCCTCGCCCGCTTGATTTCGCCTGATGTTGACTTGATGGCCAGGACCGAAAAGGGGGTTTTGCGGAGCCCGGGGACCCGGGGGGCTCCCTGCCCCACGTTCCCCGGCATCCGGGGGGAGGGGACGGTGAAACCGGCCCTAAGGCTCCGGGCAGAGCTGGCGCCGCGCCGTCGCCGGAGGGATCGACTCCTGCTCCCGCAACCCCTCGAGCCCGGGCTGCCGCTAGCGACTCAGCGCGGTGGAAGCTGCCCGGGCCTCCCGCCCGCGCCGTGGGGCGGGTGCCGCTGTCCCTCCGCTCGCTGTGCGGGAGGGAGCCCGGGAGTGCGCTTTTGTTCCTCCGAAGCGCCGCACGCCAAGGCCGTGGGTAGAAGCTTCTTTTGGACCCCGTGAGTTAGCCTGAACCGTCTCTGGCCGGCTTGACTTTTGGCGTCCGGCGAGCCCCTCCCCGCGGTTACTCGACCATTTGACCCACCGCGGTAGTTGGTGAAGTTGCCGTCTGTTGGAGGCCGGTCGACCCCGTGCGGACCTTGCTCTTAGGGGTAGCGTTCTTAGAGCTGGTTTCACTGTTTCCTAAAATTGAAGGGTGGAGCTGGGTTACCTTTGTGTTGTTTCTTTTCAAATCACACCCACTTAAGGGTGCCCTGAGTTGAGGGTAAAGGGGTGGGGCTGTGGATCTCTAAACGGTGTTTGATTTGAAAAGGATGGCATTACATGATGTGGGTGGTTTGCTCCCCACCTCTCTTCTCATTTTTCTCAGTCCCCTTCTCCTTCCCCACCATCCTGGGTTTGGGTATTTGACCTTCCATTGGGTAATATGGCTTCTGAGGCCAGGACTCAAAGGCTAAGTGACCAACCATTAAGCTGTGGAGTGGTTTTCCCCGAGTGAAGGAAACCCATCGTTTGAGACAAATAAAACTGGATTCTGCGAGGACATGGAACATGCATGACTGTTCATGTAGGGATGACCTCTGAGCTGGCCAGAACGGACACATTAATGACCAGTAGGCCTTTCCAGTCCCTTCCAACTGTGTTTGGGGACAGATCTAGGAAAAAAGGACTCACGAAGGGAGTGTTGCAGATCTGATGGTCCACTCTGCTGGAATGTGCTATGCCTTGAACCTCGCTTGGTGGCAAGAGCTGTTGCTTCCCAGGCACTCACCGTGATGTGTGCTGTTACAGTGGGGCAGATGCTGAAGCCGCCACTCCATATGCAGTTTCTTTCCATTACCATTCTGTGCATGAGTTAAGTTAGATCTCCCAGAACCGGTGGGGAGCAAACACCACACATAGATATGTGTAATATTTGAAAGTAATACATTTGTAAGTTAAGGAGGTTTACATCAAAGTAAAGCAAAATTTGAAAGTTAATAAAAATGCAACCATTGGGGTTCCCAGGAATTTTTGGCCTTTTTCCTGTGGCGCACATTTTCCTTCCTTAATTTGGTCTCCATTACAAAAGTCGACGTTAATAAATCATGCAAACTTTTGTTTGTTGTCCCACATTCACTTTTGCAACCTAAATTTGAGTCTCAAACGTCACTAACCCATTATTGTCTGGCAGTTGTACATTGACAGCATCTGTATTGGATCTTATGTTCAAACATAGCAGAAAGTGCTCTTTTTATTCCTAATTTGGTCTTCTTTGATGTGTCTTCATTGTGGGATTTAAAGTTTAAGATGCTGCGCCTTCTGGTGGTTTTGCAGTGTTTGCCGTGAACCTCCTTAAACTGCATGTATATGTCACTGTTCCTTTGTATGTGTGTCTCTCTACCACATAACCCAGCACTTCTTTCCTCAGCCAAGTGGCTAGGGGCGAGCCTAGCCAAGATTTTACCTCCAATGGACGCAAGTTTCTTTGGTGAAGATCTCTCCTGAGAGTTCGGGACTAGCAGGAAGAAGCGAGGAAATTTCGCCCGTTTGGTTCTGTCGGATAGGTATTTATGGACTCGGTCTGTGTGAATGTAAGCTGTAATATTTAACTGCTGAGAACAGATATTTTTTTGCAAGTGGCATTGAATGGTTGACCAAAGCATACATGGTAAGAACTGCTAGCAAGGGGGATACATTTTCTGCCCTAAAGGATTGTCTGCCTTTAGCTCTAAGTTCTGTTGTACTGTAGAGAGGAGCTTAGTCTTTGTTATGATTACTTCAGTTTAAAAAGTAGGTGAGCTATGACTAGTCATGTTAAGTATATATCTGAAGCTTTGCATTTGATTTAATATTTTTATTTCATTATTTTAATTGGTAAGTATGTGTATAGACTGTCACATGCAACCAGCATGGGTGTAGACTTCCATCCATTGACCAGCCTGTTCCCATTACAGATACGACGGGCGTGGTCACCTGCATGACCTCTCTGCGTACGATGCTGAGTACGCCACGTGGAACCGAGACTACCAGCTGTCTGAAGAGGAGGCGCGGGTAGAGGCGCTGTGTGATGAGGAGAGGTATTTAGCCTTGCATACGGACTTGCTTGAGGAGGAGGCAAGGCAAGGTACTGCTCAAGAAAGACCTACTTTAGCCACACCCTTTAAAATTTAACTATTTAAAACGTTACTCCCATTTATTTATTTTATACTCACTCTTTCTGATATTATCTTGACAGTACCCAGTGGATTGGAAAAACAGGAGTCTTTGCGTTCTGAGAGGACCTCAGGATAGCTTATATGTAGAACCACAGAGAATTTTCCCAGCTTTTGAGGGCAGACTGGGATTTGAAAAAAACAAAAACAAAAAACAAAACTCTTTAACTGTTCTTCTTTAACAGTATTGTATGAATTAAAATCGATGTTCTTGTCTTTGCCTTAATTATCTTTAATACAGTTTTTAATCCCAAAATTTCCTCAGCAGGAAGAATTTTTCCATAAAAGACGTGTATTCTGCTATCTGTGGGTAAACACATACTGGCAAAAGTACATAACAATAGATACCAAGTGTGCATTTCCAGAAAAATTTTCTCCTCAAAAAGAGATTGAAAAAAGTGTGTGTTTTATGCTTTACTGATAGCTGCACTTTAGAAGTGTATGAAGTTTTTCTTAGTAAACGTCCATTTTTGTTAATAAAATTCTCATTTTTATTCAAGAGGAAGAATACAAAAGATTGAGCGAAGCTCTGGCAGAGGATGGGAACTACAGTGCCGTAGGGTTCACTTACGGCAGTGACTATTACGACCCATCAGAGCCCACGGAAGAGGAGGAGCCTTCGAGACAGAGAGGTGAGGGGAAAGGAACCTGCCACTTGTCCTATAGGGACACTATGAGGTGCCTTTTGCTGGAACAAAGCTAAAAGCTAGAAGATGAATTGTGAGTGGCAGTGGAAAGACAGGTCTGACTTTGATTAGCTACCTGGATTAGGTCTCACTTAGGGTCTCACGGAGTTCTTCATCCTGGGATCCATGCTTCTGCATCAAACACACATTCTTCTGTCTTAGTCATTGTTCTATTGCTGTGAAGGAGGAGACACTGTGACCAAAGGAAAATCTTATGAAAGAAAGCATTTCATTTGGGGCTTACTTACAGGTTCAGAAGCTTATTAGTCAATTTCCATCATGGCAGGGAGCATACAGGCAGGCCCTGGAGCAGTAGCTGAGAACTACATTCTGATCCATAGGCAGAAAGTGAGAGACTCTATCTAGGCTGGGCTTGGGCTTTTGAAACCTCAAAGCCCACCACTAGTGACACTCCTCCTCCAATAAGGTCACACCTCCTAATTGTTTTAATCCTTTCAAATAGTACCCCTCCTTGCTGGCTAAGTGTTGTTGTATATGAGCCTATGGGACTATTCTTATTCAAACTGCCACACTTGTATAGCCTTAGTATTCATTCTGGGGTCACTGGAAAGTCAGTTTTGCCTAGGAATCATTAATATCCATCTCTTTCCCATGAACCTCTGCAAAGCCTATCCCCTACAGACCTGACCAGTGGAAAGACACCTGAGGGACTTGTTAACATTAAAGATTGAAGCTGGTGCCCTTCCTAGGCTAATGCGGCACCTTTGAGCATAAAAAAAGAGTGCTATCAAAAACTCCAAGTGCTTGCAGTATAAGCAGAGCCCTTGGTCACTTCTGTGAGCCCTGAGAAGACCATTGTCACAGTAGGACATACCGATTAGCTTTTGTCAGTGATATAAACTTAAGCCATTAAGGATAATTCTCTGACAATCTGGATGTTCTGTTTGAAGAAGAGAAAAACCTTGAACATTGGAAAGCTGTTCAGATATTTAAAATAGGAAACTAGATCACATCCTGCAGAGACTTATGTCAGAGCTGAATCTGCTCCTGAAGGTGATGAAGTGAGATCACAGCTGCATATTCAAAACAGGCGCTGTCCACCCTTGTGTCCTGCAACTGCACTAGCTCGACCCTACCTCACTCCACCCACTGAGTGGGGTAGCAGAATAGCAGGCAAACAGATGTCCATGCAGGCCTTCCTTCCTGCCCTTGTGCTAGCCACACTCATCACCTTATGGGCAAAATGTAACACACACAGCTGCTATGTGGACTTACTGAGGCTTTGCAAGCGTATCTGGGACTGTGTTGGGAAAGGCGATTGAAGGAACCACCTGCGATCTGTGCTGCCCTCGAGTGTGTGTGTGTCCTGTTTTTTAAATTTGCATAGGCTCTCACTGTATGTCCCTGTCTGGCCTGGCCTATACCTCACTATATAGACCAGGCTGGCCTAAAGTTTGTTTCAGTGCTTTGCCTCCCAAGTGCTGGCACCTGTGTTGGCTTCTGAAATTAACTGTCCTATGGAGGTTGTGAAGTGCTAGAATTCTTTCAGGTCTAAGAACTAAAACCCATTGATTTGTCTGGACCACATTATTTCTGCTCAACTTTGTTTTGGGTATTTTGTTTGCTTCATCAACAGAAGGAGAAAATACATACTGTCACCATACTAGTACCATTTTCTTTTGTTTTTTCTTTCTTTTCTTTTTGTTTTTTCGAGACAGGGTTTCTCTGTGTAACAGCCCTGACTGTCCTGGAACTGTAGACCAGGCTGGCCTTGAACTCACAGAGATCCTCCTGCCTCTGCCTCCCAAGTGCTAGACTTAAAGGCATGCACCGCCGCTCCCCAGCATCTCAACTATTTTCTGACTAAAGAACTTTGAAATACAGAGAGGTCATGCATTTTTTTTCTTTTTTAAGATTACAGCAACTATCTTTAGAAAGGAACACTGTATTCCTAACGTCTTATCCTTGCCCACAGGCCAGGTGCCAGGTTTATGTAAAGGCATTTTTGTTGGATCACAGCTCAGGAGGAATGGTGTGCTTCAGCAGAGTGGAGTGGCTGGGGCAAAGCATATGACCCCTGTTGGTGGTACCCCTCTGCACTGTTTGCTGACCCACTGGTCTGGGCTTAGATCTGTTGTAGCTTAGTACTGAGTAGGGTAGTGAATACCAGTGTGGCTCCGTGGGCTTCCTCTCATCATAAAATCATGTTCCTGGAGCCTGACAATTTTCTTTCAGTATTGGGGATTGAACTTAGCTGGCACTGAACCAGTGAGCTACATCACCAACTCCTTTTTTATCTCCCTTTCCATTTTGAGACAGGGCTTCACTAAGTTGCTCAGGTTGACCTTGAACTGTAACCCAGATTGACCTTGAACTATTGTGTGTGTGTGTGTGTGTCCCTGTCATCACCACCCCCACACACCCCACACACCCCACACCCCGTCTCAGTCTTCCTAGAAGCTGGGAGTACAGGCTTTGGCCACCAGGCCCAGCCCAGCTGATGATTTTTATTTTTTATTTTGCACTAATTAGTAAAATACTGTAAACATAGTAGGATTCATGTGGAACCTAGTACCACTGATTGTAAAATTCAAGTGTCACATATAAGATATTTGGTTTTTCTGGGCCAGCAACATGTCTAAATATTTCTTGACTTTTAAGATTATGTGTTCTCATTATTGCTGAGCATTTTCAACCTTGCTGTACTAGCTGAGTGCATGTGTGCCTGTTTCTGCATCTGATTCCTCCACATGCACACTGACTCACATTTACACACGCTTACACACCCCATACACTTATACACCCTCTACCCCCGCAATAAAACATTAAAAAAAAAAAAACATTAAGAACTAAGCTTTGAGCATTTTCCTCAGGGGAAGGTGGCCATGTTATTTAGCTCCCTTACACCAAAGAAATGAGCTGGGCTGCTCTGAAGCAAGCATAGAAATAGATGTAAGAGAAACATATGCCCAGAATCCTGGGATTCGGAGTTCAGAAATAACCAGGCTGGATTTCAGATTTCCACCTGTTCCAAAAACATGCTCTTGTAGCTGTACCACCACCACCTCTTTGGAATCCCTGAATGAGGATAATCAATCAAGTTAATGGGATAGAGCAGGAAGCTGGGAGGGGTTTGTGGAAATTGTGGTGAAAAGGTGAAGAGTCAGGAAAAGTCCACACTGTATAGTTACCTACTGTTGGTGGGGCATCATACTGCAGTTCTTAATTTTCCTTTTTTTTTTTTAACAGAAAAAAATGAGACTGAAAACTTGGACGAAAATGAAGAGCCTTTCATTGCCCCATTAGGATTAAGTGTCCCGTCTGACGTGGAGCTGGTATGTGTGTTGGTTCACAAGCCTTTGCACTGTGGTTTGTTCTTTGTGGTGCGTGAGAGCTCAGTAAAACACATCCACTGTTTAGGTACTTTGTGCTGCAAGATTATTTGTAAGTTGAATGAGAAAGCACAGTGTACTTACCTCTGAAGATTAATGGGTGCCAAATGTTGTGGTACACAGCTGTCATCTTGGGACTTGGGAGGATAAGGCGGGAGGATCTCAAGTTCCAAGCCCACCTGGGTGCTCCAAACAGGGACCCTATCAGAAAACAGAAGGTGGGTGCGGCTGAGAGATGACTCAGTAGTAGATTGCTTTTATTCCTTTCAGAGGACCCTGGTTCAGTTCCCAGCATCTGCTTCCACCCCCATCACAACCACCTGCACTCCAGTTCCAGGGGATCACACACATACCTTCTACCCTTTGCCAGCTCCTACGCACACAGTACACATAGCCTCATGAAGATACATACATGCATGCATACATACAAACTGTACTTTTTAAGAACGTACACTTTAAAACAAAAGGAAGAGGCAGGGGGTGGAGAGAGTGGAAGTCCACCATCAAGAACAGCTCAGCATACCAGCGAGTTGTGTTGGATCTGTTTGGAGTTCTGTGGGGAATCTCTGTTTTATCAGCCAAGTCAGGGCTGGACTGAGATGTTGCTGTCCTCATACAGATGTGAAAACAGTTGTGCTCAAAGCAGTCCTGTTTTCAGCAAAGTACCTGGTTCTGGCTTTTCTAGTATGAATTGTGGAGGCTCTTGCTCTTTACCTTACATTCACTGGACATTTTTTGGGTCCATGGGACGTGTCCAGGCTAACTTTCCATGGATGAAGAAAGCAGAGGTAGAGCTTTGTGAATTAACCTCCCTGTCTCTTGAGGTGCCAGTTCATTCAGTGTTTTGTCTGATAAGCCATCTTGCCAGTACTTTTTAAAATTAGTTTTGAGACAGAATCTCATGTAACTCAGGCTGATCTCAGACTCGGTATATAGCTGAGATTGGCCTTGAACTCCCGACCCTCTCTGCTTCCACCCCCACCTAGTGCTGGGATGTCAGGCCTGTGCCTCCAGCCCAGTATCTGTCATGTTTGGAAAGGGTTCCTAAGGGATTGTGTTTAGGAAAACGTGTTTACTTTGACAGTATTCTCACTCAGTGCCAGTCGGAGGTATGAAGGTTCCAGGTTTTGTGCCTGGCACAGTAGCCAGGAGGACAGTAGACACCATAACCCACACACAGTGACACCTCTGACACCCTCTGTTGATAGTAGCCACCCTCAGTTCAGCATGGACTTGAATCTCTTGCTCTTTTCCTCTTGTGCATCATAAGAAAGAATGGTGCCTGGCTCTTCCTTTTCATCTTTTACATATCTGGGTAGAAATTTCTGTGTGATTGCAGTTGTGTTTGCTTTCCTATTTCTATCTTTTGATTGCTTTGCTACAGTTAGAGCTGAATACGTTTACCTAAAGAGCTAATGTCCTAAATATTACATTAATACATATTCTTCTTGGGTTTTTTTTAAGTTCATTTTAAATTATGTATATCTGTGTGTGTGTGGGGGGGGGTTGTGCATATGAGTGAAGATGGCCACAAAGGCTAAAAGAGGGTATGAGATTTTTCTGGAGCTAGTTACAGGCAATTAATACTTGCCCAATATGGGTAGATGATGCTGGGAATCAAGCCCAGGTCCCTGGAAAAGCAGCAAGAGCTATTAATCAGTGAGCCATCTCCAGCCCCGTATTCTTGTTTTGATATAGTTTGTTTCTGCATATTCCAATACAGACTATTCTACATCAGAGGCCTATTGAAATTGAACCTTAAAAATCATTTGCTGCATTATCTGTATTTTATACTAAATACTTTTATTTAGGATTAACTATGGGTTCCATGTCCCCTTCCCCAATTTGTTTCTTTTGGCGGGAGGGAGGTTGACTTTTTTGTTGTTGTATGGGGTTTTGTTTTGTTTTGTTTTTTATTTTGATTTTGATTTTTTGAGGCAGTCTCTTTACATATTCCTGGCTGTCCTGGAACTCACAGAAATCTGCTTGCCTCTGCCTCCCAAGTGGTATTAAAGGTGTGTGCCACCACACCTGGCTGTTTAATTTTTTCATTATATGTATGGGGGGTGCATTTTACACATGTGTGCAGGTGCCTAAGGAGGCCAGAAAAAGGTATCAGATTCCCTTGGAAATTAAGAGTTACAAGCAAGTGTGTAAGCCTGCCTACAAAGGTGCGGGGATTCAAACTTGGGTCTTCTTCAAGAACAATATGTGCTCTTAATGCTGAGCCATCTCTCCAGCCTCTCCTTATCCCACTTTTTTGAGATAGCTTCAACATATGTCCTAAGTTGACCTTGTACTTGTGATCCTGTTTCCTCCATCTCCCAAGTGTGAGGTCTTTTGTGTGCTTATGTACTCCTACAAGTAGAGGCAAGAAGTCAGCTATTTTTCAGGAGCCATTCGTTCACCTTATTCTTTGGGACAGGATATTTCACTGGGACCCAGGACTCACCTGTTGAGCTACTAGATTAGATAGTCTCAAGCTTCTTCATCCTGGCATTGCAGGCACGTGCCTGTGCTCAGCTTCTCACCTGACTGCTAGGGATTGAACTCAGGTCCTCATGCTTGTACAATCCAGTGCTTCGGCAACTCAACCTTCTCCTCAGCCCTTTTGTTTTTAACACAAGTTTATGTCTGTTCAGATAAAATACAAAGGTACAATAGAATGTTGATGGCTTAGCTCCTGTTGTTAGATTTAACAGCTGTGTAGTCGCAACATAAGCATCACTGAGCTGTTTAATAGTTACCTCGGACCCACAGACAGTTAAGGGAGTCTTGTTCTGTTGGCACAATTCTCCAGTATCAAGGTTTGAGAGGTCCCTGAGTCCTTGGCTGAGTGTCTGCTTTGCTTTTTTTTCCCCCCTCTCTTTTTTCCCCCTCTGACAGTGTCAGTATCTCCCTTTTCTCAGTTGTGGCTTTGGGCATTCATTGGGAAAATCGTTAAACTGTGGAGTGTTGGTGGCAGGGTACTGTGTAGCTCATACAACCTTTGTGTGTTGATGGATAATGAGAGGGGACAGTATTTGCAGCAGCAGTTCTGGTTGGTGACTCAACATACGTGGTGGCTTGGTTACATGCCTGAGTGTTGCTATTGATCCTGACCTGAAGGTTGAGTTGGGTGGGTAAGGAGGTAGGTGCTCTCAGAGCTCTTTGGTTTACATTAGCTATTGGGTGAGAACCTAGTGAACATAAAGCACCTGGGATCACTGCCTGCCTCCTGCTGCATGCTTGCCAGCCAGCGTGCCACCATGACTCTAGCCGCTGGTTCATGCCTGCTTCTAGACTCAAGCGCTTTGGATTTTAGGATTTTAGTTTTTTTCTAGTACTGTTATGGGTGTGTCTTTTTGCTCAAAGGAAAGAGAAACAAAAAGACCTGTTTTTCCTTTCACTATGTATTTATGCATCATGTGTCTCAACACTCACCTGCCCCTTTGCAGGCACCCTGAGTCCCACATGTCAGCTAGCCACCTCCTCTGGCTAACTGTGTTGACCCGTGGATCCCTGTAACACATGGGGTGAAGGGCAGAATCCTTTGCTCAGCCCATCTTTTCACCCTCTCCTTGCTCCCAAGACATTAGAGATGACTGACATGGCTATCTGCACCTAGCATGGTGGTTCCTGAGCTTGAATGTCTGCCAGGGACTCCTGGCCTTATGGGCTTGCCTCAGAGCTGGCTCTGCCACCCAACACTGGTCAGGCTAGGGTCCAGAAGTTCTGCTGCTTAGCAGGCTGTTAGGCATGTTTCTGGAAGAGTACACAGTGGGAAAGGAGAGAGGACTTTATTAGATGTCGTGTGCTTTAGTCTGTTATGGGACAGTAAGCACCTCCTGTGGGCATGCCGTGACCCAGATCTGTGCCAGGGCATCTCTGTGTTTGTTTGTATTTCTCATTTGGAAATTCCAGTCACTGAAATTAGAGATACCCTGGGGTCTAAGAGCTGAGTGTTGAGTAGCTTTGTTGTTGTCTACTTATCTCTGAAAAAAGAGGGACCCTTGTCTGCCACCTGGGAGTGCTGCTGAAGCACTGGGTGTTGTGTTGGTGTGTGATTCTCCTGGTCATTTCTATGTCCTGCCAAAGTCCTGTGTCTTTCCTTTGTGCCACAGGGTTCTGAAGCTTGGTTTTGGAGAACTCTTTTTCACTCCCAGTTGATGGGAAAGTTTTTGCTGCATCCCCTCCTTGTTCTTCCGTGGTTTTGTTTATCTGTTGTGTGACTGATCTCGTGCTTATCTGAACCTATAGGCAAACAGAGTGTTTCTTTTCTTTCTCTGGGCCGATTCACAGACCCCCCTCACCTCTTTCTGCCTTCCTCCTGAACCATCTCTTACTGTTCCCACGGCTGAACCTATCCAGAACTTCTCAGAGCTCTTGTGGGCTTCCTGACCTCTGGCTGTCCCACTTCTCAGTTCTTACTCTTGAGTTTACGGCCACACTGATGAAGTTTCTAGGGAGAAGGGCTCTCAACACAGGACTTAGGTATATATGAGAGCGGAGAACATTTTCCTTCTGCTATGTAGGCTCTGTGACATGCATACTTAGCATATTTGTTAGTTGAGGTTTTTGTTTGTTTGGGGCTCATGTGTGATTATTTAGTGCCAGAGTTCAAACTCAGGGCCTCATTGTGCTCTGCCATTGAGTTGTACCCCAGTTATTTTTTTTTTTAACTATTTTTGTTGTTGTTTTTTGTGTGGGTTTGTTTGTTTTTAGGTTTTTCAAAACGAGGTTTCTCTGATTGTTCTGGAACTAGCTCTGTAGACGAGGCTGGCCTTGAACTCACAGAGATCTGCCTGCCTCTCTCTGCCTCCCAAGTGCTGGGATTAAAGGCGTGCGCCACCACCACCTGACTTGTTTGTTTTTGAGATAGGGTTTACTATATGGCCTTGGCTAGCCTAGATAGAGATTCCATCTCTGCTGAATGCTGGAATCAACATACCACATGCCTATCATACTAAGTATATTTTAAAATAGCATTCTGTAGTGCTGGATTGGTAATGATGGTCCTAAATGAAAGAGAATTTAAGATCTTTATGGTAAAGATGCAGAGAATGCTGCCATAGTTTCTGATACTATGATGAAATACCCTGACAGAGGAATGAGAAAGGGTTTATTCTCACTCACAATCCTGGCAGGGAAGTCCAGGTGGCAGGAGCTTGAAGCAGTTGGTCATATAACATCCCTAATCAGAAACAGAGAGGAATTTATGCTTGCCGCTGCTCAGCTTCCTTTCTCCACTTAAGGACTCCAAAGTCCAAGCCAGGGGAGAGTGCTGCCCACAATGGGCAGGTCTTCCCACCTCTGTAATCAAGATAATCCCCAATAGGCATGCCCAGAGTCCCATCTCTCAGATGGTACTAGATTCTGTCAAGGTGACACTTAGAATTAACCATTATAAATAGCCTTCTCTAGAGAAATAGTTGTATTTTATCTTGGTAGCAGCTCTTAAGGTACCTTGGGCCAGGTGAAAGCACATGCTTGCCATCGAACATGACAAGCTGAGTTTTATTCTTCACAGCCATGTGGTAGAAGAGAACTGACTGCTGCAAGTTGTCCTCTGACCACAAGAACACACACACACAGAAAATAAATGAAAGTGTGAAGGGGTTGCTTTGTCTTGAGCAATGATTGGTGCTGTGTTTGAGCCACTGTAGTCACAACGTTATCATAGTATTGCTTTTAAGTAATGGAGGCCAACAGTTGACCTGGTCCACTAAGAGCCTGCATGGTGAAATCATGCCTGTCTTTTTGGGTCGTGCTGAAGTGATCCTTGCTTCTTAGCATGTTTATAGAATGTACTGTTATACAAACAAGTCTTTCTGTTAAACCAAAACTGGTGAAATCTGGATCAGGGCCCATGTCCCAGTGCACTCAGATTCCCTTTGACATGGAACAGAATTTATTCAGGAGCCAAATAGTTTAAACTGCAAACATTTCTCTGTTTTAAAATAATGTTTTATTACAGTTCATTTGTTTGTTGGGGGGTTGGGTCACCGTGCACCACTGTGTCTGTGAGAAGGTCAGAGGACAGCTTGTAGGAGTCATTTCTTCCGTCATGTGGGTTCTAGGGTTGAGCTCTGGTCATCAGGCTTAGCAGCAGACACCTTTACCCACTATGTCAACATTTCTCCTTTTTAAAGTGAGGGGGCAGTATTAATGAGGAACTAAACTTGAGAAATTAAGCTATTTTATTTTATAAAGGATAAGGTCCTAAAGTTATGTAAGCATCTTGATATTAAGGGGGTAGGTGTTTCGAGACAAGGTTTCTCTGTTCTCTGTGTAAGAGTCCTGGCCATCCTGGACCAGGCTGCCCTTGAACTCAAGAGAGCCACCTGCCTCTGCCTCCCGAGAGCTGGGATTAAAGCCACCAGAGCCAGCTGCATCTTGAATTTTTAACCACCCATTCTTAGTGTAAATAATTTTCAGTCTTTTTCCTATGTAGTTTTCTAATGTTAATATCTTTGTTAACATTAAAAATATTGAACATTTATTTATTTGGGGGCGTTGGGAGCACACATGTACAATTATACACACATGGAGGTTAGAGGACAACTCTCAAGTTAGCGCGCTCTTTCCACCACATAGATCCTGGTAATGAATTCAGGTTGTCAGGCACGGTGTAGACCATATTCACCTTCTGAGCCACCTTCTAACCTTAAAATGTCTTATTTCTTAAATTGGGACAGTAAAACCAGGCTGTTTCTTTTAATTAAATTGTGTAGCTCATTTACGTACGTATACACACACTCTGATCACATGACTGTTTTCCCCCAGCCACCAACAGCCAAAATGCATGCCATCATCGAGCGCACAGCCAACTTCGTGTGCAAACAGGGAGCACAGTTTGAGATAATGCTGAAGGCCAAGCAAGCACGAAACTCGCAGTTCGATTTCCTGCGATTTGATCACTACCTCAACCCCTACTACAAATTCATCCAGAAAGCCATGAAGGAAGGACGGTACACGGTGCTGGCAGAAAACAAGAATGAGGAGAAGAAAAGTATGTGGGTCTGTGCTGGCTTCTCGGGGTTGGGAGGATGGTCAATACAGAGGTACCTGCTCTCAGAGGAGCGTGGCTGAAATGGAGGCTTGAGTTCTCAGGCGCCTGTGAACTGCTGATAGCCTGCCAACACACCCTTCTACGTCCTTAGTTCATGCTTTACAGATGGCTAGAGTACAGTTCAGTGTTGATGCCGAGGCTGGGAATGTTTCCTCTCATTCTGGCAGCATAACAGTCCACAAAGGAGATGGTTTCACTCTCCAGTGCACGTGCTTGCATCCCAGTGCATGGGGTAGGAAGTTAAATCCCACATGTTCACAAAATGATGCTTCCTTGGTCTTGAATTACTTATCTGAAACTGTTTTTCAACTGTCTCCATTCCAGATTCTTAGAAAGCCAGTTTTTTTTTTTTCCTTTTTGAGTGACACCCAGGGGAAGTCTCCCTAGCTATGTCTCCCCATCCCACAACCTTGCCCCTCCAAAGAAGCACTCTGCCACAGAACTGCACCTGCATCCCAACCCAGCTGTGCAGATCTTACCTGCACATTGTATCTGTTCCACCTTGGTGGTGGTTTTGGGTTTTCATTGTTTTCATTTGTTTTCTTTTGGTAATATTTTTTTCATGAATAAAGAAGGTTTTTGCCCTTTTTGAAAATAAAAACCTATTATAGCACTGCAGTAAATGCCAAAGGGAGCCTGTGTGGTGGACGGGGCGGTGCTCTTTCCTATCTGGCTTTTTTCTGAACAGCTTATATAACCAAAAAGAATATTCCCCCATGGGTTTTGTGTTCAGGTAACCAAGAAAAAGCCTTGCAGGACTCTGCCCTTGTCTGCTTTCAAGTGTTTCTACAACTCATTGTGTTCGTCCCCCTTCCTCCTTTCCCCTCTCTTCATTCTCATCCTCTCCTCTCCCCTCCCCGTACTATGTAGACCCCACTGCTTCAAACTCAGATCCACCTGCCTCTCGCTCCCACATGTACCGCCATGTCCAACCGATGTCCCCTTCCATGTTTCCTTACTAATATTGTGTGTATGAGCCCTCTCAAGCCATGGCATACTTTGTGGAGTTCAGAGAATGGCTTGCAGGAGTCAGTTCTCTGCTTCTACCATGTGGGTTCTAGGGATCAAACTCACTGGAAAAAAAGAAGAGTTGGTCTGTCTTTTTTTTCACTTAAGATTTTTCTGTTTGTTTGCTCAAGATTTATTTCTTATGTGACCAGGTGGCACACGCCTTTTATCCCAGCACTTGGAAGGCAAAGACAGGCAGAACTCTGAGTTAGTATATAGAACAGGTTTCAGGACAGCCAGGGTTACACAGAGAAATTTTGTCTCAAACAACCAACAAAAAGAAAAAAAGAGAAAGATTTATTTTTTTTATTTATATGTATGTGATTGTATCTTTGTGAGTCTTCGCCACATCCATTTGGGTAGGCCAACGTTTTGAGTCCCCTGGAGCAGTTGTGAGCACCCAGTACAGGTCCTCTGTAAGAACAATATATGCTCTTAGCTGCTGAGCCATCTCTCTAGCCCCATGTTTAATTTGGTCTTTAAAATTCTTTCTTAAGTAGCCCAGGCTATCCTTGAAAGATCCTCCTACTTCTGCTTCACAAGTGCTGGGATTAATTAGAAGCATCTGCCACCATGCCCAGGAGACTCTCTTTAAATATGAATTTAATGAGCATATTCATAGAATACAGTGATAGTTTAATACATGTAAGCAATTGAACCAAAGTAAAAAATTTTTGAGATAGAATCTCAGTATGTAGCTCAAACTGGTCTGAGACTTGTAGCTGTCCTTCTGCCTCTGCCTCTGCCTCTTGAGTGCTGGGATTACAGGTGTGTGCCATCATACCTGATAGCCAACATCTTGAATTCAATTTCAGAGTTGGGGACGACCTCTGACAATGAAGATGAAGATGAGGAGGAGGATGGGAGTTACCTACACCCGTCTCTCTTTGCTTCCAAGAAGAGCAGCCGCCTGGAAGAGCTGATGAAGGTCTTTATCTTCTCACTAGTCTGTGTGTTTACACTGTCACAAAATTGCTGCTCATTTACATATGGAAACACGAAACTACCATTTCCTGTGCTACAGCTGTATCTTGTGTATCTTGTTTTATCACGGAGGTGTCTGCACGTCTGTGTTCCATGTGGTAAAGAATCATTTGTTTACCTATGTCCCCACATTACAGGTTGCACAAGCAGAAGATTGTTGTTTTGTTATATAAGTAGTGTTGGGGACGACGTAGAAGTTGTTTTGTTGTGTAGATTGGAATTTAGGATTGGATTCTATGCTTTTTAAATGGCTGCTTCATGAAGCCTTAGTTCCTTCCATAGACAGTTCCTAAATACGTGCTTTGACCTCTGGCCTTCTGGCCCTCCCCTCATCCTTATGAGGAGACTGTCAATGCTTGCACGCTTTCCCTCTACAGTTTATGATGTAGAGGAAAGAATCTATGAGATTGAAGCTCGGCTCTCCACAGTCACAAAAGGTAGTTGATGTCTGAGAGGAGTGGCTCTTGATTAATGGGAAGGTAAGAGCTGGTGCTGAGAAATTACATCCCAGTGAGGAAGGGTAGAGTTTGAAGTTTTGTGTGAGTTTGGATGCCTATACTTTGAGTAGCTGTCCACCCTCTGCTTAGTTGTTCTGGAACTGAAGCCTGCTTAGTTCCTCTAGTACTCTCAGCCAGCTGGAGCACCTGGCCCCACGTGGACAGGACCTCTGTGTGTGTGTCCAGCCTAAATAACAGTGGCTCTTGGCAAGAAAGTTGTGTTTGGGAGTGTGTGCTCTCATGGAGGTGGCATGTTCAGGGGAAGGACAGAGGATGGTGATTTTCAAAGGTGCAGGGGGAGAGTTACAGGAGCATACTGGAACCAGTAGGCCAGCATTGACAAGCAGCTTCAGGGCAAGTGTGCATGTGGCAGCACTCTTGTGCTCGGGTGTGGTTCTGACAGGTGTCTTGTGATCACTTCTGCCTCCATGACCTCCCGGCTCTCCCTTTTTGTTATTCAGGGTCTGACATAGTGGCTCTGCAGTGGCAGCTTTCACTGTATCTAGATGTGTGCTGGGCTTTTCCTGAGGCATAATCACAATACTGTGAAGTTGAGTCTTTTCTCAAGGAAGGTTTTATACATGGTGCAGAACATAGAAAATGTTAAAGCCAGTGTCTTCTTTGTCTTTAGCCCTTGAAGGTGGTGGACCCAGATCATCCTCTAGCAGCCCTTGTCCGTAAAGCACAGGCTGACAGCTCTGCTCCAGCCGCACCCACTGCAGATGGCACACCTGCGCAGCCCTCCCAGGTGGAGTACACAGCAGACTGTGAGTACCTAGAGTGTCCTTTCTGTGTCCAGCTGCAGCTCTCCCTCACCCCCATGCTGTCCCTCAGTGCTGTGGAGCTTTCCCTTAAGACTTCCTTTGTGGTCCAGGAGGGAGATTCCTGGAAGGCATGCTTGCCTGGCTTGTGGCTCTCTATATTCCTGAAAGGAAGAGTCAGCCTACCCAGCTTCCCAAAGCCACACTGTCACCTCCTTTAGCTCATGATTGGCTAGAGCGGTGGGGGCTGGGAAGTGACACCTATGGTTCAGAACTTTGCTGCACTGAGCAGTGCACTGACTGTTAAGAATGGGAAGGAGCAGAGACTTGTTAGACAGCACAGCATTGCTGTCCTGTAGAGTTGTTTGGTGCCATGAAAATACCCTGGTATTGGCTTCAGATTAGGTACCATTTTGTTGAGAAGAACAGCAAGCAGGGATGGGGAAATGTAGGGTTGCCTGTCATGATTGCTTAGCATGTACAGTCATTTTTCTATTTCTACAGGGGTTGGTTTCAGGGACACCTCTTACCCCCCCACAGATAGTAAAACTCCTGGTTTCTCTCATAGCCTCTAAGAGAATCCTTTCTGGAGAACTTACAATATGTTGTACATGCTGTGTGAATAGTTGCTTATGCTTGTTGCTCAAGGGGTCATGACAAGGAAAAATTAGTGACTGTTCAATACAGTGCAACTTTTCCCCTTTGTATTTTGAATCAGCTGCTTGAATAGTGGGTGTGTGACTAAGAATATTGATGTACAGGGATTATGTTCTTTTGGCTTTTAAGAATTGCTGCTCTCTTACCTTTCTACCTAATTGAAGGGGAGCACTCTGGAGACTGACCCAGAATATCTAACCTTAGGCTCAGTGTCAAGTCTCATTGCTGTTGAGGCTAAGCAACGTTGTGTGAGTGTTGTGTGAAAAGAGGAACCTTCAGCAAAGAAGGATCAGCCTGTGCTGTGCTGCCCTGCTGCAGACTCCATTCCTCGAATGAAGCAACATGCCTGGAGGGTGGGTCTTGCACTAAAAAGAGAGCTGCCATTTGCCCAGGGTAAACATTCTTTACATGTGCTAACTTCTCTGCACTCTGTCTCCACACAGATGTGGCATTTTGGTTTAATAAAGTGACAAGACTGTAAAAATCAGTTACTTGCCAGATGTGGTAGCACAGACCTTTAAATCTTAGTATTTGGGAAGCAGAGGCAAGTAGATCTCAGAGTTCAAGGTGAGCCTGGGCTACCATAGTGAGACCCTATCATTAAAAAAAATCAGTTTCTGAGTGAACTTTGAGAGTCTGTGCCTAGAAAACCTAGGCTGGAACTTAGATCATTTAAATAATCTTTAAATAACCAAATTGAGCCACATCAATCTGGACTATCCAGTCAGGGGAACTCGTGTTACAGGACTACATGTTACATGTCCTGCTGTCACATCCCACAGGCAGCCATCTTGCAGCCTTCAGGAGATTTCTGCTGGCTCAAGTACACACTTGGGAAGTGATCCATGTGTATAGCCTGCGTGTTTCCCATGCCCTGTGTAGCCCCAGGGAAAGCTCATGAAAGACCTAATCAGTGGCACCAGGAGGCTCTGCCAAGCAGTCTGGTTGCAGTCCAGAGAGGGAATGGTGTGCTGCCAACCACCCCTACCTCATGTGTGCCTATTTTCTGCTTTTTTGTTTTTTTTTAAGTGTGTATATGTATGTATGTGTGTATGTGTGCATGCAATGCATGTTCGTGTCCTTGCACCCTTGTTTACAAGTGCATGTGGAGGCTAGAGGCCAGTGCTGACTATCCTCAATTGCTCTCTCTACTTTTTTTTTGTTTTTGTTTTTTTGTATGTATAGAGTTAGGAGGTATTCGTGTGTTCTGCAAATGTTGGATTCCTCTCTGGATTGGATTGCTCTCTTCCACCTTACTTTTATTGAGACAGGATTGCTCACTGGTTTAACTAGACTGGTTGGCCAGTGTTTACCTCCCAGGCACAAGTCGCAGCTCCCAGCTTTTTCATGGGTGCTAGGAATCCAAAGTCATTTCTTTGTTTGCACAGCAAGCAGCTTACTGACCGAACCATCCATCTTGCCCATCCCCCACATTCCTCTTCCAAGACTATCTTGAATTTGCTTAAATCAAATGCATTGTCTATTCATGTTCCTGTATCTTTTTATAGCCATAAAAGAGAGCAATAGAAATTGGGGGTACAGCCGGGCGGTGGTGGCACATGCCTTTAATCCCAGCACTCGTGAGGCAGAGGCAGGCGGATCTCTGTGAGTTCGAGGCCAGCCTGGTCTACAAGAGCTAGTTCCAGGACAGGAACCAAAAAGCTACGGAGAAACCCTGTCTCGAAAAATCAAAAAAAGAAAAAAAAAAGAAAGAAAGAAATTGGGGGTAGGGAAACTAATTCTGTCAGTAAAGGGTGGACAAGTTACACAGAGGTCAGCTGTGGTGGTGCACAGACCCTGTGGGCCAGGCAGCATGGTAGACTCATCATTCCCAGTCTAGTGGGAACAGTGGCCTGAGGCAAACTCTGGCAGTGTAGGTTGTCAAAGGACCAAGCAGGCTTGCCATGTTCTGCTTGAGGGCTAGTTCTGCCTACAGTGCTCTCAAGGACCAAAAAGGACATCAGGCCCTGATGAAGCCTCCTGGACACAAGGAAGAATAGGTTGTTTAGATATCTGTAGTTTGTAAGAACAAACAGATCTATATGGGATTGATAGGTTTCAGATATGCTCATGTTATCAGCTACAAAGACCAGAGCCCTCGGAGCCACTAACACAACCTCCTGCCCATTATCTAAAAGATCATTGGGTACAAGAGGTGAACTTGTGGTTTTACAGCAGAGCCAGCCCCAGTGGCTAGAGCCTAGGATCTGTTTCTCAATGAAACTGCTCAAAAACCATCAGAAAACTTCCAGCATCCTTGGTGGTGAGACTGCTGCAGTTAGGAACAGCCCTGGTCTCTCCAGGGCTCCAGCTCTGCTGGGTACCTGCCTGAAACTCTCACTTCCCTCTGTACTCTTTGTCTTTGAGTATCTGCATCATCTTGTTGCTCTTGTCTTATGGTGCTGTAGGCTGCCAGAGTTACTTGAATCCAAATCTCTGTCTGGTCCATTGATGGTCATTCACAGCAGCTGTGGCTCTGCTCAGTTAGGTGACACTTGGTTTGTAGCCAACCATTAATACAGCACTTACAAATGCAGCCAAATAGAAGAAAACCAGTCGCAGCTGTTGATTTTAGTTCTTTTGTGGTAAATTCATCCATATACAGCAGTTAGATTGCTTAAGTGTCAAGCAATTGCTGGGGCCCTGTGCAGAATGGCATCAGCCTTTTTCCCTTGACTTTTCTTATCTTCAACATTTTTTCCTTTTGTTTGTTAATGTGTGTGCATGGTGGAGTGGTGCACATGTCACATGCTTGTGGAGTCAGTTCTGCCTTTATGTGTTCTCTGGGGCCAGAGCTCAAGTTAGCAGAACTGCACAGCAAGCACTTTACCCACCGAGCCTCTCCCTGGCCCATATAGTCTACATCTTTCAAATGTGTTTTACTGTTAAACTTTCAAAGGTTGGTAACTGATTATAATATTTAGAGCATTGCCTGCAGACAGTGACCTGTGACTTATCTCGGTTTGTATGTATCAGGGTCAGATCCAACAGATTGTTCAGAGTTCCTTCTTTCCCACTCGTGCATCTGTGTGACCACATCATTCATTAACCTTGCTCATGTCCACCAGTTCTTAGAACTTTGCTGACAGGACAGGGGCGGGGAGTGCCTGAGACTTTGGGGTCTTGGGCAGCAGTGTCGGGACTCAGTGCAAGGTGAGTGCCTGGTCTCTGTTGCACTTGAGTCAAAGAACAAGTGCTTGCTTGGTGTGGTTCTTGCACAGAACCACAGTGATACATTGAGTTACTGTTTTGCCTCAAGGTTTAGTAAGATTACAGCCTTTGGTTCTTATAAAGAGAATGAACTTGTCTGGCAGATTGAGGGGCTAATGAATATGAATATGGAACAGGAATGCAAAGCAACTGTTGTCAAGGGGTTGTGGGGATCATGCTGGCTGTGTCCATATATGCCTTCCTTACCAAGCTTGCCCGCTTGGTGTTTGCTGTACTGGTATTCCAGAGGCTATTGTACTAGTGTGTTAAATAGTCGTGTGTCTGCACGTGTAGATAAAGGTCATGCCTGACCTGCTAGTACAGTGCCCTCTTGCTTTATTCCAGGGGTACATAGGACTCTCAGAAATGGTTACTAGTGAGTAACTTTTAAAACATTAAGAAGAGAGCTGGCGAGAAGGCTCAGTGATTAAGAGCACGTATTGCTCTTGCAGAGGACCTGAGTTCATTTCACAGCACCCATGTCAGGTAGCCTACAATGGCTGGAATTCCAACTCCAAGGGATCCAGCACCCTCTTCTGACCTCTGCAGTCACAAGCAGACATAGACACACACATAAATGAAAGCACATCTTAAACCGCAAGCCTGAGGGCATATACCTTTAATCCCAGCAAGTGGATCTTTGTGAGTGAAAGCCTGCCTGGTATTCATAGTTCCAGACCAGCGAGGGTTGCAGAGTGAAACCCTGTCTGCATGAGTGTCTTTACTTCTGCAGGCCTTTATTTTCCCATTTGTGCATTTAGGATGTTAATTTATTATGTTCTGAATGAAACATTGAAGATAGTTATTTCCATAGTATTTTAAGATTCCACATTGCAATAATGGTCAAGTGAAACTCAGGGTGGTTTACGATGATGGTTTCTTTCTCTCTCTTTCTTCTAGTAAAAATTTCCCTAGTTATCTAAACAATAGTAAGGCAGAACATGAGAAATGTGAAAAGAAGTTTAATATAGGGGAACATTTGCTAACATAATAAAATGTTACTTTGCTATGAGGCCCATGAAATAGTTGATGCCTTAAACAAGTATATAGTAAAAATAGGTCTGAAGATGGTAGTTGTGGGCCTGAAATCAGTCCTCGGAAGAAGGTCTCACCATCACCAGGCTGACCTTCCCTAGGGGCTGGGATTGATCTTTATCTTTATCATTATCATTATTATTATTATTATTATTAATACAATATTCTGTCTGTGTGTATGCCTGCAGGCCAGAAGAGGGCACCAGATCTCATTACAGATGGTTGTGAGCCACCATGTGGTTGCTGGGAATTGAACTCAGGACCTTTGGAAGAGCAGGCAATTCTCTTAACCACTGAGCCATCTCTCCAGCCCCGATCTTTATCTTTTTACTAGTGTGTGTGTGTGTGTGTGTGTGTGTGTGTGTGTGTGTAAAACAACGTGTGTGCATGGACACTGCATATGCCACAGCACAAGTGTGGCAGTGAGAGAATGACTGTTGGTTCTCTCTTTCCACCTTCACAAGGGTTCTGGGATCAGACTTTGATTGCTAGGCTTGCAGGCTGAACGGCATTTTCCTTGTCTTACTGGCCCAATCTTATCTTTTCTTTGCCTGCCTGCCTGCCTTCCTTCCTTCCTTCCTTCCTTTCTTTCCCATAAGAGTTCCTATGTGCTCTTCTCCATCATTTCAGATCTGGGTCATAGCTGCTCCTTGGACTCCAGCAAAGTATGTTTCCCCATTCCTCACCCTCCTCTCCATCTCTTTTAGGGTTTTTGTCCTGAGAAGCAGGTACCAAGTACTATGGTACCACATTGTAGGTTTGTTGTTTTTTTTTTTTTTTTGTTTTTTTTTTTTTGTAGGCCTCCACAGTTCCTTCCTCTCCTGTAATTATATAATAGCTTTTGAAAGCACTTGGCTTTTTATCCAGTTTTTCCAAAGCATTCAACTTTATAATCACAGAAACAGTAATTCTCTTCTTATTCAAATTGTGTGTTGGCATAAAATTTAACACAATACATAATTACAGTAAGTTTAACTAAAAAGAAACTGTTTAAGAAAAAAACTGGTAAAAAGCAAAATCTCAACTTTCCAAAGAGGATCCCACCCTGCCTGGTGTGTCCTGGCATGGGCTGCTGAGGTCAGGTGGAACCACTGCTGCTCAGGGAGCTCCTGCAGCCTCAGCACAGAGAAGCAGCACTAGCTGGCTCTGCAGAGGGAAGCACAGAGAGCCTGAAGGCCGGCACAGCCAGGAGTCCTTGGAGAGGAGACGGCATCAAGAGTAGTGTCTGGAAAACAGAGCCAGCTAGAGTGTGTGGATGGCCAACAGCTGACTTCTGTATTTGAGAGCCAGATGGGGGAAGTTCCCAGCTAAGGAGGAATAGCCAGTAGCCAACACTTGATTACATCTATGAATGGGTATTTTATTTTGTTTTATTTTATGAAACTAATGAGAAAATAGGGGAAATGTTTAATGTACAATAATGTTCACAGCCAAATGAGAAATAAGTGTCGTTCTGTTCAGAAATTGGTACAAATAGCTCTGAGATGAAAAATGACTGTGCTTCCATTTTAAAGGTTCAGCTCAGCTGCTCCCCAGCCACTGAGCAAGGGCTTATCTAGGAAGTTTCTACTGTGTATCAGCGCAGTTGGGGTGGGGCCACTGAAATATTTTACTCATAGTCTTAACGAAAATGAATGAAAAAGCAGACTTCACTGAAGCAGAGAAGAGGAAGCTGACAGACAGTGTTTTATCAGTGGGATTGTGTATGTGAACAGGCAGTATGAATGGCATTAATCTAAAATACACATCCTTTGGGCCAGTGTATCCCCATTACTCTCTAAGGATATCCATTTTAAGTAAGGCCTTAGACGTAGCCAAAGGCTGAGGTAGTTTACCAGAGCATGGCAAGAGCTACATGGGTGTTTTGCTCCCCTGTCCACCCCCTGGGCACTGGAGCTTGATGCTAGCAGAGTTCCTGCACTACTGCAGGGCCCACAGAGTGTGTAGCTTCTGAGGAAGGGGTGAAAGAAGGCCAGCATGCTGGAGGGGAAGACGTCGGTAGTGCCATTGAGAACTGGGGGACAGAAACTGAGGTGGAGTGGTGGCTGCTTTGCCTGCCTCTTGATTCAAGAGCTGCTTGTTTGGGGCTGGAGAAATGGCTCAGTGGTTAAGAGCATTGCCTGCTCTTCCAAAGGTCTTGAGTTCAATTCCCGGCAACCACATGGTGGCTCACAACCATCTGTAATGAGGTCTGGTGCCCTCTTCTGACCTACAGATATACACACAGACAGAATATTGTATACATAATAAATAAATAAATATTTTAAAAAAAGAGCTGCTTGTTTAAAGTGATATGGACCCCTTGCCAACAGACATGCAGATCTTTGGTTTTTTTTTTTTTTTTTTTTTTGAGGCAGGGTCTCATGTAACCTAAGCTTGCCTTAACTAACTATTGTAGCCAAAGATGACCTTGAACTTCCTACTCACCTGCTTCCATCACCAGCTAGAATTGCAGGCATGCACCATCATACCTGGTTTTAGGTGGTGATGGGGACAAACCTAGGACTTCATGCATGCTAGAAAAACAATATACCAGTGAGCTGCATTCCCCAGCCTTAGATGTTCAGGTATATATAGTGATTAGGGTTCCACTACTGACCAGAGTGGGTCTTTTACAGCTGTGACATTGATGTACAACTTCAAAACTGCCTCCACGGCCAGCTATTGTCTAGACACTCAGCCCCGTAGGTCTCTGCTAGCAAAGCTAGTGACTCTGCTCTCCTTGTGGTGTTTACTCAGCAACTCAGGATGCACCCAGGCTCCTTGTGACTCACTTTCCACTAATGTTCCTGGATTTGGGCAGCCTGTGAAATAGAATAGCTGATTTTTTATTTTGTGAATTTTTTTCTAGAAGCTCTTTAAATTTAGATGTATAAAATTAACAATTTCTTTTATTTCTAGCTTGTTAGTGAACCATTTTTCAAGCTCTATTCTATATTACTTTGCTACTTAGCAATAAATCCTTATAGACTAGTATAAATAAATTACGCAAGAGGCGTTAATGCTGAAATACTGTCCACTGTCAGAACCAACAATACTTTGTATAATGTTTTATAAATAACTAAAATTAAAGTATTCCTTGTGACTAAATATTCTCCGTGTGCACACAGGATGTGTGTGTCACGGTGTTCTTGTGGAAGTCAGAGGACAATTTTATGGAATCAGTTTATCAGTCCTGTGCACAAGCAGTTCTACCTGCTAAACCATTTCCCTAGCCTTATCCTGGTTTAAATTGTGTTATTATATTTCTTAAATTTATTTGTGTGTGTGCTCCCATATGCAATGTAGCACATACAGGAAGGTCAGAGGACAACTTGTGGGAATCAGTTCTGTCCACCCATCATGTGGGTCCCAGGGATCAAATTCACTCAGACTTGGCAGCAATCCTGTCTACCCACTCGGCCATCTCACTGGTCCTTATCCCAGTGTTTAATCAGTTGGTTTGCTGCTAGCTGTGGCATTTTCTTTTTTTAGGAGTGTAGTTGTTAGTCAAGGGAGGTAGGAAGAAGCAAGGAAAGCTCTGTGCCTCTTGGCATTCGTGAACATCCTTGATGAGGCTCAAGCCCAAGCAACTACCGTGGCAACGAGGAGAGGGATGAGCTGGGGCTGTGCAGCAGAATCTGAGTAGTGTGGGCTCTGGTGAGAAGGAGATTTTACTTGAGCTTAGCTGCAGACCCTGCAATTTAAACTCAGTGCAGAACTGTAGGTACAGCTGTTCAGCCCTGAAAGAACTCTTTCTAGTTCAGAGTAGAGATCTGGAGATCCGAGGTGGAGCAGTTGCATGGCAGGCACAGAATCTCAGGTTCAGTCATGACACCAGTAAGGACAAGGAGGAAAGTTACGTGTTTTTGTCTTGGAGGGAATGAGTCCCCATGAAATCATTTTCTTCCCTGGCTTTTATAGCTCAATGGTAAAGCACTTACCTAGCTTATGTACCTGGGTCCATGTTCCCTTTACTCATCCCTGATTCCTAGTTTTTGTTAGGAGTATTAGCTTCATGTTGTGAGATTTTATGAGCATTACATAAATGCTATTCTGTCTATAACTGTAATTCCTGCTTGTTTAGCCTTAGTTCTGTGGCTGACTAGAGTGTTTCCCCTGCAGTGTCTCCAGTTGAGTTTCATTGATTCATCTCTTGGATGTTTTTGTGTCTCATAGCTACTCTATTGCAAGGACTTTTTAGAACGTTGCACATCCTTGCATAAATGAAAAACAAATACCCACTGGTACCTGGTTGCTGGTGCCCAGTAGCTTCTGTACTTGGAGCACTCAGGAAGCAGAGGCAGGAAGCTCTTGCATTTGAAGTCAACCTGACATATATAGAGACCAAGACTCAGTTTAAAAAGAAAGAAAAAAAAAGCCAGCTTTTAACTTTCATATAAAAGAAGATCATGTCTTGGTCTGGGTGTGAAGTTCTCAGATACCCGTTTCTGTTCCTCAGAGTTTTGCGAACCAGAGCCCAGTGTAACCCTTAACACCACAGAGAACCGTGGGATGGCACATGCCGGCTTGAACTAGTTTTTGTCTGCTGGGTCTGGAGCTTTTAAATTCTTTTATGATTGAAAGTGTTTGTTGCCTGTTAACATACATAGCAACAGCATCTACTGAGCCACACTCGTCTACAGCATAGATAGTGACTCAGCCCTGTTTTCAGGAAAAGGCTTCCCTGCTCACTAGCTAGCTGTGTGCTGTTTCACCTGAGCACCAGGGGAATACCACTAGGTTAAATGCCAATTGCTTAGTGAGTTCGCATTTCCCATGTGCACCTTCAGTGGAAGGCATACATTCCCTTTTGTTGGACACTTTTTCCTGTGAGTGTTCTGTTCCCTGGTTGTGGCTCTGCCTCCCCTTGGTGTTGGGTGATTATTTCTGTCTTCTGTGGTCAGTCTGTTCACACTGTGTTGGTTCTGTGTTAGTGTTTCAGTCTGCTTTCTAAAGCTCTACAGTGGGGCAAGGGCCAGAACTTCTTAGATATCAAGAGTAAACATTGCCAACTTCCCAGGTCCTGCGTGTCTACCAAGCTGCCCACCTCTGTGATTGTCAGATGAAGATGGCCATAGACCATAGACAAGATAACTGGGCAACAATAATATTTTTATATGAACCAGAGGTAGAGGTAGGAGGATCACAAGTTCTACACGAAACACTATCAGGGAAACAATAACAAAAATTGTGTGTAGCCAGCAGGATTTGAGTACCACATTTTTTCTATTGTAAAACAACTATTTTGCTTGATTTTTTTCCCTTTAATGTTTAAATATATATATGCAATTTTGCACTTGGAGCCTGTGCAAAAAGCAGATGGCAAGCCTATGCTGACCCATGCTTGGTTGACAGTGTCCTAGTCTCTGTACACTTACCTTTTGTTCTAGTTTGTTTTCTGTTGCTGTGGTAAAATGTTCTGATGAAAAACAACTTGGGAGAGAGGATTTGTTCAATTCACTGTTCCAGATCACAGTCCATTATAGCAAGGAAGGCACAGTGACAGGAGCTTAAAGCAGCTAGTCACATCCCATCCACAGTCCAGAACAGAGACCTGCTCAGTTGTTGACTTTCTGTCTAGGACCCTCTGCCTAGGGAATAAATAATCTGGAATGATAAGGTAGAAGGCAGTTGAGGGAGATGTGAACTGAGGGAGAAACCTGTTGTTGACCTCTGATCTCCACATGTGTGCATTCGCTCATGCACACACATGAATTCTTAGTTTAGAGAGACTTTTCTAGAGGAAAATCTAATCCTCCAAGGAAAGAAGGAGTTTTTAAACATACTGGATGCAGTGGATGCATCTGGTGGCTCTTCCCAGATGTGACCTTCATGTACCACTGCAGATGTCATTCCAATTTCCCACTTGGTGATATCAAAATAAGTCTTTTCTTAAAGACACTTTTAAAAAAATATAATGTGTTTGTGAGTGTGCATGCATGTGTGCGTTTATGTACATGTGTGCTCTTAAGTTTGTCAGAGGATTTTAGAAATGTATACACTCCACGTCCTTTAAGATGGAGTTGCTGATTAGCCTGCAACTTACCAATTAGGCTAGACAGCCTGACCAGAGAGCCCCAGGGATCCATCCTCCTGTCACCACTTCCCTAGCGCTGAGATTATAAATATTCACCACTATATTGCACTTTCCTGTAGGTTCTGGGCCTTCAATACAGGTCCTCATGCTTCTTGCGAAAGCACTTTACAACAGAGCCATCTCCCCAGCCATGGAGACATTTTATAGCTTATCTGGAAGTTTCAACAGGGTGGGTAAACTAGTGTGGCATATGGTGTTTCTTTTCTCAAACATCATAGTGCATGCGCCCTGTTGACAGACCTCAGCAGTCTTCTGCTGTGATGGGATGTCCTCGAGACAGTGTGGTGAGCCTGTTATGAGAAGGACAATGACATTTTTCTATTTAAAAACTGTAGGCACTGCATTTTAAGGAGTTTTGAGATTGCTTGACTTTGTTTTTCTCCTCTGTAATAGAAGATTTTGTATTAGAAAGTGCTGACTGCTTTAGACTAGGAAGGGATCTTCTGGGAATTCCTGACAGTCAGGTACCCGAGTTCAGAGGATGAAGCAAGGACTTCAGAGAACTGAGCTAATTCCTTGGAAAAGAGAAACTTGGGTTCTCAGTTCAGTTTTTCCCCATTTGCCTCTGGAGACCTTGAGGGTTTTCAGTATCCACTGAATGTGTGGACTTTCCTGATCTGAAAAGGAAGGATTCAGCAGTAACAGTGACTTGTTGGTGCCAACATTCATGCTAAAGTCATTTTGACCTCCCCTGAGTGTTCATCTCAGTGTGAAGGAGGCAGGGCCTTGCGGAGGCCCTTACAATATCTGCTGCAGCATGCAGATAGCAACAGGCATCTGTTGTCAGGGAAAAGATGATAATCTCACTGACACTGAGATTACTATGGTAATAATCATCCTGACACTGGTCCTAGAAAAACACATCCATGAGAAATGCCAGCTTCTGGCAGCAAGCCAAATTGTAATGCTCTAGACTAGTTCTCAACCTTTCTAATGCTGCAACCATTATACAGTGTCTCATGTTATGGTGACTTCCAACCATAAAATTATTTTGTTGCTACTTCATAACTGCAATGTTGCTACTGTTATGAATCATAATGTAAAAATCTGATTTGCAGGATATCTGGTATGTGATCCCTGTGAAAAGGTCGTTAGGCCTCCACCCCCTCCAAGTAGTCACAACCCACAGGTTGAGAACCACTGCATTAGAGCAAGTCTTCCCTGGCAGTCAGTCACCTGCAGGTTTGCCTAAGTTATGCTTTGTGGTGACCTCCTTATGGAACTGACTACATTGCAGATAAAATTAGGAGTGAGTGTAACTATGGTGTTGGGATTCATGTGCCCAAAGGTTGTCATCTTGATTGTGCTGAGAAACTAATTACAGGAGGTGAATGAAGCATACTGCTTGCTGGTTTGGGAGTGTGTTTCCTGAGAAACCACAGGAAACGGTGTGTTAAACTGTTGAACATATCGGTGGGTGTTTCCATATTGAATGGATCGTGATGACTCTGATCTAACCAGGAGTCAGTCATTGCCTTGATGTCCTGGTAATATGACAGCATTATTGAGAGGGGATGAAAAGTAGAAACCAATAGAGCCCTTGGAGAATGTGGGGTTTGCCCTGCCTTCTATCCGTAGTCTTGTTCTTTACCTCTGTTTTACTATAATGTGAACTGAGAATCTCTGAAACCATGAGCCAAGTTAGCTTCATTTCTCCCTTACATTCTTTATGTTTGGGATTTTGGTCACAGTGGTGTAGACTAATTCAGCACAGCATTGCAGAGTGGTAGGGAGTAGATCCATAAGTGTCAGTAACACACTCACCATCCTGTCTGTGCAGCCACTGCATCAAGAGAGCAGAAAAGAGTGTGAGACCAAAAGTTAGGTATGGTGGTTCATGCCTGTGCCTGTAATCTCCACGCTTATGAGGCAGATACAGGAGGATTACCACAAGTTCAAGGCCAACCTAGTCTACAGAGTGAGACCCTTTCTCAAAATCAAGAAAGTCATGGTTGTGAGATTAAGAGGAGTGCTACTCCTTTGACTTTCCCGGCTTTCAGAAAGACTTTGACACTTTCAGATACCAAATGTAGAAGCATTTTAACCAGGTTTTTGTTTGTTTGGCTGGTTGTTTTGTTTTCTTTTGTTTTTGGTCTGTTTGTTTGTTTTAAGTTGGCTTTCTGAAATAAAACCTGTGGTGTTGGGGAGACAGACAAGTGTTTCTGTAGAAAGTGCCAAGACTGCAGCCTTTGTCCAGAGTTGTCATCAGCTGAGCCAGAGTGAGCTCCATCAGCCCATGTCTGCACAGGATGTGTGGTGCAGAGTTTGTTAGGTGAGGGTAATCCATGAAGAATGCCAGTCTCCTCTCAGTCAGTAGGTTGCCTTTTTGTCTTAGTGACAGTGTCCTTTGCTTTACAGAAGCTTCTCAGTCTCAGGAGGTCCCATTTATTCAATGTTGCCCTTAATTTCTGTGCTGCTGGGTTTATACGTAGGAAGTGATCTCCTGTGCCCATATGTTGTAGAGTACTTCCCACTTTCTCTTCTATCAGGTTCAGTGTGTTCAGATTGATATTGAGGTCTTTGATCCATTTGGACTTGAGTTTTGTGCATGGTGATAGATACGGATCTATTTTCATTCTTCTACAGGTTGACATCCAGTTATGCCAGCACCATTTGTTGAATTTTCTTCCATTGAGTACTTTTAGCTCCTTTATTGAAAATCAGGTGTTCATAGGATTGAGGGTTAAAATCTGGGTCTTCTATTCGATTCCATTGGTCAACTTCTCTGTTTTTATGCCAATACCAAGCTGTTTTCAATACTGTGGCTCTGTAATAGAGTTTGAAGTCAGGGATGGTAATGCCTCCAGAAGTTCCTTTATTGTATAAGATTGTGAGACAGTGGGGCTAATCTATTGGAAGCTCACAAAGGCCAGCCGGACTGGGACTGAAAATGTATAGGATAAAACCGGACTCTCTGAACATGGTAGACAGTGAGGGCTGATGAGAAGCCAAGGACTATGGCACTGGGTTTTGATCCTACTTGATGAACTGGCTTTGTGGGAGCCTAGCCTGTTTGGATGCTCACCTTCCTAGACCTGGATGGAGGGGGGAGGACCTTGGACTTCCCACAGGGCAGGGAACCCTGACTGCTCTTTGGACTGGAGAGGGAGGGGAAAAGGAATGGGGGGGGGGAATGGGAGGCGGGGAGGAGGCGGAAATTTTTTCAATTAAAAAAAAAAATGCCAGTCTCCTCAGTAGTACATCTGGGCTGTCAGAAGTAGCAGTCCCTTGTCAGCAGTCAGGAGACTAAGGTGGGAGGGCGACAAGGTCCCAGACGACCCCTGCTACTGACAGACGCTGTATAGAAGGGGAAATGGCTATTTGTTCTAATTTCCTCACATTGTATAAGGAGCTACATCTTCTCTACAGCTTTGCCTGCAGGTACACAGTCTGTGTCTATCTTTTTATTACATTTTAATTGATTTTGTGTATCTGTATATAGTGGTATGGGTATGCCATGGCAGGAAAATGGAAGTCCTAGGGCAACTCGCAAGAATCAGGTTTTTCCTTCTACTACGTGGGTCTTGGGAGTCTGGATTGGCAGCAAACACCCTTCCCCACTAAGCCATCATTTCAACTCTCCAATATCTGTCTCCCTACAAAACTTTGCTAACCCCCACTCTTGGTCCTAAATAGTAAGGTAACTTGTCTAAGTATCCATGTGTCTGTTACTCTTCTACAGGAGTGCGTTCTGAAGACTGCAATTTTAGGCAGTTTTACATCATGATTATGCTTAGGAATGTGCTTGCATGAGATTGCATTTTCATTTCCCTGGTTTTATATGGAGCCCTATACATTTTAGTTTATTAAAAAATCTGTTTTGTTAAGAAACTGCCCTTTCAGTATACCATTCTTCTTGGGGAAACACTTGGTATTGGTTTTTTGTTCTGGAACCTGCATAAAATATTTTATTGTTAGCTTTATGCAGAAAATTCATCAGTTTGTTTGGGATAACGGAGGAGGTATAACAGAAATCAATAGGAGCCAATGGCTGAGGGCAAAATAGATGGGAGGGGAGAGCCAAGTCAGGAGGGATTAGCAATCAAGCCAAGATTGCTAGTGGTGCTTGCTTGCTAAAAAACTAGGAATACCAGAGGGTTGTGGATCTGGGAGGATGAACTCCAGATGCTGCTGAGCTCTTGTCATTAGCTGTTAGCTGTAGACTAGCGCACCAGTTATCTTAAACAGCATCAGAAAGCCTTCCCAGCCCATTCTGCTGTTCTGTCTGTCGGCAGTCACCAAGACGCAGTCAGGGCTGAGTCAAAGGAGCGCTTTAGTTGTGTCTGCTTTCAGAGTGAATTGATTTGTCCTGGGTAGAAATTCCCAAGTACAGCTGTGTTTGCCAGCCTGTTCCTCATCGATGCTGTGTCAGCAGCCATGTGCCCCACACATTTAATAGATGACTTCTTTAGTTCTTCACATCTTGATAGGAGCAACAGCTTCACCACCATCTCAGCAAAGGTCCTGATCCCATGGCTCCATCTTAAAAACTGTCCTGTTGTTGAGGTGGCTCACCCTGTCAGTTGCATGTCTATAATGCCCAGCTGGCTAACATAAATCAGTACTTAGCAAATGGGTGGGGGGCAAAAGTCACTGAGAGGGACCATGCTACTGTGTTTAGTGTTCCAGGCCTTCACACCAGCTATTCAGGAGGCTAAGGAAAGAGGGTGTAAGATCAAGGCCCACGTGAGCTACAGAGTGAGTTACAGGCCAGCCTGGGCAACTTACTGAGAACTTGTTTCAAAATAATAAAGGAAAAAATGAGAGATGGGTGCCTCAGTAGTTAAGAGCACTTGGTCTGGAAGCATGAGGACCTAAGTCTAAAGCCCCAGTCCACACATAAAAGCCAGATTTGGTTGCACATGCCAGTAATCACAGCATTGGGCTAGAGACAGGAAGATCCCAAGAGTTCACTGGCCTGCCAGACTAGCCGAAATGATGAACTGATTTAGTAAAGCAGAAACAACTGAGGATGACACCCAGTCCTGCTCTGACTTCTGATAACCATAGTCTTACATGCATGCATCACACACATACCACACACAAAAATAGATAAATAAGCTCGGTGGTGGCACACACCTTCAGTTCCAGCACTCAGGAAGCAGAGGCAGGTGGATCTTTGTGTGTTTGAGGCCAGCCTGGTCTACAAGAACTAGTTCCAGGACAGCCTGGGCTGTTATACAGAGAAACCCTGTCTTGAAAAACCATGAAGGGAGGGAGGGAGGGAGGGAGGGAGGGAGGGAGGGCTGGACATGTGACTTAGTGGTAGGGTACTTGCCTGGCACACACAAGACTCTGTGTAGTCACCAGTATTGGGGGGGGGGGGTGTCAATAATGTGCTTCCTCTTTACTGTAAGCTCAAGAATGTGATGAATAGGGTAAGATGTTCCTCATTTCTTTGATTATAATTAGTATATGCTAAATTTTTGTTTTAATTAAAGTAGGATATATCTATAGTTTGAAAGTCAAGTTCTCTCTTGTTATGAAGTGTTTGCTCTCCCCCTCCCAGTGCCAGTTTGGGCTCCAGGATTACTTGTGGCATTGGTCTCTGGTATTGGGTGGGGCTCTACCTGCCCTTGCTGTGTCTGTACCTCCATTCCTCCACATCCTGATTTTAGGTGCTCTGAGATCTTCTCTGTGACAGACAGTAATCTGATTTCACTCACATGTGCTCCTCAAGCTTCCTCATGTCCAGAGTTTAATACTCCAACCTGGTGGTTTCTCTTTTGGTTGTCTTATCCCTCTGGAGGGATGGAACTGGTTGAAGGTGTGTATGTAAATGTATATTCTAAAAAGGATTCATTAGAATGACTTACAAAGTAGTGGCTGGGTAGTCCAGCAATTGCTCTCCACATGCTGCAGAGAATGAGAATTAACTGCAGAATGCATGTGACTGGAAGACATGGAAGATTCCAGAGTTGCTTGTCTTCAGTATATATTGGAAGGCCAAAGACACTGGAGTCTGATATCAACAAAAGATGGCAGTTGCAGCAACAGTAGAGTTAGATGAACTCACCAGCAAGAAATGAAGGCAGGGTACTGGAAAGATGACTCAGCAGTTAAAAGCACTGACTTCTCTTCCAGAAGACCAAGGTTTAGTTTTAAGCCACTTGTAATTCCAGTCTCAGGAGATCTAACATCTTCTGGCCTCTGAGGGCACCAGCACACATTGGTGCACAGACAAACATATAGGCAAAATACCCATCCATATAAAGATAAATAAAACTTTTTAAGAGAGAAAGAAATGAAGACGGACAGGCACGCAGCACTGTTTTGCCTCAGACATCTTTATCTATCTGGTCTGCCCATTAGAAGATGCTGTCCAATCTTTCCTGCAAATGCACTTACAGGCCTCCAGAGGCATGTTTCTCATTTGATTCTGTCAAGTTGCTTGCCATCAAGTTGACAAGATTAAGCATCATAAGTCAACCCTTGTCAACTTGCCCCCACTTTTTATATCATGCTTAATTTCCAAATGACAACGATAACTAAGTCATGATTCAACCTGCTGTGACATAAGTGTACTATGTACAACTAAAAACATATTTGTTTTTCCCCCGGAGTAGATAACAAAAGGCCCTGGAAGAATGCTATCTTCAAAGTATAACTTAAGTATAATATAACACTTAAGTTCTGACATTTTCTTCATGTTATATGGTAACAGAATAGGAAAAGAAAGAAAACATAAATATCTGCTTATTAAATCTATGATCATTTTAACAGTGTCAGACAGAAGCGTACTTGGCAATTACATTCCTCATTTTTGTGATTGGTCTCTTGGCCATAGTGGTTTATGTTTTTCTGCTACCTATTCATATACTCATCAAGCCCAGGTTTTTTACCTGTGGGTGTGACCTGAAACGTCCTTCATGATACAGGAGGGATTAGAATTTTTGTCCTTCCTGCCTCAGCCTCCTGAAGGTTTTAGTTCATTTATCATCCTGCCTGGATTGAGTTGTTAAAGTTTCTTACTTACTCAGAACATGGTCACACCAACAAAGACCCTCCTCTTCTGTTCCTCCATTGCAGTCCAGTTTCTTTGTGATGTCTGGATCAATTATTTCTAATAACACTGTAACTCCTTTCTTAGTCTGTTGTCTCAAAGGACATCAGCAATCTCAGTGGCCAGGGGAAAGTCTTAGCTTCCAGTTTAATTGAATCGTTGTAGTCCTTCTTGTGTCTCCTAACAGAAGCATTCCTTCCTCTGGAACCAAGACATCTAGGCTAGCAGAACATAAGATTGCAAGAACAGAAAGCTAAAATGTTGCTAGAAAGCCACTAGTGGTATTGATGAGTGGTACCAGACCCATTTCTACCCCTTGCTTCTGAATCCTGGCTACAGGAAAAACTACCATATTCTGTACACTGAATCAGAGCATAAACAGTCTTCACGCTACTGCCACTTAATTGGTCCTGTAGCTTTGTCTTGGAAAGGTCATTCGACCATTTTATCAAGCTTTCTGCCACACTTTGAGTATGAAATGAGTTCCTTGGCACTCAGCATCAGATGTATTTAGGTCAGCCTTAGCAAATGGGAGTCCATGTTGTTGATCCCATACATAATCTCCACCCTTGCTATTATGACCACTTTGTTCATGGGTCCATTGGGTAATGGCAAGAATTGTCAGGGAAAGGAGTTGATGTCTATCTACAGAACAGGCCATCCTACTTGCTTGTTGACATTCATTTCTACTGATACCACCATCTGATGAGCATTTACATAGGACACAAGTTTCTTCACTTAATTTGAAGAGATCTATCTATATTCCTCTTCCCCAAATGTCTTTCTCACCAATTTTCCAATTATGTTCCTTCCAAGTCCCCAGCTGTTCACCCAAACCATTGGGTATGGCCTAGCAGGTACTGTATAATTGCACATCTGTCCAAATAAAGTGTATATGGCCAGCATGATGGCTTATTGAGTAAAAGGTGCTTGCTACCAAGCCTGATAACCTGAGTTCAATCCCCAGGACCCTCATAGTGGGAGGAGTGAACTATCTCCCACAGGTTGTCCTCTGACCTCAGTGCACAACAGTAGCATGGATGCATACAGAGAGAAATAATTTTAAAAAAATGAAATAGTGAATAAAAATTAAAAATATACAACTGTTTTGACCAAAGTTGTACCTACTACAAAGATTTTCCTTTACTGTATTCTTCATGGACTCTTGTCCTCCTTGGTCATCCAGTCACAGAGCACACCTCATGAGGTCACACTTGGGGAGAAAAGGCATTGTTGCAAGAATAGGAACCATCGGCATTTGGGCAACTTCTTTATGTGACTTTAGCCCTGCTGGGGCTCAGTCACATAAATACCACTTTCAATTGATGATGGATTGCTGCTTTGCATGTCCAACTTCATGACTTGGTAGGTAATGCCCAGGCTATGATGAGCTGTTGAAGTGATGTGATAACTTGGTAGTACATTGTCATTTCCACTAAGACCCAGTAGCAGGCCAAAAGCAGTCTCTCAAAGAAACCCTTGTTTATAGATGACAACAAAGCCTTGCCCCAAAATCCCAAAGGCCTCCACTGTGATTCACCTCTGGGGCCCTGCCAAAGGCTCCAAACACCATCCTTACATACCACTGACACCTTAAGAATCATCAGGTTTGCTGGATCATATAGCCCAAGTAGCAGAGCAGCCTGGACTTGTTACAGAGATTGTTGTTGTTTTGGACTCATTCCTGGTACCACAGTCTGTATTAACATGGTACTCTTGACAAAAGAATACAGTGTGTATGTTACAAAAGAGGATTCGCTATCCTGGCACAGATCAGTCTGGGTAGTCTCATAATAGCTGTCTGCCCAGTGAAGAGTCTGAGAAACAAATAGGTGCACAGTTTACAAGCGGCTGGATGCCTTTGCAGTCCCAACTGAAAGCCTGGAAGACTACTGGGGACTTACTGTCTTCCACCTATGTGGCAAGACCAAAGAAGCAGGAGTCAAATGATGGCAGCAGTACCAGGAGAGTTGGATGCACTCACTAGCAAGAAGTAAACGCAGCAGCAATGATTTTTCCTTTGGACCACCTCTTCCTGTTTGGTCAAGGGAGTGTCCTCTCCCCTCATTTAATCCTTCCTGGAAATACCCTTAGAGACCCACCAATCAAGATTTTTTTTTTAATTTTTTAATTAAAAAATTTTTAATTAAAAATTTTTAATTTAATTTTTTAATTAAAAAACACCAATTTTTAATTGGTGTTTTTCCTGTATAGATGTCTGTGTAAGGGTGTCTGATCCCCTGGGACTAGACTCACAGACAGTTGGCCATGTAGGTACTGGGAATTGAACCTGGGTCCTCTAGAAGAGCAGTCAGTGCTCTAAACCGCTGAGCCATCTCTCAAGTCTCAGTGACTGCTTCTGAAGCTGAGGACAGTAGGTCCATCAGCCAGTGTGCACCTGTATGTTGGCTGTTGGCAGCTGTTTCCCAGTCTGCCACTCTAATCTGAGACTGTGTTCTCAGCTTATAGCCCTAGGCTTTCCTGTGGCTTCTCCATCACCTGAGTAGATTAGCTCCATACAGTCTCTTTGGGGTTCTTGTTTTGTTTGTTGGGGCACATCCTCCAGTAACTTGCCACAAAAGACTCCACGGGGAGTCATATTTCTTATTTTAATTCTTGGATGTCTGAGACTCTTGCTCTTTCTGGATAGATAATGGGTGGACCTCAAATTGCGGTATAGCTGTGTTTTTTTTCCCTCCAATTTTGGGGAGTCTGTGCTACCACTTCCCATCCCTTGGCCTAGGCTAAGACTCCCTGATGTCTCCTGTGCGACTGGTACATTCACTGAACAGTGTACTGTGCCAGTGCTATCTCAGGAATGCCTGGACGGAGTCCTTCCATTTGGCACAGCATTCTGGAGAACAAAACAGATGGCCAACAGTGAAGAGACAGCAGGCCCTGCATCTGCGGTCTGCTTTCCATGGGATCTACAGTCTGAGAATATTCAGTGGAAAATTCCAGAAATAAGCAATTCAAAAGTTTTAAGTTGTGCACTGTTATAAGTTGTATGATAAGATCTCACATTATCTTAGTCCTTCCCATCCAGATTTGATCGTCCCTTTGGCCAACTGTATATGCTATCCTCCTGCTGGTCACTTAGGAATTATCATCAACTGTTGTATCATGGAGTTCATGTTCAAATGACACTTTTAAAGTAGTCTGGCACTGCTATATCCTTGTGCCTGTGTCACCTAATGCCTCACCTGTCACATAGATACTGATTCATTTATTACCCCAAGAAGGATGTGCACAGCACAGTGGGGTGTTTGCAGAATAATCCTGTTCACTTCCTTTACATGTATTACTGTAGTAGCTCCATTTCATTATTAATTCTGCTGTCACTCTCACTGTGACTGATTTCAAGTTAAACCTTTATGAGTGTTAACGTGTGTGTACTAATAAACAGCCATTCAGGCTCAGTGCTGTTTGCAGTGGCAGATGTTCCCACAGCACAGTGGGCCTGCACCTGATTCCAACTAAGGATTTTAGGAAGGTCAATCAGTGGTTGACCAAAGACTTAGAGAAACCTAAGGGATGAGGTGGCGTGGTTCTCAAGAGGCCCCAGAAGAGGAGATGAAGGACTGTTGGGAGTACCTCCCAGACAGACACTGGGCAGAGCTATTGCCAAGAGGTCCAGGAAACTGACCGGAGGCATGGCATTCCCTCAACCAGAACTGCGGACTAAAAGGGTTTAGATGAAAGCCCAAGGCGGTTCTGGACACAGTTGGTTTAGAACATGTCTGAACCCACCAGATCAGAGTGCTGAGTGGACAGTTCTCAGACAGATGCAGCCCAGAGCTGGAGATGGGAATTCTGCAATCATCAGAGGGCTAAAATACAAAGCCTTTGACCTTAGAAAATCCTGAGGACTACCTGCCAACCAGCTAGAGGTGGGAAGGAGGTTGAAGGACATTGCATAAATGGTATGTAGCCTCAGGACAAAGTCAGAGTGGACTGGTCCCTGACCTCAGGGTGCATCACCAGGGACAGCTAGAGGGTGGATCACTGCTGCATCTCAGAAGGACTCAGCTGATGACCTGTGAACTTTTTAATATCTCTCCTTTGATGTCCTAGGCATGCCTTAAGGTCTCAGGAAAGCTGTGGCATTTTCTTCCACACACCTATGCTCAGACTGTCAGCAAGAGTTAAAGGGCTCTGGAAGATGGTTAGATAGGACTGGGCTGTAGCTCTGTTGGTAGAGTGGCTGCCTCACGCAGAAATCCCTAGCTTTGGTCTCTCCAGCACTGTATCAGCTGAGTGTGTGTCCATGCTGGGGAGGTGAGGACAGGATGCTGAGGGGCTTGAGTCCATCCTCTACAATACAGCAAGTTCAAGAACAGAGTAAATGATTATTAGGCAGACTCCACCAGCCTTGCCTTAGAGTATGGCTCATGTAAGCTTGTGCAGAGCTGGAGACATGCTCCTGAGTGTGCCTCCATGTTATGAGCTCACCTTTCGTGTTGCTGTCTAGATGGCCTGGGCAACTGCTGGAGTTTCTCAGTTCATCTAGTGTGTTTTTCTAGTTCTCGTGTAATACATTTAGCTTAATGTCACATCATAGTTTCACTCGGTTAAAAACCCAGTTCTGGCCAGGCATGGTGAGCTGCCTCAGTAAGCTGACGCAGGGAGGTCACTTGACTCCAAGACCTAAAGGCCTGCCTGGGAACAAAGCAAGACCCCATGTCAAGATGGGGGGAAAAGCAGTACCCTTGGAAAGTTCAGTATAAAGTGCTGAGGACAGCAGAGGCCTCTGGAGAGGGGTTCTGGAGGGAGCAGCCTAGAATTGAAGAGCACAGGTAGCTCCCTGTGCCAGGCACCTATGTTGCATGGCTCCACTACTCAGATCGCGGGTTGTAGGTGTCACTTTTTTTTCTTTTAAAGTTTTTGTTGTTGGTTTCTGGTTTGGGGGGATCTTTCATGTGTGTGAGTTTCTCTGCATGTATGTGTGCTGTGCATGTGAGGGCCACAAGAAGGGGTTGAATCTCCTGGAACTGGAGGTATAGAGAGTTATAAGCTGACCAGTGTGAGTGCTGGAAACAGAACTTGAACCCTTTGCAAGAGCAGTGTATGTTCTTATCCATTGAGCCGTTTCTCCAACCCCCTTTTTTCTTGTAGTAACATCTTATTTAACCTCATGACTCACTATGTTCTGTGTGTGACTTTTTGAATAATGTTGTAGGCTGTGTTTGAATGGTTAGTCCAGTAGTATTAAGTAAGTTTACATTTTTATTTGCCTGATGTCTGATACTCTTTTTATCTTGCAAAATATGAAACCTTAAATCATTATGTGGTTTTAAATGTAAGCAAAGTTTTTGCAAAGATAATACAAACATAATACTTGATTGGTAGTAGTATTAACGTTTTTTGAAAAAGGCTACCATAAGGCTTTAAAGTAAGATTATAAAATGTCAATTAGTGTATTTGTAATTTATATTATAAACTCAGGAAGTCTGTGGGTATATGTTTGTGGGGCATTTTTGTGTGTGTGACTTTTGTTTTTAACTTGGTATGGTATGATGTTGGTACAAATAGCTGCATGGGAACCTGTGTCCTGGAGTCAGCTGGTGACAAGGCTATAAGATGCTTGAGCTGTAGACTTCACTGCTTCAGGGTGTGTAGCCAGGGAGACTGAGCCAGCAGGAATGGGCTAATGTGAGCCATAGTCACTGGCGCTATTTCAGCACTGGGTTATTTGAGAACAGCACAGCTAAGCTCTACTTGCTGAGTGCATCAGGAGCTGCCAAGAACTTGTCACTGTTTTTGAGATATGTCACCCTTGGGACAGTAGCAGGCCCACAGTCTTAGCATTGCAAGGAATTACCACAGGTTATCTGTTCCCACCTCTGCCTTGAACTGTGGGAGGATTTCCAAAAACAGGAGCCAGTGGGTTAAATCTAAGAGAGGCCTCAAGACAAGCAGAGATATTTCACATATGTACCAGAGACAGAAGCAACAGAGTGAGGGCCTGTGTGATTTGGGGGTGGTAAGACCCAAAAGCCCATGGGGCTCAAATGTGCAGGATGAGCTAATAGGCTCAGGACCGTTGAGAAGCCTGGCTCTCGTGCCATTGTTAGGGCCTGCCTATTGCCTTGGTGCCCCTGACAGGAAAGGCCAGAAGCAGCATTGGACTTCTGAGCTGAATACAGTGACTCCATGCAGGACGTGTAGACAGCAGTTTCTAAAGGAGCAGTAGAGTGAAAACAGATTCCAGAAAGCATAGTCAGTGTCCGAGCAGGGGCGAGTTAAGGAGTTACCTGGCCAGCCCTGTGGAAAGAGGGCCGCCCATCAGTTATTTCTGCAGGGGGAGGGTTCACTCCACATTTAGAGAGGCCTTCCACACCTACCCTTATTGCACAGAGGAAGAAGATGGGTTGGTTAAGAAAAATCCACATGGTCTGCAGTGAGTTTTCTTGTGCCTGCCTGCTGTCCACTCATTCCAGAGTGTGAACCTATCAAAGATACAGAAGCAGTGTGGCTGGAGTGGACAGAACCGATGCTGCACTTGGCCAGAGTCTCTTTCCTAGTCATTTGCTATTCTGTTATAGTAGTAATTGTCACATTGCTGTGATCTAATATCTGATGGAAACAACGTGAACTAGGAGGAATTTGTTTTAACTCAAAGTTTCACAGTGTCTCGATTCACTGTGGAATGTGGGAGCTTGAAGGTGAGACTGTTCACATTGTGGTGAGCCAGAGCCAGGCACCAAGAAATGGTTGTCAAAAACCTGCTACTAATAACAGACCTCTAGCCAATCAGGCCTACCTCCTAAAGGTTCCACAACTTCTCCAATGACCGTAAGCTAGGGAGCAAGTGTCAAAAACATGAGCTTATGAGGGACATTATAGATTCAAGCTGTGACACCTGTGGTTGGCCTTTTGCTCACAGAACGTGTTTCTTACAGCAACTGTGGCAGCCATGTACTACAGCTACTACATGTTGCCAGATGGCACCTACTGCCTGGCACCACCCCCACCTGGGATCGATGTGACTACTTACTACAGCACTCTTCCTGCTGGAGTGACCGTGTCCAACTCACCTGGTGTGACTACCACTGTACCACCACCTCCTGGGACCACACCTCCACCACCCCCAACCACAGCTGAAACAAGCAGTGGGGTTACCTCCACAACCACCACCACAAGGTACTTGTGCCATCTGCCCAGCGTGGTGACTGCTGCAGCACACCAGTTTTCTTGCTCTGGATTGCATACATGTGTCTCCAGAATTAGCGTAGTTACTCATATATTAGTACCATACACCTGGACTCGCAGCTTTTGGAAAGCTGAAGCAGAAGGACCAAAGGTTCACGGCTATGGCCAGGCAAAGTCAGGTGGTCTCTGAGTTCAAGGCCATCCTGATTTATACAGTGAGGTCTATGCCAGCCAGAGAAACACAGTGAGTCCCTGTTGCACCACCCCCCCAAAAAAAGTTCAAAACCAGCTAAATAGTTCATTACAGGTATTCCAGCCCTGTAATTCTAGCACTGTGGAGGTAGAAGCAGAAAGGTCAGGAATTGAAGGTGATCTTCAGCTATATAATGAGCTGCAGAGTAAGACCTTATTTAACACTGAAAGTGGGTCTTAAGCAGTGAAATCTAGCCATGTGTAAATGTGGCTCTTGGGCAGCATCCCACATCTGGGTTGCTCTTGTTCAGTGTGTTGACACCTCAGCAGGGCAGTATTTGGCAGGGTCCAAGTGAGGTGAACTGAACTTGTCAAGCTTGTAGGGTTTTATATATAGTTGGTGAGGGTAGGGCTCTGTTGGCCACTCCTTGAGACCACCAGTTACATAGTTGGCATCTCTGTAAAAACCCAGCGATGGCAGAAGGACAGGAGTGCTCAGCGCCCCATGGAGGGCCCCTGTATGTGTCTCAAGTCCAGTAGAGGCGGCAGAAAAACTTGACTAAAGCCCCTCTCTCTAAGACTTAGAAAGTGAACTGTGGGCTAGGGATATCACTCAGATCACTAGCCTAGCATATGGGAGGAGTTGGGGACTAACACCTAGAGCCATACTGCTGAGAAGTAAACATGGAGTGAAGGAGGTTGAGCCATGCTAGCCTGCTGTTTTAATGTCTTTTCCTTGTTTTGTTCCTAAGAAGTAGCTCATAGTTAAAAGGGAATACTAATTGGGAGGAAGACTGAACCTACCCATGGGACTTTGGACATCATTCTTTAGTAAATTCCCACTGTTAGTTTGGTTTTGGAGCTAGGGTCTAGCTGTGTAAGCCACTCTCTAGCCTTGGGCTTACAGGGTGCCACACGTAGCTTTCTGCGTTGTCACTGACAGTGGTGCTCAGGAGCTGGCTTTGTTAGGTTAGTTAGAAGGCTTCTTGACTTTAGACCAGCAGTTCTCTACCTTTTGGGGATCGAAAAACGTTTTCACAGAGGTCACATCTCAGATATTTACACTATGATTTATAACAGTAGCAAAATTACAATTATGAAGTAGCAACGGAAACAATTTTATGGTTGGGGTTGCCACCACAGCATTAGGAAAGTTGAGAACCACTGCTTTAGACCTAGTCTTCTTTCATGTCTGAGCCCGAAAGGACCCTCCAGCTGCCATTGCCAGGCTCAAGCCACACTGAGGTCGGGGTTGCTCACCAGCTCTTCTCCACAGTGCGCTTGCTCCCGTGGCCATCATACCCCCGCCCCCTGACATCCAGCCTGTGATCGACAAGCTGGCAGAGTACGTCGCTAGGAACGGCCTTAAGTTTGAGACCAGTGTTCGAGCCAAGAATGATCAAAGGTGAGGTGAGGGTCTGGGGGTTGGACTGGGGTGTGGTTCAGTGCCAGTGTTTGCCGGGTGGGTATTCATAAATTTCTAAGCTCAAGCTCCCACGTTGCAAAAACACTCAAAAAATTTTAAGCATGTCAGGTTTGTGAGATTTGGGATTTTCGTTTAGCGATCTTGAAATCCTGTCACTATTCCTTTGTTCTTTCATCCTCCCTGGAGTATCTTTAGATAGACATTTTTGTACATCTTGTTAAATTACTTACAGTTGAAGAGGGGTTTTGATGTTGTTTTTATTGTGCAGTAAAAATGTAGGTGCTTGAAAGACTGGAATTCACACTTTCCAAGGGTCCTTCTCCCCTACCTGTGGCTGTGTCCATAAAACATGAACTGCATTTTCACCTGTGATATGATCCTGGAGAACAGGTAGTCCTCTGCCTGATTCACATGTTACTGGATAGAGCAAGACCAATCCATGTGGAATCTATGAAGTTTTTGGGATGACCAGTGTCTATGAGATGTCCATGACAGTGCAAACCATGTGGGAAACACTGAAGCTTGTGTGTGGGTCATACTGAATGCTTCTCTGTTCACAGATTTGAGTTCCTTCAGCCCTGGCACCAGTACAACGCCTACTATGAGTTTAAGAAGCAATTCTTCCTGCAAAAGGAAGGAGGCAGTAGCACACAGGTATTCACTGAAGGTGGGGAAGGCATGAAATGAGCTCTGACGACAAGTGCAGGACTGACTTCCTGTTTATTCTCAAGTCTACATTATGTCTAACCTTTCCCTTCAGAGGTGAAGCTTAGATCTGTTGAAGCGCCCACTCACTCGTGCCTTAGTGACCACTTCTCCAGCATGTTCCAAACAGAAAACACTTGCTTCAAGCATCAGAGGCTACTTTTAACAATATTGGGGAGGGGAGTTGAAACATAGCCTCATGTAGCCCTGCCTCTGCCTCTGCCTCCCAAGTGCTGGGGTTCCAGATGTGCCACTGTGCCCAGTTTACGTTGACTACATGTAACTCACGCACCTCATGGTGCATGTGCTGGAGCTGTTCACTGCCCTCCAGGGGCAGAGCTGGAGCCTAGCTGCCAAGTTCACAGTCCCTTGCATAGTTCCTTGCACTCTTGAGCTTATTCTGCCAGAAATGATTGCTGAAACTGAAGCTGCTCACTCCTCTGTAGTCAGTGGGGGATTCTATTCTGAAGGTATCGTCAGTAACCAGACTCCAAGGAAAAGGTACTTCTTCACCACTTTAGACTGTTGTTTTATAAACATACAGGCCGGCCTGGGGATGGAGCACAGTGGCAGAGCACTCACTACTTGTCTAGCATACCAGAGGCCCTGGGTCCAGTGCCCAGTAACACACACACACACACACACACACACACACACACACACACTCGAAAGCACAAGAAAACTACTAGTCAGAATTTGAAATGTGGAAATGCTATTTTCGGCAGGTTGGGAGATTGTTTCAGTGTGTTTTTTTAGAGTGACTCATGAAGCACAGGCTGACCTCAGACTCTCTTTGGCCAGGATGCTCTTGAACTCCTTCTTGCCTTTACCTCCTACTGTTGAGATTATAGGCACATACTGTGGAATATACTGACAAACCTGCGTAATTGTCATGTAACAGTGCACAGTGCTGTCTCTCTTTCCAGGTAGCATCCACGGCTGAAGAGGCTTCCACAGAAACTGCTGCTGAAGAGTCGAGTGAAGCGGGGGAGGACGGCACTGCTGAGGGTATGGCAGAGACTGGGGGAAGAGGCAGCGGGAAGAAGGAGGCTGGGTCCAGCAAGAGCACCGTGGACGGGAAGCTGGTAAAAGGTGCGCTGTCCAGGTGAAGCCTAGGCCTCATGGATTTCCCTCCTGAGGGACAGAACTAAGTACCTCAACCATGAGGGCTCATTGGGCTTGGCTTCTTGAACTACTATATTTAAGCACGTTCACCTTATCCTTATCCAAACATGATGTTTGGAACCCTGAAAATGCATGCTAGTTCAAGTATCCAGCAGTTTTTAGCCTATTCCGAGCCATTTAGTGGACATGTTTATAAATATTCAAATAGTATTTCTTCCTCACCCAGACCTTTGAAACTGTTTGGTTATTTGTGGTTCTAGGGTCTGCACCACTGCTCACCTGAGCAAATGCTCTCCACTAGGTCCCAGCTTGGTGCAAACTATTGTGATGAGGTTTGTTTCCTTTGTCCAAGTAGCTCCCTTGAGTACCCTTGTCAGTCAGTCAGTGCTGCGCTCACTCACATTTGGTCTCCTTGCCTTGTCCCTCATGAGATGATGTGGACTAGCAGGACAGGTGTATGTAAGTGGCTGGTGCAATAGAGAAGACAGAAGAAAGACTGCTTCAGACTGCTTAGCAGAGCTCTGTGAAGAAGCTGTTAACTTCCTCTTACTGGAAAAGAGACTGCAGAAAAGGTTGTGTTGAGTGTTCAGAGATAAGTGAGGTTCTTGGTTTGGTGTGGTGACAGGTGGCTGTAGTGATTCAGTCTGGAGAGGTATACTGGCCAGCACCTGGGACTTTGCTTCCCCTGAGGCTTGTGGTTACTAGGGACTGCTTTATTTAGCATTGGCTTTTTGAGATTAAAATAAAGGGACAATTGGGGGCCGTGGGGCCCAGTGGCTAATTCAAGAGTGGTGGCAGTAGAAGCACAAGCCCGCAGCAAGACCTGGAAGAGACAGGCCTGCTCCTCTGCAGTTCAGGGTGGAAAAGCACAGCCCTGCTGAGGGGCTGAGACTTAGAAGACAACAACTGAGCTGCTGGCCCTAAGTATCAGAGCAGATTCTTACGTCTTTATGTTCAAACGAGTTGAGGATGTTATAAAATTTAGGCTGCCAATAATCTGACAGCTTCAGAAGACTGCTCAGAAATGCTGCTAGGTTAAGCATGATGAAATCACCGAGGTCAGTCTGACTAGAAGACGGCTTGGGAAGGTCTCAGAAATCTCAAGGATAGGGACAGATGTAGAAGTTCATCCAGGTGGAAACAGCCAGGCTTTTCTCTGAAGAGGAGAGAAGGCAAGTCGGTGCATCATTTCTCTGTACCTCTGAATGCTAGAACAGGAAGGCCTGTAGGCATAGTAGCACCCCAAAATCCTGAGTCCACAGAAATAAGGACAGTAAGAACATCAAAGAAGTTTTATGGATTAAGGCATAGCTCAGCAGTAGAGCACTTTCCTGGATTCTGTTTCCTACACTGCTGGGGGCAAAAATAAAATAAGATACTATTGCAAAAAAGACAATAGCATTACTTGTTTATGTTGGTAAACGAACAAAAAATAAATGAACATTGAACTCAAGAAACTAGGAAGTGAGCTGGGATGCAGTACAACATGGCCTGGGCATGTTCAGTCCTTGGCGGGGGTCGGGGAGGGGACGGACAGGATGGTGGAAAGGCAGAGAGCAGAATGTAGGATGGAAGCCCAGCTGTAGCACAGGTCTAGAACCCAGTGCTGAAGAAGCTGAGGCAGGATTTTTAATACAAGCTTTCTGACAGTGAGAACATCTCAAAATCTATAAAATGCTTATAAGGAAAGCAGAAACAAAGGAATAAAAATTAAGAAATTACTGAGAAAGTAATTTTTAAAGACCAGTAAAATATGTTGCATGTGCTCAAGAGAAGAAGAATGCAGATATGAACACAAAGTTGTAAATCTTTTTCAAAATCTACATGGATAGCATATACATAACCTTAAATGGAAATAAACTGAAATCACTGAAAAATACCATTTCAAAGAAACATAGATTGCCAAAAGTATTTCAAGAAAATAAGAGAAAGAAAGGAAAACTGACAGATTTTTAGTCTGGCAGATTTTTAAAATATTGGTTGGTGCACAGCCTCTAGAACCAGGCAATAGGCCAAAACAAATTAAAGGTTGGCTTAATTTACCCTGGAGAACTAGATCGTCTCTGTCAGTAGAGCTTCTCTGGGGCTTATGGGAGACAGAATTAAGAAGCTCTCAGAGCTCAGCAATCTATAGACCTCAGCACTTAGAAGCATGATGTTAAAATATTAAATGGAATCCAACTGTACTAAAGCGGTGACAGGAATAAGCAGTGGTGTTGTTCCAGGGCCCTGGGATGGCCTCTCCATCACCTGTCTGCAAGCAGACTTCTGGGGTCTTGTCTCCCTAGGCCCCGAGAGAGTGTTGGTCTTCTGAAACTTCAGTAGTGTAATGATAACTGAGGCTGCACAGGCAAGCTCCTCTTTGACTCCTCCTTCAACATGTGTGTCTCTGGGATCAAACTTAGGTTGTCAAACCTAGCAGCAAGCTCCCTGCCTACTGAGCCATCTTGTAAGCCCCCTTAACTTTTAAAGAGTTATAAGACTCAGGTGTCTAACAGCAGTGATTCCAGAAGTTCAGTTTCTAAATGTAGTCAGTGTGGGTAGTGCATGCCCATGATCTCAGCACTGGAGGTGAAGGCAGCAGGAAGATCTGGAGCTCAAGGCTTTGTGAGCCTACATGAGACCTGGTAGAGAGAGGAAGGAGGAAAAGCCAGGGGGAAGGAAAGTAATTGTGTGTGTATATATATGTATGTATGTATGTATGTATATGTATATGTATGCATGTATGTATTACCTGCATATATATAATATATATGTATTATAACCTGCATATATATATAGTATATGTATTATGATCCTTAGAATCAGAGAGTTGAAGCCAGAAATCAGGCTTACAGATCTAGGAAACAGAGCCAGAGTAAAGTTAAAAGGCAAATGACAGTAAGTTGGACGATGAAGGGTTAAAGTCCTTACTCTAGAAAGAGCTTTTCTGGGTCAGAAAATGGACTGAGGGCATTCTTCAGATGAGGAAGACACGTGACTAGTGTGCTGGTGTTTTAGAGCAGAGGACCTGGGTTGGCTTCCCCCATAGTACTGGGAGTCTTCTCCTAGTACCCATAACCACCCATAACTCCAGTCCTAGGGAATCCAGGTATGCACATGATGCACATACATATATGCAGGCAAAATATGCACACAAATGAATCTAAAATAATTAAAATTCTAAAAACAGATTTTTTAAAAAAAAAATGTATCAGGGATGAGGAGATAGCTCTGTGGGTAAAGTGCTTACTATGCAAGGATGAGGACCTGAGGTCCCATCCCTAGCACCTACTAAAAAGCCAGGGATGGCTGTAACCCTCGCGTGTGGTTTGAGGAGGCCCAGAAACAGGACTCCCTGAGCTCACTGGCCAACCAGGCTAGGCTAGCCATTGATAAATACCAGTTTCAGTGAAAGATCTTGTCTCAAAAAACAAAGTGGAGAACAACTGCCAAAAACATCAACCTCTGTTCCCTCTCATACAGATGTATTCATCTGCACACATTTGGGCACATGAATGTACCACAAGAACAACATATAATTAGTAATAATAGTAATACTCATCTAGGCGGTGTCAGGTACCTGCAACATAGCTAAGAGCTCATCTCGGAATATACACATATATATGTGTACACACACATGCAGTTATTACCCAGAAGTAAGAGAAGAAGCTATGAGGCCATGGGTGCTGGACCCATCCTTGAGGGTCAGATGTGCCAAAAGGAGCAGATCCTACAGGCAGCAGGCAAGGACACCTGTCTCAGCTGAGCACAGTGCAGAAGGGCATAGCTGGATCATACAAGGTATGTGCCACCTGGAGAAAGAGCTTAGGATCAGTGGTAATGCAAGATGTGGTGTGCAAATTGTGTAACCGGAATATTCCAGAATTCTCAGGGCCTTTGTCTGGGCTGACTTACCTAGAGAAGCTTCCTGGCCTTGGCCTCTTGGTTCTCATCAGTGCCATGGGGTACGGGCCCTGATAATCTAATCAGTCGTCAACAGTGAGACAGGACACTGAGATGCACAGGTTAAGTGGCTCTGTAATTAGGTTCCTTGTATGGGGGTAAGGGTGCTTTGGCTCTGTGTCTAACTGAATGCTCTCCAGACTGTGTTGCAAAGTGCTCACATACTTCCGTTGTCATGATCTGCTTGTCCTTTTCTGCAAACAGTACAAGTGTTTTTAAATCATCTTGTATTTTTTGTCTAACTTCATAAGTGAGTCGATTAACATTTTATGAATTTTCTCTTTTAAAAATGTCTTTGACCCTCTGCTTATTAAAGAGACCATATTACCACAGGCAGGAAAGGATTTGTTTTTGTTAACTTAGCTTTCTTTCTTTTTGTTTTGTTTTGTTTTCTTTTTCTAGACAAGGTTTCTCTGTGTCGCCTGGGCTGTCTTGGAACTTGCTCTGTAGACCAGGCTAGCCTCAAACTCATAGAGATCTGCCTGCCTCTGCCTTTTGAGTGCTGGGATTAAAGGTGTGCGTCACCAACACCTGGCAAACTTAAGTTTTCTTAAGGAACCTTAAGACATGTGCAAAAACAGCACGTGGAACAGTAGCCCACATCGCCTCACCAAGTACTCCGCTGCCTTCAGCAGTAGGCCCTTGGACTGCAGTTGTTCTGTGTCTCTCTGTCCCTGTCTTCCATTCCACTCAGAATCTGCTGCCACAGATCCTCATATGCATTAGCATAGACATCTTGGTTGTACTATGAAAGATGAGGACTTTGGTTAATATTGGATCAGCATTACAGTACCACAGCAGCTCAAAGTGCGCTCCGCTTCTTACCAGGAGTCGCATGGAAGTCTGCTTTCCTGGCTCTTGCGTATTAAATGGGGCGTATGTCACAGATATAAATTCTCTTCAGCCCAGCACATGGCCAAGTGTCCTGTCTTGAGAAGCTTGGGGGACAGGGTGAGGGAGAGGTGCAGGGGAACTGCAGTAAGTGTCCCACAGTCTGCCTCACTCAGAGGCAGCTGTTCTGCAGATGCCCTTCAGTGTAGCTTCTTGATGCCCATCATGGATGAAGGCTGTAGTGTCTGACTTCATCTGTGACTGCTAGGAGCCACTCACTCAGTGTAGTGAGTGACAGAGAGTCAGTGTTGACAGATATCCTTTAAGGCTTTTGCGTTTCTCTGAAGTGTTTAGGGGTATCACCTAAATTTTTGTTACACATTGAAATACTTGTGATAGGTATAGATCGCAGTCTGACAGGATGCTTGCCATGTTCACTAAATAAAAGAATGAATTCTGTGTGTTGTTTCGGATTTTGCTTGAAGGACAGGCTTTCTTTTTCTTTTAATGTAACGTGGTTTTCTAGACACCATTTCTTAGTGGAGCCATGTCACATGCTCAGTCATACCAGTTCAGCTACATATAAGATTGTTTTTGAAAAAAAAAATTTTTTTTTTAAAGAAAAATGGCAGGCTAGCAAGACGGTTCAGTGGGTAAAGGCTTATGCCACCAATTCTGCCAGCCTGAGTTTAATGCCCACAACCCATGTGGTAGGAGAGGACTGATTCCCAGTTGCCCTCTAACCTTGACCTGCACACATGGCATACTCTCAAGCACACACATTACAAAAAGGAAAATGACAAAATTGGTTATTCAGACTAAAGGTGACCGTTTCATATTCAGCAGGTGTGTCTGCTATGACACCACCACTATGCTGTCCTTGTTAAGCATGGTTCAGACACACACCCCAGTCTGATGCCTTGCCTCAAGTATTTAAACAAGATTCCCTTGTAGTGTGCCTTCACTACAGGTGCTATCGCCTGTCCGCCATCTTTCTTGTAAGTGCTGGTACCTATGATGTCTGCACGTTTTGCTCTGGTGCCTAAAACTGTATCACACTTGTCACCTTTTCCCAGCAGCTTCATTTGCTCCAATAAGCTTTGCCATCAAGGCCAAAGAAAATGACCTACTTCCTCTGGAAAAAAACCGAGTCAAGTTGGATGATGATAGTGAAGAAGATGAAGAAAGCAGGGAATGCCAGGAAAGCACAAACAGCGTGGCCAACCCCAGCCCAGCCGCAGCCCCACCCTGTGTGGTCGTGGAGGAGAAGAAGCCCCAGCTCACCCAGGAGGAGCTAGAAGCAAAGCAAGGTTTGTTGATAGCTTTTAAAGTTCTTGAAAGATAAAAGACAAATATAAGATTTATGTGCAAACCAGAAATTCTAAGACTACAAATCAAAGCCTGGAGCCATGCAGGAGCGCTCTGAAAGTCCTACATGCAGTGTTGTGTGGCACTGTGCACTCCTTAGCTTGATGCAGTGCCCTTGGCAATCTGTACTCAGAGCAGCTTAATGCGCTAAGTGGGCAGCTCTAATGGAGACGCACTTTGTACTTGGACAACAGCCCCAGGGTGAGGCACCAGGCCTGGACTCCCAGCTCCAGTTAATGCACCAAACTGGGAGAGGCCCTTTGTAGGAATGTCTCTCGGCAAAACCATCAGCCCTTGAAGATGATGCCTGGCAGAGTTGATGTCTCTGGATCATCTTCAGGGGTCAGAGCATGGCCAACAGCATGTGAGGGACATGGAATGGGACTGGAACTGTGGTAAAATGCTTAGCATTTTGGGGACATCTGCACCTCCAAAATAAGTCGTATTCCATAGTGAAGGAGTTACTCAATAAATGCATTTGTGCTTTTACCTGTACTAACTGGTTTTCTTGGATTGCAGTGTCTGGGTATGCATGAATAGACCATACAGCACTGATTAAAGGATGCTCTTGGAGCCAATGTCTTCCAGAGGAGAGCATGTCATGATCCCATAGTTGCTGTCCCTCAGTTCACTTACAGTCACACTTGTGTTTGTTTGCACTCTGTGCGTGACCTCAGTAGTTTTCATGCCCTCTGAACTAAGACACTTCCCACAAGGCATAATTAAGTGCAGTGATCATCCAGACACTTGCAGTGTTGGGGGCTCCTGTGCATGAGAGCCATTCTGCAGTTCCCAGAATCCAGCCCCAGCTTCTACCATCATGGAACCCCTTCAGCCTCGCTGCCTTTGGAGTACATCCCTTTAAGCATAAAAATAATAAACATAATAAGTTTATTTTCTCAAACTTGTGGTCTGTCCCAGGTGTCTGTCTGCTCTGAGGTTGCTGTTGAAATGGCAGTGCTGTATGGCCAGAAGGTGCCTGTGAGAATTAGAAGTAAAACACTGCTTATCGTAAACTCTCCCTTCCTTGTTTTCTATAGCAAAACAAAAGCTGGAGGACCGCCTTGCTGCTGCTGCACGGGAAAAGCTGGCCCAGGCATCCAAGGAATCAAAGGAGAAGCAGCTCCAGGCTGAACGTAAAAGGAAAGCAGCTTTGTTTTTACAAACCTTAAAAAATCCTCTTCCAGAAACAGAAGTTGGAAAACTTGAGGAGAGTGCGTTCAGTGTAGAGGTATGTAGAAGTCCTGAGAGCCCGCTTGGGTTTGTAGAGGAAAGCTGCCTCTGCCCTGCTCTGCCCATGGAACCCCAACCTTGAGTCAGATGGCAGCAGCATAGAGGCACGGGCTTTGTTGAGAGCTTTGAGTCTGTGAAAAGAGATGCCGTGACAGTTACCTGTAAACACACCAAAGGCAGGCTGCAGTCTTAGAACACAGCCATAGATCCTGATCAGGAAGCTCAGCTCATGACTACCCTTGCAGGGGCTCCAGCTACATGTGGTCAGACAGATATGGCTAGGTCGGTCCTCAGTGGTCGCACCCACATTGTTGAGCTTACACTAGGGCAGAGATCACTTGTATCTGCATTATGTTGTAATTAGGGAAAAGAAGAAGCAAACTGTAGCCACTCTTGTCTTCTCTGAGTGTGCTCAGTGGAAGAGCACTAATGTGTGGGAGGCCCTGAGCTCATCCTCAACACCAAGAGGTCTTAGCCCAGGCAGCTCCTTCCTAAGTGGTGGCCTTGAACAAGATCGTCACATGGTACTTTGGTGTGAAGCAATGCCTAGCACCAGGAACTCTGAGTAAATGCTGTTGGCGGCAGCAGTATGTCATTCAGTGAAAATTCTGGTCATGCCTATCTAGACCTGGTCAAGGAGCCCTGGGCCATATGTGTAGCAGGTAAGTGCCCTACCCTGAGCTGCATCCCCAACCCTGGGTCTTCTCTTCTGGATTCTTGATAGGTATCTTTTAAGACTTTTCTTTGGCGGGGGGGGGGGGGGGGGGGGAGGGGGGGGAATACTTCATGGGTATCTAGGAATTCATGGCGGAGTTCAAGAAGCTTTTAGAAATGTAAGTTTTCCAAGTAAGAAAACTAGCAGTGCATCAAATACCTCGAGGCTTGAAGGGTGACACAGCTGGAATGCAGACCCAGGGGCAGTCTTGTGACTCGGTGCTTCTGAAGAGCAGTTCAAAGTGGTCATTTCAGAATCTTTCTTGGGAGGCTGGTGAGATGGGTCAGCAGTTAAGAGCAATGATTGTTCTTCCAGAGTTTAATTCCCAGCACCTACATAGTGGCTCACAGTCATCCATAGCTCCAGTTGTCAGAGCTCTGACGCCCTCTTCTAGCCCCCACAGACACACACAGTGCATATGAACAAGCAAAACACCTATACACAGAAAATAAATCTTGAAAAAAAATTGTAATGTTGCCTGGGCATTGTGGCTCACACCAGTAATCGTAATTGGGAGACTGAGGGAGGATGATGGCCACTTTTCTTCTTCTTTTTCTTATCCTAAACTTTGATTTGGGGTGGGAGTGCTTAAAAGTAAGTACATACAGCTTTATAGGGCCTGATTTTGGTTCTTAGCACCCATCGCAGGCAACTCACAGCAGCCTGCAACTCCTGCTCCAGAGGATCTGATATCCTCTTCTGGACTCTGTAAGCAGCTACACTTGCATGCCATACCCACATACAGATACAAACATACATATATGATTTAAAAATTAAAATATTTAGGAAAAATATAACAATCTCTCAGGCATGCCCCTAGAATCCCCGTACTTGGAAGACGGCCTGGACCACATAGCAAGGCTTTGTCTCCAGGTGTCTTCAAATATCTATTATGCTTGGTCTTGGTTAGGGTTCTATTGCTGTGAAGAGACAACTACGACCTTGGCAACTCTTAGAAAGGAAAATATTTAATTGAGTCTGACTTACAGTTCAGAGGTTTAGTTTCTTATCATCGTGGTAGGAAACATAGCAGTGTGCAGGCAAACACAGTGCTGGAGGGTTAGCTGAGAGTTCTACATCCAGATCAGCAGGCAACAGGAAGAAAGAGTGCCACTGGGCCAGGCTTGGGCTTCTGGAACCCCAAAGCCCATCCCCAGTGACACACTTCCCAATAGTGTCACTCCCTGTGAGCCTTTGTGGACCATTTTCATTCAGACTTCCACACTTGGTTTTCCCTCATAATTCAGAACAAGCTCTTTGCTCTGGTTTGCTATTGTTGGAAAGGGAAAGGGGGCTGAACCACATATCAGTTCTCTTGCCTCAGCCACCACTCCTGGCTCCTTCGCCCTTTTAACTTGTATTGACACTTGTAAGTGCCTTTGGAGTCTGCAGTGTATCTGTGGTTAGAGACTGTTTTCCACCTCCTGGATGTTGAGACCCGCTGCTTCTGTGTCCACCTCACATGTTCTCAGTGGTCCTGTCCTCATGCCGACCTCTGCCCTGTCTTTGCCAGAATGAGCTCTTCAGGGAGGTGGCAGAACATAGCAACCCCATTTTCCAGAGCCCCACAAAGGTGGACTGCCTTCTGGTTCCTCACATAAGGTCGGTTCCTACAGAAAGTAGGAACAGAGTTTACCCAGCTGAAGGCAGCCATGGTACACTGTGGCCCCAGCTAAGGGCATTCATCTGGCACTGTGGCATCGGTGTGAGGGAAGGAGCACAAGAATGTGAATCCTGCGGTTATGGAAGGAGATGGGCAGGCATGCATGAAGCTTGCTGAATCTCTTATTTCATTCTGATTTGTACAATGAACAAAGAGACTCATTAAGACATCTGTAAGCTGGAATGCAGAGGGTCTTAGGTTTTGTCTTTGATAGATGTTAGCACACCCGATAATACTAGCACTTGGGGGTAAGGCAGTTCAGAAGTTCTGGATCACCCTTAGTTATGGCAGATTCAAAGTCAGCCTGCACTAGATGAGACTTTATCTCAAAGTGGGGTGAAAGCCAGACAGGACAGCATGGGCAGGCTTAGCAGGTAGACACAGTTGCTGCCAAGCCTAATAAAGCATGAGTTCATCCCTGGGACCCACATAGTGAAAAGAGAAAACAGACTCAGTAGCTGTCCTCTGACCTCCACACTCGAAACAGATAATATATAAATATATTCTATAGCATTAATTTTTATTTTTATATTATTAATTTTTAAAAATTATGTATGTCATAACATTTCATAATTGATATATAGATACATTTTCCATGTCATTGATAACTATATATTTATATAATTTTATATTTTAGTCTATATTAATTTTTAAGAAATAATATAAGGCCACTGGGTGATGGTGGTACACACCTTTGATTCCAACACTCAGGCAGAGGCAGATGAATCTATGAGTTCAAGGCCAGCTTGGTCTACAGGGTGAGTTCCAGGACAACCAGGGCTACATAGAGAAACCCTGTCTCCAAAATAGCAAAAAATAAAAAAAATATGTAAAGCCATATCTGCATATAGATAAAAACAAGCCATGGTTGCAAGATTGCCTCTGTGTTCTGATGTAGGTTGTTTGTCATCAGCCTGCTGGCAGCACCAAAGTGCTGACCCAGCCCCTGTCTTCTCTCAGGATGACTCCATTCTTGTCTGCCAACACTAACCCTGTCTATAATCCATGGATGTTTGGCTCTGGAATGGTCTCCCTGATTGTGTGTGCACATAAAGATTATCTCAGCAGAACTGCTTCAACAGAAAGGGAACATGAGGAGCAGATGGTGATAAGTGTCTGACTGCTTTGAAACTGAAGAACTCATAATAAATTGACAGTTAATAATAAGAGTCAAACCCAAAATGTTGTCACTATCAAGAAACTTCATGGATAGGCTGTCGTTGACTTTGCTGAGTAACTTAATGTGTTCTTTGCCCATAAATATTGGCACATTCACCCAGTTAACCACCTAGATGTAGATAAGAGTTCTTGCAGGCTCTTCATATGAGATAAGGTCACATCCTCAGGATGGGCAGGTACCCAGAGAGTAGCATTCCACCATGTACAGGGACATACATGGTCCTTTTCTGCATGCTAGTCTTCCCAGTGCCATTGGCCATTAGATGGCTTTACATATCAAGGTGTGATCTTAAGTGATGTCTTTAAATGTACTCATTGACATAGAAAATTAGTACTGGATGGATATGTTAGAACTCACAGAAATTGCCTTTAGTCTCAGCACTCAGGCAGCACTTTCTATGAGTTCCAGGCCAGCCAGGAATACATAGGTGAGACCCTATCTAAAAGAAGAAAGAGATTAATGGTATACTAAAATTTTAAGCAGTATATACACTAGCTAAGAATATTGCATCAGTGATGATAAGCCTATGAGCTGGTGGCCTAAGCAGAAGGGAGTTCAAGGAAAAACTGAGAGCTCTCCCTCCTGTCTGACAACTGCAGGTAGCCATCTGGCCTCAGCTCAACCTACTGGACAGAGCTCTTCATTGTGAGCTGGTAGTTTTGTAAGAATTGTGTACAGAGATGCTAATTAGCTGCCAGAATGGGCCCGATGGCAGAGCCCCCGTACCCACAGTTGCAGGTTTACAAATGCATGTGCACACCACCTCTGTCCCCATCCCATTCCAGGGCTCCCAGACATCAGGGGCAGTATGAGAGGCTGCTCACACAGAGCATCTCCCTTGAGTTTTCCCATAAGCCTTACTGCTAAATCATCTAGGCACAAAATGAGAAATCTTCCATGTGTAGCAATCGATGACTAGTTAAACCATATTTTTCCTGAAAGGCCAGAGGTTTGTTTGTCTTTTATGACAGGATCTCACTATATACCAGGCTAGTCTAGAATTAAATTTTGTAGCCCAAGCTGGCCTCAAACTCAAGGCAGTTTTCCTACTTCCGCCCTCTACATGTCTCAGTCACAGGTGTAATCCATACACCCAGCAGGGGAATTTTTATAAATAACAGCCCCTGAGCTATCTACATTTCAAGTGTTATATTTCTTGTTGACATCCACACATTCACTTATGTTTCCAGGAAACCGGTGTCATGCCCTGTCCTCTGCTGGTTGGAGGTAGAACTCTGCCCATGTTAGAAGTGAAGCCTCCAGAAAGGCCTTCAAGCAGATGTAGAGACCCACCAAGAGAAGAAGAAAGAGAAAAGAAGAAGAAGAAGCACAAAAAACGGTCTCGAACGAGGTCCCGCTCCCCCAAGTACCACTCGTCTTCCAAGCCCAGGTCTAGATCCCACTCAAAAGCCAAGCACTCCCTGCCCAGTGCCTACCGGACAGTGCGGCGGTCGAGGTGGGTGTGCAGGCGCTCATACCCTCCTGCTCTTGGTCTGCCCTGCATGCTGAGCCTCCTCCTGGCACCCTGTAGAGCCAGCAGAAGGTTTAAAGTGAGCACAGGGTACACTAGGCTGATGAACACACCGGGCGGGGGGGAGGGGTTATGTATGTTTAAAATAAGCATAGTTTTCACTAGGCTGGTGAATGCACTAGGGTGTGTGTGTGTGTGTGTGGCATCCTGCAAATCTAAACGAAATCTTTCAGATATTATTTAGGCTTTTCAAAGTTCATCAGCCACTACAGGTTAAATGATTTATTTATGCTTCTTATCTCTGCATAGCTTATTTATACTTCACTCTTCACTCTGGAGGTGGAAGCAAGAGGATCTCCAGTTTAAGGCAGTCTAAGCTACACTAGGGTACTAGCTCAGTCAGTACAATTTGTTATACAACATGAGGACTTGGGTGAAAAAGCCAGGCCTGGTAGTGTGTGCTTCCAGTTCTAGCATGGGAGGTGGATACCGGCTGGGGCTCATCTAGCCAGCTTAGCCTAATCAGCAAAGTCCAGGCCAGTGAGAGACTGTCCCAAAGTCAGGTGAATGAGCTGGATATGTGGACAAAAGCCCTACTCCCAGCTCTCAGGAGGCAGAGGCAGGTGGATCTTTGAGTTCAAGGCCAACCTGATCTATATAGCAAGTTCTAGGATAACTAGGGAAAATGAGACTAGTTTTAAAAAAACTCACAGTGAATGGCTACTGAAGAAGAACACCGAGTATTGCCCTCTGACCTACACACACACACACACACACACACAAAATGAGTTGCTGGGTGGTGGTACACGCCTACAGAGGCAGGCAGATCTCTGTGAATTCCAGGAAAGCCTGGTTTACAGAGTGAATTCCATGACAGTCAGGGCTCCGCAGAGAATCCTGTCTTGAAAAACAAGCAAACAAACAAAAAACTTATCCTCTCCCTCCCATCAAGATTTTTTGAAGAACGAAGTTGTGAGTGGGCATGGTCACACATGCCTGTGATCCCAGCGCTCGGAAGATGGAGGCAGAAGGATCAAGGCATTCAAGGTTATCTTTGTATAGCAAATTTGAGACCATGAGACTGCCTTATAGAGAGTGGGGGGATTGTTTGCTTTACAGAACATAAAGGGAGTGACACGTGTTGAGTTGTAGAAATTCATAGGCTGGTAATGCTGGAGTTATTTTGTGTGAATGAACTTTCCTGTGCTGATCGCTTCTGAGTGTGAAGTGGTACAGCAGCCCTTCCCACTCAGTCTGTGTTCAGATGTTCTACAGAGTGTCTGCAAGTGAGTGTGGATGAGGCAGCTGTGTGGATCTGTTTCTTCACCTCAGCCTGCTGCCTCTAAACGTTTTACCAAAGAGCCCTCTTGATAAGGAGCCAGGTGTTAAAGAAGCAGTTTAGCATTTCTAGCAACAGAATTAGTAAACTTGAACTTTATAGGTCTCAGAGCATACCTCTTAAAAGGTTTGAAAGGTTTAAAAATGAGATTCAGCAGTCACTAGTGTGTATGACTGTCTTCACTGAGTGTGTTTGTCTACATGGTGAGCCTTTGGTTCTGGTTCTTGGAAGTTCAGCACTTTGTACCATTACCAGAAAGCTTGTCATTTAGTTGTGGTCATGCTTTAGATTTTTATTTATTTTTTTAAGCTCCTAGAATTTGTGTTACAGATCCAAACAACACAGGCTGTACCTATCCTTCAGTCTCATTCTGGCTAGTCAGTTCACCCTGATTTCCTCTGCTCCAGGGCTCAGACAGGGGGAAAAACAGTTTCCTCATGACTCCCAGGCTTTGAGCCAGTAGAGAGGGTTGGTTGCCCAGGCCCTTCCTCACCTCAGGCACCCACGTTAATCTCAGTGTGTGGTAGGGCAGATTGCCTTGTGCTTTGGCTACCCAGCTTGTCCCCAGGTAGTGGTGCTACTGACTTGGAGTGTTCACCTAACACCTGCCTTGTAAGTTCCTGACTACAGTTAACTGTAGTCCTTAACTATAATGGACTAGCTTATTTTATATATTATCTTACATTTTAAAGTGTTTTTAAGTTTGCAATAGACTTAGGTTTGTATATTTTATACAAGTGCATTATTTATAACACTTTATATCTTCAGTGCCTACAGGTCCAGGAGCAAAATCCTGCTCCTTAGTATAACTGTCAGTTAAAAGACAAACAAAGCTGAAATGTTTCTGACCATTATTTCTTCTCTGATGGTAGGCCTTCACTTTTATCTTAATTTGACCTTCAATGAAAATGTTTTACAGCTGGTCATTCTCAAAGCTCCCCAAACGTCCACCTCAGGGGCTGAGACAGGATCAAAAAGATCCTTTTGAATAATTTGGTTAAACAACTCACATAATTTACAGCATTTGATGTTTGGCTTTACAGTTTAGATAAATATCAAGACATGTACAGCCTTTCTGCAGATAAAGAGTGTTGGTAATGTGACCCACCTTCTAACTACTGTCTGTACGCAAAACACCCCGAGAGCTTGGAACATGGACCCTAGAAGCTGCTGTCCTCGGCTGTACATGGACCTCACTCTCGCTCTTGTTCCTCATGCTCTCTGGGTTAGGATTGTATTTTCCCAAGCTGAAAGCAAAGCTGCCTGATCCAGGCCCTGCCCACACTGTTGTTCCCAGGATCAAAGCTGTTTGAAAGCCATGGTTATGGCAGGTGCAGTAGCCATGCCTATGATCCCAGCACTCAGACCAAGGCAGGAGAAGAGAGGATGTCCAGGGCCAGCCTGGTCTTCATACTAAGACAATATCTTGAAGACAAAAAGACACCAAATAAAACGTTGCAACTGTGACTGAAATGGGATGGCAAGTTCATGCTATGTGCTGTTGACATTCTAACCACAGTGCAGAAAGTGTTGATGATACCATCATTATTTGTCTTTAACTATCTTTTCAGGTAGAGTAACTCGTTGCCATGGTAACATCTACAATGGGACATACTAGACTTACTTTTCAGGCCTGGCACAGCCTAAGTGGTCATTTTTAAATGATGACTGCTAGCTCAAAGTAAGATGCTGCAGTCGTTGGCTTTCTCCCGTGATAGCATACTGTAACTGAAGTGTGTTCTCTATTAAGTGGTTCTGGTCTGATGTAAAATGCAGGACAGTGTGATGTTCATTTACTGTGTGATGTGCTCGTAAGGCGCAAACTGCTTTCTTCATATGTCCAAACTGTAGGTGACTTTGGATCTGCAAAGACAAGTTCTTCTTAGCAAAATTCTTTAGTCTCCTAGTGACGCCCAGTACCTCCGAAAGCATAGTGACTGTGAGGGATTTGAGTCAGCCTTGACCAAAGCCTAAGACTTGTCCAGCTCTCAGCTGTGCTGTGTCCAGCATTCTGTCTTCCTGAGGTGAAGCAGCAGGCACATGGCTAAGTCACAGTAATGATTTGGGTGTTACTGCACTAACGTCCACCAGTGACACGTCAAGTTGCTTATCTGTTGAGCTTTCATAGTCAGATCCCCTCAGTGTTCAGCTAAGGCCTGTGGGCAGCCCAGCAGTATGGAGAACTGCGTGATAAAGACATTTCTCCATAAATCCCTTCGAGCACGGGAAGAGTGCAGGCTAAGGGGATTTTGTTTGTTTGGTTGGTTTTTGCTAGTTTTATTTGGCATTAAGAAAACTGGGCATGGTGACACATACCTTTAGTCCCCAGCTCATGGGAGGTAGAGGCTGCTGGGTCTCCAAGGCCAACCTGGTCTACAGAGCTAGTTCCAGGACAGCCTGTCTCAAAAAAAAGTAAGAAAGACCTTGTGCAGGTTAAATTGAGGTCATATTTTAGTGTAAAATTAGTGAGTCTTTACTATCCCATTCCCAGCGATAAACAATGTAACAAACAGACCAGGAAAGCACATTTAGTCCTGCAAACCTGTTTGTTAAAGGAAGGAGGGTGGTTGGGACCTCCCGTGTGGTGCCACCCCTGTGGGTGTAGGACAGTAGTATTATGTTGAGGTGACCTGTGGCCAAGCCAGGTAAGGCTCAGGTGCCTGCACTTCACAATGCCATGCCTGTGAATGGGGTGAACAGAAGGTGACTTCACCCTATCCAGTTAACCTTCACACCAGTAGCCAGGTTCTACTAGGTTAGACCCGGACCCTGGCTGCCAAGTAGCCTGTTGTTGCCCACAGCTGTGAGAAGCCTAGGAGCAGGGAGGAGCAGACACTGGCATTCAGACAATAGTTTGGAATTTTATCATTAAGTCTCCTGCCTCCAGAGCAAAGCATTGTGGTCTTTCAAGAAGGGATATCTTCGTTGCACTCACTATGCCTGGAAGTTTTTACATGAGGCTGATTTGTCTTCTTTAAGAAGGCCTATGGTGACGCTGAACTACTGATTGACTTTAAGCCGGATTCCCGGCTCTTGCACTGTCCTGGCATCAACATTAAGAGCCTGGTTAACAAAATTAAAAGCAGTAAGACCTACTTAATTAAAGTGAAACCTAAAGAATTACCGGCTGTTATTTGCTGCCCTGTTCTGAGCAGGGCTTCCTTCCCAGAAGGTTGGAACTCTACTGGGAACAGCCATGTGCTCTGAGGAATTCATAATGCTAATGGCCACTGCAAAACGGTATTGTACTTCAACATTCTGAATCTGCAGGCATTCAAAACTAACTTATTTTTCCTAACTGTTGAGTTTATTGTAGAATTCTTTGCTAAGCGTCCATAGGTGCTAAGCTTTGAGTGAGCGGAGCTTTACTCACGGCTCTGGTAGCACCCAGCCCGGCACATTTCATTCTGAATGTCAAGTATGTGCCTCCGACCGCAGGCCCTCAGCCTCCCCAGGGATCTTGAGTGTGGAGCCTTGTCCCAGCAGCTCGGCAGTGGCGGCAGCACAGCAGGAGAGTTATCAGGCAGCCTCGGCCTCGAGCAGCTTTGACTCCTGGAGCTCTTTTGAGGGGAAACCTGGTAAACCGTCAAGGTGTCTGACTGCCCCCACCTCTGTAGTCTGTGTAGCCTAGGGAAGGTCTGGGGAGGCACACCACCTAGGCCAGCCCTGCTGGAGAGGCCCCACATGGGGGCCAGGGTGTGACCAGAACTTGATTCCTGAACAACTTGTGTGTTGTTTCTGTTGGGAGGGAGGAATTCATTGTGCTTAGAATGAGTTAATGAAGAACTTTCTCAAATGGTGGAATCAAACTGCTCTCTTTATATTGTTTTTGAGTGGGTTGTCATGGAAACAGAACAAAGAGAGGAGTTTGGGTTTGGTAGGGTTTTTCCCCCCTAAATTTTTGCTTATTGGAGATTTTCCTAAAATAGCAAATAAAAATCCCAAGCCTTCATTGAGGAACCTGTATTAAGGACCTCTACATCCACAAAGGGTGAGAGGGGTCTGAGGGTCTCTCTTGCCATATGTGGAGTAAATCTGAGCATGAATCAAACAAAGAATAAGTATTAATAGATGGTTTTGTGTCCATGAAACCTCCCATAAACTTAATCAGTCTGTCATGAGGGCATCATGTTCTGAGAGGTGCAGGGTTTGGGCTTCATGCCAGTGGGCCTGCAGCGTGGTCCTTTACCTCCTGCCGCATAGCCTGAGATGAGTGACAGGAGAGATGGCAAGGTGCAGCCTGCAGTCCTTGGCTTCTCAACCTTTAGTTTCTCCCTTCTGCCAGAATGTCAGCGCCTTTCCCTGCCCAAGGGTAGGAACAGCTTGAGTGAACTGAAAGCTTCAGGCCGTGAGTGAGCACAGGGCAGGAGCAGGGAGGAGCAAGTGCAGCCTCCTGGAGACCTGCGCTGTGCTGTAGCAAGGCAGGGGTGGGGAGAGGTTCTGTGCCTCCCAGCTGGTGTCAGTAGGGCAGGGCCTGCCTGAGCAGCCTGCGCCTCAGACAGGGGCCTCTCTGGCCTCATAGTAGGGAGGTGCATACCACACAGACCAGGCCTCAGACAAAAGCTAAAGTTCACCTTGTTCTCTATCTAGGTCACGCTCTCGGTCCCCAAGAAGGAGAGCACACTCTCCTGAGAGACGACGGGAAGACAGAAGTGTCCCTACTGCCTACCGGATGAGTGGTAGCCCTGGAGCCAGCAGGAAACGAACCCGTTCCAGGTAGGCTATCATGTCTCACAGGGGAAAAAAAAATGTATGTCTGAAGTCTTGATGTCACCTGTGTGAGGCAGTTGCAAGTAACTTCATTGGTAATGTCTCCTGGGAACCCAGGCTCACCTAGCAGTGGTTACTGTCTCTTGGGGCAGTGTGTTACCAGGAACATATGGGGGGATTCAGGGCACAGTTGTGTCTATGCCTTTGGAGCCAACGCATGACCTTGCTCTGCACCTTGTTTTTCCTTAACACCAGCTCAGGGACCTTGCTGTCTTTGCTGGATCTGCACTGGTTCCTCTTACCTGTCTGTAGGGAACAGAGGGGTCAATGCTGAAAAGTACAAACTCCTTGTCTCGGTGCCCTGCTTTTTCTCCAGTGATGGACACTGGAGACTGGGTGGCATACGATGGTGAGCAGGGCAGGGAGGAGGTCAGCCAATATGGTTATAGAGCAGAAATCCCAGCTACTAGGTTTGAGCCTGGCCCCTGATAGCCCATTTAACTCTATAAGCCACAGTTTCCTGGCACTTTGACCTGGTGAGAGCCCCAGGCTACCCTGGCCTCCCCTATCACACTGGGGCCCTAGCGCTTTCTCTGGCTCATCTCTAACTTGTAAACCTGTCTACACTCCGTGGTGTCTGCTTCCGTTCCTGTTAATCACCTTTCCGTCTCTATAGTCCAGTGCATGAAATAATAGCTTACAAAGAGTGAAGGTTTGCTTTGATTAGTCCTGTTCCTTTGGGCCTGTACTGGGGCAGTAAATTGTGGTACGTGCCCATGTTAGGGCCAAACCCTTTGATGTCCCTCTTGATGGTCCCAGTCTGTCCCTGAAGCACCACTTTGGGAACCAAATATTTTGTGTATAGGCATCTGGGAGACATTGAAAATCTAGACTATGGCTGCAGCAGGGCAACCCTGGAGCAACAGCTAGTGTCTCCTAGTGGATTTCTTTAGTTCCCAAGTGAACAGGAGTCATCAGAACACTCTCTGTCATGGGACAAAACAGCCAGAAAAGCTAGAATTTTTAGAGGACAGACCATGGGTTTCAGGTGAACAGGACACATCTGGGGCCCCAGCTATTGTCCAAAATGCTAATCCTAGGACAGGAGCAGTGGTCATAGAATCCCCCCTCTGGAGGTAGCCTAAGGTGGAGCAGTACAAAACGGCCTGTTAGCTGGTCACAGGATGGCTGTTGATTGGAAAAAAGAGATCACTTTCTTTAACCTGAAAAGCCAGCAGACAAGCTGGGAGGCTGATGGGTGTTGGCAAAGGTTTCCAATACAAGTTCACATTTATAAATTACATTCCAGCCTTCATAATCCTACCAGCTATTGCAGTACATAGAATTCATTCCTTAAGCAAGTGGTTTAACATTTGAAGTTCATCATCACCTTTGGTATATGTAAAGGGCATGGTCTAAAATTAATTCTTACAGCAAAAGATCTCTCTCAGCAGAAGAATTCTTGCTTTGCCCTCAAATTCACCTTTGCATTCAGAGGGACATGATGGGAGAAGGTAGTGGAGAGGCCAGTGTCCACAGTGGGGGGTGTCTAGCCCCGTCTTAGGCATCAGGATTTGTGGGGCCTCTGGCATTTCTGCTGGAACACTGTCATCCCGAAAAGACAGGGCGAGGCCCCTCAGCTGAGCGCTGCTCTAGGAGCAGCACTGAAGAGTGTGCAGCTGCCAGCCACCGTGTCCTCCGCCCAGACCTGGAGCTGCTCCGCTTCCATCCAGCACCTTCAGCCCTAAGTCAGACACTCCCTCCACCCTTCCCTCTCAGTCTGTGGGTGGCCTGTGGCTGATTCACTGATACCCTGATACATCACCCAGAAGGAGGGGCATGCTACTGCTCTGATAGAGCACAATCTGAAGCAGTTTCCTGCAGACTGCTTACCACCTGCTAAACTAACTAGAGTGGATTTTCGTTGGTTTGTTTTGTTTTTCGAAACAGGGTTTCTTTTTGTAGCCCTGGGCTGTCCTAGAACTCACTCTGTAGACCAGGCTGGCCTCAAACTCACAGAGATCCACTTGCCTCTGCCTCCTGAGTGCTGTGATTAAAGTGTATACCACCACCGCCCAGCCCACTAACTGGGGGTTTTAATGTGGTACTGAGAGCACCCACACACATTTGGTCAGCAGCTCACTTAGCTGCATGTCCTCTCCTGCTTCCCTCTGTCTCTGTCCACTGCTCTTCCCACATGTATTAAAGAGTCGAGCGGTATTGCAGAAGACCCACAGGCAGGATCATGGTACTCGTCCATGGAAGGAACACCTAGTACTCTGAAGAATGCATCCTTAGTGATGCTACACCTAGTCCTTCATCTAAAGTTGCCTCTGTCTCTGTACAAGCAGATCACCTTCTAGGGGACCCTGGGACTCTGTTCCCAGTTTTCTGCCAAGTCAGTTGGTGATGCCAAGAATGGCTTCTCTCTAGTCCTGTCTCTTCCTCAGTCATTAGCTATCCCCTCTCTTGTTTAGCACTGCTCTGGACATTGTTGACTGTATATTTCCCATTCCCTTATTCTGTTTGATTGTGACAGACTCCAAAAGCCTCCAAGCCAGTTGTCACATTGTTCTGACTCTGGTCATGGTGCTCTTCAAACACTAGCCAGCTTCTCTGTGCACATGTCCAGGCTGTGCTGCCTTTCCTGCTACAGCTCCGGGGTCCGTCCTTTCTCTGTTACTCAACTTCCTTTCCATTTCGTTTTTATTTTTTATTTTATTATTTGTGGGTATGAGGGTTTTCTTGCATGTATGTCTGTGCATAATAACGTGTGTTTGGTGCCTGTGGAGGCCACAAGAAAAATGGAGTTGCAGATGGTTGTGAGCTGCCATATGGGTGCTAGGAACAGAACCCAGGTTCCCTGGAAGAGCAGTCAGTGCTCTTAACCACTGATCCATCTCTCCAGCATAACCTGCTTCCTTTTAGTGAAAGTTTGGAAATCAGGATCTAAGTCTACTGCTCATTTTTAGAGTGAAATCTGGTAGACAAGGCATGGCAGTGCACAGTAGTCAGGAGGTAGAGAAAGAAGGATCAAGAGTTCAAGGTCATCCTCTACATATTTTCACGAGACCCTGTTTCAAAAATAACACACCAAAATTGGCAAAACATAAAAGCAAGCAGCAGTAGCATCCACACACAGCATGTGAGTACATGGTGAATTGTGTTTCAGAGAGTACACTCAATGGCACTGTAGTCAACAGGATGTCCTGGTTACTTCCCTGCAGTAAGGAAGGAATCGGTGGGAATGGCTTCCTGCCATTGCGTTCCCTGTACAGAACACTGCATGTGGCACAACACCAGAAGTTAGTGACTGAACGGCCCTTGCTGGGTGTGTAGTGTTACTCGTTCAAGGTGAGCTTGGGAAGTGAGATGTATGTTACAATCCCTCAACAACCAGGGAAAACATAGCTGAAAAAATAAAGGTTGGGCTGGCAAGATGTCTCAGTGCGTAAAGGTGCCTGACGTCTCTAAAAACCACATGGTGAGAAACAACTGACTCCCACAATTGTCCTCTGACCTCCACATGTAAGCCTTGGCACACACACAAACAAGTGTCTGCATGCACACACAAAATAAGTATATATAATCTATTTTTAAAGTGGAGAAGAACCCAGGGCTTGCTGGCAGACACCTCTAATCCCAGCACTCAGGAGGCAGAGGCAGCCAGGCCTCCATATTTCCAGGACAGCCAGAACTACACAATGAGACCCTGTCTCAAGAAACAAAAACAAAACATGATTATTTTAAGTAAATGAATAAAAGCTGAGATATAAAACATTTAAAACTCTTCATTCAGCCGGGCAGTGGTGGCGCACGCCTTTAATCCCAGCACTAGGGAGGCAGAGGCAAGTGGATCTCTGTGAGTTCGAGACCAGCCTGGTCTACAGAGCTAGTTCCAGGACAGGCTCCAAAGCCACAGAGAAACCCTGTCTCGAAAAAACAAAAAACAAACAAACAAAAAAAAAAAACAACTCTTCATTCAAAAAAAAAAAAGCAGAAGCTCAGGAAGGAAAAGAAGACAAATGAGGCTATGAGAAGGTGGCTAGTTAAAAATGCTTTGTGAAAAATCTTTCTAGATGCAAGCATGTCAGACAGATCTTAGACGTGTTTATAAAGTGGGCTTTTAGGGCTTGGGTGTTTGGGCAGTGCTAGAGGTGAACCCAGGTCCTCTCACATGGCTAAGCAAAGCACTCTACAATGGAGCTGTATCCTCCACCCTATTTAAACACTTAGGGCCGGGGCTGCAGTTCAGTTGGACTCAAGACTCTGAGTTCAGTCCCTAGCTTTTGGACATGAACTGGGCATGCCTAGTGGCAGTGGGGGTGGCAGGATCAGAGGGACCATCATCTCTTCTACATGACCAGTTTGAGCTCGCCTGGATCTTGTGGGACTTGTCCTTTAAAAAAAAAAAAAAAAAAAAAAAAAAAAAAAAAAACTTTAAAAATAAATATACTAACAGATGAGATTTTAAAAGGCAAGGAAGATCCACTTTCCCATTCTCATAACAGTGAAGGTGACAGCTGACTCTCTGAGGCAGGCATTTTAGCATCATGATGTGATGTTCAAAATGTGTGCAAAATGGAACCTTAGTGCTTAGTACTCAGAACAGAAACAGCTGAATACAGTGCAGCAGACAGAAGAGACACAGCCAGGGCCAGCGGCCCAAGGGTACGCCTGCTTTTAAAATGGGTGCCCAACACTGACCAGGACAGTGTGCCAGAGACCTGTAACAGTATGGAGAGCCACAGGTGTGTTTGCGGCACACTTCCCCGTACCCTTGCTGAGAGAAGTCATCACTGAAAGAGTCCTACTTGGAAGGGAGTGGTGTGGAAGTATGAAAGTGATGTGAAAGTTTCCCCTTTGCAGGGCACCAGCTAGGAAATGAGTCTCTGTAATGTTGGTGTTAGACTACAGAAGAGCAGCCGTGTAGAAACATGGTCCAGTTCCACATCTTCACAGTCTGAGGAGACAGCGCAGAAGCAAGGAAATTATAAAAGTGAAGTGAGACATTTGCAAAACAAAAAACAGCAGCATAAGAAAGGAGCAGAACTAAAGGTTGTTCGTGGAAAATGGTCAAAGAATTGGCCATTCTGTAGTTAATCAGGCAGGAAAGGCCTGCAGACCTATAATGGATAATAAGGAAATTCTGTCTCTGAGAGATGGACAGAGTCTCAGACTGACACAGAAGAAGGACATCATTTGATCTGCTTGGGAAAATCCAATTTAGAAATTGGAATTTACATTCTTAGGACCTGGTTCCCAGCTCCAAACCAGTTTTCCCTGTGAATCCAGCATGCAGGAATGATGAGGTAACCACTCAGGGGCCTTCTCAGCAGAGAGAAGTGGCCACTCCCCAGTCACCCCAAGACCAGATGACTAATCCCTAGGCTAGCAAGGATTCTGCATATTTGTGTTCACAGACTAGTGCTCTGAGAAACATAGAGCCTCTCCTCTATGATCTGTAGATCCAGCCCAACCCCAGCGTACATCCTAGGACTTTTGGAGAACTGGCAGACAAACTGAAACAATGATTGTCAAAGCGCTAAGGTGCAGGACTTTGACCTGGAGATACCTAGATCCTGGTAGAAGCCACAGTCAAGCTTTATGGTAAACACTGTGGCATGACCTATTGCTAGACCAGAGCACTGAAGCAGTTCTGCAGGAGAGTCCTCTAGCAGAACCTGCTCCACCCACTGGACACTGAGATGAGAAAGAACAAACTCCTGATGTTACTTCTATTTAGATCAGCTATCCAAATATAAAAGCCAGACCCAGAAAACAGAATGTATGCCTGAGACTCCTTAAGATGTTAAAAAATGGATGGATGGATGGATGGATGGATGATAGGTATGTAGGTAGGTAGATAAAAGCCCTGCTGGGTTAGGGAGTCAGCTCTGTTAGTAAAGTACCTGCTACACCAACAGTAGGGCCTGAGTTCCATCTACTGCAGCCACACAAAAAAGCCAGACATGTGGTACGTGCTCATAATACCAGTACCGGGGAAACAGGCAGGCAGGCCCCTTAGGTTTTCTTCCCACATGAGCATACATACACACCCACAAAAGAAGACCCTACCAATGAGAGGAAAGCATAATACAGTCAGTATCGCTAAAGTCAAAAGCCTGCTTCCAGGGGCAATTAGGAGACCGAGCAGTTGTTCTCCCAGTGAAAAAGATACCCATGGTGCCTGTCTCTGTAGTCCATGTCAACACCGGAGGCCACCGACTTCACAGAGAAACACATTAGCAAGGTACACTCAAGAGGATGCTGAACATCAGCAGTCCGGAGTAAGGGAGCCCCAGCAAGTTTCTCCTTGCTCACTGGCCTCACTTAGAGTGGTCAGGCGAGGATGCTCACCAGCCAGTCCTCACAGCTGAGGCTGCCGTCTAGAAACAGCTTCGTTTCTTACAAGGTTACAGGTGCACCTGCCGTACTTCACCACTGCTTTTCTCCCCAGACTGCACTGGGGATGTTTGGCCACAGAAGCAAGGAGGTGTGAAGTTACCAACTGCACCTGGACAGTGCTACTTTTAGTATAAGAACATGTGGGGGCATGCCCAGTTTTACAGGGGACTTGGAAATACTGCTGAGACCCATACAGTAATGTGAGTGTTGGTTCCTATAGAGCTGAGTGTGGAGGATGGCATAGACTGAAAAGTACACTGAGGGAATGTTCCAAAACAGCAGGCCACAATTGTTGCTTTGGTCACTCAGCAACAGCACGGAGGACCCAGTTGCAAAGTGCACCTCAGCAACTTAAAAAGTGAGCAGACTGCTTTGCTCTAGCGAAGTTCAGATTAATCAGGGCTGGTGAGAAAGCCAGCAAGTAAAGGTGCTTTACTATGCGAGCCTTACGTCCTGGGTGAGCCCCAAGTAAAGGTGCTTTACTGTGCAAGCCTTACGTCCTGGGGTGAGCCCCAAGACTCACGACAACATGGAAGAAGGGGAGAACTGTCCACAGAGTCGTCCTCTCACCTCCATGCCTATGCCTTCCTGGAGGACAGAGGGCTAGGCCAGATTGGGAAGGGCCTTTGTGTCTCTTTGAAAACCAAATGCCTAAGAGCTGGGTCCCTGGTGACTGCAAAAGAGAAAAGGGCGACAGTGACTTAGCAGTGTTCCCATTAAAGTGGACACACTTGGAAAGATACAGCCAAGCGGTGAGCTGCCTGGCAGTGTCCTGCAGCCCAAGAGGGAGGAAAGACTCTGGGAGGCAGTGATAGAGCTCCAAAGCATCTCAAGACAGGCTTAGTGGGAGGTGGAGTGCAGGCTGGCAGTAGCTCTGTCCTGTATGTAGGAAATGGATCTGAGAGGAGACACTGCATTTTACCAAGTATGTGTCCTCACAGTCTTCGCACATGTGTTTGTGTATGTGTCTACATCTGTACATGGTAGAAACAGTGAGGCAATGCCAGAGCCTTCAGAAGGAGTGGGACCTGCTGGGACTGGTGGGCTCGGCAGCCCTGTCCTGTGGTGGAAGCAGGGCACAGGTCAGAGCTCAGCTGACACTGGGTGCAGCAGACATGCAGAGCAGAGCAGGCTCAGGCTGCCTCCTCCTGAGTTATCATCCACAAAGGGGTATATGCAGGATTTGGCTGATAATTCCCTATCTTTTGGTGTGAATGAGAAAGCAGTATAGACTTTCCTACAGGCTGCCCTTGGTAGTTATCTTGCTATTTTCAATGCAAATAGATTGTTCATTGTACATTAAATGCCAGACATTTCCCCAGGTCTAAGTTTCCCCTATGGAGAGGCTGGATTCTGGATGGTTCTTTTAAAGCTCAGTACCCTGTGGACATACAGGCTCAATTGACTGAAGGATTACAGCTGTCTAAGGCATGCACATGAGGCTGGGAATGTACTCAGCTATTAAAGTGTTTGCTGGCATGCACGACACCCTCATTCAATTGTGGGTATTACACACCCCAGTCCTGGTGGTACATCCTCTAATTCCAGAACTTGGGCAGTAGAGGAAGGAGATGGGGAGTTTAAGGTCATCCTCAGCTACAGAATGAGTCCAAAGCCAGCCTATAATATAAAAGAACAACAAAAAGAAAGAAAGAAAACCCACAGGAGGGGCCTTTGAAATAAACAAGTTCAGACTGCCCTCTTGTCACGCTGCATTCCCTGACAAGAGCACTTCCCTTTCAGAAGTCCCCACGAGAAGAAGAAGAAGCGGAGATCACGGTCGCGCACCAAGGCCAAAGCCCGCTCCCAGTCAACGTCCCCGAGCAAACAGGCAGCACAGCGTCCCTCTGCGCACTCAGCCCATTCGGCCAGCATCTCTCCTGTGGAGAGCCGAGGTTCTTCCCAGGAACGCTCCAGGTAACCGTGACCCCCAGACGGCTCTCTGAGAGAAAAAGCAAGGGGAGGAAGTGAGACCTGGCCAGCACTGGCTGTGAGTGCCTCAGTGGAGCCCCCGCCCCCATTGCTTCTCTGGGAATAGGGGATACCAGGTGACCTGAAGTGGGTGACTTCAAACAGGAGCGTGTGGGTGCACCTCCTCTGAATCCTTGCCTTATCAGACATTCAGATTCCTTCCGTGAGTAAAAGAGCACCTGAGGTACCATACAAAACTTAGTGGGTCTCAGTGACAAATGGTCTCAGGAGGCTATCCATGCTGGAATTGCATCTACCAAACAATCAGGCCTAGAAGTCTAGGGAATCTTGAGTCTAGGGCTGGCTGTGTGAGATTAAAGTGTGTGTTCTTGGTAGGAGCTTCCGTAAGCATGAACAGGGCATACTCAGTTCAGACAGGTTCATGGCCACTCTGTGAGGAACGCAGCTCACCTAAGGGCTCTGCATTTGACGGGGGCCATCCCAAAGTGAGTGTAGGAAACCCCGGCCACAAGGACAAGGGTGATGTCCACATCCACAGAAGCTTTATGTGTGAACTAGGAATCACTTGGGCTATGGTTCTGATCCTGCCTGCCTACCTGACAGGTGCTGCCTTTGTTAGCTTCCTCTTTACAAGCATTTGTGTAATGGTGTTAAAATGTAAATTAGGTTCTTTTTATGAAGTGGGTATAAAAATGCATGTTCCTGGCATGGGAAGATGGCTCGGTGGATAAAGTACTTCCTAGCACAAACATGGACTTGAAGTTGATCCCTGCATCCATGTGAAGAGCAGGGCACAGCAGCATGCACCTGCAGGTCCAGCAGGCTGAGGTGGAGGTGGGAGGGTCCAGCGTCCAACCCATGAAGAACAGACAGTGAGAAACCCTGTCTCACAAAAGAGTCGCGAGCAGTAGAGGAAGGCACCCAGCACAGCCCCAGCCCCTCGTGCACATGGTGTGTTCCTAAGCTTGTTGCTACTTTCAAATTAGTTTGAGAGTCCAGGGCATGGGAACCAGCCTTCAGATTCTTGAGTGTGTCTGAGCCTCCGCTCTTTCCTCTGCCTTAGGGGGGTTTCTCAGGAAAAAGATGGCCAGATCTCCTCAGCAATCGTTTCCTCTGTGCAGAGCAAAATAACTCAGGTAAGATGGGCGTGCCCCTCTTTTTTCAGCTTTTATAATGGGGGCCCCATTTTTTGTTTTCTGATAATTTTCCTTCTCACACCTTGTCTCCAGTACTAACCCAGGTCTAAATCTTGGGCAGGTCACCTACTGACTCAGTGGTTTGGGCCCTGCCACAGTCAAGCACTAAGTAAGAGCCCATGAGGCAGGGAATGGGGAAGAATCACTTCTTGGGGATCCTTGTCTTCCACAGGAAGTTCATGTCCTCCTCCTGGGGTTGCTATGCTGTAGAGCCCAAGTCTTCCACAGGTGACTGACACATCCTGGGCTCTACTTGTACCCCCAGGCCATGTGGGGTCACAGCTCTGGGAGGTTTATGACAAGACAGAGGGTTACTTTGGTCCCTGTGCAGCTGGTACGGGTTCACAACTAGGATGCTGGAAACTCTGCTGCCTGTCCTCACCACGATCTCCTCACAAGTCTGGTTAACAGGAGACTGAAATGCCCTCCATGTTTACCTACACAGGATCTCATGGCCAAAGTAAGAGCAATGCTCGCAGCTTCAAAAAACCTGCAGACCAGTGCATCCTGAGACGGCAGCCACGGAGCCGGCCCCAAGCAGAGCATCGTGTGCAGCTGTGGCCACAGGTGCTGGGCTTCAGCTCAGAGCACCCACAGCCCAGCCAGAAGCTGAGCTGCAAGCTCTGTGCCGACCTACACACGGCCCTCCAGGTTCTCCAGCCCGACTCCCTGGGTCAGTCGGTGGCTTTTGTAAATTTTTGGTGATATTTTCAGTTTCAAATTTTTGACCAGCAGTCTCTTACCTGTATATTTGTAAATATATCATGTTTCTGTGAAAATGTATTATCAAATAAAGCGGGAGGAAACACCTTTTCTAGCTAGCAGCCAGGGCGGCTCCTGCTTTCGGTTTTCTGCCACTTAACGTGTGTCAGCCTGTGGGGAAACGGGACTTCCCTCCAGTGGTGGCTTCTCCCTGGCTGAGGAAGGGGATGTCCCACTTGTGTCCTCTGTGTCCTCTGCCAGACCAGCCAGTCACAGGGTCATCCTGACATGGCCTCAACTGCCCCGTGAAGTTGCAGGTTTGTGTATCCCTCCCTTCAGGAGGCCTTTACTCTCCCAGTGCTCACATGCGAAGCATACAGGTTCCTGACATGAGAAATGGAGACATGCTGGCATAGGCTGACACTCGAGTGTGCTCAGACTATTCTGTGCTAGGTGGGCTTCCTTTGCAGGTCCTGCCTTGTACCTGACCAGAAATGCGCTCCTTCCCTCCTTGCAGTGGTCCCCACTCAAGTTCTGATGCTTCTCTCAAGACACTCACAGCCCCCAGAAGCTGGTGTGGGCAGGGCAGATGATGGAGTTGGTGGCCCTAGAAAATGGGTGTCAGTGAGACAATGGCCCCCTAGTTGGCCCAGCAAGCACTCCTAAGCAGACAGAACCACCACCTGCCTTTGAGGCACCGGCTGGGCTCCCCCACCCCCCACCTGTGTCGGGTGTGCCTTGTCATCCTCACCAGCCTGGTGGCCAGCCTGTGCTTCCCTCGTGTATGTCGGGTTGTCAGTGTCAGACCCCTGTCTCCGTCCCCAGTGGCCTCAGCTACGAATGGTGACTTTATAAACTAACTTTGTCCTCAGAGGACTCGTGACACTGAGCATACCTAATCTGAGTCTCTGGTTCCCACCGGGCCACTCCTCCCTGTCCACAGCCCAGACCTCAGGAAACATCACACACCACACCTGTCTGCCAGGACCACTGAGCGCTGGCTAAGTCAGGAGAGTGAAAGTCCTGGCCGCGTGTGACAGACACTGCCACCCTCGTGATTCTAGACTCCTACAGTGACTCAGATGGACTTAAGGGGCCTGCGTGTTTTGTTTGTTGATTTGTTGACAGGGTCTTGCTATATAGATAAGTTGGCCTTGAACTTTTTTAACTTTTTAAAAGATTTTGTATGTTTGAAGAATTTTTTTTTATATTTACTTTATGTTTTTGCCTCAAATTCACTGTGTAGTCAAAGATGACTTTGACCTCCCTGATCCCCCTGCCTCCACATCCCAAGTTGCCAGGTGTATGCCACCTTCTAATTTCTTATTTTTTAGTGATCAATAAAATGAAGTGGCCAGCCTGGTCTGTATAATTCCAGACCGGCCAGGGCTGCAGAGTGAGAACCTGTGTCAAAAAAAAAAAAAAAAAGTGTGAGGAGCAGTTAGAGAGTTCAGTGGTTAGAACTCTGGTCGTTCTTCCAAAGTTCTCAGGTTTGATACCCAGCACCCATATGGCAGCTCCCAGCTGTCTGTAATTCCAGCCTTAGGTCTCTGGCCTCCACAGGCACCAGGCACACACATGGTACATATATGCAGATCAAATACATATGTACAAAAAGTAAAATAATTTATATGTTCTTAAGAACTGGAAGCATTTGTGCCGCTCTTACGTGAACTGCTTACTGGCCATGTACTACTGAGCCTTGCTCTGCATTCCGTGCTGGTGTCTGGGCTGCTGCTCAGTGCCAGTCTGCTTGTCCGCGTCCTGTTCCTTGGTGCTCAAGGGCATTCCCCTTTCACTGCTGTGTCAGCTGGGAGTCCACAGCAAGAGCAACGCCACTCTCATCTCTATGGACGTGCCTGTCTGTCATGGGAGGGCCCCAGTGGGTGCTAATAACTACTGCTCTCCTATTGGAACTCTGTGTGCTTCTGTCCACTCACGACGGAATGAGGAACTTCACAGTCTCTGTTTTGAGATGTCCAGGAACCCTAGGGTAATACCTAGGTTCTAGAGAGAGAGAGAGAGCACTTGGGAACGTGTGGGTTGTGTTTGTTGTACTTACTTGAGCAGGACCCCAGGTGGCCTCCTTTGTAAACAAACCTCAAGCTAGGCAAAGCCCTTTTGAGGACAAAGCTGTCCCTTACCCGAACACCTTCTTTCTGATCTTATCTGAGGATCTGATCTCGGCTTTCAGGGTTGTAAGCTGCTGGCTATCCCCAGGGTGGAGCCATCTCTCCCTCCCCAAGAGAGTATAGTATTGGCAGCCCTGCCAGACCCTGGCAGTGATACCTGCCCCTTCCAATTGTTTGGGATTCAGGTTCAGAGAACAACTTTCCATGGGTGCAGCAAGCACCACCCTGTATCCAGTAAGGACATTCAGCCTGAGAGGAAATGAGGTGCTATTCCCCAAAAAAGTACAAGGAGGCTAGGTATAGACACCCAGGGCTCACTGCACCCCATAATATGAGGGCTGGTGATTACACACTTGCCCAGGCCCTGGGTAGGGTCAATGGGCCTGTGTCTCCAGCTCCCCCGGATCCGCCGAGGTTTCCATCATCTTAGACTGCAAAGGTCCCCTGAAGGACGGCTTGCACCAACTCATTTCAGCAGTGTGAAAAGTTGCTTTAATTACAGGCGCATAAGCTGTTCAGTGAGGGCAGTTTAGGGAAACATGAACATCAGAAGCAGAAGATTTGAGAAAGCATTTTCCCCGTTCAACCCACATCTCACACAGCAGAACAGAAGCCTGGGTCCTTCCCAGCGCAGATCCCATGGTGATGAGGTTAGGACGATGCCTTTAATGACCTGGAATGACCCCAGGTTCCCAACTCAAAAACATACGACGAAAAAAACAAACAAATGGAATAGCTGCTACACTATAGGCCACAGAACCTCTGGAGCTGGGAGCTGCGCTCAGCTTCTGAGGATGCCTCCCTCGTCTGCATGCAAATCTCCAGCCCCCAGAACACAACACCTGGCAGCCATGGGCTCCTGCATCGAGAGGAGGCCTCGCTGTACTGCTCATGGCCTCTGCTTGGTTTTAACAGCCCCAGCCGGGCACATCCTTCCCACAGAAAAACAGCAGCCTCAGATTTGTGCCCGCCTCAGAAAGCCCCACGAGGGCAGTGGGAGGCCAGCGTCCAGCACAGCCCATTAGCCATGAAAGCATTCAAAAGGGATGCAGAACAATGGGCAGGTCTTGAACTGAAGGGGGGGGGGGGCAAAAGTGACCCAGGCAGAGGGGAGGGAGGGAGAGAGCAGTGTGCTGGAGGTGAGGGTAAGAGAAGCCCAGCTCTGAACCCTCAACAGCATTAACATCCAGTGCCCACTGTAGCCCCTGTGTCCGTTCCCTACTGATGGCCAGGACTGGGCAGGAAAGGCATGGTAGAAGCCACATTCAGATGTGCCCAAAGTGACGACATCTCGGGTGGGCGGGGCTTACCTGGAGAGCCTTCCCAAGCAGAGCAACGCAATTAACGTCGCATTAGATTCCAGCGCGAGTCCATCTCCGTGAATCCATGCTGATGCCCATAACCGACAGCAAAGTAAATGGGAAAGGGACAAATGGGGGCGCTCATCCCTCACATGAACACTTGCTGTTCTCGGGGTAGCTCCAGCCAGGGGGCCGATGACCCTCAAACCCAATCGCACATCACATATGGTTTTGTCACCCTGTGAACATCACTGAGCGTGTTTAAGACAGCTACGACATCACTATGCAGCAAACTCATGTGGGACCACCTGGGAACTGCTCCGGCATCCCTGCAGGCAGTGCCCCCCCCCACAAACCCCCTTGAGCAGCAACTCCTTTCTGAGGGATGGACCCAGGTGAATATCACACAGCAGAGATACAAACACCCTGACCAGGTGGTCAGGGCCACCGTCTTCCAAGGTAAATCACATCCCACCCCCCACCCCCCACCCCCCCGCCGAGACAGGGTTTCTCTGTGTATCCCTAGCTGTCTTGGAACTTACTTCCTCTATAGACCAGGCTAACCTGAACTCAGAGATCCCCCTGCCTCTTGCTCCCAAATACCAGGATTAAAGGCGTGTGCTACCACCACCACCCTGCTGAGTCACAGATTCTTGCCTAATGGAACAGAAATTCTGCCATGACTTTTTTCGGCAAACTCAGACATGGCAGTGCACCTCAGAGGAGCGCTGGGTTGGTGGTGAGAAAAATAGGAGCCAAGTCTCAGCAACACTGTACCAGACGGTTCCCCCAAAGTAAGTCTTGAGCTGCCGAGGAAAGGCGGTCAATAAACATCATGTCCTGCTTGGAGGAAACCTTCAGACAGGTGACATGAGCAGAAACTCGGTTGCCAAAACCATTTGTTAAATCTTTTAATTTTCTCACATAGTTCAGGCTGATCTAAAATTTGCTTTGTGGTTAAGGCTGGCCTTGAACTCCTGATCCATCTGCCTCTAATCCCCCAAACTCTGGGATTACAGGCATACACCACTATTGGTTAAATCTGATGGAAGGGCCCTTAACTGCCCATGAGCAGTGGCGGTATAAGTGGCTATGGTACAAGTCAGTGACAATGCCCAGAATACACTATTCTGTCTCCACAATATCTCTATGACTCTAAATAGTCTAAATTTAGAATCTTATTGTAAAAAAAAAAACCATAAAGCACATGAACACAAACTGCGCATTCCAAGGCTGTCAAGCAGGAAGGCCGGTGCTCTGACTTCAGGAGACAGGAGCACAACCCCACACCCATGGAGTGGGTGTTCCAGAGCCTCCCAGCCGGCTCACAACCTAGGCTTCCTGAGCACGGTAGAGAGGATGGGGGTGTGGCTTCGCCAAGATGCATGTCCTCAGTTCCACAGGAATGAGGCAGGCATGGTACTGTTGGCAACGTGCCTGGTGGGCATCGTTCTGCCTCGGGGCTCCCATGATTGAACTTAAAAGCTGATTTCCAGAACGTCTTAGGATTGATACTCGGTTATTTCCTCTACAGCAGATCTCTGTAACTGGGAGGACAGAACACTTGCAAAAGCAGTATTTATATGTTGACTTTAATGAAGGAGAGAGGGCAAGATATTTTCCTTTCTCTTTAGTGTTCAGAATGAGTAGTTCTGGAATAACGTGTTAAGAGATGTGAATGAGATGGCCACAGTTCCGAGTGGAGAGCACTGTCTACCAGGTATCTGGGCGGTAGGGGAGGGAGGCAAGGCATCAGATTTGGCCAATCAGCTGGAAGGGATTATTATCAGGGATGTCCAGGAAGCCAGTGCAAGATCAAGCTGAGGCCAGTGCTGGGACAGTAGGGACACACGACAGCCAGAAGGATGGAGGAGGCAGAATGGGACCCAGGACCAGAAATAAGGGGGAGACTTGCAGGGGACCCAAGGATAAAAGACGCTGCCAAGGGGATACCAAACAAATGAAGGGGCATAGTATGAATAGAAAGGGTAGGCACAGCTCACATGTGCACCTACAGCCATGGATATGCTCCCTGTGGACAGTGGAATATTATTCAGCCTTTCGTTTTGCCTAGACAGGGTTTTTCTGTATCGCCCTGGCTGTCCTGAAACTTGCTCTGTAGTTCAGGCTGGCCTCAAACTCAGAGCTCTACCTGCTCTGCTTCCAACAGGCTGGGATTAAAGGCGTGCACCACCACCCGGCTTATTTGGCCTTAGGGGAAAAAAGAGGAACCTTGACACAGGTCACAGTGTGTGACAATGAAACAAGGCAGCCACAGAAGGACAAATCCTGCAGTGTCTCAGTAGCACGAGGAAGGATCCTGGGGACAGCAAGTCCATAGAGACAGGATGGCCAATGCCAGAGGCTGGAGAGGCCATTTTAACTTACTCAACAAGGTTAAAAACCTTGTTTGGGAGACTGGAGAGACAGCTCAGTGGATAAGGGCAGTTGCTCTTGCAGAGAGCCTGGGTTTGCTTCCCAGCACCCATAGGGTAACTCCCAGCTATTCATAACTAGTCTCAGGGGATTTGATGCCTTCTGAGCTCTTCAGGCAACAGAACACACTGATACACAGACATATATGCAGGCAACACATGCACACACATAAATATTTTTTAAAACCTTGGTGGATGGGGGAATGGGCGGTTTATGGCTGGAACTGATGCTGAGCCTCAGTGGTCAACAGCGTGGTCCAGGTTCAGTTCTTAGCACCCATGTGGTAGCTCAAAGCACATGTAACTCCAGGTACCAAGGAATCAGACGCCCTCTTGTGGCCTCCTCAAAGATCTGCATGTCCATGGTTCACATAAATTTACACAGGATCACACACACATAAAATAAATATAATTTTTTTTAATGTGCCAGGCATGCTCGCAAATGCCTTAATTCCAGCACTCAGGAGACAGGGGCAGGCAGATCTCTGTGAATTCAAGGTCAGACTTATCTACAAACTGAGTTCCAGGACAGTCAGAGTTGTTACATAGTTAACATAGTTAACATGAAATCCTGTTAAAGGGGAAACAATGTTGGGGAAGCAAGATAGCTTGGCAAACAAAGGCCCGTTCACACAAGGCTGACAACCCGAGTTTAATTCCCCAGAACCCACACTCTGGAAGGAGAGAACTGACTCCCACAAGTTTTCCTCTTATTTACAAACACGTGAGGCTCCAAAAGCTAGCCAGGGCAGAACTGCAGGAAGAGGGCCAGCAGAGGCAAAGGCAGGACAGCAGAAGCCGGGAGAAGGGGAAGGGTTGGAGAGCCGAGTCTGGGAGACTCCTGGAGTGCTGCGCCAGAGATCCCCAGCGGGCAAGGCCTGAGCTAGGCAAAATCAGCCACCAGGAAGCTGAAGTCCCAACACCTTTCTCAGGAACTGCAGCACTTGGAGATGCTGCCGCAGCTCACTACCACTGGAAGCTACCTACATCAGCTGCCAAGTGTCAAGTCCAATCGTGGTTAAAGCCCAGAGCAATAAGCCTCCAGGCTGAGACTCTTGAGTCTCTGGCATCTAAAGCCTAGAGCGATAGGCCACCTGGCTCTCAGAAGCTCTAAGCCTCTGGGTCTGCCAGTCAAGCCCCTAAGCCTTGGGAACTCCAGAGCTCAGATCTGGCAGCACCGGGATGGACTAGCATAATTCCTGTCAAAGCAGAGGAGTGGCCAGCTGGGTGCTAACAATGGTGCCACCAGGCTCCCACCCCCACGTGCCTGAAGATGGGCAAAAGGGCACACTGGCTTGAGCGAGGTCCACTCGAAGATAGAGACTGCCCCCACTCGAAGGTAGAGACTGCCTACTGAACCCATCCCCACTGTACCCAGAGCAGGAGCCGGTGATAGCAGATATCTCTGCCCTCTGGGCTGACGCCTCCGGGAAGCAAGCAGTGAACAGAGGAGGCTCCAACAGATGGCAGAGGGGGAGAGCTGCCGTGCGTGCGAATGAGACGGTGCTAAGTGAGCGGGTGCCAGGGGCAAGGGATGCTTTTTAGAGATGAAGCAACAATCAAATCGTCTGCAGAGATCTGAGGCAAAGAATCATAAGGCAAGACCACCCCACACAGAGAGCCCGTGCAAAGGTCCTTCGGCATCTGGAGGCCCCTGGAGGAGGTCAGAGACTCTACCAGATGAGGGAAGCAGGTAGGAACAGGCAGGGTGAAGTCGGAACAGAGCAAGATGCCACAGGCTGGGAAGAGGAGCTTGGATTTGTCTTCCAGAGCGTGATGTGGGTGGTGACATCTCGCTCATCTTTGGGAAGAAGGGCCTGACTCTGACTCAGTCTGCCTGACGGAGGCCAGAACGGATGTCGAGGACTGAGTAGGAAGTGCCTAGGGTCTAGGGCAGAGGGCCACAGATTCACTGGTTATGAACAGCCATAGGCAGACAGCTCCTTCCCTGACTCAAAGGAAGAGTCAGCCTATCCTGCTCCAAGTGTACCATAATCCTGATGTTGCTATTTGTGGCCACATCACACCCTCCGCCTCCCTGCTTATGTGGTCAGCTTTCCTATGGCTTCTCCTCTGTCCTCATTTGCTTGTTTTTGTTTTTAAATACACTTACGAAACTGTAGGCCAAGTTGGCCTGGAGTTTACTATCCTCCTACCTCTGCTTCCCCAAGTGCTGGGATTTCAAGCTCCTGCTACCATGCCCAGCCTCCCCTGCTTTTATCAGAACACTTGACAGTGGCTTGAGGTCCCCTGGACAATCGCCCAGTGAGCTCATTTCAAGGTCTTTAACCCAATCATACCTGCAAAGACCGCCTATCCAAGCCAGGCATGGGAGCGCACACCCAAAATCCCAGCACTCAGGAGGCTGAAGCAGGACAGAGTCCTAAACAAAAAAGATTTCTGTCCGACTAAGAGCATGTGTATAATGTCAAGTGGACATCTGCCAGATTATAGGAGCCCTGGAAGAATCTCGCAGAGCCAGACAGGCAAAGGATTGCACCTCGGGAGAAGGTGCCAGATGGAGTTAGCCACAGACTCTGAAGCCAGGACCTCTAGAGACACCCATGCCTGAAGCTGTTTTCCCATTTGCGCTGCATTTTCCCAAGGCTCATTCCCTCATGGGGATGTCATGCACAGGAGGCCAGAGACCTTGGTACAGACAGAACAGGAGGTCTGGAGCTTTGCAGCCAATCTCACAGAGAGTAACTACAAATGCTACCTACAGTCAGTCCCCCTCTTCTCATCTACCAGGTGAGCACAAAGCTTCTCGATGGGGACTGAGGTTTCTTCTAATATCAATGTGATGTTAATGCCACGTGTTAATATTGTAAACTCGATAGGGTTTATAATCACCTAGGATACAAGTTCCCCAGCACACCTGCGAGAGATTGGCTAGATTTGGATAGCCTCTGGGCACGCCTTTAAAGGATTACCCAGATTAGGTTAACTGAGATATAGGAAGACCCACTTTTAAATGTGGACAGCACCCTTTCATAGGCTGATATGGAGTGGTATGGAGTCTGTCTGTCCCCCATAGCGAAGCACCCCAAGATGTTACTGTCTTGTTGCTGGATGGCTGGGTTGGGTACCCTCTGGGCCACCAGCTTTCTCACATTAAGGTCCTAAACCCCAACACACACACACACACACACACACACACACACACACACACACACACATCTATACACAGCCATCTCCGGCTGTCACTACACAGTGCTGAAGTAAGTGCAGAATCTAAACCTCTTCCCAAACCACCCAGACCCTGAGAGCAACAGGGACTGCACAGTCCAAGTCCCACAGCTAGGATTTGGGGGAGGGAGCTTTGCTTGGGATGCAGGGAGCCACCCTCCCCTTCAGGGGACATCACTTGAACCTCCGTTTCCCTATGTAGACAACAGACTGTAATCCTAACAACACCAACAGTAAAGAGAGACCGATGGGAGAGAGACTAGGGATCCAGCTGCATCCCAAGGTGATAAGAAGTTGAACTGGGGGAAGAGGAGGGGTTGAACCCTGTCCCCTAGCCCAGCCAGTTTCCCCTCTGTCGCTCTGCACATTGTCACCTGCTTAGGAGTTATTTTCTCTGGACCTCAGTTTCTTTGTGTACAAATTGAGAAATATGGTTTCCACCTCTAAAGGGTTGTGAGAAAGAAATTTTTTTTTTATGTAAAGTGCTGAGCGGATGCCAGATCCCAGCTAATGTGAGCTATTCATAGCCTCCCACTCGGTCGCGGCTCAGGGAGAGAGAGCCGGTCCAGGCCGTCGGCAGCATTGGGGGTTCACTCCCCGCACCTCAAAACACAAATTCTCCTTTCTCACACCTGCCGCAGACACTCAGCCGCAGAAACCAGGTGCTTCCTGGCGCACCAGGGTAACAAAGTGCTCTGCGCTCCGTGCTCCTTGCAGGACTCAGGTGTGCTCTCGGCCTCAGCCCCTCCCATCCTACGCCCCTATTCCCACCCACGCTCACCCATCCCATCCCACGCTCCCTCCTACGCTCGTCGGAATCACACTAACCCCCTTCCCCCACCTCCGTTCCCTCCGCATCGGGGTGCTCACTCCCTCTCGCCCCAGGACTCTTGTGGCCCGCGGGCTCCCCCGTGCGCCCATCAGGCGCGCTGCGGCTGTCTTCCAGGTCTTGAGTGACCTGGAACTGGACCGGGAGCTCTAGCAGAAGACAGGGGATCTTGAACACTCGCACCCTACTATCCCCGCTCTCCTACCTGGAGCGGAGCTCCAGCTCTCAAAGAGGGCAAACCCTCGGTGCGGATTATCCGGTCCCGCCCGTGCGGGGGGGCCCCTTTAAGGGAGTGGGCGGGGTGATTTCTTATTAGCATACATTAGCATGGCCCTGCCCCGGAGGCGGGCGGGCGCGCGGCTCAGTCCCGCGGAGCGGAGCGGGCGCGGAGCCGAGTGAGGCGCGGAGCCGGCTGCGGGCGGGCGCGGGGATCCTCGCCACCCCGCCTCGGAGAGCGGGATGGGACGCCGCCCGCGGGGACCTGGATCTCCCCGGGGACCTGGCCCTCCAAGCCCCGGGCCCAGGCTGCCGCCGCTGCTGCTTCTGCTCTCTCTGGCGGCCCACGGGGGCTGCGCAGCGCCCGCGCCCCGCGCAGAGGACCTCAGTCTTGGGGTGGTGAGTGTGCGACGCGGGCACGGGACTCCGGAAGCCGAGTCCCCGGGCTCTCACGAGGTGCAAGAGAGAAGGGAGACTCTCCCTTGTTCCTCTAGGAGAGGTGCGCGGATCCCGGGCGCGGCGGACCCATTTCCAAGGCAGGGAAACTGAGCCTGGGACTCGGGCTGAGCGGGACGCACGCTTGCAGGTGTAGGAGGACAGCGGTCGCTTTCCCGTTCGGTGCGATCTTGCGTCGCAGCCACGGGCGCCCCGGGGAGGTGGTCGCCCAGCTGGAGCCGGGTCCCTGGTTAAAGCAGCTCCACAGAGACCTCTGGCGGGGTGACCGGCGTCACAGTCGCTCGGAGCGATGCGCCCCGCGAGCTTCGCGGCCGGAGTGGGAGGTCAGGGGCGCGCACCGCAAGCCGGGGGCGCGCATGTGGGCGTCCGGAAAGCCTGGGGTTCCCGACTTTGCTCTGCTGACGATGTTGGGAGAACCGCCTGCTCGGCGTGCGTGGAGCGACCCCCTCTCCTTCCTCCTCCACGGGAGCGGTCGGCCTTGTCCCGCCGGTGCGGGTGGCAACCTCTGTCGTGTCAAGCCCGCTGCTGTCCCCGGCCCGCCAACTCCCAACCCTGCTGCTACCTTAAGACCCGAGCTTAGCAGGGCACCCTTGTTTGGGGGCCGCGGTGCCGGCTTTTTTTCACCTCTCGTCTGCCCTCCTGACCCAAGTCCCCGCAGGAGACCCGGAAGGTTTTCGATCAGACTTTATGGCTCCGCAGGCCCGCGAAGCCTCTGCAAAGGCGCGCGCGGTGGATAAAGCCCTCTTTCGAGGAGGAGGCCCCGGCCTGGGCGCCCTTGATCCTCTGAGATCCAGAGACCCAGCCCGGGCGGCTTCTTGCCCGGCACAAGCTAGCCAATATCCTAATGGGGTCCTGGCAGAGTCCCCACTCCACGGGCGGTTGGCAATGGGGACTCGTAAACCTTTAGGTCTAGGCAAGGTGCCTTGGAGATGTCAGGCTGGAGGAGACACTGGGGAGGGCGGGAGCAACCCCCTGTTTGGCAAGACTTGCCCCTGGATCTGAGTGAGAGGCTGACTCTGCCACCCCCAGGCCTCTGTGGTATCAGCGGCCCCATGCTTTCTCTGCCCACTTGCGGACAGACGCCTGAGGGTCCCCTAGGGGTGGCTTCCTCCCACTCTAGTGGTCTCTAAAATAGGGGTTCCTCACACTCCTGTTCCTGGGCTTTCATAGCCATTCTCCCCCGCTGCCACGAGCAGTGGGACATCCAGTCCCAGTTCTGGGTAGGTGACAGTAGAGCCCAGACCCCTTCGTGTTCCAGTTCTCAGGGTGTCTCAAAAAGGACTGGTTAAGGGAGAGAGGACACCGAGGTGGAGTTGGGGCGATGGAATCCCTGACCAGCCAACTTCTCCATTAGGCCCAGAGCCTTTAGGAAGTTTTGTAACAGCCAGACCTTGGAGGTTGGGGTGGGGCTGGCTCCTCCCCCTGGCACCTGTGGACCTCATCTACTTTTCCCCTCCCCTGTTGAGTTCCTGAGCACCCTAGGGTCACCGGCCGATCCACACTTTGAAGGTCTCACTGAGCAGGGTGCGTGACCGCAGCCTTGTCAGAGGCAGCAGAACCCTGTCGTCCAGTTCTGGATAAAGCGGGAGGGTGCAGCAGGCATCCCCCTTCCCAGGACAATATCCTCCCGGGTGTGGGAACCCTCATCTGCCTGTCTCTTCTGTGGTGGTAGGGGGCGCCCTCTGGTGGCCCTCTAGGAGATGGCACCTAAGAGCTTGGGGCACAGGGGCTCCGAGCTGCAAAAGATGGGCGGGCTATGGGTGGGAGCATTCTGATGCCCCTCAGACCGCCCTCTGCGGGCTGTTGAGCGTATTCAAGTCTGGATGCCTCCGAGGAGAAGGGCGCCTTTGTTTTTGTGATCAACCGCTGCCAGACAGCGCTGCACCCACGGCTGGGCCGGGAGGGGCCAACGCCAGTGAATAAAGCCCAGAAGAGGCCCCAGGCCCCCTGGAAGAACACCGGGGCTGTGCCTCCTCACAGCCTAGTGGGCCTTGTTTTGTTATTCCGTTTCTTGAATGGTTAATGCCTCACAGCAAAGTGTGCAACCCCAGGGAAGGTTCTGAAAGAGTGGCGTCCTGACGGCCCTTTCAGATGTCCAGCTGGGTAGCCATGGGGAAGTGGACAATTTTCACACAGCCAGATCAGGCCCCAGTTCTCACCCTGTGGTTCTCACCCACAACCTGCCTTGGAGACTGTTTCATCCACTGACTGGCGCTGCAGATTCTTGCCGTCACCCCCTTATATTTCATTCACAAATGTCAGATCGCTCAGCCAGGCCTGGTTCCGTAGGGCATGCTGTGTGGCTGTGTCTCGGCAGCGCCAAGCAGTCTAGGTATCTGGGGGCCCGCGACTGCTAGGGATCCTGCTAAAGAGCCCCTTTCATGCTGGCAGCTAAACAAATAAACCCCAGAAGTTTCGACTCTGGGTTTTCCTCCCACAGCAGTCTCTCCCGTTGCTGGTACCACTCAGGCTGGGCAGGTTCAGATCTTCATCTCACTATGCCCACAACTGAAAGCTGGTGTGCTGGAATTAAGGATGGCCAATGGTGACGGGCAGAAGCAGGGACATGGAGTTCAGGGTTGGCCTGTGTGTCTCCTTCTTGAAGCCTACAGTCTCCTCCTGTCCTGATCTTAGCTCTCCCTGCTGCCTGCACTCTTTCTGGGCCCACGAAGAAATCCTCCTTATGCCCATAGCTATGCTCTGGGAACTACAACTGTTCGCTGTGGACCCAAACCAAGGTGGCGAGGCAGCAGTTGAACATAGTGCCAGACCTGCTTTTACGGGCATTCACTGCGGCTGCCCAGAACTGAGGCAGGAGGGTGGTATGAAGGCCAGCATGGACTCTCGAGCAAGACTCTGTCTCAGAAAGTGCTTGCCTAGCATGCACACACCACTGGCTGCCAGCCCCAGCCCCACCAAATAAGCCAGGCATGTTGGCATACACCTGTAATCCCAGCGCCAGGAAGCAGAGGGAAAAGGATGTGGTGTTTAGGGTCTTGGGCTACATAGCTAGTTCAGGGCCAGCCTGAGCAACCTAAGGCTCTGAAAAACAAACAGAAAGGACCAGTTCTGGATATGGTGGTATATGCACCTTTAATCGTATACTCCTAGCACTTAGGAGGCAGAGGCGGATCTGAGAGTTCAAAACCAGCCTGTTCTACATAGGGAGTTCCCAGGCCATCTAGGGCTACTAGTGAGACACTGTCTCAAGAAAATAGAAGATGATGCTGTCTGTCAGTGTTATACTGTCATAGTTACTTCTCTGTTTGAGAAAACACCGTGACCAAGGCAGCTTAGAAATGAAAGCATTTGATTGAGCACAGTTCCAGACGGGTAGCGTCCATGACAGCCGGGCTGAAGCCCTGGTTGTAGGAATAACTGAGAGCCCACGTCTCAGGTTGCAAAGAACACACTGGGAATGGCAATTCTTTGGAAACCTCAAGCTAGGCCTCCAGTGACACACCTCCTAATCCTCCCCACACGTTTCTACCAACTGGGAACCGAGTGTTCAAATATATGAACTGGGGGGTGGGGAGGGTCACTTTCATCCAAACCACATCGCGTAGGTCATTTGTCTAACACGTGAAGGACCCGGAGTTCTGTCCTAGCACATACACACACATGCACACACACACACACACACACACACACACAGAGAGAGAGAGAGAGAGAGAGAAGGAAACAAGTCTCAATGTTCACTACTTTGTGCTTTGCTTCCATTTGAGACAGGGTCTTTGTAGCCATGGCTGACCTGGAACTCACAGAGGTCTGCTTGCCTCTGCCTCCTGAATGCTGGGGTTAAAGGTGTGCACGTCCACACCCGGCCACTCTGTGGATATCTAATGTGAGACCCATTTACCTAGATCTAGGCTGAGTCCCAGGCTGCTGCTTACCTGCTCTGTGACCAGCTCATAGGGCCTCAGTCTTCTCTCTTGGCAAATGGGCCCATAGGAACAGCCTGTTCTTGCGGGGAAGCCGGACAACTTCAGAAGCCTTCCAGGGCGTTGTCCAATGAGGAGCCTGCTGGGGAACTCCTCAGGTGTGTCAGATGCCTGTCGCCTTAACTGTAAACTTTAAACTTTCAGTACCACCTGGCCTTGGGTCTGTGTACAGGCCAGTGCTGGTCCAGGAAGGAAAAGACATCTTATACACGCCGGGCACCTGGCTCCCAGCAAAGACGAGATGGTTATGTAATAGGCATGCATCCCCTCATAGCTCCAAGTCCCACTCTGTCCTTGTCCCCAGACCCTTCACCCCTCAGTAACCATCTCCTTCCTAGGTGCTATACCTAGCTACTTCCTGCATCAAAACCTTCACACCAGGACGTGCAGTGGTGGTGCACACCTTTAATCCCAACATTCGAAGGCAGAGGCAGGCCGGTCTCTGTGAGTTGGAGGCCAGCCTGGTCCATAGAGTAAGTTCCAGGACAGCCAAGGCTACACAAAGAAACCCTGTCTCGAAAAAACAAAAACAAACAAACAAAACCAAACAGGAAAACCTTCCCACCGTGAATACTCTCCCCAGGGCTCCTTATAGACAATGACAACCCTGTATCTGCCCAGAACAACTTCCCCGAGTGTCCATCTAACTGTCCCCTCTGTCACATCCCTCCCTTCCCTTGCAGTGGTTACGGGGTAAGCCCAGAATCCAGCCAGCTCCAGCCTCAACTCTGCACTCCCATACTGTGTGACAGGGCTCGGTACTCTGTGCTTCTTTCTCTTCCGTAGTTGGTAAAATGGGGTAGCAGCAGCACCTACTTCGTCGGGCCGACTCGCAGTGACTTCCAGATTACCCACTGTGCATGACGGAAAGTGCAGGAAAGAAAAAAAAAAACAGCGCCCACCATCCTCCCCACATCCTGAGGACTGCGTGGAGCTTTCTGCGTATTTCACAGGCATTCAGTGGCCCTTAGCTCAGAATCAGTGGAGCAGCTGCCTTCAGGATGAAAGTGGCCAGAGACAATGTGTGCACGGTCTCCGCTAATTTTCCCCTCCAGGACAGATCCGCCCTGGTCTACCTGTCTCCCTTCACAACCAGCCCTTGGTATAGTCAGAAAGGCCCAGGCAGGGAACCACTCTGGCTATCTGCTAGGATCTTTCTTTATAAAAGGGCCACGCAGGGGCTGGAGGGAGGTTCACTTGGTTGGGTAAGTGCTTGCCAGGCAAGCGTGAGGACTCAAGTTCAACCACCAGAAACCGCTGGAAAAGCTGATCATAGAACTAGAGAGATGGCCCAGCAGTTAAGAGCATATACATTTGAGGCCCAGTCCTACAGCAAGTGATTCACCACTTCCTGGAATGCTAACTTCAGGGGACCAGATGCCCCTGGCCCCCTTGGGCTTCTGCACTCATAGACAAGTTACCCACTCACAAACACATTTAAAAAAAATATTTTTTAAAACTTGGCTTGGTGGAAGATTCTTGGTTTTTTTGTTTGGTTGGTTAATTGGTTGATTTCTCAAGACAAGGTTTCTCTGTGTAGGCCTAGCTGTCCTGGAACTCACTCTTTAGACCTGACTGGCCTTGAACTCAGAGATCCATCCACCTCTGCCTCCCAGAAGCTGGGATTAAAGTTGTGTGCCATTACCACCTGGCTGTGGACCATAATTCTGGCAATGGGGATGAAGAAACAAGAGATTCTTGGAGATGCTGACCGGACAATCTTAACCTCTATGGTGAACTCTGGGCCAATGAGAGACCCTGCTGCAAAAGACCTGGACAGTGTACCTTGAGGGTCACCCCCAAGCTTGTCCCCTGGCTTCCACACACAAACACATGCTCATTAATAAATGGATGAGTCATGGATCCCATGGGCTGCGTAGCTGTGGACAGTTTCCTTGCTCCTCGGGGTCTCAGATGCCTCACCTGTAAGGGTTGGAGGGTCCCCACTGGCATTGCCCTTACAAGGGCCTGAGGGCTTTTATATGGGGGAAAGTGGTAAATGTGAGGAGTGAGTGGCCAAAGGTGGCACTGCCTACGGACCGGAGCACCTACAGTTAGCATATGTGATATGAACGATATATATCATATATCATATATATATATATATTAGGAGTTGGCCCTGTTCCTGACATAGGTTGGAAGGACAAGAATCTGGATTCAGCTTCCAGGCCTCAGTTTCCCTACCTGTGAGATGGGGCTGGTGACATCCATTTGCCTCCAACTGGTGGGTACAGTTAGAGAGGGATGGGGGGTGGTCGTAAGCTTAGTAATAGTCCAGGTGCCAGGCAAGGTCTGCAGGCTCCTGGGGGCCACAGTGGCATCTGATCAAGGCTGTGGGCAGAGCTGCCCAGATTCCATAAGACAGTTGGGTAAGCCAGCGCAGGGATTGGGGTGGCTCTATAAATTTGCTAAAACCATCTGAAGGATTGTAACACTGTACATATTATGCCTCGTTAGAGCTGTAAAAGGATACACATTGTGTCAAATGGTGATAAACGCAACAGCAAGATGAGAAAGAGGAGGGGGCTAGCGCTGATTGACTGTGTGTGTTTACATCTGTGCAGGAATCCCGGGACTGTTCAGCCAACCTCAGTCATGGTCTGAAGTAATGGTCCAGTTTCCTTGACTGGGCTGGGAGGAAGGGGTGTCTGCCCTGGGGGGTGGGACTCCCCTTCTCCCGGCCCCACCCTCCTCCCCAGTGGCCTTCTGGAAGGTTCACCCTGAGCCTCACAGCACCAGTCTGCTGCAGCCTCCGTTGCCCTGGAGACAGCGGTCTGTCTCCGTGGCGACAGTGGAAGGAGGACCAGGCAGGCAAGCAGGGCGCTGGCGGCCCAGGACAGGGTGTGTGAGGTCCTGGCTCAATAGTTATTAGGGGACAGGGGAGAGGAAGCAAGGAAGTCTTATCTCTGGCCATCTTGCAGACGGGGAGGTGGGGAGAGGCTTTCACACCTGCAGAGGTCAGAGCAGGTCAGATGGGGGTGACATGGGACTGCCTCGGTTCTCTAGGTGCAAGGTGTCAGTCAAGGCTGCCTCTTCTGCAGAAACCTTGTCCTCTGCGTGGCTTTTGTCAGCCTAGGCAACCCCAAGTCCTCTAGGCTAACTGCCGTCTCAAAGGCCCGTTATCCTCATTTGACATTTATCAGGTTCTAGTCCCAGATGATAATGGGAAGCTTATGTGAGCGTTTGGGGTTCACCCGCCTGGAGATGGATGAGCTGGCTGCCTGTGGCCTCCACAACCCATCCTCTGCTGATGTATGACTTTGGTCAGTTGGCTGCCCCTTGGGTGTCCACCTGAGGCCAGTGCTGGCGATCACCCACCTCCCCAAGCCAAAGTCCACTGTGATCAGCCCCTCCCAGGACTCAGCACTGTGGAGAAGGCTCCTGGATACAGGGAGGGGGCTGCCAACATGCAAGAGTATTAAGCTCTCTCTTGGTGGGGGCAGGGCATCCGAGATTGCAGGTGCAATGCTGCCAAGCCCAATTACGGTCTGTTCTAGACAAGCAAGGGCTACCATCCCAGCCTCCAGCCCCTGTTCCCCATCTATGCACACTCTCAGGAGGGGGATCCATTCTCTGAGGAAGCTTCAGGGGGGCTTCCTGTAGGAAGGAAAGGCAGCCATGGGGCCCCGCGTCTGAGCTGTGAAAACGTGTGTGCGTATGCGTGTGTGTTTTGACACGTGAAAACAGCTAAAATGTTAAAACAGTTTTTGAGAGGAGAGCTCTGAACAGGGTCTCACCAAAGATGGCCTCCTTACAGAACCCAAAATGGGGCAGTAGAGAGATCTGGGCGTGTGCCCGGGGCATGACTCTCACTTTCCGGGCTGCTTGAAGGTCCTGCCCTTCAGCCTTAGAAACCGGTCCCTGGCATCCCCATATACACCAACAGGATGTAGGACGGGTTGAGGTGGGATGAATTGTGAAACAGGGAAACCCCAATGAGGATACATGTTATGCAGAGAAGAGACCTGGCGGGCACACTGCAAATGTATGCAAATTACATCATCCAGGCTGGACCTCCTAGCCTGGGCAGCTTGCCGCTGTTTGACACCCCAAGGAGTCCCGGGAGATGAAACCCAGTTTCAACCACATCCACTGGACTCCCAAGCAACAGCTCTCAGCAGCAGTAACCAGTGCAAGAGAGGAGTCTGGGTGACGTCCTTGGGACTGGAGAGTCAGGGAAGGACTTGAATAGGGTGGTATTGTGTGTGTGTGTGTGTGTGTGTGTGTGTGTGTGTGTGTTCATCAAAACAGAAGTAGTTGCTGGGCATGATGACCACAACTTCAGTGCCCACCAGCACTGGGAAGCAAAGACAGATGTGGAGTATCTTAGTGAGTTCAAGGCCATCCTGGTCTACATAGCATATTCCAGGGCTACATGGTGAGACAGTGTCTCAAAAAGGCGTGGAGAAGCTGCTGGAGAGATGGCTTTCTGGTTAAGAGCACTCCTTCCTATTGCAGAGGACCTGGGTTCATCCCCAGCACCCACATGGGCTTTACAACTACCCAAAGCTCCAGTCCTGGGGATCTGATGCCATCTTACCTCTGTGGACAACAAGCATGCTTGTGGCTATATATATCCATGCAGGCAAAACCCCCTCACACAAAATAAAACAATTCGAATTTAGAATAAATTCTTTTTTTTTAAAAGAGTACTTATTGCTCTGGCAGAGGACCCTAGTTGGGCTCCTAGCACCCACCTTGGGCAGCTCACAACTGCCTGTTAAGTCCATCTCCAAGGGGACTAGTGCTTCTTAGGGGATTGAGGTTATCTGAATACATGTGCACACGTACACACACACACACACACACACACACACACACACACACACAAAACTATGTAACTTAATTTTTTGTAGTCTTTTTTGGTCAGGGTCTCTCTGTGTAGCCTTGGCCGTCCTGGAACTTCCTGTGTAGACCAGGCTGGCCTCAAACTTTCAGAGGTTTGCCTGCCTCTGCCTTCCAAGTACTAGAATTAAAGACATGCACCACCACAACTAGATAACTAAACATTAAAAAAAAATAGGTAAGGATAGTACTTGCCCTGGGCTCAATCCTTAGCACCACACGAAACAGGCATGGTAGTACGTGCCTGTAATCCCAGCCCTTGGGCAGTAGGAGCAGGAGGATCAGAAGCTCAAGATCATTTTTGGCTGCAAGGTAAGTTTGAAGCCAGACTGGACTACATGGGACCCTTTCTCAAAAGAGTGGTGTAGCTGGGTGTGGTGGCAGATGCATTTAACCCCAGCACTTGGAAGGCAGAAGCAGGCTGATCTCTGGGATTTTGAAAACAACCTGATCTACATAGCCAAGACTATTCGTTAAGACCCTGTTTCAAAATTGTGTGTGTGTGTGTGTGTGTGTGTGTTGATGAGATGGAAATAAACAAGTCTACAGGTTAGATTTGGGCCCCATGTTTGGGCTCTTCTTGAAAAGGTGGGTGGTTTTGGCTTAGAGCATCCTGCCCTACAGGACCTCTGGATCAGGAGCCAGACAGGTCCATGCAGCAGGCAGAGTTGTTGTCACAATTGGCATGTGGACTGCAGCACCATCTAGTGGTTGCTGGCAAACATTGATCATGGCTTATAACCCGATTTAAAGGACAGGGATGTTGGGATGGGGCTAGGTAGGAGTGGCCAGGGCTCAAGCGGCATTTCCCCTGCAACCATGAGCTTGGCCAGCTCCTCCTCCGCTGGGCTCTGCCCTAACAGCCTCTTGCTCTGCTCTGTGTCCCCAGGAATGGCTGAGCAGGTTTGGCTACCTGCCTCCTGCAGACCCAGCAACAGGACAGCTACAGACCCAGGAGGAACTGTCCAAGGCCATTACTGCCATGCAGCAGTTTGGCGGCCTGGAGACCACCGGCATCCTGGGTTAGTTTTTCGGGAGGCACCAGGAAGCTTCTTGGTCCCATCAGGGCTGTGCCAGCCTGGCAATACCCACCCTGGCTACTCAGGACCCTGAAATTGGCCACTGAGAACTCAGACTGGCCAGAGCCATGAATGTGAATGTTGCCTTAACCTGGTGGGGGTTAGGTGGGGCTTGAACACACCTGGCCTTGAGACCATTGGCTCTGAGGGGTCATGGGGTCTTCGTTGGGGAGGTAAAATGAGGTCTACCTGCTGACCTATGTCTGCCATGCAGATGAGGCCACTCTGGCCCTGATGAAGACCCCTCGCTGCTCCCTTCCGGACCTGCCCCCTGGGGCCCATACAAGAAGGAAGCGACAGACTCTGCCACCAACCAAATGGAGCAAGAGGAACCTTTCTTGGAGGTGCGTGGCCGGAGTGGGGGCTCCCCAGGATAGTGTCTCTCTGTCTTTCTACTACCCCGGGGGCCAGACCAGCTCAGAGAGGATCCCACCAGTGTGTAGACTGGATGGAGGGTGGACCAAGCCCTGAGATGCAGCCTGCCCGTGCCGTCTGGAGAGCTGGCGTTTCCTGAGTCCCCTGGACTTATCTGTGTTCATCTCCTGGGGACTAGAAAAAGGCAGATGATAAGGGAACACTGATGCCAAGGAGGGGCAATATTTTACCCCAGAGGGAGGTCCGTAAAGACCTCAGGGACAGCTGGCCTCTACTCTGACCCTGCCCCTAGGGTCCGGACCTTCCCACGGGACTCACCCCTGGGCCGGGATACTGTGCGGGCGCTCATGTACTACGCCCTCAAAGTCTGGAGTGACATCACACCCTTGAACTTCCACGAGGTAGCGGGTAACACTGCTGACATCCAGATCGACTTCTCCAAGGCCGACCACAATGACGGCTACCCCTTTGATGGCCCCGGGGGCACAGTGGCCCATGCCTTCTTCCCCGGTGACCACCACACGGCAGGGGATACCCACTTTGATGATGACGAGGCATGGACCTTCCGTTCCTCAGGTATGTAGGGGGTCAGTCCTGAGTATTTAGAACCCTGAGCCTGGGCAGCCCCTGTGGGCCCTGCAGACCCCACAGTAACACCCTGAACCTTTTAAAGATAGGTGCATCTGTAGTAGCTCACAACCGTCTGATTGTGGGGTCAGATTCCTTCTGGTGTGCACGAAGACAGAGAACACTCATATACATAAATACATGAATAAATAAATCTTTTTTAAAAAGGTGCAGCTGTCTCCCCCAGAACGAGTCCCAGGTTAGACTTAAATAGTTGAGTCCTACTCCACTCATAAGTTAGCTACTAACTGAGACCTGGTGGGCCGTTCTCATGATCTGATCCACCGAGTGTCTGCAGGTGGCTTGGCAAACCAGCTAATTCTCTGCCCAGTGCGCTGAAACCCAGATCTCTCAAGTCTTGGGGTGACAGCTATTGTATTTGAGCCTGGAAAATCCTGCCAATCCTGGGATGTCTCCACTATGGTCAGACACTAAACAGGCTGGCTTCCATACTGTGGAAGTGTAAGAGACCCCTGGGAAGCCTCTTCTGCCACACAGGGCCTCCATCAGAGCCCAGCATGATCTGAGCAGGTCTGCAGTACTCACGTGGCTAGCTGGAGTTCCCAGCACAGCCAGGATTCAGGGACCCTCTGAGCACCGGCTCTGTATTCCAGCCCCATCATCAGTGACGGGGTCCTGTCCTCCCCGGCTCATGCAGCTTCTGTGTCTCCAGATGCCCATGGGATGGACCTGTTTGCAGTGGCTGTCCATGAGTTTGGTCATGCCATTGGTCTGAGCCATGTTGCTGCCCCAACCTCCATCATGCAACCGTATTACCAGGGCCCTGTTGGTGACCCACTCCGCTACGGGCTTCCCTACGAGGACAGGGTGCGTGTCTGGCAATTATATGGTGAGTGTCCCTAAAGCCCAGTATGGACCACATGGAGGGCGGTGCTAGGAACAGATGCCCCAGGTAGTTGTATGTTCTGTTTATGGCTGTGCCCTCTTAGTCTAGAACTCTGTGGGCACGTGACATCTGCTGGAAACAGAACAATGGAGAGAGGAGAGGAGCCCAGAGTGTGGGACACAGGTCTCGGCCTTCTAGTGCTGTTCCCCCTGGTGCGTAGAGCCCCAGGGATGTCAATCAGTCCCTCAAAGAGCCTTGGCAGCAGTAAAGATAGATCCAGGCCTTCAAAGCACCAGGTCTGTGCTAAATTGGCCATCTAATTACATGACTCTAAGGGAGGAGGAGTCCTTGGTGGGCTGGGGTCAGGCAGCTTGTTCCGGATAGCTCATAAGAATGAAAGAACATCCCTACGAGATTCAGAAGAAGCAGTTTTCCCAGGATAGCCCATAAGACTATGAAGATATCCCTGTAGGACCAAAAGGCAGGCACTTTTCCCAGAATAGCCCACAGGACCAAGAGGTAGAAAGCTTGCCAGGGTCGATCTGTGAGAGTGAGAGGCAGGCAGCTTGCCTGGTATTGCCCCACAGGAGTATAAACAGCCAAAATAGGACCAGAATCTGGTCCAGGGCTGCTCCCAGGTCACATCTGGAAATAAGTAGAGGTGTCTGCCCCTATGTTCATCCAAGAGATGGTACTCTGAATGGGGTGGGAGAGGTGATGTTTAATATACAAAGGTGATGTTTAATATACAGAAACATTTTCCTCCCCAAATAGAGCCAGCCTGGCCCCCATCCTGCCTCTAGCTTCATTCTGCGCTCCCCTAATCTGCTTTTCCATGCCCCATCTCCCCACCCCATCTGTGTGGAGTTTTTGTTGTTGCTGTTTCGGTGGTGGTGGTGGTTTTGTTTATTTTGCAGAATTTTCTTTCTTATGTGTGAGTGTCTGAATATATGTCCATGCACCACACGCATGCAGGTGCCCACAGAGGTCAGAAGAGGGCATCAGACCCTCTGAAACTAGAGTTTCAGGCAGTGTGGGTGCTGGGAACTGAAATCAGGCCCTCTGCAAGAGTCCCAAGCACCCATAACTACTGAGCTGCCTCTTCAACCCTGTGGGTCACTCCTTTTTATGTGTATGAATTTCTTGCCCTGTGGGTATGTGTGTGCACCACATGCATGCCTGCTGCCCCATGAAGTGTGGAAGAGGGCGTTAGATCCCTTGGAGCTAGAGTTAATGGACAGTTGTGAAGTGCCATGGGGGTGCTGGGAACCAAACCCAGGTCCTCTGCAAGAGCAGCTGGTGCTCCTAACGGCTGAGCCACCTCTCCAGCCCCAGTGCTGTTTCTAATGCAGTAAAATCCCTCATCTCCACGTGTGTCACAGGGCTGTTCAGGCGCCACCCTACCTAGGTCCACAACTTTTGCCACCCTGAACTAACCCCAAGGGACTGTCTCTGAGGATTGCCTGAGGTGTGACACTCGGAGGAAAGGGAGCCATGCAGAATGAGGCTTTCTGTGGCTAGTGGGTTTGTGTGTGTGTGTGTGTGTGTGTGTGTGTGTGTGTGTGTGTGGTTTTGTTTGTTTTGTTTGTTTTCCCCAAGTGTGGTATTTTCAAGGTTTCTCCCCGACCGGAGTCAGGCCTGGTTCTTTTCCATGGCTGAATGAACTCAACATTGAGCACAGGGTTACTTCCCTGTCAGGCTCTTGTGACTAGCGCTGTGGACCTTGGTGCGGAATTCTTGTGGATCACCTGGCTTCCATCTTTCAGGGGTGTCCACCCAGGAGCGTGGTTGTGAGGGACAGTGATGCTCTCCACAAGTTCTTGGGGCACAGTATAGTTCACAGGACTGCTGCTGTGGTCTGCCCCACTTAGACACCCATCTGGCTGAATGAGCAGAACCTGGGGCCCCCAGCCTCACAGCCCAGACTGGCATGCCCAGGGCCGCAGGATAGGCTGGTAAGACTAAGGCCCTGGGTTGAACACACACTTTCTGTCTCCGCAGGTGTGCGGGAGTCCGTGTCCCCTACTGCACAGCTGGATACTCCAGAGCCTGAAGAACCACCCCTCCTGCCGGATCCCCCCAGCAATCGGTCTAGCACCCCGTAAGCCCTGTCCCTTGTCACATTACCTTAGCCAGCCTGGCCTAGCTCCCTGCTGTCCCTACCAAGCACATAATACCCAGTATAGCCTGGGATCCTGAGGAAGGCATCGCTGTATGTGCTGACTGGGCCCAAGGGGCACTTTCTTCTCTTAGACCTCCTAATAGGAGATGGGACGGGAAAGGACCCGCTACCCCGTGGAGCTACAATGAACCTCAAATAGTCCCTCTTCTATAGCCTGGTTCACAAAGCCCAGGACCTGGGGGCTAGGACATCTTGCAAACAGTGGCTTGTTTACTGCCAGTCCCTCTGCAGAGCTGACTGAGAACTGTGCTTATTCAGACAGTTCCCCGGCGCACATCTGTGCTGTCCCTGGGACTTGGGCTCTCAGTACAGCAGTGCACAGTGCACACCTTTTGTTTCTCAGCCTGTCCCTTCTCTTGTCTGACCCCAACCCCCACACCCTGGCCTCCTTGCTGTGCCCACACTCATCTACAGTTCAAGTGCTGGAATTGTAGGTATGAGTCAATATGATCAACCCACTGTTATTTCCTATCTGCTGGAGTGTGTGTGTTTCTTGTGTTGTTGGTACTTTTTGGTTTGGTTTGGTGTTTGAGATAGGGTCTCATGTATACTAAGATGACTTCAGACCCCCTGTGTAGCTAAGGATGACGACAGCCTTGACCCTCTCATCCTCTGTTTTCCAAGTGCGGAGACTACAGGCGTGTACCACTAATCCAGGTTAATGCAGTGCTGGGAGTTGAATCTTGAACTTTGTGCAAGCTAGGCAAATACTCATCCCCAGTGTGTGTGTGTGTGTGTGTGTGCGCGCGCGCGCGCGCGTGCACATGCGCGCATGTGCATGCATATGTGATTGTGCATGTGTGCACGCACACACACACATTTGGTGTGGGCACACAGTGTGTATGGAGGTCAGAGGACAGCTGGTGGGAACTGGCTCTCTTCTTCCACCATATTGATTCAGAGACTGAACTCTGGCTATCAGCCTTGACAGCAAGTCCTTGTAATGAACTGAGCCACCGCACTGACCCTCTGCAGATTCGTTTCAGGTAGGGTCTTGCGGTGTAACCCTGGCTGGCCTGGAACTTGCTGCATGGCGTAGGCCAGCTTCAAAATCATGAACACCCTGCTTCTGCCTCCTGCGTGCTGGCGTTCAGATATGAGCTGAATGAAACAAAGCCACACGCTTGGCTTTGCTGTTTCTTCTTTTTCTTTTCTCTTTCATTTTTAAGTGATAACTGAACCCAGGACATTCTATCACTGAGCTATATGTCCCTGCAAGAATCATTTCTCTCCTACCAACCCCTCCCACCAAGCTCTCTAGGTCACCCATGTGTGACACTGCCGGAGGGTTCTGCGTTGTGACAAAGGGAGAGTGTCCTCATGCATGGCACACTACTGTGTGTGGCCCTGGCAGGTGGTTTGCTGGGAAGCCCTCTGCCACAGACCCTCAGGACTGGCCGTTTCTCAGCAAATGGACCACGCTGTCCTCAGGGCTCCTCACACTCGCTGTCCCTGACACAGCTCTGCTCTCCGTTCCCTTTGTGTCGGGTGATGCTCTGGGGCTCATGTTTGCATACTTAGCATTGTGGTCGACAGGACCCTCTCAGTCTCGGGCGTGTAACATGGTTCTCCTGTCTGCAGTGTGCATCAGTGAACACTCACACCCCGACTCCTACCCACGGGGCTCTGTGTGCTGAGACACTGACCTATCTGGGAAGCTGAGAAGCCGTTCTGCCCTTCCATCAATTTTAAGGGTTTTTAAAAATTTTGTGTCTGTGTGTGGCTTCGTGCATGGTCCTATAGTGCCTACAGAGGCCAGAGTCGCTGGATCCCCTGGAGCTGGAGTTACAGGCAGTTCTGAGCTACCCAGTGCGAATGCGAGGACCCAACCTGGGTTTTAACCACTCAGCACTTCCCCCAGCTCCTTTCCCTCTCGCTTTAGACAAGGTCTTACTGTGGAGCCCGGTGTTGTATGACTCCATAGGGAGTTATAAAAACATTTCTTTACCCTAGATAAGGCCCCCACAGCAGACCAAAGAAAGGATTTTAGTCTAGGATAGTGAGCCAGTAAGTTTTCCAGGGCTACTCACAGGAGCAAGCATGAGGGTTACTTCCTATAAGAGTATAGGTGATGCAAAGACAGCTTCGTGACGGAAAAGCCCACCCCAGGCTGAGTGAGAACTGAAAAAAGCTGTATCCTTGAAACTCCTGCATGACTGGCAGGTAGCCAGTTGTGACATCTCCTCTGCCCCAGCCATCTTACGTAACCTTAGGAAGGGGCCTGTGACTCTTGTAAGTTTCAGGAACTTTTCCTGAGACTTAGGAGTTTTGTTTCCCTCCTAAGTCGTAAGGGCTGTCCCTCCTAGGAATGTTTTTCTTTCCCAGGCAATTGAAACCCAACACCTGAGTTGACCAGACAATAGTGATCCCCCTGCCTCAGCCTCCTGAGTACAGGACTGTAGGCCTAGTGTGGCCACAAGCCCGACTGAAGCTCACATTCTTTGCTTTTGTTTTGTTTGTCATTGTTATTTGTTCGTTTCGGGTGCTGTTGTTATCGTCTGGTGTTTTTAGGTTTAGGGGAGTTAACTTTGGGGTTTTGAGTCAGTCTCATATAGCCCAGGCTAGCCTCCGACTCACGATGCAGCTTATAGCCTTATGGGGCCCTCATTCTAACTGCCCTTTCTTGCCTGGTGAGCTCCGTCTACCATGCGGACACAGGGTTATTGTGGGTCCTTCCAGGATGCTCCCCCTCATGATTCTGGCAGCCGTAGCTCAGCCGGCTGCTTTCCCTCTCAGACCCTCTCACGTTCTGCCTTGCAGGCCCCAGAAGGACATGCCTCATAGGTGCACTGCCCACTTTGATGCCGTGGCCCAGATCCGAGGTGAAGCCTTCTTCTTCAAAGGTAACCGACCCTGGGGGACCCTGTGGAATGGAAGGACAGATCCCCATAGCCAGGCTCCTGCAGCCACCTTCCCTTCCATCACCCAGGCAAGTACTTCTGGCGGCTGACCCGGGATCGGCACCTGGTGTCCCTGCAGCCAGCTCAAATGCATCGCTTTTGGCGGGGCCTGCCGCTGCACCTGGACAGTGTGGATGCCGTGTATGAGCGTACCAGCGATCACAAGATTGTCTTTTTCAAAGGTGAGTGAGCTTCTCTCCTGGGCCACAGCTGGCCATGGCCTCCCCTTGTGCCATCTGACCTGCCTTGGCCTCCCCTGCACCCTGCCAACCCTTGGCTGTAACCTTGCACCTCCAGCCTGGTTGAGCGAGCAGTTTGCTCCACCAGTCTGAAGAGCAGTGTACTCCTTGGATGTGTATGGAGGCCTACTGTCGTCTCATCCTGTAGGGGGCACTGCAGATACACACAGCAAGCCAAAAAAGAAAAAAAAAAGGAAAATCTCTGCTGGGGCAGCGGAAGTTGGGGGTGAGGTAGGGTGTGAAGAGCTCCTCCACAGGAGAGAGTTTATTCAAAGAGGCAATGGGAGAGAACAAACAACGGCAGGCGAAGTCTATCTAGGGACCTGCATTGAGCAGAAACTCCAAGAACAGGGTCCAGGTCAGGTGAGCCAGTGTGAAGACCCCCAAGGCAGAAACATCCCTTCTGCGTGCAGAGAACTAAGAGAGAGGCCACAGGGGCCCCAGAGAGGCCATGAAATGCAAGAGGAACTGTGAGGCCACAACCCCTAGCAGCTGCCTCAGTCTAGGCCACCCTACCCTGTCCCTAACTCGGAAGCAAGGCTCCTAGCCTTCACTACTAGCCTTGGATGGGCTGTGTCTCTTCCGTCCGCCTCTATCCCACAGAAAGGGAAAAGAGACCTGGGCCAGGAAGGCAGCACATTCCTATAATCTCAGCACTCGGGAAGCTGAGGCAGGAGGGTTGCTGCAAATTCCCAGCCTGCCTGGGTTACATACTAAGACTGTTTCCCAAAACTTTGGGCGCTGAGCGCCTAGGGATATCATTCCATCGGTTGAGTACTTGCTTAACGTGCACAAAGGCATTGCACGCACGGGGTGCATTAATCCCAACACTTGGGAGTTAGAAGCAGGGGGATTATAAATTCAAGGTCATCTTTAGCCGGTTGGCAAGTTTGAGACCAGCCTAAGTTAGGAAGGAAGAAGCTAAGGCAGGGGGAGGAGGGAAACACGTGTGAGGTGTGAGCCTCCTGGGCCCATGCACAGGGAGACATGGACAGACAGAAACCTGGGGTTGGTGTGAGCAGCGGCTCGCCCTTAGCTCAAAGTTGCCACCATTCTTAGGTCACCCTCCCAGCTCAGGTCCCTCTGAGGCCACTGAGCCAGCTTGGCCTCAGGTCACTTGACTCGATGCCGTGATAAAATACCCGACAGCAGCAAATAAGGTTTTGTTGTGACTAACAGTTCCGGTCCAGCATGTTAGGGAAGAAATGGGTGGCAGGAGGATGAAACAGCGGGTCACAACCAGTCACGTCGTCCCCCTTAGTCGGGGAAGATGGAGCTGCTGCTCAGCTCACTTTCTCCTTTTTATTCCGTCCGGGACCCCAGCCCGTGGGACAGTGCTGCCCACATTCAGGGTGGGTCTTCCCACCTCAGCCCACTCGAGATTAACATCCCTCATCGGCACGCCCAGAGGCTGGATTCTACCTGCTATCAAGCTGACAGTGTTAATCATCATCGTGCCTTTCCTTTTACCCAGACAGGGTCTCACCGTGTAGCTCTGGCTGGCCTAGAGTTGACTGTGTATCCCCAGGGTGGCCAGTATTTTTTTTCTTCTCTGGGACTTTCAGTTGAGACTGAGCCGAGAACCCCAATACCAGTTGTTCCTAAGCACTGCTGCCCACCCAAGCCAATGAGGTTACAGCGACTGTGCCTTCATCTAGTCCATAGACACCCACTCCTGCATCACCAGGGTCCCAGCCAGGATCTCCCTTACATGGTGGTGTCTTTGGTCTCCAATCTAGAGTACTCTCTCGGGCCTTCAGTATCTACCCACCCCAGGTTTTACCCCTTGTGTGTCCTGTGTGTCCTGTGGATCAGTAATAGCACCCACGGTGTCCTGACCCATCCCATTTGTTGATGGTTTGGACATACTGTTTCCACTCTGGAAACAGCAAGAGCCACCTGAGCATCTTGCCCTGAGTTCACCCCACACACTGGTACCCCTGGATGGAGTCTCTCTGGTCCCAGCCCACACATCTTTGTTCCCATGGAACCCAACGGTTCTTCAGCATCTTGGTTTATAAAGTCTCACAAAGAGACCTGCATCTCACTTGTAATTAGGCCTCAGACTGAATGCCTTCTGCCATAAGATGGCCATACCTGGCTTAGGTCGGTGGCTCGGTTATTACGGCACGTGCTTAGCACATATGAAGACCTGGGTTCAGTCCCTAGAAGCCCATAAACAAGGCATGGTGGTACCTGCCTTTAATCCTAGCATTCAGGTAATGGAGGCCAGAGGGTCAGAAGTTCAAGGTCACCCCTTAGGCTACGTAGTGAGTTTGAGACCAGTTTGGGCCGTAGGAGACTCTGTCTCCAAACGGGGGAGGGAACGTTCCTACCCTTCATACATAACAGTCATAGAGCAGGGTAAGTTGTCTTGGTTCCTTGTCTCTCAGTGACTGCCAGAATAGGAGCTGATTCTCAGATGCACACCAAGACGTATGTAGTAGGTGCTCATTAAATGTCAGACAGGGCTCCTCCTTGACTTGGTGACATAGGGTAACTACTCTGTACAGCCCCTTGGGTGAAGATGGGGGACACCCATGAAAGTCAAGACTGGAGCCTTTGCTGCAGCCTATGGCTCTTTCTCTCACCACCAGGAGACAGATACTGGGTGTTTAAGGACAACAACGTAGAGGAAGGGTACCCGCGACCTGTCTCCGACTTCAGCCTCCCGCCAGGTGGCATCGATGCTGTCTTCTCCTGGGCCCACAATGACAGGACTTATTTCTTTAAGGACCAGCTGTACTGGCGTTATGATGACCGCACACGGCGCATGGACCCTGGCTACCCTGCCCAGGGCCCCCTGTGGAGGGGTGTCCCCAGCATGCTGGATGACGCCATGCGCTGGTCTGATGGTGAGCGCCAGGCAGGGGACAGTGCTGTCCAGCATATTTCCTTGACTGTAGATAGGGATTGTGATGGGGCGTGGGGGCGGGATTTGCTAAACCGCACTTAACCTGTCGTGAGCTCTGAGGGGTTCAGGACCTCACCCCTCTCCTCCCTCATGGGCTCTGCTCCCTTCTGCCACCCGCCCTGACCTCCTACTTTTCACTCCATAAACACACCGGACTTCCAGCCTTTGTACATTTTCCTTAGAGCACCTGTACCCTACTTGTAGCCTCCCCTCCAACACCAAAAGAGATGCACGCAGAACCGATGCTGGGCAAACTCCAGCAAGGAAGAGTGGAAGTTGACAATCTGTCCCTGTGTCCCAGAGTCTCCTCCAGATGCCCAAGTCAGGCTCATGCATGGCCCAGACAGCCTAAGATGTCCTACCTCTGCCCACCCACCCACCCCCAGCCCCCGCAGCTCTATTCAGAAACCGCAGTTCTATGCAGAGCCTCCCTGTGTCTGAGGGACCAGCTCAGCCACCCTCTTGTACCCTACAGGTGCATCCTATTTCTTCCGAGGCCAGGAGTACTGGAAGGTGCTGGATGGCGAGCTGGAGGCAGCACCTGGGTACCCCCAGTCTACAGCCCGGGACTGGCTGGTGTGTGGCGAGCCGCTGGCAGATGCAGAGGAAGTCGGGCCTGGACCCCAGGGCCGCAGTGGGGCCCAGGACAGCCTAGCAGTCTGCTCCTGCACTTCAGATGCACACGAGTCTTCATCGCCATCTCTACTGCTGTTGCCGCCACTGCTGTGGGGCGTGTGGACCTCAGTCTCCACAAGGGCATCCTGAGGGCAGTGCCGGCTTTGCGGATCAAGGAGCCGAGGAGGGCAGGGACATACCGGCCAGTAGTCAGCAGGACTTGTGCTCCAAGCGCCCGGTCCTTCCTTCCTTCCTTCCGCCAAACCCAGGGGTGCTGTGCCCTCTGCTGGAGTAGCCTCCAACTGGGACAAGAAGTCCCACCAGTGGCATCCATGTGCCCTCCCCGCCTGGAGCAGCCATAGGCGGTGCTCCTTCCTCTTCTGCACACCATGCTGCTTCTTCGCACCTTACTGGGCTGCTCACACCTGGCTGTCACATCCCGGGGATGCCTTGTCCGCACCTGAGCAGCTCTGATGTCAGCTGCAGGTGGGCTGATGGGGACAAGGGGAGGTCCTCACAGTGTCCATAGGGGCCACGGCCCCGGTTTCACAAGCGAGTTGATGGCCCAACGGGGAACAGAGTGGGGACAGGGTACCTGCCAGCCGTCTGATCCACTGCCATTTGCAGCAGCTTGAGCCACATCTGCCACTGCAGAGGACCAGTCACACTCAGGATCTACAGATGCTGGCTAGGCGCCTCGCTCCAACCGTCAGGAGCAGTTGCCTCGCTTCATCTTAGACGAGCTGTTCTTAAGTGGAGGCGACGTCCTGTTATCTCCCTCTGTGTGGCCAGGAGAGAACTGTGGGTCTCCCCGGGGTGCTGTGGCTTGGGGGTGTGCCTGTAGAGACATCTCTCCTGCCCATTGCTTCCACAGAATGCCCCCATATGGTTCTGGGCTGAGACCCTGCAGCTTAGGCTTGTGGCTGTCCTGGCATCAAAGTGGGGGTTCAGTTAAGGAACGGTGGCTGGGTTACCCCAGGCCCTGAGTAGGGGAATGGCAACTTGGCAGGTGGCGCACAGGGGGACTGGGAAGGGGCAGCTGCAGGGATACTCAGCACGGCCAGGTTAAGAGTAGTGTCCTGCAGGGCCATGATGATGTCGCCTCCTGGTCTGCCCTGGCCTTGGAGATGGAGGAGCTGTGGAATAATTGCTGTTCTGAGGGACAGACCTTCATGGGTCCATGAAGAAAGAGCTGGTTCTGGGGCGGGATGGGCCTGAGGGACACACACATACAGCCCAGGGGCGGAGCCACCCATGTAGGCGTGGATGTATAGTAGGCAGCTTCTGCCTTTGGACATGTGATGACACACCCCTCCCCGACTGGTCCCATCTCAGGTAAGAAAGGCTTCTGCACACCCGCCTCACACGTCACATACAGGGCACTGGCGCCACTCCCTCCTAGCCCAGGATCGAGCATGGTCGGGAGGAGTGAGCAGCCCACCCCATCCTACACCCATCTGCCAGGCTAGACAGGACAGAGTGGGGGTCTGCGGTGTCATAGGGGCCACCCCACTCTGTCCTCTGTCACAGCACGCTCCTATGATGTCCCATGTTGTCCACCAGCCTGCAGAACACAGCCGTCCAGTACGGTAGTGAGAAGAGTCCCAAGGGCCCTTGTCACATAGCGCTGAAAGTCAGGCCTGCAGGCTGGAGCCGTCCAGAGGCTGGTGTCTCTCTCATTTTAAAAACCCAAACTCTAATAAAAATTTTTCTACACTGGACAGGTGACAGTTCAGTGGTGGGGCACTTGGCTAGCGTGCCCAAGGCTTTGGGCTTGATCTCCAGTACAAAAACTTGTTTGTGTCTCTAGTCTTGAGTGAAACAGTCAGCAGGCTTAGAGTTCTCTGAACCACCCCTCCCTCCATTGCTGCAGCCAGGGGTCTCCCAGGGAGAGTAAATGAGGGAGGTACCAGTGCTCTGGCTTCTGGGCAGTGTGTGTAGCTGGACCCTTGTGTTTCATGATTTGATTCACAGCCCTATACAGAGGCTGGGGAGAGAAAATAAGAGTGTCTACTCCAGCCCCAGGTCGTTGGGTATGATGAAGTCTCTAGACGCACACTGTCTCGTGTGTCCTATAGAACATGACTCCTGAGGGCCATCAAATCCCAGGTCGTCACATTTTGAGACTCCCTCACGGTCTCCATGTGTCCCAACCACACCTTCTCTGGGCAAGGATCTAACCCAGTGCCACATTTCCCACTCAGTTGCCTGCCAACCAGGCACTGCTACCTGGTGCCTGACACTATAGGTTCTGGTTAACATTCCTGAAGCTTCCTAAAGCCACATCCAGCTCTTGTCGTGCAGCAGCATCCAGCATGATACCACGTGGCATCCTTTTCTAGACAAACCTCTGGTTAAAAAAAACCAACAAAACAAAACACATTTCACTTGCAATTCTGATTTGTGTGCTCTGAGTCCTGGGCTGAACTGACCATCTGCACTCACATGATGACCAGCCCGTGACCATGGTGAAACCCTAGGAAGGTCTGAGGCCTGTTACCACCTAGTGAGGGTCCAGTACCCAACAAAGGTAGTCGTGGACTCTTGGGCCTTCTTTGGCCTTACGAAAAAAACGTGTGTTCTGTGCTTGGGGGAACAGTTCAAGGTTCCCCACCATGTAACTGCAAGGGCCAGGTTACAGTCAATCCAACTCCCATTTTGGATCAGAGAAAAGGTATAGCAACTTTTTTTTGTTTTGTTTTTCAAGACAGGTTTCTCTGTGTAGTCCTGGCTGCTCAGGACTCGCTCTATAGACCAGGCTGTCCTCGAACTCAGAGATTCACCTGCCTCTGCCTTCTGGGTGCTGGGTTTAAAGGTGTGCACCACCACTGCCAGGCTGACACTTAGCTGTGTTCAGTTAACATGTGAACTTGGATTAAGCACACACCCCAGAGACCATCACTGTGATCCGCCTCTCCCAGTACTGCCATAAGCAGAACCACTCAGAACCATCACCACAGTCCGCACCACTCGAGGACCAGCTGCTCCACCCTCCCAGGTGGCTCAAGGCCTCAGAGCTGCGCATCTGCTGGCGATCAGCTCAGGTGCTGAGACCTGCAAGAAGGGCCAGCTTTGTGTGACACTTGGTCTCATCTGGCAGGAACCGGAGTCTGATGGACCCTGGGGCTTGTTCTTCACTTTTTTTTTTAGATTTATTTATTTATTATGTACACAGTGTTCAGCCTCCATGTATGCCTGCAGACCAGAAGAGGACGCCAGATTTCATTACAGATGGTTGTGAGCCACCATGTGGGTTGCTGGGAATTGAACTCAGGATCTCTGGAAGAGCAGTCAGTGCTCTTAACCTCTGAGCCATTTCTCCAGCCCCTTGTTCCTCGCTTCTGTAGGTTCCCACGGGCATCCTGAGATACTAGAAAGACCAAAGAGATGACAACAGGGCAGCTTGTGCTTTTGTCCAAGCTTCCTGTGGGGAGGTCAGGACACCCAGTACCTGAGTGTGCATGTCCCCCTCTGCCCTTCCCTGGAGAGCCTTGCAATATATGCCAAGTAGCACTGGGTTCCCACGAAGGTTTGTGTTTGCTTCTCTCGACTGTTAAGTTGTTTTCACAGTTCCAAATATCCAGAACTTTATTCAAAATGCATGGTGCCTCCAAAATAGGCCCCCCAATCCCTTTAGGATGCTCTGAGGCCTCACTCCTCCTTAGGGTTCATGGGCAGGCTGCCAAGGCACATCCTGGAGCTTGTTAGAGACATGGACTCCCAGCCATATTAAAATCCATAGATCCAGAACCTGATTCTGCTGAGGCTCCAAGTATGCAGGTGGCTCCAGGCTGTGGAGAGTCGGGACTCATGTTTTCTGTATACTGGCATCTCCTGAAAACTTCTGGGTGACCTGTCTTCTTGTAGATCTGCTAGTCCCAATAGTTGGGGTCCAAGATCTCCTGGACATCCAGGGCCAGCATGTGGAAGGCAAAAAGGCAATTAAGAGCCAGACACCTGTGCCAGCCACGGTCACTCTGCTTCAAGGGTGGTCATTTGGGGGACCAGCTTTGAATAAACTCAGGTAGACCCGGCATGCTTGTTTCCACTCAGGTGTCTGGGTCCTTCCACTCTACTCAGAGCAGAGAAGCAGCTCCCCAGAACTGTCAGCCTTGGCTCCCGAAGTTCCCAGTGCCTGAGAGCTGGACTAGCAGAGTGTTGTTAAAATTCCTTCCTGGTGGGGACAACGTAAGCAACATCTGTCCTTTGTCTGGAGGTTCCAATGACAAACTGAGGCACAGTTCCACCAAAGTTCACTTGTGGGAACCAATGAGTTTATTGGGGTTCATTTCAGAACATAGGTAAGGGGTGACTTACAGGGGTGTGGGTGCTCTTCTGTCCCAAAGGCCGCAGTGAAAGTCGACTTCAACAGGGATGAAGAGATGATGGCTGCCCTACAGCACCATAGATGGAGCTCCCTTCCCCTGGTGTTCCCAGCCTATGTATGCTAACTCCTTTCTGATGCCACATGCAACTTAAGGCAGAGTTGTATATAAAACAGGTTGTAGGAAGTGGCTGGATTCTTAGGAGAGGGTCTTGCAACTCCCCATCTTTCCATGGGGTGTAAAGGGTCAGTAAACCCAGCAGGAGTTATACCCTTTTACAACGGAGTGCAGCTGAACTCCCCAAGATGGTGGTTGCTTGGCTCTGAGGGTAGCCACATACCACACACACCTAGAAGCTAACAACTCTAGGCACTGAGTTATTTAAGTGCTTGGCTAATAGGACCCTACCTAAAGGTTTATTGCTGTAGGATTTAGCCAGCAGTCCTTGGGAGCTCTTGTAATCCTCAGCTTTCAACAGTAGCAGAAGCAACAGGCTAGTGCTACAGCTCCCAAACAGCCTTCCAGTGCTGGGACTCTCTGCCCTAAGGTGACTGGGCCAGTGAGCCAAACAGCCTGCTCATAAACTCAAAAGGGGTGTGGCCAGGGTGATTCAGCCAATCATAGTGAACCGTCCTGTAAATGAAGGACTGTGCTTGCACCAATCAAAGGCCTTAGGCTGGACCAGCAGGGTAGGGCTCCCCATCTGGCCTGAGAGAGGATAGCTGTAGGGTAAACAAGGTCCTCTAGAATGCAGAGACTTGTGTTGGCAAAAAGATCCAGTGCAGGCTGTTGAAACCAGCTGTGACTGGAACAGTGCTTTTGCAGTCAGAGTGGTGCACACTGGCAGCTGCGGCTGCTGTGCGGCTTCCTGGAGGTAACTGGGGAGCATGCAGAGGAAGATGTGTGTGTGTGAGAGAGAGAGAGAGAGAGAGAGAGAGAGAGAGGAGCCCCACAGTCAGACTTGACTTCCACAAGCAGAGATGGTTAGATGCTTATGGCCAACTTTGTCATGAACGGTCTTCTTAAAAGTAAGGATTAGCCTGCACAGATGGAGCTGACTTTCATGGACTTGTGTGTGTGTGACCCAGGCACTGGAGCAGCCGAGGAAAGCACACACAGTCCCCAGGGAAGGTTGTGACAGGTCCTAGGGTGAGTGACAGAAGAAGAGGACCCACTGATGCTGCCCAAACATTGATCAGGTAACTTGATCATTGAGCAGTTGGCTCGGTAACCTCTGTGGCTCCCTCTCTCTGCCTGCTTCTACATTCCCCGAGAGAGGACCGGCCATCTCCAACACTAGCTGCAACCCTCCACCCAACATGGAGGAGCAACAGGCAGGGAGACAATGGTCCTGAAGTGTAACCTTAGAAACACACCTGAACGTGCATCCTTAGCTAGGTTCCTGTGGTCCTTCAGGGACTCTCTCAGGACACATAAAGGTCACGAGGACATTCAGAAAGCAGAAGCAGTCAACTGAGTGAGGGATACAGATTGCATCCCTTGCCTGTATGTAAGACAGTGCCCCTGTGACACTAACTGGGTGGACAGTTGTTCTCAGGATGGAGAGGTGAGCTGTCAGCAGCTCTGGGGGAAATAATCCCTTGTAAAAGAGTGTTTGGTGTGTTCATAGCTGCGGCACTGACTTCATGCAGCAGACTCAGCCGTGTGCAGTTTTAATGCCCAGCTGGACAAAAGGCAGACTAGCTGACACCCCTCCTTCAGCTATCGGCTCCCCACTGCGGTGTCTGGCCTGGGGTGCATACTGAGAAGCTGTCCCCAGCCCCTGGTCACATCTCTCTGTGTAAATGGACGAAACATCTCAGTCCCTGAATTCCCCCATGTGGTGTCAGAGACCAAGAAATCCAGAGCTGCTGGGGAGAGCCACGCCTGTAGCTTACAAATAGAGGGACCAGCATCACAGAGGATGTGTGCTAAGGCTTGTCATGATGGCACTGCTCACGATGCCCAACAGGAGAAACAAAACTAATAATGCCACATCTGCAGTGTGCCCTTACGCTGGGGCATAAACACCAAAGCAACAGTTTCCAGCTTCTTCCCCATGCCGCCAACTGTTGTCGGTTCCGTTTTCACCTTTGAATTTGTGACCTCCAATCACTTCTAGGAAAACAAGTCTCACTACTGAAAATCCCAGCTTGTCTGGACTCCCCAGCTTGACTTCCCTTCTCCAGCTTGTCGGGGACCCTCTGTGCAGGCTGCTGTCCATCTCTTGAGTTCCCTCACCTGCCTGGAACTGGTTGCAGTCACAGATGGAAGGCTGTCAGTGCCACGGACACACCCTGGAGCTCTGGGGCTGGGCTGCATATCCCGGAGTCCATCCCTCTGCAGGAGCTTACAGCCTCCTGGATGTAGCTGGATACATTGTATCCCAGAACAAAGACACAACCCAGCGTCCCTTGCAGCAAGGCACCATCATGTAACCATGGACTGTCCAATGGATGAGAGAGGAGATAGCAGGTAGCACCTCCCAGTCACTGCATGCCCTGGAGGGAGCGGGATGCCCAAGAGTTGGATCATGAGGAGGAGAGAGGATTGGCCAGGGTAGGTGATACAAAGCAGTAGAGAGCCTGGGACTCGAACATAGGGCAGCAGTAACACAACGCGGACCAGCATGTGCCTGATTGCTGATGACAGAGGTGTGTAGACGGAAGTTTCCTTCCCGCCCGGTCCATTCTGTTGAAGACACGCTTACCTGGGACTCTGTTCCTGCAGGAGTTCCACCTCTTGATGCTGCTCCCCATCTCCCCACCCCCATCCCCTTGTACACAAATCCCCAGCCCCATCCCTCAGTCTAGATGTTTGTCATCTCACAGTGTTCCATCCACCCCAACTTTGTTCCACTGTTGTGCTGGGCACTAACTCCACAACAGGCTTTACGTCTTGCCTCGGAGTTACAGCTAGGAACTCCAGGTCCTTTATGTGCACTGTGCATGGCTGTTCTGTCCAGTTCACGGGTGGGGGGAAGTGAAGATACGTGTGTGTAGCATCAACTGAGGGATTCTTCCAGGAAGTTTCTCTCATCCCCTGAACTCCACCATGCTGTAGAGCAGGAACCCCACTCTATCCAGCTCCCTTGGCCAAGGCCTGGTCACGTGACTGCTTCGGGACCAGTGGATGGGGAAGATTCCCTGGGAGGTTAGTAGGGATTGATGGGCCAGAAGCGACTGTCAGAATGATAGAAACCCTACAGAGCTACAAACCGGCCGTGCATTGCTCAGGGAGCTGCTCCTGTGCCTCTGTCACTGCCCCAGGCTGAAACCACAGTGTTAATCACTTTTTCCACACATTGGAGATATCTCTTTCAACATGTTCTTAAATACTTCCTCCTGGATCCTCCCCTTCAGCTAAGATGAAACAAGACAAGACGCTCCGCCGTCATTTGGCAGAGATTCCCAGGTGAACTCTGAATGCCCAGCTCAGAACAAGAGGGTGTGTGTGTCAGTCATCTATACGGAGAGTCTGGAGAGTCTGGATGAAAGACCCCGTGAGCTCGGGCATGGTGGTAGCTCACACCCTCACATTACGGCCCTCCATTTCCTAGACACCATCACACCAGGTGTTCACTTCCTTTGATTTCTAATGTGTGTGTGTCTATGTGGTGTGCATACATTCTTGCATGTATGTGTGTGTGTTCCAGTGTGTAGGAACAGACATGCCTGCAGGTGGACACGCACATCTGTGATCATGTGCCTGGAGGGCACCGGATGGTGCTGGATGCCTTCCTTGATTGCTTTCTGCTTCATCTGTGAAAGCAGGGTCTCCACTGATTCAGATACTCCAGCTAGCCCACCCCTGGTATCTCCTGTCTTCACCCCCTACCCTAGCTCTGAGATTATATGCAGGTTGTCACTTCTTTCTGGATTTTTAGTGAGTGCTGGGGATCCAAACACTGGTCCTCATGCTTGCTCAGCAAGTGCTGTGTCCACTAAGCCCTGGCACCAGCCCCGGGGGTTCTCCACCATACTATCATGATTGTGTACACAAAGGAGCCTCACCCAGTGTCAGGGTTCAGGGTCCTTGTGCAGATGAGTTTTGCCCCCACAGCCCTTCTCAGCCATGTGCAGCTTTAATGCCCCAGCTGGACAAAAGGCAGACTAGCTGACCCCCCTCTCCCTTCAGCTATCGGCTCCCCACTGCGGTGTCTGGCCCGGAATGTATACTGAGCCTCTGGTCACATCTTCTAGGACTCTTCCCTGTTGCTGGTGTCTGGCAGCCCAGTCAGGGCCACCTCATTGCTGTGTCCACTCATGGCCAAGCGGGGGCAATGTGAATCCTTCGGCACACCACACTGGGCTGCCAAGATTCAGTGTGTAAAGGTGCCTGCCACCAAGTCTGAGGATGCGAGTTCAGAACCCACATGGTGGAAGGTGAGAACAAACTCCCCCGTGCTGACCCGGGGCCTTTCTATGTGCCCTGTGGAGCACATTGCCTGCCCCCACACATAATGACATGTGCTTGTTTTGTTGTCAAAATATACCATCTTGCAGGGCACGGTGGTGTATGCCCATCACTCAGAAGCATAGGCAGGCGGGTTCTGGGCCAACATTGCCTACATGTTGAGTTCCAGACCTACTGGGTCTGCATAGTAGGGCCTTGTCTTAAACAGAAACAAAAGTCAAAACAAAACAAAACCAACCAGCACCACCCTGGGGCATATTTTACTAAACACTCCCAGAATTATCACCTTGGGTCAGAATGCCAAATTGAATTTGGAGGATATAGTCTTGTCCTTAAAATACAGGAAAGTGGGCCATGGTGCCAAGCAAGTGAATCAGGGTGGAAACCAGGGCCATACTGCCTGGGTCACCCCCAAAACAGCCACAATTACAGCTTGTTCACTTAGGCTCTGCCCAGCCACACTCACCTGAATCCTGGAACTCGCTATTCCAGATGAGAGAACTGAAAGCCAAGGGATGGTGAGTTTGTAAGGCGGGTGCACAGAGGATAACAGCCCTGACCCGTAGGCTCAGGACCACACTGATCCTCCTCCCTGCTCCCCAGGCCCCAGGCGGCTGAGATCTTGAGTGAGAAGACACACCATGCTGGGCTCCCGACTCTTGCAGCATCTTCGAGGGCTCCCCTGGCAAAAGCCTCCTTCCAGCCCTCCAGGGTCTCAGGTCTCAGCCATGGGCAAGGAATTCTCTATGGGCCTGTCTGCAGTCTCTATCTATCATCTATCTATCTATCTATCTATCTATCTATCTATCTATCTATCTATCTCTGGTGCAGTCTCTGCTGCTCTTCCCTTGTCTGTTCCAGTCCATGCATCCTTCTCTCTGTCCCATTCTGATTTAGGACCTCCTGGACGTGTGTCTAGACCAGTGGTTCTTAGCCTTCCTAAGGCTGCAACCCTTTAATAGAGTTCCTCATAGCTTAGCAGTGGTGGCGCACGCCTTTAATCCCAGCACTCGGGAGGCAGAGGTAGGCAGATTTTTTTAGTTCAAGGCCAGCCTGGTCTACAGAGAGAGTTCCAGGACAGGAAACAAAGCTACGCAGAGAAAAACCCTCGAAGATGCTGCAAGAGAAAAACATATATCCTCATGTTGTGAATACCTCCCAACCATAAAATATTTTAGTTGCTACTTCATAACTAACTTTGCTACTATTATGAATTATAATGTAAATATTTGATATATAGGCTATCTGATGGGAACCCCCGAGGGGATCACGACCTGCAGTCTGAGAACCACTAGACAGTCGTCAGGGTGGCACCTCTGGAAAGTGCCTCCATTAATTTCTCTGTACTGGACATCCTGTAGCTTTCCCAGTGTTCGGTTCTTCTCTCAACAAGCACCACTAAAGCCAGGCAGAAGACAGGAGACATCTATAAGTGTATATGATTTCTAAGTTTTATGTTTGTTATCAGATGACTGATCGGGGCTCCTTTTTCCTACCCAGAGAATCAGGTGACATTGTCTTCCAGCTCTGGCAGTCCCCAGTTCTTGAGTGCCCAAGGCCTGGGAGCCAGAGTGAGGGGCCCAGAAGCTTAAAGCTCCAGTGAAGTCAGAAACTCACAGCCCTCTTAGCTCGGAGGCTATTGCTGTGAGCTTTAACCCAGTGGCCCCAGCAGATGGCAGCTACTGGAATCCTCAGCCTTCTGCAGCAACAGCAGGCTGCTGAGCAGCTCCTGAATGGGACATGGTTTCTAGGAGCTTCAGCTGCTATGGCGACCATTGTCACAGCACTTAGCAGCTAGTGTGATTACAAGTCTCTGGCTTAGGATGTTTTAGACCCATGGCCTTTTCAGCTTGACACCTCTCAGGACCTTAGGCAGCAGTTTCTCCTCTCTGGTTTCCCCATAGTTTTCTTCAGCCTCAACTCCCTGCCTTCTCTTGCCCCAGCTTTCTCCTTTTTGTTATACCAACTCAGTGTACCCTACTAATTTGAAAAAAGAAGTCATTTTCAGACCTGATAATGCAATAGCAAAGAATGGGCCCCATTGACAGGTAAGTGAGCCTCAGTCTGCTTATATATTAAGAAAAAAGGTTCTCCCATCCAAGTACTAACCAGGCAGGCCCAATCCTGCTTAGCTTTTGAGATCATACAAGACCAGGCACATTCAGGGTGGTATGGTCAGGTAGTAATGGGTACATGTCTTTAATCCCAGCATTTGGGGGGCAGAGGCAGGTGAGTTTGAGGTCAGCCTGGTCTACAGAGCGAGTTCCAGGACAGCCAGGGCTACACGGGAAAACCCTATCTTGAAGAACAAGAAGGGGGGGAGAAGAAGAGGAGGAGGAAGAGGAAGAGGAAGGAAGGAGGAAGAAGGAAGGAGGAGAAGGAAGGAGGAGGAGAAGGAAGGAGGAGGAGGAAGCCCAAGCTTTCTGAGGGACCATCACAGAAATGCCCTCGGTCTGCCTGGATGAAATCGTTCCAAGGTCATCAGAGTTTAGCAGGTTTGTCAGAGCAGTGAGGGTTGTCTGGGTGATCATGACTGAAACTAGTCTTCAGCTTCCACTGCAGTGGTCCACTGCGGCCGCTCAGGGCTTTGCCATGAGGGCAGTGTGACTGACTGCCTATTAGGGACCTCTGATAGGCACAAGGACAGGGCTTGTTAGTGTCCATTGTGAGAATTTTCTCCCCAGGGGATGCTAAGTTATAACTGCCCACACTCCTTTTAAGGTCCCAGTGACAAACCAGTTTGTTTCCTTCAGAGTTCCCCCTTGGGAGCCAGTGAGTCTATTAGGCTTATTTGTAGAGCCTGGGTGAGGTGTTGTAGGTAATAGTATGAGTGACCCCAACAGCTGTTCTGGAAGGTCTGTGCCCAATACGGATTTAACCCTTCTAGTCTTCTCTCACTATATACTCTAGTCCTTCCCTAAGACACTGAATCCACTGAAGCTAGGGCAGAACTGTACTCAAATTGCTAGAAAGAATGGCTGGATACTCCAGAAAGACTCCAATGACCGGCCACACTCACTCCGTCTAGGAGGTCATGTTGACAGTCTGCACAGACAGCTGTGATAGTCATTTGCAAGCAAACACAGCTGGCTTTAAGATGGGGGTTCTGTTCAGAGAAGAGCCCTGTATAGTGCCCACTCTGGCAGTTGGTTGGCTTTGGGGGATAGGGCTCATGCCCCATCTCCCTCTCTCTCTCTCTGTTTCTGTCTATGTCTGTCTGTCTGTCTCTCTCTCTGTCTCAGTCTCTGTCTCTGTCTCTGTCTCTCTGTCTCTGTCTCTGTCTCTCTCTCTCTCTCTCTCACACACACACACACACACACACACACGCACACACACATATACACTGTTTAGCTGGAAAACTCAAAACCCACCCTTCCCTGAAAAAATGTAGACAAACTGCCCCCAGACAGGGCAAGGGACAATACAGCCTGGATAGAACACATTTCCCTTCTGTCCAACACTGACCAAGCAGACTTTAAACAACTTTTGCTAAGTCCTTTTAAGAATAATTAAAGACAGCTGCTAAAAAGATTACCTTTGTCATCCAATTGTTCCCCAATATTAGAAAAGAGTTATAAACAATAAAAAGGTGAAAGGTAAGTCCCAGTTGCTGGAGGCAGCTCAAAAGGTGTCTAACAACTGAGAACTGAATGAGATAAACAGATGTTCACTGTCAAGGACTGGAATGATGCGTTCTTCAGCCTCCCACTGACAGAGAGATCAATCCATCTTTGCTTTTAAATGAACAGACCCAGAGGGAGGTTGCAGCAGGCAACTTAACCTGAACCAGCTTGCCCCAAGGATTTAAAAAATATTCTCCAGCCCTGCTTGATGAAGCACTAAATGCTGACCTCCTGCCCCTCCATTGGAGTTTTCCCAAGACTACACTCTTAAAATATGTAAAAAACACCAGGTGGTGGTGGTGCATATCTTTAATCCCAGTACTCAGGAGGCAGAGGCAGGCATATGTCTGTGAATTAAAGGCCAGCCTGGTCTACAGAGCAAGTTTCAGGATAGTCAGGACTGCTATTAACCTCCTTCTAGCCTCTAAACCTAAAATAAATTATAAAAGGGCCACCAAGGGATTGCTGCAAAAGTCACAGGCCTTGATCTACAGAATAGTAAGAAAGCCCAACTTTGTGCATCAGAGGCCAATGGCTCCCAATTGTGGGGAGGTAAAAGGAGCCTTCCTGAGGGTAGGATGGCTGCCATCCTTCAGCTCCTAACTCCAAAGACTCAGAGACATGTTCAAGAGTTCCTGGAGGCGACTGCTGCCTCTGGATAGCAGAATTTGCAGAAATAGCACACAGGATCTGGCAAAGAGGAACACTGAGGCCCTAATCTGGACCGAGACTAAACAAAAGGCATTTAAAGTTTTAGAAACAGCTACAAATTCAGCTCTGGCCCTAACACTTCCAGACATCTCGAAACCTTTTCATATATTTGTCCATGAAACAAAAGATACCAGAAACTTTGGGGCCATGGAAAACACCCAGTGACATACCTGAGTGACTGGACCCTGTAGTACAGGATGGCCCACCTATCTAAGAGCTGTGACAACTAGTGATTATATAATGAAAATAAGAAAACAAGGTGACTGTGTAGGAGGAGGGCCCGCTTGTTCATCCCAGCTGCCTGGCTAGCTTAGCCCTAACATAACCACACAGAAATTGTATTAATTAAAACACTGCTTGGCTAACTCTTACATATCAGTTTAACCCATTTCTATTAATCTGTATATCACCATGAGGTTTTGGCCTACCAGTGAAGTCTCAGCATATCTATCTCCAGCGGTGAGTCTATGGCGTCTCTCTGACTCTGCTTTCTTTCTTCCAGCATTCCATTTAATTTTCCTCACCTACCTAAGTTCTGCCCTATCAACAGGCCCAAAGCAGTTTCTTTATTAACCAATGAAAGCAACACAAAGGCAGAAGGATCTCTTACACCATTTCCCCTTTTCTGTTTAAACAAAATGGAAGGCTTTAACATAGTAAAATTACATATAACAAAACAGTTATCAAGCAAGAATTGCAGTTACAATATTTATATCTACTTTATCTTTTATCATAACTAAGGAAAACTATAACTATTCTTCAACTCCATCAAAGACTCCAGAAGGATATAATATTACCTAAGTAAACAGGAAGTGTATTGTAAACAACTTCCAAAACTCTAGAATTGACAGAGACATCTCACTGCTTGGACAGTCACCCAAAGTTCTTCTGTAATGTTGGGGCATCCATCTTCAGCCTATGGGCCCATGGTATCCAGCAGACTTTTCCTCCATGAAGCAGGATATTTCAAAGACAGTTCAGTCAATTTCTTCTGTGTCCTGCAGAATGTCTCGCAGACTCTTTCATGAAGCAGGAACCCCAAAGGACCATCTCACCTTTAGGCAAGTTCAGCAATCATCTCTCTGTGGGTACTGCATGTCCAATGAAGCAGTCCAGGCAAGAGAAGTTTCTTGCCAAATGGTTAAGGAGCCTCTTTGATGCCCATCTTACTCTTGAAGTAATTGATGCTGCCAGGAGCAGATGTTTCTCGCCATCATGAAAATTCCTTAAAGCATTTTAAATGCCATATTCTGAAGGTCTCTGAAAGATTTGAAGAATACCTATCTAAATGAAATATTTAGAAAATCTAACTAATATGACTACAAGTTTGACTATTAAATATGACTATTAACCTATATTTCTTAATTATACATTACATTTTTAAATGAGCTACACAATCACAATACCTTAATCAAGATTAGAAATACAAATACACATAACAAAATTGACCTTAAATTTGTATCAATAAACCAAGATCTATACCAAAGCAAATTATTCATCTCTATAGAATATCCCCTTTAAATGTAAACAAACAATTTTAAACAATATTTTGGATTATGGGCATAGTTTAAACAGAAAAGGGGAAATGGTGTAGGAGGTCCTTCTGTCTTTGTGTTGCTTTCATTGGTTAATAAAGAAACTGCTTTGGGCCTGTTGATAGGGCAGAACTTAGGTAGGTGGGGAAAATTAAATGGAATGCTGGGAGGAAGAAAGCAGAGTCACAGAGACGCCAAGGAGCTGCCAGAGACAGATGCTGGGAGTTTTACCCGGTAAGCCACTGCTACGAGGCAATACACAGATTAATAGAAATGGGTTAAATTAAGATGTAAGAATTAGCCAATAAGAAGTTAGAGCTAATGGGCCAAGCAGTGTTTTAATTAATACAATTTCTGTGCGGTTATTTCAGGGCTAAGCTAGCCGGGCAATTGGAATGAACAAGCAGCCCCTCCTTGCAACAACTCTGGGTCAGGATCTTACATAACCTGTGCCCCACACTGTTGAGGACATCTCCTCGGAGGAACAATAAAATGCTGGCTGTCTGATGCCTGCATGACCCAGCACCAAGCCCTACTCCTTCACCACCCCTGAGTCTGGTTTGAAAAACCCATTGCTGTCAATCCTGCTACTGTCCGGCCTGATGACGACCTGTGGGTGCCCATCTATGACTGTCACGAGATAAAAGCTAAAACCAGGTATCTGGGAAGCACCAGTAGTTACTTTAATGGGAATGATCTGGGCCTAAGTCAGGTACCTCAGCCTGGAAAGCAGAGCTAATCAACCTGACCCAGGCTCTGAGATAGGGGTAAGGAATATCTACCACCATATACATGGACAGTCCTTGTCTTTTTACTGCTGTTCACATCCTTGGTTATCATCTACAGAGAAAGAGGACTTCTCAGAATGGGGAAAAGGATATTATCTTGGCGGTCATAAAGGATATTTGTTTTCCCCATGAATTGCTCTCCTCCACTGCTGAGGACATCAAAAACGACATCCCTAGGAGAGGGGTGTAACTGGGTCACTGACCTGGCCTGCTTGACAAATGGCCCTCAGGACAGTGAGTCAGCAGATACTCTGATGTACAGCCGAGAGGAATGGACAGCTCAAACCCACAGTTAGTGGAGGACACCAGAAGGAAAGATCATTCTCCCAGAAACACCTGGCAGGACATAGGCTACTCATCTGGAGTCCACAAACCCTTCTGAGCTGCTGAGACCAAGTTATGCTATACCTGGACTGGACTGGACTGGATTGGACAGACTGGCATGGGATGGCTCAGCCAGATGCCAGGTTTGTGCTCAAGTAAATCCAAAACATAGAGCGGGATACAAATGAGATACAAACACCCTGGAAAATTCTAGGAAGCTAACTTCACTGGGATCTGCCCGGCCAGGAGATGATAAAAGTACCTGTTAGTTTTTATAGATGCCTTTCCAGGCAGGTAGAAACATTCCCCACCCAGACTGAAACTGCTCAAACAGTAGCTTAGACACTCTTCCAGAAACTGGTCCCCTGATTTGGCCTCCCAGATACCAAGAGGGTCTGTCAATGGCCCAGCTTTCACAGCTAAATCTTCTCAATTAATAACAGAATCCTTAGGGATAGATTGGAAACTTCATTGTGCATGGAGACGTCAGAGTTCTGGGCGGGTAAAAAAAAAAAAAAAAACTGACATGAAAAGAAACTGTACCAAAACTCTCATTAGAGCACGGGGAAGGGTGGCTGGACCTCCTCTCTTTGCTTTGCTTTGGACCTGCTGCACCCAATACAGGGAGGAATTTACCCCTTGTGACATCAGGTACGGAAGACCTGCCCCACTGCTTCTACCACTCAGAGACCCACGGTTGGCAGAGCTCTCTAACCGTTCCTTTCTCCAGTCACTGAGGTGCTTCCTCAGACTGTGTGAGAGACCCTGCTTGCTCTGAGTGTTTGTGTTCAGTGATACCATCTGGGTCAAGCAGGCACTGAGACCAACTTGAAAAGGACCCTCTATGATTACAGCTGTGATGGCAGCTGGAATTATATCACGAATCTGCTACAGCCGGGTTGAAAATGTGGAAGGTGACAATGATTAATGACTGTCTCCAGTCTCCCATTAAGGTTTCATCAAGCCCCAGGCCCTCCACTCTCAGCCCCTCTACCTCCTCCTAAGCCTCATGTTTTGTATGAACCATCATCATCATCATCATCATCATCATCATCATCATCACCATCATCATCATCATCATGGTCTAACCCCACGACCCCCAGGTTGTAGCTTGGGAACCGAGGAAGACAGAGGCAGGGTCTAATGCGACTACAAACCAGCAACCCATCCTCATCTTGACATTTGCTCCCAGACGCCCACTCTAACTATCTGCTTGCACTGGAGAAAGGAAAGATGTGGGACTTTGTCTTTTCGAATAGGAATCCGGGTTTACAATTCTATGCCCGCCCTGTGACTTGGCCCCTTAGTGGCCAAGAACAAGGTAGTTTCTATTGCAAAAGTGGGGACTGTAAAACAGAGGCTCCCTGAAAATACACAGATAAGTATATTGAAAGACAGCCCCTCCCAAGAAATACACAATAGGAAAATGTAATCCAGTGGCCATAAAAATTAACAATCTGGACATTCACTAAGAAAGATTCCAGCTTTTAGAAAACGGGAAACCTGGGGAATCAGACTATGCCACAGGAAAGGTCCTAGGGATAGAGTTAACCATTCCCAGCCAGAAACCAGCAAGGCTTACTAGTTATACTTAGATCCCCGGCCGCCATACTACACAGGGATAGAGACTAACAGACTGACAACCCATTGAGTGGCAAATTCATTGTGACTGGGAGCAGCCCAAAGTAACATAAGAAGACTTATTCAGGGACTGGAACTTGTCTAACATCCAAAATCTTTAAACTAGGTACCTCCCCTTATTCTGATGCCCGCTATTCTGCCTCATGGACTAGATTACTTCATCTGGACAACAGCAAGATTGCCAGAGCCCCCGAGACTACACACAGGAAGGGCATGTACTAATGTTTTGACTAAATGTGCATCTTCTGATGTATTTCAAACTAAGTAGACAGGTTGATCAGGACCTAGGGGTATTAAAAGCTTCCATTTCTGAATTGAAACAACAGAGTCTCTTGCAGAAATGGTCTACGGAATTGGAGAGGATTAGCCTTACTTCTCATGAGATAAAGGGGGCTATGAATGGCTTTAATGAGACACCTGTTGTTTCTATGCCAATTGATCTGAAGTAATTAAAGAAAATCTTGCTGTGGTTAGGGAAAACCTCAAAAAGAGAAAGAGACATAAATCAAAGGATTGATACCAGTCTCTGCACTCCCCTGCCACACACACTTGGCTAACTACTCTGCTATCAGCACTGGCTGGACCTTTAATTCTCATTGATTGGGACAAAAGGAGCCTGCATCAAATTATGTAGCAAGTTGTTTATAGGTTCAGTAAAAATTAATGATCCTTAGGACCAACTCCAGGGCGATAAGTCCATGATTTGACTCATTCAATAAGACCGGTGGGGGATGCAACAGGGCCCCAGACTTTAGTAGAAGTACCATTCAGGCCAGACAACGCAGCATGTAGACAACACCACTTGCAAAACCAAAAACAAAGACCTAATCCACCAAAGTCCATCATTCTGGGAAATTCTCTGAATGTACCAACCTTGCTTTTTGGCTCCTGTAGTTCCTTTTCTGGCTAACTGTTCTTGTTAAACTAAAGTATGTCAGCCCAGAACATGGTTTTTTTGTGCTCAAAACTTACTCTGAGAAAGGTTCAGTGCTACACTGGGATTTCATATGCCCAGGGTATTCACCAGTCAGCTAATAACAACTATCTATCGGCTTGAATCCGTGTTCAAGCAGTCTTCTCTGGTAGCTGCCTCGCAACATGTCCTTCTAGTGTCTTCCAGTGTCTTCTGATGTGTAACCATAGTTTGCATTTGGGAATCACCCAGTTCCATCGGCCCCACACTCCCACACTCTCCCGGACCTTTCACCGCCAAAGTCAATCTGGTGATAGGTACTTTAAATCAACAGCAACAAAGTAAAAAGACACACAGCAGCTGACTAACTGGCTAGGCTGGCTTCTCGGACAGGCAACATCTGGACCAGATCCCAAAAAACACAAAAAAAGAATAAGCCTTGCAAATCTCTAGAGAGCCTATGCCCTGCAGATTAAAGCAGAAGCCCGACACCTCTGGAAGGAGATGCTGGAGGCCAGCATGGATGGGGCTGGGAGCATGTGAGGGTGGTTATGAGTTAAATCAAAACCCCGATAGGAGCCAGATAACAAAGGAGATGGATGAGCGAAGGAACAGAGCTTACCTGGACATTTCTGCTGAGTGACCTCCGGGTCTCTGAGTCACGGGTTGGGCATGTGCTACAGGCTGAGTGCGTCTCTCTGCGTGCTTTACCTTGGCAGCTCCATCTACCTATAGGACAAGCCAAGACGTCCTAAGTGTATCCAACTGCATGGGCAGAGTTACGCGGCAGTAACAAACATTTCCCCCAAATCCCAGCAAGCCAACATCATGCAGGCCTAGTCCTGCTTCAGAGGCTGAGGCCCTGCAGGGCTGGCGGAGGCTCTGTTGGGTCCTGAGAAGGGGACTCTGGGAGCCAGAGCCTGGACGCTGTGTATACCGTTGTTTCTGACCCCATGGAACTCCAGCCATTGAGGAACAGGCAGCGTAGGTCACTGAGGCTGGAGATCCAGCCCTATAGCTGGAGTTCCCTGTGGACGAGGAAATCATTTCAATGGGGAGAAAAGTTAAGTCACCATTGTTGAACAGGAAGCGGGAGCAACTGTCCCTCGGTGACAGGAGTCTCTGGGAGACTCCCACTGAGGACGAAGCTCACAAAAGTGAAGCGGCCATGCCAAACAACCTGATACATACAGGTGTGGCTAACATGAGTGCCCTGCGTGTTCTGAGCCCAGGACAGGACAGGGGACTTTCGCTCTCATCTCCAGAGGCTGGAAACCAGGCCCCTGACTCCTGTTTTCATATCCTAGCTTCCATCCCAGGCACAGAGCATCGCCAGTAGGCATCAGGTCCAGCTCTGTGCCTTGTCCCTTGGTCCTTCCGGCTCTGTGTTTCCTCTATGTCCTATTATCTTGACTGTGACTGAATTCGGCCTCTGGAATACTTCCTGGAGTCCAGGAAGCCACTGTTGTCAGTGTCCTACCAGGGCCCTAGTAGCCACTCTCCCCACACCAGGCTCCGCCCCCTTCTCCAGAGAATTGTATTTATGTTTTGTTTTGTGTTGGTGTTTTAGAAGGTCTCACTTTGTAGCCCAGGCTGGCCAGATGACCTTGATCCCCCCCCCCCATCTTCCTTCCTCTATCCCTGAAATTCGCGGTCCTCAACCTGTGGGTCGCTACCTTTTTGGGGTCAAATGACCCTTTCACGGTAATCACCTGAGACCATCAGCAAACATATATTTACATTAAGACTCATAAGAATAGCAAAATTACAGTTATGAAGTATTGACGAAAATAATTTTATGGTTGGGGGTCACCACAGCATGATGAGCTGTATTAAAGGGTTCTAGCATTTGGGAGGTTAGGAACCACTGGTCTAAGTGACAAAATCTTTGATGTGTATCACCATGCCCAGTTTATGCTGTGCTGGGGATGGAGCCCAGGGCTTCATGCCTGTTAGATAAGCACTGTATTCCAACTGAACTACACCTCTCAAAGTTATTCTCTGCTGGAGGCGGGGACAGAACGCTGCAGGTCTCTGATTGACTGCTGGTAAACTGGAAGCAGTCAAGATGGAGACCAGGAGAGACTCAGTGTGCGGCCAGTTGAACCTGGACTGTTGGGGACTTTTGGGGTTATCATTCTGATCTGGTACTGACTTCTGGAAAGGCCAAGATGCTTACTGTCTCAGCTCGGTGGCTCCCCTTTGATCTTTTTGGTTTTTTTTTTTTTTTTGATTTTTCGAGACAGGGTATGGGTTACAGATGGTTGTGAGCCACCATGTGGTTGCTGGGAATTGAACTCAGGACCTTTGGAAGAGCGGGCAATGCTCTTAACCTCTGAGCCATCTCTCCAGCCCCTCTCCGTAGTTTTTAGTTCCTGTGCTGGAACTAGCTCTTGTAGACTAGGCTGGCCTCGAACTAACAGAGATCCGCCTGCTCTGCCTCCCTAGTGCTGGGATTAAAGGCGTGCGCCACCACCACCCGGCCTCCTCTTTGATCTTTAATGTGTTTTGTTCAGGGGCTTGGTGCAAGGCAGCAACCCCGTCTTTTGTCATGGTACAGTTTGGGAAAGCACAGAACTCTTGTGACCGCAGAGCTGTGGCTGTATGGTGTGTGGTGGCACACACCTGGAAGCCCAGTATTTGGGAGTTAGAGGCAGAAGGATCAAGTGTTCAAGGCCAGGGACCTAGGGAGATGGCTCAGCCATTAAAGAGCGTGTATTGCTCTTGCAGAGGATCACATTTCATTCAGTTCTAGCAGGCAGAAGTCAAGCGAGCCACTGTCCACAGACACTCTCCACCAAAGCCCCAGCCCATCAGCACGCATTAAAGCCAACTGAGACATAGTCTACTTTTTTGTTCTGTTTTTATACTGCTGGGGATTAAGCATAGGGCCTGGCCTGTTAGATGAACTGATGTGAAAATAAAGGAGGAACTGACCTCTAAAAGATCAGATTATCCTTTAATCAGAACAATCGAAGGGTACCATTCTCTGCAGGAATAAAGAGTGTGTGCCCAGGCACAGGGAGCAGGGGGCTTTATAGTCCAGAAGAGGGACCGTCGGGGGAGGAAGGTTTTACCAGTAGATGTATTCTTTATAGTTTGAATGAGGTCGGAGGATGTTCTCACTCCTGTGTTGGCTTTCTGAAAGGCAGGTGTTCTTGCCATTATGCTGAATTGGAAGTTTCTCAGATCCTCTGAGATTCCCTGCTTTAGTTCATGAACCCTTCATGGCCTGTGTTAGAAAAGACTTTCATTGCTGAGCTGTATCCCAGTCCTAAACTACACCTCTGCTGCCTTGGAGATGAGTTTTTATTAAAAGCCGGAAGTCTCACTAAGTGGCCCCACTTGGCCTGGAAAGCGCTATGTAGACCAGGCTAGCCTGAGCACAGCTGTGTTCTTCCTCCTGCTCTGCCTCCTGAGTGCCAGGATCACAGGCTTAAACCACCATGCCTGGCTGCATGCAATCTGCTTTAATTTTTTCTCCTTTTAGTATGCATTCTTTTGTGTCTGTGCATGTATGTGTGTATATGCCTAGTGCTCAGGAAAGCCAGAAAAGTGGTTGGATTCCCTGGAAATGAGTTACAGACTGTTGGGAGCCACCATGTGGATGCTGGAACTCAAACCCAGTCCTCTGGAAGAGCAGTCAATACTCTCAACCAACTGAGTCATCTCTCCGCCACCACCATCACCCCCTTTGATGTTTTTTAGCTTTATGTAATCTGCATTTTGTCAAAGTCCCTTGACACCTGTGACAGCAGCAGGCTCACAGGCCGGCTTAGGGCCCACAGAGAGGAGCCGCTGGTGCCCACGGATGGCAGTCTGAACACACATGCAGTGCTAGGACCCTGGAGCCCTTTCTCAGTCTCCCTCCAGGCTACAGCACCCGTGGAGGAAAGCTGCTCACAGAGCACACTCTTCCACTTAGGTAGAAGGAACGCCCACCCTGCTGGACTGCTGCCCAATGCAAGCTTTACCAGAAGTTTCCCAAGTCCCTTCTCTATCTGATCCTCGGGATATTTGATGGAGATGAGGTTAGATGAGGGGGAGCAAACTAGGAAGAACATGGTCGATCACCCTCTCCCGTTCCCAAGCATCCATACCTCCGAGAAACCTGTTACACTTCTCTATCTCCAACTAGCAGTAGGTCACAGAGGTCACCTTATCTAGTGCCTTTCTGTAATCTGCTAATCTAGCACGGTGTTAGCCCTGAGATCAGGTAGGACAATAAAATTAACTTCCGAAATATCTTGCCTTACATCCTCTGTGGTACCTCCACTAGCTGTGCTGGCTCGTTTCATGTGAACTTGACGCAAGCTAGAGTCATAAAAAAGGAGGGAGTCTTAATTGAGAAACTGTCTCCATAAGATCCGACTGTAGGCAAGCCTGAGGGCATTTTATTAATTTGTGATTGATGGGAGAGGACCCAGCCATTGTGGGTGGTGCCCCCGCCCCCGGGGCCGGTGGTCCTGGATGTTATAAGAAGCAGTTTGAGCAAGTCACAAGGAGCAAGCCAGTAAGCAGCACCCCTCCATGGCCTCTGCATCACTTCCTGCCTCCAAGTTCCTGCCTTGAGTCCCTACCCTGATTTCCTTTGATGTTGAACAGTAATGGGAAGTACAAGCCTAGGAAAAATAAACCCTTTCCTCCCCAGGGTTCCTTTGGTCATGGTGTTTCATCACAGGAATAGAAACCCTCACTAAGACACCAATCTTCTAAAATCAGAGTCCCTTGCTCTCTAAGCCCAAGCAACCTTATCTAAATCCAGGGACCAGATATCCTTTATCCTCTGACATCTCTAAATATAGGGATTTCCTGTCCCAGCTTCACATACATACCCCCCCAACCACCACTACTCTGAGTAGTGAGCACCCGATGGCCCCAAATCCATTTCAGTTCATATCCTCCATTGTTTCTGAACAGTGCTTTATTGCTACATCACAGTGATCCATTGTTATATCACAGGATCCATTGTTACATCACAGTGCTCTATTATTATATCACAATGCTCATATTACATCATGTTCCATTGTTGAATCACAGTGAATTATTGTTAGAACACCATCCTCCATTGTTCTATCACTGTGGTCCATTGTTACATCACAATTTTCCATTGTTACATCACAGTGATTCATTATTATATCACAATGTTCTATTGGTACATCACAGTGATCCATTATTATTCAAAAATGCTCCATTGTTACATCACAGTAATCAATTATTATCTTACAGTGCTCCATTTTTCCATCACAGTGATTCATTGTAACATCACAATGCTACATTGTTACATCACCGTGCTCAATTGTTAAATCACAGTGTTTCATTGTTATGTCACAGCAATTCATTGTTACATCATAGTGATCCCTTGTTGGAACATAATACTCCATTGTTACATCACAGTGTTCCATTGTTATAAAACAATGCACCATTGTTATATCATACTAAACCCTTGTTATACCACAATGCTCCATAGTTACATCACAGTGCTGCATTATTATATCATAATCCTTCATAATTATATAACAATGCTCAATTGTTGCATCACAATAATCCACGGTTACATCAGAGTGCTCCATTGTTACATCACAGTGCTCCGTTGTTATATCACACTGCTCCATTTTTACATCACAGGGGTCCATTCTACAGTGATCCATTGTTAGATCAGAATAATCAATTGTAATAACAAAATGCTCTATAAGTTTATCACAGTGCTTAATTTTAGATCACAATGCTCCATTATTACATCACAGTGATCCATTGTTATACCCAATGCTCCATTGCTAAATTGCAGTGATCCAATTTATGTCACAGTGCTCTATTGTTACATCACACTCCTGCATTGTTACATCAGTTTTTAAATTTTATATCACAGTAATCCAATGTTATATCATAAGACTATATTGTTATATCACAGTGTTCCATTATTATAAGAAAATGCTACACTGTTATATCACAGTGATCCATTGTTATGCCACAATGCTCCATTGTTACCTCACAGTACTGCATTGTTGTCATAATGCTACATTGTTACATCATCACAGTCCTCATTTCCTACATCACAATGCTCCTTTGTTATATCAGAGGGCTTGATTGTCACAGTGCTACATTGTTTCCTCACAATGATCCATGGTTACATCACAGTGAAACATTGTTAAACCACAAAGCTCTATTGTTTCAGAACAGTGCTTCATTGCTAATTCAGTGACCCATTGTTACATCACAAAGACCCATTGTTATACCACAGGCATCAGAGTTCCATTGTTATATCACAATGGCCCATTTTTACATCACAGTGATCCATTGTTATATCATAGTGCTCCATTGTTACATCACTGTGCTCCATTGTTATACAACAATGCACCATTGTTAAATCATACTAATCCCTTGTTATACCAATATACTCCATTATTATATCACAGTGCTCCATTTTTTTACCACAATGCTCCATTGTTAAATCACAGTGATTCATTGTTATATCACAATACTCCATTGTTACACCATAGTGCTCTATTGTTATAAAACAATGCTCCATTGTGACATTACAGTGGTCCTTGGTTACATCACAGTGATCCATTGTTAAATCAAAGTGATCCACTGTTATATCACAATACTCCATTGTTACATCATAGTGCTCTATTGTTATAAAAGAACGCTCCATTGTGACATCACAGTGTTCCTTTGTGAAATCACACAGATCCATTGTTACAACACAGTGCTCTATTGTTATAAAACAATGCTCCATTGTGACATCACACTGTTCCTTTATGACATCACAGTGATCCATTGTGACATCATAATACTCCATTGTTACATCATAGTGCTCTATTGTTATAAAACAATGCTCCATTGTGACATCACAGTGTTCTTTGTGACATCACAGTGATCCATTGTGACATCACAATACTCCATAGTTACATCACAGTGCTCTATTGTTATAAAACAATGCTCCATTGTGACATCACAGTGTTCCTTTGTGACATCACACTGATCCATTGTTATATCACAATACTCCATTGTTACATCATAGTGCTCTATTGTTATAAAACAATGCTCCATTGTGACATCACAGTGTTCCTTTGTTACATCACAGTGATCCATTGTTAAGTCACAATACTCCATTGTTACATCACAGTGATCTATTGTTATAAAACAATGCTCCATTGTGACATCACAGTGTTCCTTTGTGACATCACAGTGATCCATTGTTAAATCACAGTGATCCATTGTGACATCCCAATAATCCATTGTTACATCACAGTGCTCTATTGTTATAAAACAATGCTCCATTGTGACATAACAGTGTTCCTTTGTTACATCACAGTGATCCATTGTTATATCACAATACTCCAGTGTTACATCATAGTGCTCTATTGTTATAAAACAATGCTCCATTGTGACATCACACTCTTCCTTTGTGACATCACAGTGATCCATTGTTATCTCACAATACTCCATTGTTACATCATAGTGCACTTATGTTATAAAATAATGCTCCATTGTGACATCACAGTGTTCCTTTGTGACATCACAGTGATCCATTCTTACATCACAATACTCCATTGTTACAGCATAGTGCTCTATTGTTACAAAACAATGCTCCATTGTGACATCACAGTGTTCTTTGTGACATCACAGTGATCCATTGTGATTTCACAATACTCCAGTGTTACATCACAGTGCTCTATTGTTATAAAACAATGCTCCATTGTGACATCACAGTGTTCCTTTGTGACATCACAGTGATCCATTGTTATATCACAATACTCTATTGTTACATCATAGTGCTCTATTGTTATAAAACAATGCTCCATTGTGACATCACAGTGTTCCTTTGTTACATCACAGTGATCCATTGTTAAATCACAGTGATACACTGTTATATCACAATACTCCATTGTTACATCATAGTGCTCTATTGTTATAAAACAATGCTCCATTGTGACATCACAGTGTTCCTTTGTGACATCACAGTGATCCATTGTTATATCACAATACTCTATTGTTACATCATAGTGCTCTATTGTTATAAAACAATGCTCCACTGTGACATCACAGTGTTCCTTTGTGACATCACAGTGATCCATTGTTATATCACAATACTCTATTGTTACATCATAGTGCTCTATTGTTATAAAACAATGCTCCACTGTGACATCACAGTGTTCCTTTGTTACATCACAGTGAACCATTGTTAAGTCATAATACTCCATTGTTACATCACAGTGCTCTATTGTATTAAACAATGCTCCATTGTGACATAACAGTGATCTTTCTGACATCACAGTGATCCATTGTTATATCACAACAGTCCATTGTTACATCATACTGATCTATTGTTATAAAACAATGCTCCATTGTGACATCACAGTGTTCCTTTGTGACATCACACTGATCCATTGTTAAATCACAGTGGTCCACTGTTATATCACAATACTCCATTGTTACATCATAGTGCTCTATTGTCATAAAACAATGCTCCATTGTGACATCACAGTGTTCCTTTGTTACATCACAGTGATCCATTGTTAAGTCACAGTGATCCATTGTTACATCATAGTGCTCTATTGTTATAAAACAATGCTCCATTGTGACATCACAGTGTTCCTTTGTTACATCACAGTGATCCATTGTGACATCACAATACTCCATTGTTACATCATAGTGCTCTATTGTTATAAAACAATGCTCCATTGTGACATCACAGTGTTCCTTTGTTACATCACAGTGATCCATTGTTAAATCACAGTGATACACTGTTATATCACAATACTCCATTGTTACATCATAGTGCTCTATTGTTATAAAACAATGCTCCATTGTGACATCACAGTGTTCCTTTGTGACATCACAGTGATCCATTGTTATATCACAATACTCCATTGTTACATCATAGTGCTCTGTTATTATAAAACAATGCTCCATTGTGACATAACAGTGTGCCTTTGTTACATCACCGTGATCCATTGTTAAGTCACAATACTCCATTGTTACATCATAGTGCGCTATTATTATAAAACAATGCTCCATTGTGACATCACAGTGTTCCTTTGTGACATCACAGTGATCCATTGTTATATCACAACACTCCATTGTTACATCATAGTGCTCTATTGTTATAAAACAATGCTCCATTGTGACATCACAGTGTTCCTTTGTTACATCACAGTGATCCATTGTTAAATCACAATAATCCATTGTTACATCATAGTGCTCTATTGTTATAAAACAATGCTCCATTATGACACCACAGTGTTCCTTTGTTACATCACAGTGATCCATTGTTATATCACAACACTCGATTGTTACATCATACTGCTCTATTGTTATAAAACAATGCTCCATTTTGACATCACAGTGTTCCTTTGTTACATCACAGTGATCCAGTGTTAAATCACAGTGATCCATTGTGACATCCCAATAATCCATTGTTACATCACAGTGCTCTATTGTTATAAAACAATGCTCCATTGTGACATCACATTGTTCCTTTATTACATCACAGTGATCCATTGTTATATCACAATACTCCAGTGTTACATCATAGTGCTCTATTGTTATAAAACAATGCTCCATTGTGACATAACAGTGTTCCTTTGTTTTATCACCGTGATCCATTGTTTTTTTTTTTTTTTGATTTTTCGAGACAGGGTTTCTCCATAGCTTTTGGTTCCTGTCCTGGAACTAGCTCTTGTAGACCAGGCTGGCCTCGAACTCACAGACATCTGCCTGCCTCTGCATCCCAAGTGCTGGGATTAAAGGCGTGCGCCCCCACCGCCCGGCACAGTGATCCATTGTTAAATCACAGTGATCCATTGTTATATCACAATACTCCATTGTTACATCATAGTGCTCTATTGTTATAAAACAATGCTCCATTGTGACATCACAGTGTTCCTTTGGGACATCAGAGTGATCCATTTTTATATCACAATACTCCATTGTTACATCACAGTGCTCTATTGTTATAAAACAATGCTCCATTGTGACATCACAGTGTTCCTTTGTTACATCACAGTGATCCATTGTTAAATCACAGTGATCCATTGTTATATCACAATACTCCATTGTTACATCATAGTGCTCTATTTTTTAAAACAATGCTTTATTGTGACATCACAGTGTTCCTTTGTGACATCACTGTGATCCATTGTGACATCCCAATACTCTATTTTTACATCATAGTGCTCTATTGTTATAAAACAGTGCTCCATTGTGACATCACAGTGTTCCTTTTTTACATCACAGTGATCCATTGTTAAATCACAATGATCCATTGTTATATAACAATACTCCATTTTTACATCATAGTGCTCTATTTTTATAAAACAATGCTCCATTGTGACATCACAGTGTTCCTTTGTGACATCACAGTGATCCACTGTTATATCACTATACTCCATTGTTACATCACAGTGCTCTATTGTTATAAAACAATGCTCCATTGTGACATCACAGTGTTCCTTTGTTACATCACAGTGATCCATTGTTATGTCACAATACTCCATTGTTACATCTTAGTGCTCTATTGTTATAAAACAATGCTCCATTGTGACATCACAGTGTTCCTTTGTTACATCACAGTGATCCATTGTTAAGGCACAGTGATCCATTGTTATATCACAATACTCCATTGTTACATCATAGTGCTCTATTGTTATAAAACAATGCTCCATTGTGACATCACAGTGTTCCTTTGTGACATCACAGTGATCCATTGTTATATCACAATACTCCATTGTTACATCACAGTGCTCTATTGTTATAAAACAATGCTCCATTGTGACATCACAGTGTTCCTTTGTTACATCACAGTGATCCATTGTTATATCACAATACTCCATTGTTACATCACAGTGCTCTATTGTGATAAAACAATGCTCCTTTGTGACATCACAGTGTTCCTTTGTGACATCACAATGATCCATTGTTATATCACAATACTCCATTGTTACATCACAGTGTTCTATTATTATAAAACAATGCTCCATTGTGACATCACTGTGTTCCTTTGTGACATCACAGTGATCCATTGTTAAGTCAAATGATCCATTGTTATATCACAATACTCCATTGTTATATCATTGTGCTCTATTGTTACAAAACAATGCTCCATTGTGACATCACAGTGTCCCTTTGTTATATCACAGTGATCCATTGTGACATCACAATACTCCATTGTTACATCACAGTGCTCTATTGTTATAAAACAATGCTCCATTGTGACATCACAGTGTTCCTTTGTTACATCACAGTGATCCATTGTTAAATCACAGTGATCCACTGTTTTATCACTATACTCCATTGTTACAACAAACTGCTCTATTGTTATACAACAACGCTCCATTGTGACATCACAGTGTTCCTTTGTGACATCACACTGATCCATTGTTACATCACAGTGCTCTATTGTTATAAAACAATGCTCCACTGTGACATCACAGTGTTCCTTTGTGACATCACACTGATCCATTGTTATATCACAGAGCTCTATTGTTATAAAACAATGCTCCATTGTGACATCACAGTGATCCATTGTTAAGTCAGAGTGATCCATTGTTATATCACAATACTCCATTGTTACATCATAGTGCTCTATTGTTATGAAACAATGCTCCATTGTGACATAACAGTGTTCCTTTGTTTTATCACAGTGATCCATTGTTTTTTTTTTTGATTATTCGATAAAGGGTTTCTCCGTAGCTTTTGGTTCCTGTCCTGGAACTAGCTCTTGTAGACCAGGCTGGCCTCGAACTCACAGACATCCGCCTGCCTCTGCCTTTCAAGTGCTGGGATTAAAGGCATGCGCCCCCACCGCCCGGCACAGTGATCCATTGTTAAATCACAGTGATCCATTGTTATATCACAATACTCCATTGTTATATCACAGTGCTCTATGGTTATAAAACAATGCTCCATTGTGACATCACAGTGTTCCTTTGTTACATCACAGTGATCCATTGTTAAATCACAGTGATCCACATTTATATCACAATACTCAATAGTTACATCATAGTGCTCTATTTTTTAAAACAATGCTTCATTGTGACATCACAGTGTTCCTTTGTGACATCACAGTGATCCATTGTGACATCCCAATACTCTATTGTTACATCATAGTGCTCTATTGTTATAAAACAGTGCTCCATTGTGACATCACAGTGTTCCTTTTTTACATCACCGTGATCCATTGTTAAATCACAATGATCCATTGTTATATCACAATACTCCATTTTTACATCATAGTGCTCTATTTTTATAAAACAATGCTCCATTGTGACATCACAGTGTTCCTTTGAGACATCACAGTGATCCATTGTTATATCACAATACTCCATTGTTACATCACAGTGCTCTATTGTTATAAAACAATGAATGCTCCATTGTGACATCACAGTGTTCCTTTGTTACATCACAGTGATCCATTGTTAAGTCACAGTGATCCATTGTTATATCACAATACTCCATTGTTACATCATAGTGCTCTATTGTTATAAAACAATGCTCCATTGTGACATAACAGTGTTCCTTTGTTTTATCACCGTGATCCATTGGTTTTTTTTTTTTTTTTTTGATTTTTCGAGACAGGGTTTCTCCGTAGCTTTTGGTTCCTGTCCTGGAACTAGCTCTTGTAGACCAGGCTGGCCTCGAACTCACAGACATCCGCCTGCCTCTGCATCCCAAGTGCTGGGATTAAAGGCGTGCGCCCCCACCGCCCGGCACAGTGATCCATTGTTAAATCACAGTGATCCATTGTTATATCACAATACTCCATTGTTACATCATAGTGCTCTATTGTTATAAAACAATGCTCCATTGTGACATCACAGTGTTCCTTTGGGACATCAGAGTGATCCATTTTTATATCACAATACTCCATTGTTACATCACAGTGCTCTATTGTTATAAAACAATGCTCCATTGTGACATCACAGTGTTCCTTTGTGACATCACTGTGATCCATTGTGACATCCCAATACTTTATTTTTACATCATAGTGCTCTATTGTTATAAAACAGTGCTCCATTGTGACATCACAGTGTTCCTTTTTTACATCACAGTGATCCATTGTTAAATCACAATGATCCATTGTTATATAACAATACTCCATTTTTACATCATAGTGCTCTATTTTTATAAAACAATGCTCCATTGTGACATCACAGTGTTCCTTTGTGACATCACAGTGATCCACTGTTATATCACTATACTCCATTGTTACATCACAGTGCTCTATTGTTATAAAACAATGCTCCATTGTGACATCACAGTGTTCCTTTGTTACATCACAGTGATCCATTGTTACATCACAATTCCCCATTGTTACATCATAGTGCTCTATTGTTATAAAACAATGCTCCATTGTGACATTACAGTTTTCCTTTGTTACATCACAGTGATCCATTGTTATATCACAATACTCCACTGTTACATCACAGCGCTCTTTTTTTATAAAACAATGCTCCATTGGTACATCACTGTGTTCCTTTGTGACATCACAGTGATCCATTGGTAAGTCACAGTGATCCATTGTTATATCACAATACTCCATTGTTACATCATAGTGCTCTATTGTTATAAAACAATGCTCCATTGTGATATCACAGTGTTCCTTTGTGACATCACAGTGATCCATTTTTATATCACAATACTCCATTGTTACATCACAGTGCTCTATTGTTATAAAACAATGCTCCATTGTGACATCACAGTGTTCCTTTGTTACATCACAGTGATCCATTGTTAAATCACAGTGATCCACTGTTATATCACAATACTCCATAGTTACATCATAGTGCTCTATTTTTTAAAACAATGCTTTATTGTGACATCACAGTGTTCCTTTGTGACATCACAGTGCTCCATTGGGACATCCCAATACTCTATTTTTACATCATAGTGCTCTTGTTATAAAACAGTGCTCCATTGTTACATCACAGTGTTCCTTTTTACATCACAGTGATCCATTGTTAAATCACAATGATCTATTGTTATATCACAATACTCCCTTTTTACATCATAGTGCTCTATTTTTATAAAACAATGCTCCATTGTGACATCACAGTGTTCCTTTGTGACATCACAGTGATCCATTGTTATCTCACAATACTCCATTGTTACATCATAGTGCTCTATTGTTATAAAACAATGCTCCATTGTGACATCACAGTGATCCATTGTTACATCACTGTGTTCCATTGTTATATTCCAATGCTCCATTGTGACATCACACTATAATACATTGTTACATCATAGTGATCTATTGTTAAACCACAATACTTCATTTTTCCACAATAATGCTCCATTTTAATATCACAGTGCTCCATTGTTACTTCAAAGTACTACATTGTTATACCACAATACACCATTGTTCCATCATAGTGATCCATTCTTATACCATATTGATCCATTGTTACATGATTAACTCCATTGTTAAATCATAGTGCTCCATGTTATAAAATAATGCTCTATAGTACATTAGTGATTTATTGTTACATGGCAGTGATACATTGTTATATCCCTACACCATTGTTATATCACAGTGATCTATTGTTAAATCACAGTGATCCACTGTTATATCACAATACTCCATAGTTACATCATAGTGCTCTATTTTTTAAAACAATGCTTTATTGTGACATCACAGTGTTCCTTTGTGACATCACAGTGATCCATTGTGACATCCCAATACTCTATTGTTACATCATAGTGCTCTATTGTTATAAAACAGTGCTCCATTGTGACATCACAGTGTTCCTTTTTTACATCATAGTGATCCATTGTTATATCACAATACTCCATTGTTACATCACAGTGCTCTATTGTTATAAAACAATGCTCCATTGTGACATCACAGTGTTCCTTTGTGACATCACAGTGATCCATTGTTATATCACAATACTCCATTGTTACATCACAGTGCTCTATTGTTATAAAACAATGCTCCATTGTGACATCACAGTGTTCCTTTTTTACATCATAGTGATCCATTGTTATATCACAATACTCCATTGTTACATCACAGTGCTCTATTGTTATAAAACAATGCTCCATTGTGACATCACTGTGTTCCTTTGTGACATCACAGTGATCCATTTTTAAGTCACAGTGATCCATTGTTATATCACAATACTCCATTGTTACATCATAGTGCTCTATTGTTATAAAACAATGCTCCATTGTGACATCACAGTGTTCCTTTGTGACATCACACTGATCCATTGTTACATCACAGAGCTCTATTGTTATAAAACAATGCTCCATTGTGACATCACAGTGTTCCTTTGTTACATCACAGTGATCCATGGTTACATCACAATACCCCATTGTTACATCATAGTGCTCTATTGTTATAAAACAATGCTCCATTGTGACATTACAGTTTTCCTTTGTTACATCACAGTGATCCATTGTTATATCACAATACTCCACTGTTACATCACAGTGCTCTTTTGTTATAAAACAATGCTCCATTGTGACATCACTGTGTTCCTTTGTGACATCACAGTGATCCATTGTTATATCACAATACTCCATTGTTACATCATAGTGCTCTATTGTTATAAAACAATGCTCCATTGTGACATAACAGTGTTCCTTTGTTTTATCACAGTGATCCATTGGTTTTTTTTTTTTTTTGATTTTTCGAGACAGGGTTTCTCCGTAGCTTTTGGTTCCTGTCCTTTAACTAGCTCTTGTAGACCAGGCTGGCCTCGAACTCAGAGAGTTCCTCCTGCCTCTGCCTCCCAAGTGCTGGGATTAAAGGCGTGCGCCCCCACCGCCCGGCACAGTGATCCATTGTTAAATCACAGTGATCCATTGTCATATCACAATACTCCATTGTTACATCATAGTGCTCTATTGTTATAAAACAGTGCTCCATTGTGACATCACAGTGTTCCTTTTTTACATCATAGTGATCCATTGTTATATCACAATACTCCATTGTTACATCACAGTGCTCTATTGTTATAAAACAATGCTCCATTGTGACATCACAGTGTTCCTTTGTGACATCACAGTGATCCATTGTTATATCACAATACTCCATTGTTACATCACAGTGCTCTATTGTTATAAAACAATGCTCCATTGTGACATCACAGTGTTCCTTTTTTACATCATAGTGATCCATTGTTATATCACAATACTCCATTGTTACATCACAGTGCTCTATTGTTATAAAACAATGCTCCATTGTGACATCACTGTGTTCCTTTGTGACATCACAGTGATCCATTTTTAAGTCACAGTGATCCATTGTTATATCACAATACTCCATTGTTACATCATAGTGCTCTATTGTTATAAAACAATGCTCCATTGTGACATCACAGTGTTCCTTTGTGACATCACACTGATCCATTGTTACATCACAGAGCTCTATTGTTATAAAACAATGCTCCATTGTGACATCACAGTGTTCCTTTGTTACATCACAGTGATCCATGGTTACATCACAATACCCCATTGTTACATCATAGTGCTCTATTGTTATAAAACAATGCTCCATTGTGACATTACAGTTTTCCTTTGTTACATCACAGTGATCCATTGTTATATCACAATACTCCACTGTTACATCACAGTGCTCTTTTGTTATAAAACAATGCTCCATTGTGACATCACTGTGTTCCTTTGTGACATCACAGTGATCCATTGTTATATCACAATACTCCATTGTTACATCATAGTGCTCTATTGTTATAAAACAATGCTCCATTGTGACATAACAGTGTTCCTTTGTTTTATCACAGTGATCCATTGGTTTTTTTTTTTTTTTGATTTTTCGAGACAGGGTTTCTCCGTAGCTTTTGGTTCCTGTCCTTTAACTAGCTCTTGTAGACCAGGCTGGCCTCGAACTCAGAGAGTTCCTCCTGCCTCTGCCTCCCAAGTGCTGGGATTAAAGGCGTGCGCCCCCACCGCCCGGCACAGTGATCCATTGTTAAATCACAGTGATCCATTGTCATATCACAATACTCCATTGTTACATCATAGTGCTCTATTGTTATAAAACAATGCTCCATTGTGATATCACAGTGTTCCTTTGTGACATCACAGTGATCCATTTTTATATCACAATACTCCATTGTTACATCACAGTGCTCTATTGTTATAAAACAATGCTCCATTGTGACATCACAGTGTTCCTTTGTTACATCACAGTTATCCATTGTTAAATCACAGTGATCCACTGTTATATCACAATACTCCATAGTTACATCATAGTGCTCTATTTTTTAAAACAATGCTTTATTGTGACATCACAGTGTTCCTTTGTGACATCACAGTGATCCATTGTGACATCCCAATACTCTATTTTTACATCATAGTGCTCTTGTTATAAAACAGTGCTCCATTGTGACATCACAGTGTTCCTTTTTACATCACAGTGATCCATTGTTAAATCACAATGATCCATTGTTATATCACAATACTCCCTTTTTACATCATAGTGCTCTATTTTTATAAAACAATGCTCCATTGTGACATCACAGTGTTCCTTTGTGACATCACAGTGATCCATTGTTATATCACAATACTCCATTGTTACATCATAGTGCTCTATTGTTATAAAATAACGCTCCATTGTGACATCACAGTGTTCCTTTGTGACGTCACAGTGATCCATTGTTACATCACAGTGCTCTATTGTCATAAAACAATGCTCCATTGTGACATCACAGTGTTCCTTTGTGACATCACAGTCATCCATTGTTACATCACAATACTCCATTGTTACATCATAGTGCTCTATTGTTATAAAACAATGCTCCATTGTGACATCACAGTGTTCCTTTGTTATATCACAATGATCCATTGTTATATCACAATACTCCATTTTTACATCACAGTGCTCTATTGTTATAAAACAATGCTCCATTGTGACATCACTGTGTTCCTTTGTGACATCACAGTGATCCATTGTTAAGTCACAGTGATCCATTGTTATATCACAATACTCCATTGTTACATCATAGTGCTCTATTGTTATAAAACAATGCTCCATTGTGACATCACAGTGTTCCTTTGTTTTATCACAGTGATCCATTGTTAAATCACAGTGATCCATTGTTATGTCACAATACTCCATTGTTACATCATAGTGCTCTATTGTTATAAAACAATGCTCCATTGTGACATCACCGTGTTCCTTTGTGACATCACAGTGATCCATTGTTATATCACAATACTCCATTGTTACATCACAGAGCTCTTTTGTTATAAAACAATGCCCCATTGTGACATCACAGTGTTCCTTTGTTACATCACAGTGATCCATTGTTAAATCACAGTGATCCACTGTTATATCACAATACTCCATTGTTACATCATAGTGCTCTATTGTTGTAAAACAACGCTCCATTGTGACATCACAGTGTTCCTTTGTGACATCACACTGATCCATTGTTACATCACAGTGCTCTATTGTTATAAAACAATGCTCCATTGTGACATCACAGTGTTCCTTTGTGACATCACAGTGATCCATTGTTATATCACAATACTCCATTGTTACGTCATAGTGCTCTATTGTTATAAAACAATGCTCCATTGTGACATCACAGTGATCCATTGTTACATCACAGTGTTCCATTGTTATATTCCAATGCTCCATTGTGACATCACACTATAATACATTGTTACATCATAGTGATCTATTGTTAAACCACAATACTTCATTTTTCCACAATAATGCTCCATTTTAATATCACAGTGCTCCATTGTTACATCAAAGTACTACATTGTTATACCACAATACACCATTGTTCCATCATAGTGATCCATTCTTATACCATATTGATCCATTGTTACATGATTAACTCCATTGTTAAATCATAGTGCTCCATGTTATAAAATAATGCTCTATAGTACATTAGTGATTTATTGTTACATGGCAGTGATACATTGTTATATCCCTACACCATTGTTACATCACAGTGATCTATTGTTACATCACAGTGATCCGTTGTTATATCACAGTGCTCTACTGTTACGTCTCAGGCCTGCGTTATTATATCACATTGCTCCATTGTTAAATAACAATGCCCCATTGGTACATCACAGTGATTGATAATTATACCACAATGCTTTTTTGTTACATCACAGTGTTCCATTGCTACATCACATTATTCTACATTGTTATATAACAGTGATCTGTGATCATACCAATGCTCCCTTGTTACATCACAGTGATCAAATGTTGTAACAAGTACTCTATTGTTAAATCACAGTGCTGTACTGTTCTACTACAATATTTCATTGTTACATCACAATGATCCAATGTTACATCACAATTCTTCATTGTTACATCACAGTGATCCATTGTTATACAACAATGCACCATTGCTACATCATACTAATCCTTTTCAATCACAATGTTCCATTGTTATATCAGTGCTCCATTAGTACATCACAGTATTCCATTGTTATACCACAATGCTCCATTGTGTCATCACAGTGCTCCATTGTTATATCACAATGTACTATTTGTGACATCACCATGTACCACTATGATATCACAATACAGTATTGTGACATCATAATACTTCATTATGCCAATACAATGTAGTATAACCAGATGTTCTTTTGTGACATAACCCTATTTTGACATTACTATTCTCTGTGATGACACCAGAATATCAGTGTGACATCACAAGCCCAATCATGTTCTCACATTGCCTTTGTGATAGCAGATATCCTAAATTCTGACATCCCAGTTTTCATTGTGATATCACAGTTCTCTATTTTGTTATTCGGTGCCTGCTGTAACATCCTAATGACCAGTTCTCATGTCAGAAAAGATGGTTTTCTTAGTCCAGGTTACTATTGCTGTGATGAAACACCATGACCAAAAGTAAGCTGACGAGGAAAGCATTTATTTGGCTTACACTTCCAAATCACTCTTCATCATGGAAGGGAGTCAGGACAGGAACTCAAAGATGGCAGGGACCTTGGGGCAGGCACTGATACAAAAGTCATGGAGGAGTGTTGTTTATTAGCTTGTACCTCTGGCTTGCTCAGCCTTTCTTATAGCACCCAGGACCCCTTCTCAGGTGTGGCCCTGTGCACCACAGGCTGGGCCCTCCCACATCGGTCATTAATTAAGAAAATGCCCTACAGCTGGACCTTATGAAGACATTTTTCTCATTTGAGGTTCCCTCCTCTCTGATAAGGCTATCTTGTGTCAAACTGGCCCCTTGTCAACTGACATATAAACACCACTATTAAGTCACGGCCTTTCCCTTCTTTATTCATTCCCAAGACCGCACATTAATTAAGAGCATCACAATGTATTATATTCCAAATTGTGTAAGTTCTACAGTCCTCAAGAATTCAAACGCCTAAAATTTGTCTGTTTAAAAAAGCCAGTCTCAGCCAGCATAGATGGTTGCACGAGCATTTAATCCCAACATTCTGAATTCAAGGTCACAGGATCACAACCTACCATTTAAGATTAGTCATTTATGTAATCAATGTATTTTATCTGAATGATAAAAGCAAAGGTTGCCGTCAAAATGATCTTTCTCTAATTTCAGTTGCTTGAGAAGTGAACCTTACACTACCAAGTCCAGCTGCCAGCGTGAGGTACAAACTTGGCTGCCTCTGGAACACAGCTTCCAGAGGTGTTGACTCTCAGGAAACACTTTTTAGAAGATGACACCTCAGTGATGCTGGTCTCTTCTTAACCACAGCTAACCAGCATCAATTACCCCAGAATAACAAACATTTTCCTTTAGTGGTTCTGGTCTTTGTCTATCACAGCTGATTCTTCAGCTCCAGCTGACCAGAACCACAGGTCCTGCACATAAATGGCCCAGTAGGACTTAGCTCCCCTCTGAAACTTCACAAGCCAGGCCTCCATCCTCTGTGCGGCTCTCAAACTTCTCATCTTCCAGGATACTGAACTATAACAAAATTCTGAATTATGACACCACCATGATGTATTGTGCAATCACGAAGACTCATTGTGACATCACAATGTTGAATTATAACATCACAGTGTTGTATTGTGACAAGACAATTTTCCATTGTGTTGTCAAATTTTCCACGGGTACAATGTCCCACTGTAATATGCTGAACTCTGGCATCACCATGCTCCATTGGTGGTGTGACATAATGCCAAATATTAATAGCCCAGTGCTCCTCTTGCATGTGACAACTCCGTAGCAACACACAATCGAAATGAGGAACTGAAGTATTCTATTGTGCATGATAAAGCTCCATTGCATCATCACAATGCATGGATGTCAGGTTACTGAGCTCAGTTGACATCGTCTTATTGCTATGAAGAACCTGATCACGGCTGCTTGGTTTTGTTGTTTGGGTTTTTGTTTTGTTTTGTTTGCAGGAATGTAGAAGACTTAGGAACTTTGAACTAGAAAAGTGGTTGAATACTGCATGAAGACCCCAACAGTTTTAGTAGGAGCCTAGAAGACAGAAGTGTTGAGAAAAATGGAGAGAGTAGACTCAGCTTGTGACATTGCTGGGGGGGGGGGGCAAGAACTCTATTGGCAACTGGTCTGGCAGCTATTAGTATGATATCTTGGCAAAGAATCTGACCACTCTGCCCATGCCCTGATAATCTGTGTGAGGCCACGTTAGAGAGGAATGGCCTAATTCCTTTTGCAGAGGAAATTACAAGACAACATGGCATTGAGTCTAAGTGTGGCCATTACTGAACCATATCTGCCTGCATGCCACCATGCTTCCCACCATGCTGACAATGGACTGAACTGTAAGCCAGCCCCAATTAACTGTTTTCCTTTATAAGAGTTCCTGGGGTCATGTGTCTCTTCATAAAAATAAAAACCTAAGATGGGATATTAGAAATATTATAGAGAAATGACCGGCTTTGCATCAGACAGAGAGGAAGAGGACCCTCAGGGAAACTACCACTCCAAGCTGTGAAGTTTTCTGACCCCCGGAAAGCATAGAAAAGCTGCTCCAATTGTAGTCGAAGCAGTGAAGAGTCCACCCCAATCTGGTAGCTGAACTTGGCCATGTCATCCAAGCCATACTGCTTTTAAAGACTGGCAATGCAATATTCTGACGTTCTTACATTCTTAATATTCTGACACTATCTCTTATATTCTTAGAGACTGGTACTTTTTCTGGACCTCACAGCCAGAGTTAATAGTGTACCTTGAAGTCACTTAAGACTGAGAGCCTACAGTGCACTCAGACTGTTTGTTTAACCTGGCTTAAAGGGAAAATTTTAACAATCACCCTTACTTGCCTGGGATTTCCTGTGCAATCAACGTTTACAATAGCAGCTAAATGCATAGCTGTAATTTTAAGTTAATGTACTCTGCAGAGCCACTGACACAGATAACGCATCTGTATCATTTGCCAAAAGCAGCAAACAGAAGTAGAAAGCAACTTCCTAAAAGCTACCAGAGAGGTTGAGGGTGATCAGATATGCACATGGGTGGAACTCAACAGGAACTGATGCAGAGGCCACAGAGGATGCCGCTTACTGGCTTGTTGTCCATGGCTTGGTGGTCTGTGTTCTCTTTTTCTCTCCTTTTTTTTTCTTTTACTTTTTATTTGACAGGGCTCTCTGTGTAGCACTGGCTGTCCTGGAACTTACCCTGTAGACCAGGCTGGCCTTGAACTCAGCCTGCTTTCTAATAACACCCAGGACCACCATTCTAGAGGTGGCACTGTCCAGTGTGCTAGCTCCTCCCACACCAGTCACCAATCAAATAAACATCATACACAGGCCAATCTGGTGGGGACATTCTCTGAACTAGGCTCCCTCTTCCCTGGTGACGGTAGCTTGTGTCAATTTGACAAAGACTAGCCAACACAATTCTAGTCCTTCAACTGTTATTATAGCTTCTCCATAACCTTAGCACACCCTCAGGGAGGACCCCACACGCCAGGCAGGTGCCACTCCACACCCCCTACAAGAAGACTGCCGTCCTGGAACTTCCCCCACTGACAGCTCCAGCCCCAGTCCTCACCTTAGTTACACATCTCACTACCCTCAACATTGTCCATCTCCGTCACTACCACACAGGCCCTGTAGGGGCAAACCACCATGTCCAAATGTTCTCTGCACATACACACACACTATACACACACATACACTATTCACACATGCACACATGTAGTGGTATTTCATTTGTATTTTAATAAATAAAGCTTGCCTGAAGATCAGAGGGTAAAACAGTCCCATTCATCAGCCTTACAGACCAGGCAACGACATACACCTTTAATCCCAGTAGCCACACCAGTTTGCCATAGAAACCAGGTGGTAGTGATGCACGCCTTTAATCCCAGCCCTAGAGAGGAATATAAGATGGGAGGAGACAGCTCTCAGACTGTCTCATTCAGAGGATTCCTGGAGACAGGATTGCCATTCCGGACTGAGGTGGAGGTAAGAGCCAGTGACTGGCTGCTTTGCTTTGCAGGTCTTCATGTTGAACCCCAATTTCTCTGAGTTTTTATTATTTGCACTTCATTTGGCACCTTCAAGCTTCATGCACACATACATGCACACATGCACACATACATACACACATACACACATGCACACTTTGGTTGTCTCATTCTCCCTATCAGGCAGGACACATTACTCCTCCCAAAAGCACCCTTGGTTTTGTTATAGTCTGCCAGCTTTGTTGTGTGATGTTTTACTGTTTTGGCTTTTGGGGGGCCCACCATCCAGCTCCCAGATAAATCATACACGGAGGCTTATTCTTACTTATAATTGCCCAGCCTTAGTTTGTTTTGTTTCTTGACAGCTTTTCTTATATTATCCTGACTACCTTTTGCCTGTGGGTTTTTATCTTTCTCTATTTTTGTATACCTTTCTTTACTTCTTCTCTGTGGCTTGCTGTGTAGCTGGGTGGCTGTGTAGCTGGGTGGCTGTGTAGCTGGGTGGCTGGCCACTGATGTCCATCTCTCCTTGTTCTCATTCCCCACTATTTATTCTCTCTGCCTGCCAGCCCTGCCTATCCTTGCTCCTGCCTCACTATTGGCCATTCAAGACTTTATAACTTCTTTATAATTTCCATTTATTCTTAATTACTGCCCACAAGCATATGGTATTTCTGTAGCACTACTCCTAAAGCTTATCATTAGATTGTGATTTGTATATTGCCATCAACACCAATGAATACCAACACTTCTGTGTCCTTTGTACAACTAAGGGGTGATGTGTGAATGAAACCCGTATGATAAAAACAATATAAATAACTTACAATTCAGAAAGCTAGAACACATCCCTCTGGGTAAGTGCAAAAAGAATGGATTAAAGGAGAACCTTCAAATCTATACATAGGTTTGAAGAATAAGGACACTGAGAACAGGGATTACCAGCCTTTCACTATTCCTCAACAAACCCACTAAGATTTGTTACATAATACTCCAATAAGGCGGTCTAATCTCAGTGACAAAATAAGATGCCAAGCATACGTATTAGAGATGACAAGACCCATGTGCTCCATGCGTGTACTCAAAGTTTGTACATAATACACAGTTTTTCAAAATCTACTTTATGCTCTATGGAGAAAAGTTAAAAACTTCTCAGAAAGCAGGCTAAAATGGCCCACGGCCGAGCTTTGCACAGTTTTTAACAGTGAAATTATTCAGTAGATTTAGATGTATGACAAACTCCATCTTTTCGGAGATGAGGTCAAATAACTGTGACACCTGTGGTGTATTTCTTTCCACTCTGTTGAATAATGGTGAGCAGAAGTCCAAAATTTTGCCACATTCCACATACTCATAAGATTTCTATCCTGTGCTAACTCTTTACGTACAACAAGATTTATTGAGGTATGGGCTGTCTTCTAAAAATCGACCTGAGGTATTAGAAAAAGCGTTGTTAATATTTTTATTTAGTGAGGGGATTTCCAGGACAGCACTAGACTCCTCTGAGGGCTACACATAGGACAGCGCTCTTTCCGATATGAATTTTCTGCTGAGACCCAAGGCCAGGCCATATTATGGCATCTGTAAGCTGCTCTCCGCTGTGGACTGTTTAGTACAGAGTAGCTGCTACACAACTGTTACAGGTTTCGGCACACTTCACTTGGAGTGTCTCCCTCACGTATGAGCCTTTCGGTGTGAGCTAGTGACCCTGCAGTTATTCAAGTCCTGAACTGTGTATATGGGGTGTTTCCCCTTTATGAAACACCTACTGACAAATTCTTACTATTGAGGCTTCGCCAAATTCTATACACTGCTGGGTTTCGCTAACATGAGCTTCCTGGTGCCGTTTCAGGCTGGAAGAAGTAATAAAGGCTTTGCCGCACTCCTTACAGCGATAGGATTTCTCTTGGGTATGGATTCTCTGGTGCCGATTGAGCTGGAAGGAAAAGTAATAGGCTTTGCCACACTCTTTACATCTGTAAACTCTATCTCCAGTATGAATCCTCTGGTGCTTAGTAAGGTATGCAGCACAGTTAAAAGCCTTGCCACACTCCTTACACACATAGGGCTTTTCTACAACATGGACTCTCTGATGCTTATTGAGATATGAGGAACAGTTGAAGGCTTTGCCACACTCTTGACATATGTAGGGTTTCTCTCCCGTATGGATTCTCTGATGTCGGTTAAGCTGTGAAGAAAAGTAGTAGGCTTTGCCACATTCCCTGCATTTATACAGTCTGTCACCAATATGAATTCTCTGGTGTTTAGAAAGATAGGAAGAACAATTAAAGGCTTTGCCACACTCTTTACACACGTAGGGTTTCTCTCCAGTATGAATTCTCTGATGCTTAGTAAGGTACGAAGTACAATTGAAGGCTTTGCCACATTCTTTACATATGTAGGGTTTCTCTCCACTGTGAATTCTCTGGTGTCGAACAAGCTGTGAAGAACATTTGAAGGGTTTACCACACTCTTTGCATCTATAGGGAATCTCTTCGAAATGAATTTTCATATGCTGGATCAAGTATGAGGAACAGTAAAAGGCTTTGCCACACTCTTGACATTTGTAGGGTTTCTCTCCTGTGTGGATTATCTGGTGTCGAGTAAGTGTTGAGCTATTATTGAAGGCTTTGCCACATTCCTGACATTTGTAGGGTTTCGCTCCAGTATGAAGTATTTGGTGTCGAGTCAGGTTTGAGTGGTATTTGAAGGTTTTGCCACACTCTTTACATAGATAAGGTTCCTCTCCAGTATGGATTCTCTGGTGTCGAATCAGCTGTGAGGAAAGCCTAAAGGGTTTACCACACTCTTTGCATCTATAGGGCATCTCTTCAAAATGAATTTTCATATGCTGGATCAAAAATGAAGAACAGTAAAAAGCTTTGCCACACTCTTGACATTTGTAGGGTTTCTCTCCTGTGTGGATTACCTGGTGTCGACTGAGAGTTGAGCTATTATTGAAGGCTTTGCCACATTCCTGACATTTGTAGGGCTTTGCCCCGGTATGAACAATTTGGTGTCGAGTCAGGGTTGACTGATATCTGAAGGCTTTCCCACATTCTTTACATTTATAGGGTTTCTCGCCAGTGTGAATGACCTGGTGTTGGGTAAGAGATGAATGTTTACTAAAGGTCTTGCCACATTCCTTACACTTGTGCGGTTTCTCTCCTTTATGAATTATCTGATGTTGACTAAGGGTGTGCCTTCTCTTGAAGGCTTTGCCACATTCCTGACATCTGTAGGGCTTTGCTTCAGTATGAATGACTTCATGCTGAGTGAGGGTTGAATTATATTTAAAGGATCTGCCACAGTCTTTACATTTGTAGGGTTTCTCTCCAGTGTGACTGATTTGGTGTTGAGTAAGTACCGAATGTGTAGTGAAGGCTTTGCCACAGTCTTCACATTTGTATGGTTTCTCCCTCTTATGAGTCATCTGGTGTTGTGTGAGGTTCCTACTTCTTTTGAAGGCTTTGCCACATTCCTGACATTGGTAGGGCCTTGCAGCAGTATGAATGACGCGGTGTTGGGAGAGGATGGAGCGGTATTTAAAGGCTTTGCCACAGTCTTTACATTTGTAGGGCAAATGCCGATCAGAAGCTGAATCATCAACGAAAGCTTTGCCATGTTCTTCATGTCTCAATGGCTCCTCTCCACTGTGCGCACACTGATGGATGGTACATTCTGCATGATGATCAAAGGCTTTTGTGGAGTCATTACAGTTGCACAGATTTTCTGGGAAGAAAAGAAGACATACAGTTTTAACTGTGGGGAATGGAGAGGTTCTGTTTGCTGTCCTGCTGTCTGGAGGACATGCAGCTTGCCATGGTATTGAGGTCAGATTCAGAAACAATTCACCTTAGCATAGTAACTGAGGTGATTTGTTATTTTGATTTCTTGCAGGTGTTTCTTCTCATTATACCCTAGGCTCTTCACAAGAGCAGGACAAAAAAACTATTTCTTCTTAAATATGATAGGGAGAAGATGCAGGAATTATGGCCTTGACAATTTGCATCAAAGATAGAAATGTAGCAGGCCTTCAAATACTAACCAACCCTTACTTGGCTCCAAATTTTTTTTACACCAGAGCAAAACTCTTCAAATATCAAAAATGTGGCAAAGGCTTCAATACCAGTTTGATTCTGAACTGACACCAGAGTTCACCTAGGAGAGAAGCTCCACACGCACCAATGAATGTGAAGGCTAGGAAGCGTTTTACAGCCGGAATGCAGCAACTGTGCACAACAGAGAACCCATTGCCGGCTGAGACCAAGAGCCACGGCATCTCAGAACAGTGGCTAAGAAAACTGTATGTTTGAGTAAATGTCCACATCACATCTGGAAAAATAACTTTCCTCTTAAATGAAATTTGGGTAATTCTTAAGACACAACTGTTCCATGCTTTTATTAGGAACCTGAACAATTGAAATGTAGCTGGATCAAACTTTGAACCAAATATTCCTTTAGAAAAGAGATTTTAGAGGCTGGAGATATGGCTCAGTGGTTAAGAGCACTGATTGCTCTTCCAGAGGACTCAGGTTCAATTCCCAGCACCCACATGGCAGCTCACAACTGTCTGAAAATACAGTTCCACAAGATCTGACATCTTCACACCAATACACATAAAATAAAGTTAAATAAATCATTTTTTAAAAATTAAAAAAAAGATTTTAGGAATGAAGAACATGCTTTAAAGTGGGATTGTCTTTTTGGAAGGGCTCATTACTCTATCACCAGCAAATCTGTTTTCTCTGTACCAAAATACACCCCTTTAATAAATGCAGTAATTGGTTGTTGTTTGGTTGGTTGTGGTTGTTGTTTGTTTTGAGACAAGGTTTCACTGGATAACCCAGGCTATCCTGGCACTTGGTACGGAGCCAGTGCTCACCTTGAACTCACCATGATCTTTCTGCTTCATCCTCCGACACGTTGATCTTACAGGTGTGGGCTCCTGCACTCAGTTAACCACCCGTCAATTCTTTTCTACATCCAAATCCAGACACAGATACTTAAGAATCCAGTACATGTGTAATGAACATAGGAAGACCACTATTGAGGCTGGGAAACGACGTGTTGGAGAGAAAAATGCTGGTGTAATGAAATTCATAGCTTTTGCCAACTTGGAGCCAAGTAAGGGTTGGTTGGTATTTGAAGGCCTGCTGCATTTCTATCTTTAATGCAAATTGTCAAGGCCATAATTCCTGCATCTTCTCCCTATCGTATCTTAGAAGAAATGGGTTTTTTGTCCTGCTCTTGTGAAGAGCCTAGGGTATAATGAGAAGAAACACCTGCAAGAAATCAAAATAACAAATCACCTCAGTTACTATGCTTAGGTGAATTGTTTCTGAATCTGACCTCAATACCATGGCAAGCAGACATGTCCTCCAGACAGCAGGACAGCAAACAGAACCTCTCCATTTCCCCACAGGCATCTGCTGAAAAGCCTGTTACTTCCTCGTCAGTCCCAGCTCTGCACCTCTGAAAACGGCATTCTACCAACACCCAAAACAAAAGCAGCTTCCCACATCATCTGCTCTCTTGGGAGAGAAAAGGAGAACAAATGAATACACCTGTGAACTGTCTGACGGTTCCCTGATAGGGAATTCCAGTATCTCCTGCTCCTCAGTGCAGGAGATAACAGGTCTACTTCGGACAGCAGGTCAGAATGGAAACACTGAACCTAAACCTAAATGATCATTACAATATCAGTAAGATGGGGCTGGAGAGATGGCTCAGAGGTTAAGAGCACTGTCTGCTCTTCCAGAGGTCCTGAGTTCAATTCCCAGCAACCACATGGTGGCTCACAGCCATCTATAATGAGATCTGGTGCTCTCTTCTGGCCTGCAAGCAAACATGGAAGGAATGTTGTATACATAATAAAGAAATTAAAAAAAATCAACAAGATGCTATTACTTCAGATGGTCCACCAGAGAAGAGGGGACTAGAGAATCTTTTTGTAATGAATGCATCTGTTTGTGTACAGGTATGCGTGTGTTGAGGGCGGTGCTTGCAGAGGCCAGAAGGGGGCAATGGAGCCACCCAACCTGAACATTGGGAACCAAATTGGGGTCCTCCGCAAAAGTATGACTCGCTCTCAATCACAGACTTCCCTCCAGCCCAAGCCTAAGGAGTCCTAAGCAGAAATATGAGTAAGTGTTTCTAACAGACAGAAATAAAACCTACAGAAAACACAAGACGAAAATCTACTTGAATGACTAGTGAATTCTACATAGTTCAATGCCGTACCATCTGGATAGTCTCAGTCCACAGAAATGGCAACAGCTGACAGGTCTTTCCATGGCCACTGTCTGAATTTGTTATTTGTGTACATAAAGCTTATGCATCTGGGGTGGAGAGGTGGCCCGACAGTTTCAAGCATGCGGAGCTCTTCCAGAGGACCCAGGTTCAGTTCCCAGTACCCACATGGCAGGCAGATCACAACAATCTGTAATTCCAGCTCCAGAGGCTCCTGAAAAGTCATCTCCACTGAAACAGGGCTTCCCAACCCCCACCGGAAAGCGTGACTTCTTCCTGTGTCATTCCTACCGACCTGGACACATGGTTCCTGGCTCTTGTGTCTTCACATTCCAAGGTGCCTGTCTCTGCTCCAGCGATGAGACCAGGTAAGGCTTACACACAGCGAGACCTGTTTATTACAAAATAGAGAACAATGTTCAGTTACGAGCCTCCTAATAAGTAATAACATTTCTCTGACCATACTTTGCTAGGCGAAAAGAAAAAACATATGAGGAGATTTCAGGAAATGATTTCTGATTATTCCCTGCCATGCACATTAGAATGTCTGCTGAGTGGTGGAGGCTCACACCTTTTATCCCAGCACTTGGGAGGCAAAGACAGGCAAATCTCTGGGTTCAAGGCCAGACTGGTCTGCAGAGTGAGTTCCAGGCCAACCAAGGCTACTCAGAGAAAAAAAATATGTGTGAGGGATTTTCAACCTGGAGAAGCTGAGCTTCAGTTGCACACGTGACCAGCTCGGAGCAAATGGGTTTGAAGACATAGCCACGATGCTTTGTGCCGGCAACTTTCTGGAGTTACCACTGGTCTAGAGCACTGGGTTCAACCTTCCTAGAGCTGCAACCCTTTAACACAGTTCCTCCGGTTGTGCTGACCCCAACCAGAACATCATTTTTGTTGCTCCTTTGTAACTGTAATTCTGTTGCTGTGATGATTGTGATGTAAACGTCTGCTATGCAGGAAATGTGATGTGTGACCCTGGGGGGCGGGGGGGTCAAACCCACAGGTTGAGAATCACTGATCTAGCATGAAGAAGAAACACTTCCTCAAGAAAGGAGATTTCAAAATAAATACAATTAAAATGATCTTCTCCAAACCATCAAACTTCTAAATATTTCTCTTATACGTAGGAATGCCAACTGCCTTCATACAAAACAGAAGCCCTTGAGACACAGGCTACAGAGAAGGGAAATCAGATGTTGAGAGGGAGCTAAGAATTCTGTAGACAGAGATCCTCACCCAGGGAAACAAAGTTCCTGTAATTCTCCCACATCACACCCCTATACAAATTCCACAGAGCAGGGTTTGGCATTCCCGCTCCTCTGGGGAGAAGTCAATGGACACATCCTCGGATGACAGCAGCTCCTGAAATAAAAGTCAATAGCACAAAGAGCTAAACAAAAGAAAACAAACAACCCAATCAATGGGCTAAGGAACTCAACAGAGAGAACGCTCTCCAAAGAAGACCAACACAAGGTCAATGAATGCTTTTTAAATGGTTTGATGTCCTTAGTCATCAAGGATATGCAAGTTTAGTCCTTTGAGATTCCGTCTCACCACAGTCAGAATGGGTATAATCAAGAGAACAAGAGCCAGTGAGGACGTGGGGCAAGGAGATCACCCGGTCACCGCTGCTGGGACTGTCAACTGTATAACCACTATGGCAATCGGTGTGGAGGCTTCTCGGACAGCTAAGAATAGACCACCACATGTCCCAGCATAACCACTACAGAGACCTTTGCTCATCTCTGACCATGGATGCTCTATCCTAAGAGCCAGGCAATGGATCCGCCTAGATGCCCACCAGCTGAAGAGTATACAATGACAAGGTGATGCGTATACACAGGGGTATTTTACTCAGCTGTAAAGACAATGAAATTCGCAGGGAGATGGATGGAATTGAGAAACATTATACTGAGGCCCAGAAAGACAAACACCACATGTTCTCTCCAGGATACTACCCTAGCTCTGAATTTTCAGATCTGTGCACTTCACTTGGGGTGTTTGTGGAGGTCAGGAGGCCACCGAATTGGATGAGGCCTTAGGAACACATGGGACACGAAAGTAGCAGGGGATACAGGGACAGCACCTCCCCTAGTGGGCTGGGCCTTCCACATCAATCATCAACCAAGAAAATGCCCCAAGCTTGCCTACAGGCCAATCTGATGGGGGCATTTTCTCAACTGGAGTTCCAGTTTCTCAGACACTCTTGTTTGTGCCAAGTTGACAAAAACAAAACCACCTATCTAACCAGGGCACTGTGTTCTGATTCACAAGTGGTACTGTCAGAGCTGGAGAGGTAGCTCAGCAGTTACTGCTCCCTACAGAGGGTAAAGGCACTTCTGGCCATGATTGACAGCTTACTGCTCCCTACAGAGGGTAAAGGCAGTTTTGGCCATGATTGACAATTTGGGTTCCATCCTCAGGACCCACAAGGCAGGAGAGAACCAACCCCTACAGGTTGTCCTCTGACCTCAAGCATGCTGTAGTACACACACACACAACTCCACGTGTAAAAACACACACACACATGCACGCACACACTCAAACAGACACAAATTAAATGTTATTTTAAAACTTTAAACTTAAGGGGGTAAAAGGATTCTAAAATTCATACAGAAAGGCAAATACCCAGAATAGTCAGCACACTGCTGAAAAGTAAGCTCCCCAGATGGCCACGTGCTAACTTTAGTGGATTCGGCAGGGGAGTGACAGGAGCTCCAGACTGCAGTGAGGAAGGATGAACATACACCCTAGGGCTGTCTCCTCAAGAGCTGTGAACTGAGACAGCTGTGGCCGAGAACAAACTAAGCATCTGGCAGATGCTGCTCACTCTTCAGTATGGCTTCTTGTGAGAAGTTCCCATACCCCACACCACCCCAGAGAAACTCAGAGAAGGCCCGAGATGCCAGCAGAAACCATTTATATCATGTCTTAATAGCTTTAAAAGCCAGCACTTCTTCCTGCCACCCACAATGACCAGCAGCAACCACACAGCTATTTGACCCACACCTTTGGTGTTTAAGCTCACCTGAAGTTGAGGCTACTACTTACTAAAGCATAACAGAGCTGACTTATTATACCTAATGAGAAAACCTTTACCCTGGGAAAGCATAAAAAGTGAATCAATTAAAGGCCATTTTCAGTACACAGATGTCACCATAAGTCCTTGTTATAGAGCCATTTCCTTCTCAATAGGTAGTGCTGAGTAATCACAGAAACAGAATACACTTAAATGCAAATTCCTAGTTCACACTGAGGTTCCTAGTTCACAGAAACTACAGAACTACATGACGACCCACAGTATTTATTGTCCAGAGCTAGCAATGGCCTTAAGAACAGAAACTAAGTGCCAAGGATTCATAAGGTAAAACAGGGAACTTAAGGAAGGGAGATGGCTCAGTGGGTAAACACTAACACTCATGGAAAAGCCAAGTTGTCCTAAGGACCCCTGAGGTGGTTTGAGAGAAAACGGCCCACAAAGTGAGTGTCACTATTAGGAGGTGTGGCCTTGCTGGAGGAAGTGGGTCACTGTGGAGGTAGGCTTTGAGGTCTCTTTTTGCTCAAGCTTCCCTCAGTGCGACACTGAGAACACTTCCTGTTGCCTGCACAATGTGCAGGAATCTCAGCTCCCTCTCCAGCACCATGTCACACAGTGCTGCCATGTCACACAATGGTGATGGGCTAGACCTCTGAAAATGTATGCCGTCCCAGTGAAGTGTTTCCCTTTACAAGAGTTGCCATGGTCATGGTGTCTCTTCACAGCAACAGAAACCCTAACTAAGACAGCCTCCTTGGAATCCCAAGTCTCAGGAGATAGTCAGGGATATCTTTGGAGAAAGGCAGCTAGGTAAACTCAACAAACCAGCACAATGCTGGGTTCAAGTGAGAGTTGCTGTCTTAATGTGTAAGATGGGAAACAATTGAGGAAAACACCTGCCATCAGCATCTGGCCTCTACACACATGTACTCATATGTGCGTGCACACCCATACTCACACACAAATGTGCACCCACACACCTGAATATGCATATACAGTGCATGCACACAGAAATAAATAAAAATCAAAGAAAGAAATGAAGACTCCTGAGTGCATCCATTTCAAAACTGAAAATAAGAATCACAAAGCAATGGAAAATAAGAAATCACAATAAAAATAGGCAACTTTACTAACAACTTACCATTGTATACATAAGATAAAACAGAGGTGGGGTTATCAGATGCAAAGATAGCAGAAGTCCCAAAACCTACCCCCAACATTCTGTGCTTTTATATGAAAAGTGAAAAGATGCTGAAACTCTATCAAAAGATCAGAAGCGTAGCCTATGGCGCGTGCCTGTGACCCCAGGAGGACTGTGACACAGGGGCCAGCCTATGCCACACGGCACAATCTGAAACAGGCAGGACAGAAAAATAAAACTCCGCCGTGACACATGGAAGATGAGTAAGATGTGAGTTGAGTCTGCGCTTCACGGTTGTTTTCACTTCACGGAACGACTTTGCGGGGATGCAGCACCCGCCTCATAAGCATGTTGCCCAAGGTTCAACCCCCGTTACTACCAAAAACAAATTTTAAGCTCTAACTTTACAAGGCAATAGTTTAAGAAGCAATGGGCAATCATAACCACCCTAGTGTCCTCACAATCAAAATACAAAGGCTTTTTGTGTGTTTCTCGTCGGCAGACTCACCCAGTACAAAATGATAAAAAGTACTGTGGGAAAATCTAGCTGAGCACATACTTTTCTTGTTGTTATTCTATAACAGTGCAAAAAAAACCTGAATAGTTATGTAGTATTTATATTTATATTATAGCAAGTATTGTGAGAAATCTAAAATAAAGTATACTAGAAGCTGTCTGTAAACTACCTGCAAATGCTATCATCATACACAGACTATTGGAGTAGCTGCAGACTGTGGGTACCAAAAGGTGAAATGAGTCTCTACCATCTCTACTTCAACTGTCAATTTGCTAACCAATGAAAAGTACATTAGTTTAGTGGGTTTCCTAACTCCTCATTGTACACAAGACTTTACTTTTAGAAAATAAATCAGAATATCAGAAACACAGGAAGGACTAAGGACAAACTGTCAACTTAAGGGAGCTTTAACATATTGTATTAGTTAGGGTTCCTTAGAAGAACAGACCTGATAGAATGAATATTAGAAAGGGGATATATATATTTACAGGAGAGTACAAGAGACTCCCACAACATGATAGGCTACTGCTGTTATCCTTACTGCAGAAGACAATGTGCACTTCAGACACAGGACCCAGAGGATCAGATCCTAAAGACCCCTCCCAGAGGACTACTTTCATGGTACCAGAAGGTGCCATGAAAGTTTCTAAAGGAGAGAAGCAACCAACAGTGCTACCCAGCTATGACGCCTATGAACAATACCAACAACCAGAATAGCATAGGACATGTAAGAATAGCTTGGAGGTAACTAACAACTCTCTTAACCGGATTCAATGCTTGCTAACCAAGAAGGAAATCATGCTTGCTACTGGACACCTAGCCAAGTACCCATGGGTCTAAACACTCACCCCTATATTCATAGATAAGTTCAGCTCTTTCCCCTCATTGAAGAAAATTCTTATAGCAGGATACAAGATTAATTTAAAAAAAATCAATAGCCCTCTCATATACAGATGATAAGCATGCTGAGAAAGAAATCAGAGAAACATGAGCCTTTACAATAGCCACAAATAACATAAAATATCTTGGGGTAACTCTAATCAAACAAGTGCAGGATCTAAGGGGCCTGGTACCCCCTGTGCAGCCCAAGCTGGCCCTGAACTCAATCTCTCAGGCGGCATCTCAACTACTAGAAATACAGGCATGTACAACTACACACAAATATGACCAATTATTTCAAAGTGCATGTGGTGATAGAAATGACCAGGGGATCAGTAAGTCGAGGAAGATAAATACTACAAAAAGATGAGATTTTGGATCTTTTAGGTTTTCATTGGAACAGGGCATTCTTAAACTTCATGGAGCTTACTCAAGCAGGCACTAGAATGGTACTAGTCTCATTCTCGAATGAGAAGATGTTCAGCCTATACAAAAGCCATTAGAAATTTGCTGACATAGTCACAGAACACAATAGAGACCTAGTCTATAAGTGGGCCCAGAGATGGCAGAATATGTTTTTGCAAAGAAGAGAATACTGAAACTCACAGTCTGGTGATGTATCTACAATGGGTACCTATTGCCTTGATGTCAGACATGAAAAAAAAAATGAGTGACCCTGAGTTTCCATCCTTTATTCAAGGGACTATATATGAACTTCCAAGCTTTGAGAGCAAAGAAGGTAAAAATCTCCCTAGACCTCAGGCAGCGGGTAACTATATGTATAAACACATCCATGGGGTGGACATAAGTGCAGAAAAGGGTTTTTTTTTTTTTAAAAAAAAAAAGGTCCTTACAGTCCTAGAAATCATTTATAGTATATGCTTACAGGAGCTGCATAAAAGCATAGGTTCTAATTTATTTGCAACAGCAATTTAACACAGCCTTTGGAAGAGCTGTTACAAAAGAGATAACCAGTTGTCCGAAGGCATCAGCAAAAACAAGGAAATTTCTAAACCAGCCTGGGCTACATGAAACGCACTAGGAAAAAAAAAAAAAAGAAGTTGGGAGGAGAGGAACATAAACACAGGGAAGGGGAGAGGGCAATCCTCTGAAACTATTGGAGATGACAAATTTACTATGGGGATCTTTTTAATAATGTGGAAGCTCTTTTTAAAAAAAAAGTTAAAATTGACTTACTGTATGATCCAAACAAAAATCACAATACAGAGTAAGAATACCAGGATGAGGACATAGTTGTATTACAGTAGCCAGTGTGTGTATGGAAATGCAGTGCCTTCATATAAAATATACCAGAGGTCCCCCTCACCCCCTTGAGATCCGGCTGCTCCCCTTAAAGGCTGCATGCCCACAGATCCACCCTAGGACAGAATCCGGGGACTCCCCTTTACTATACAATCCCTGAGACAGGGCAGCTGGGAGCACCTAGTACCAGCACTTGCTGTCAGGAAGTACTGGAATCCAGTACCAAAAAAAAAAAAAAAAAAAAAAAAAAAAAAAAAAAAAAAAAAAAATTGGAGAAAATGAAGACACACCTGAAAGTCAGCCAGGGGAAAGCTCAACCCAAAGATAGCATAATAAAGTGTCTGTGCTTAGAGAAGATAAGCGAAGTGTGACATGAAAAGTCTTATCGGGGTCTACTAACTGTCCTGTGCTTTCTGCTCCAGCGCAACGTTCACAAACACAAACCAAGTCCTTTCAAATTCGCCACTGGATGTGGCAGGGGGCGGATAAAAAGCACAGAGTCTGTTTGAAATCTATGCGGGGACAGTTTAGTGGGAGACAGGAAGCTGGGGTGGGAAATACTTAGGAATTTACTGTCCTGAATGCATGATGCTGAGAGATTAGGATGCTCAGAAGGGGGCTCAGCCCCGCGCTCCTCTCAGGCAAGACCCGCACACACGGAGTCGGGTTGTCCCCACGATCCTGCCATCCGGCTGCCTGCCCTCGCTGAGAGCCGACAGGGCTGCTCCAGAATGAATCGACCCGTGACTCCCGCTGACACCCCGAACGGCTGCAGCAGCCTCGCAGCCCTGGCAACCAGGAGGCCGTGTCCCGACTCACCATGTCCGGATTCCGGAACCAGTTGTGTCCGCGGTGTCCCATTCCGGCGTGTCCGGGCTCGCGGGTTCCGCAGCATACCGTTCCGGGGTCTCCGGGTTCCCGTTCTGGAGACCTTGTCTGGCACGTCCGGTTCTGCGGGGTTCGGGAGTGATGAGGTCTCTGGCTGATCAGCAACAGCGAGGCTCGGAAGTGCAGACTGGAAACGGACTCCACCTTGGCGGATCCCACACAAAGCTAGTCGAGGTTGAAGCCCATCTCAGTCTAGTGGCACTGAATGGAGAGCGTTTCCGGGCTCCCCAGAGCCTTACTGTGTTAATACCACTTGTAGGCTGAGTAAGGACAAAACGGCAGGTCTTTGCTACACAGGTTTTTATTTTAAAGATTTATTTTATTTTTAAATATTTTTAGCAATCCTGAGAATTTTGCACAATGTATTTTGACTAACTTGTGTGTACTTTGCATTCCCTTGTAGTTGCTTCAAATCCCTATTAAATATCTGGCATTTGCAGATTGTAATTTTCACTTCTGGCCTTGTGATAAGCAACTGGCATGTTGACATGATGTCCACTTTTTTTTCTGGAAAGAATACTCTGATGAATACAAAATCATTTTAAATACAGAATCTTATACTGACATTCTTTTTTTCTGAATTAAAAGATGTAACTTATTTTTTGTTTGTTTGTTTTTCCTTTTTTTTTTTTTCTTGTTTGTCTTTCAAGATGGGATTTCTCTGTGTATCCCTGGATGTCCTGGAACTCACTCTGTGGATCAGGCTGGTCTCTGCCTCCTAGCAGTGCTGGGATTAGGGGGTGGCCTATGGGCCACCACACCCACCTTCATATTTAAATTTCTACTCTTGATTACACATTGCTCTAACAAGATCATGCTTTTCTATATATGTATTCATTTTGAGTCTTTCTTAATTTTCAGGTATTCTTTGGATCGTACCAGTTTGACTATGGTGTGTGTTTTAGGGTTACAGTTGCTGTGATAAACGCCATGACCAGAGCAACCTGAGGAGGAAAGGAGAAAATTAGCTTAGGCTTCCACAGCACTGTTCATCACTGAAGGAAGTCAGGACAGGAACTCAAGCAGGGCAGGAACCTGGAGGCAGGAGCTGATGCAGAGGCCGTGGAGAAGGAGTGCTGCTTACTGACTTGCTCAGCCTGCTTTCCTATAGAATCCAGAAACACCACCCAGAATGGGCTGAGCCCTCCCCCAGCAATCCCTAAAGAAAATGCCCCACAGCATTGCCTGTACCCGAGTCATATGGAAGATTTTCTTAATTATGGTTCCCTCTTCTCAGATAGCTCCATATTGTGTGAAACTGACCAACAAAGAAGAAAAGAGAAGAAAGAAGAGGAGGAAGAAGGTGGCTACAGCACAGTGGGCTTTGGGGAATTTCAAATCCTAAGTCAAACAGATCAGCTTTCAGGGAGAAAGACAAGCTGACTGGAAATGAAAGCCTCTTAATGAGGTGCAGATTAAGACTTAATTACTGAGAGATGATGTACAGAGAAGTAAAGTCTCATAAATAATGGCTCTCAAGGAGGTAAATAAAGCAGAATAGAATGCCAAAAATTTATACTACTGATCACTAAACCCATTTGCACAACCTCCTGAAATGTCGTGGGGATTCCTCCAGAGAAGACTATTTGAATGTGGGTTTGAGTCAATAGAAAGTTTTTGTTAGCCAGTCAATGATCACACTGGCTGTTTGAGATCCCTGTGTTGCCCTGAGCCTTTCTTGGGGTGAGCTTTCAAGCACAAAAACCATTGCCTGGGTTGACATACTTCAGATGCAAGAACACTTAGCCAAAAGCAGAACCACAGAAAGCAAAAACCAAGGTTAGTACATTTAAAGACTTTCCCGAACTATGGATTTTTGTGCATTAGGCCTTTTTTGTTTTTTGTTTGTTTTTGTTTTGCCTAGTGGTGCTGTCTGTGTGTTCAGTTTTTGGGCTTGCATGGTACTTCCATCATGGAGTCAGTTGTGTTAAGCTCTGGGAGCCTGGGGCTGGAGAGATGGCTCAGAGGATAAGAGTACTGAATGCTCTTCCAAAGGTTCTAAGTTCAATTCCCAGCACCCACACGATGGCTTATAACCATCCAGAATGAGATTGGGTGCCCTCTTCTGGCATGTAGGCATATATACAGGCAGAACATAATAAAAATAAATAAGTAAATGTTTAAAAAAAAAAGTTCTGGGAGCCTGTTACAAAAGGATCACTGCTTACTGGCTTGCTTTCCAATGTTTGCTCAACTACTATTCTTAGGCCCACCTACCTAGGAATGGCACTGCCTGCCTAATAAGGCGCCACCAGAAGTGGGCTGGGTCCTCTAGATCAATTAGCAATTAGGCAAAGCTCATAGAGGCTATTTTCCAATTGAGGTTCCCACTCCCAAGTTGACTCTGAATTGTGTCAAACTGGCAGGTTAGGCTAACTATGACAGTAATTGTCTTAGTTACTTTTCTATTGCTGTGATAAAACACCATGACCAAGGCAGCTTACAGAAGCAGAGTTTATTTGGGGCTTACAGTTACAAAAGGATATCATCCATCACAATCATGGCGGGGATCATGCCAGCAGTCAGGCAGGCTTAGTGCTGGAGCAGCCACTGAGAACTCATATAGGAGTATACAAACAAGGAGCAGAAGCACACCGTGAATGACGCAAGTCTTTTGAAAGCTCAAAGCCTGTCACCCCAGCAACACCTTCAAATGAAGCCACATTTCTTAATCTCTCCCGAACAGCCACCAACCAGAGACCCGAGTATTCAAAAGCCAGAGACTTACGGAATACATGTCATTCAAATCAACACAGTCATGGTGTTTTACCACAAGAGAAAAGTAAGAGACAGAAGTTGATACCAGGAGTGGGGTCTGCCATGAAGAAACTGACAATGTTGGGTTTTGGAGAAATGTGGAGGGCTTTGAGATTTTGGACTAGAAGACTGGATGAACACTGAAAGCAGAGCTTCATGGACCATCTTAGCAGGAGAAAATAGTGATGAGAGATATGTGGGCTATGGAGGCCGGGGTCAAGAGGTTTCACAGGGGAATAAAGCAACTGGGTTTACATTCTTGTGATATTTTTACATATGATATGGCTGTTTTCTACCCTGGTCCTAAGAATTTGCTGGATTGATTTCTTTGGTGGAGATTTCAAGACAGTCTAATACTGACTGTTACATGGTGGTCACTCTTATGAAGGTCTATACTGAGATATACCAGATGGGAACTTTTAGATGAAATAAACCCTTTCTTCCCTAAGTTGCTTTTGGTCTTGGGATTTTGTGATATCAATAGAAACCTAACCAGACACCTTTGACTTGGGATCTGGAAAGTCTGAGCTCAGGTCCTCATCCATCCAAACCCAAGCACTTTAACCACAGCATTGCCATCACAGTCCCACGTCTCAGTCCTGAATCAGAACCAAGGAGCTTCCAGTCGTTTCGCTGGTGATGCCCGCACAACGGCAGGTATAGTGAAGATGGCTATGTTGGATTTCAGGGCTAAAGCTGAAGTCAGGCCGCACGATGAAACGTGAGTTAGCACTGCAAGAAATGCCTCACGTGCATTATGAGTTTGACTTTTAATTTATAGTTTTTATTAGTATATTGAAGGTGTACAGTGTGTGTGCATGGCTCTCCATGCCAAGATATATGTGTGGGGGTTAGATGACAACCTTCCAGGTGATTCCATCATGACACTTTTGCAGAGGTTCTGGGAATCAAACTCAGTTTACACCTGTACCTTCATATCAATCGTGCTGTTCCCTGAGCTTATTCTTGGTCCTCACATCCTTGACCATGGCCAGATTGTCCCCAACCCCCACACTTTCCTATGCAACCAGTGTATACGATTGCAGGCCAAACACCAGGAAGCCCTGGTGTATGTGTCTGGAGTATTTCAGTTCAAAGGGCTGTTTCCCAGAGTTCCTAAGGAAGAAATGACAGAGTACTAGTGCACTCATAAAAGATTTCATTTCCTGAGCCACGGGTCAAAAAAATATATATTTAAATCACCTCACTGGAGGAAAAACTTAAGGGTTGTTGTTGCTGCTGCTGTTGTTTTGGAGGCAGCATTATTCCCTTAGTGTGTGGTGCACATCGTTCATCTGGAGAAAAAAAAAAAGCATACTAGGTGTGGAGGATATTCACTCAACCCAGGGCCCTTTCCAGATGTAGTCAATAACAAAAGAACTATGGTGTTATCTGAGCATCTGTCAGAACAAGAGAGCCAGCTCTAGCAGCATGCATGACCGGGTAGAGCACAGCCCTGCTTCCCTCTCAGCTTGAGCAAGGCCAAGCAGCAAAAGCTGTCTGTGGGGACCCTGGCAGGTGGGAAGATACATAGTAGCCCTGCAGCAGTAGCAACACTCTGGGAGGAAGCTGAATGGCTTCTGTAGGATTGTGTAGGACTAGGACATAGTGTCTCTGACACATTCTTCTGTACCTAGTGCTGAGAGGTGGCAAAGAAGACTCAGTGTACAACTAATCTAACCAATTGGTAAGCATCAGTTGGAGACCAATAGAGGAAGAAAGAATCAACCTTTGGCTTCCACATACACATACAGGAGTTTACACACACACACACACACCATAGAAACACACAAATAAGCTGGGCGGTGGTGGCACACGCCTTTAATCCCAGCACTCAGGAGGCAGAGGCAGGCGGATCTCTGTGAGTTCAAGACCAGCCTGGTCTACAAGAGCTAGTTCCAGGACAGGAACCAAAATCACAGAGAAACCCTGTCTCGAAAAACAAATACACTGTATATACACAAACGCAATACATAAACACAAATTCATAAAGGCCTAATATCAAAAATAAACATGAAAAATGGTCAACATCACCAATTATGAGGAGATAACAATAAAGTATCACCTGGCTGCTAAACAAATGGCTAATATAAAAATGCAAATATATAGCCAGGCAGTGGTGGCACATGCCTTTAATTCCAGCACTCGGGAGGCAGAGACAAGCAGATCTCTGAGTTCCAGGCCAGTCTGGTTTAGAAAAAGAGTTCCAGGTCAGCGAGGGCTGCACAAAGAAACCCCGTCTCAAAAAAGAAACTGCAAACATGTATTGATAAAGAAGTGAAGAAAAAGGATCATTTATACAATGTTGATGGAGATGTAAATTAGGACAGTCATTGTGCAGAATAGTACAAATGGTCTTCAACAGGCAAAAGAATGCCACTGCCATCCAGGAAGCACAGTACTGGGTATAGACTGAAAGGGAGTGGAAAAGATCATGTTGAATACAAATGTGTGCTCTCCTACAATCACTGCAGTGCTATTTGCAGTAGCTAAGATATGGAAACAAAGTATCCATCAACAATGAACCATAAAGTGGTGTGGGAAGTCCTTCTGTATATGTGTTTCTTTTATTGGTTAATGAATAAAGCTATTTTGGCCAGTGGCTTAGCAAACTAGATCAAGGCAGGAATTCCAAGCAGATAGAGGAGGAAAGAAGGCGGAGTCAGGTAGAAGCCATGTAGCTGCCACAGGAGAGAGACGCTGGATAGCAGATGGGACCTTACAGGTAGGCCACAGCCACATGGCGAAACACAGATTAATAGTAATGGGTTAATTTAAGATATAAGAGCTAGCTAGCAATACACTTAAGTTATTGGACAAGCCGTGTTTTAATTAATAGTTTTTGTGTGGTTATTTTGGGTCTGGGCATCCAGGAAAAAGAACAAGCAGTCTCCATCTAGGACAAACACTAGATGAACAAAATCAAATACTATTCACTAAAACTTAAATTCCTTGATTTGCAACATGAATGACCTCAAAGAATAACACATAGAGAAAGCACCATATGTTATAAAATAATAAACTCTGTATTTATACACACACACACGACAGAGAGAAACCCTTCCTGGCTTGGAATGTTATGTGAACCGCACCATCCTCCATCTCATAGAGATCTTCCCGTCTTTGCCTCCAGGGTATTGGGTTAAATATATGTGTCAACTTACCCATCTCATTTAAAAGAATTATTCTTCAAGAAATAGAAAGTAGAACAGCTGTGTCCTCAGTAAAAAGTGGAAGAGAAGGGATGTTGGAGTGCTTGAAAGTTATACTTAGATAGGAAAAGTACTTTTTCCTGTTCTTTTACATAAGTGGTTCTCAGCATTCCTAATGCTGCAATCCTTTAATACAGTTCCTCATATTGTGGTGACCCCCAACTATAAATGCTATTTTATTACTGTTATGAATCATAATGCAAATATCTGACATGCAGTCCCCCAAAAGGGTCACAACCCATGGGCTGAGAACCTCTGTCTTAAATGCTAACATGTCGCAGGCTAATGTGCTACTTTCACAAAGCAACTAAAAGAAATTCTGATTAGTCTTAGGATGAGAAAGGCAATATGGTATATCATATATATATATATATGTGTGTGTGTGTATATATTTGTTGCTTTTCTTGGTTAATGAATATCGCTGCTTTAGCCTATTGCAGGGCAGAATATAGCCAGGCTGGAAGAGATGTGGAGAGAAAGAAGGTAGAGTCAGGGAAATGCCATGGAGCTGCCCAAGAAGCAAGAGGTAACAAACCCCCAGCCTCATGTTAAAATTAAAAAAAATAATAGAAATGGGTTAATTCAAGATGTAAGAGCTAGCTAGAAATATGCCTGAATCATTGGCCAAGCAGTGTTATAATAAATATAGTTTTTGTGTCTGGGTTGCTGGGAAATGAACAAGCAGTCTCCATTTACAGAAAGGTTTAGGTAAAAAGTATGGTAATTATACATTTGATTACAAGGTTTATACATACTTTAAAAATTCAAACCATATTTCATATATAACTATTATTATGGGTCTATTACAAATATCTTAAACGCAGAACACCCAGAACCCCGAAATACAACTGTACCATAAAAATTCATAACCATATATCAGGACTGAAAGCTCCTATACTATATGGAAACAGAAGACTAAAGGAAAAGTGAAGCCATTACACAAACCATGACAGAGAATTACACTGTGCAGATGTCGCTCGAGATGAAACTAAGCGTCTAGGAGACAAGAAGGTGAACAAAATAACTCCCCAAAAACTTTTTTTTATAAAAAAAGATTTATTTTTTTTACAATCATTGGTTTTTGCCTTCATTTATGTCTGTATGAGGGTACTAGATCCCCCAAGAACTGAAGTCACAGACAGTTGTGAGCTGCCATGTGGGTGCTGAGAATTGAACCTGGGTCCTCTGGAAAAGCGTTCATGCTCTTAACTTCTGTGCCATCTCTCCAGCCCTCTCCCCCCCTCAATAAAACCTTTGGCGTGTCCACACTGAAGCCTTCCCCAGGCCCGCTCACTCCACTTGAACATACCTTCACTTTTAGCAGTTCCATGAAAGTGAACATACAGCCTGTTTTGTTTCCAAGGCAGTCTTACTCTACAGTGCAGGGCATACTTGACCCTGCCCAAGCTGGCCTTGCAATGACTGTCCCGCCTCAGCTTCCCAAATCTAGGATTCAGGTATTAAAGCATTACACCCGGCAGCAAACTCCTTCTGGTAGAGACTGCTGTATCCTGCTGGTGGAGCATCTATTGCGTTCTACCTGCTCTGTGTGCTTGATTGCGTCCCACAAACGTCAGAACCCTGTATGTACTATGTCTCATTTGCTGTCGTCTGAGGAAACTGGACCGGCGAATTTGCTGAATTTCATGTCACCTATACAACTGAAAGGAAGAATTATTTATCTTACTGTGTAGGAGAAAATGACACTTGCTGTGGGAATGCCTGCCATCAACCCCAGCACCAGGAAGGCAGAGGTAGGCGGGTGTCTGTGAGCTTGGGGCCAGCTCGGACTACAGACCAAGTTCCCGGTCAGCAAGAACTACATAGTAAGACCCTGCCTCCAAAATAAATGAATGAATGAATAAATAAATAAATAATAAATAAATAAATAAATAAATAGAAAAAGAACAAAAGGGGAAAAGGAATATAATATACTAATTTAAAATATCTCTATATATCAAGCTTTCTTTTAAGCTACCAACCAGCCCCCAAATCATGACACAGAGACTTATTAGCTATGAACACTCAGCCTAGCCTATGCTCATTGCTGGTTAGCCTTTTTTCTTAAACTTAAATTAACCTGTTTCTCTTCATCTACATTTACATTGGGGCTTTCTACCTTTCTTTCTGTATGTCCTAGTCTGTCTGTCTGGTAGCTGCCTAGCTGGCCCTGGGCATTTCCCTCTCTTTACTCCTCATTCTCTCCTCTCTTCTTCTTCTCCCAAGTCTAGATTTCTCCTCCTATTTATTCTCTCTTGTCCATTCAGCTTTGTGTTAGACCAATCAGGTGCCTTACATAGGCAAGGTGCAACAGCCACACATCTTTACATGATTACAGAAATAGAGCATAGACAAAAGCAGCACACCTTCACACAGCTGAATTAATATTCCACAGCATAAACAAACATAACACATCTTTGCCTAGACAAAACACTCTGCCACAACATCTCTATGTATGTTCACACTATGGGAGAGCATCTTAGAATTCGTTTCTAATATAAAATTTAATTACGCCTTCTTAAAATATGGTAAGGGTTATATGAGCAGAATCATAAATTTCATGAGGCAAATCATACATTATGTCTTCCATGAGTAACAGGTAAATCAAGATGAATTAATACCAGGAAATTCTAAACCAAGAACTATGACATTTTGAAGAAATATATTCAGTGAAAACAAAGTGAAAATCTCCCCTCAGAATATGTGAGGATTCTAGGTAGCTATAATTTATCAACTCCTTTAAAATTCACAAATATTCTACATAGAATTCTATAATTCTCTTCCCAATCATTATTCAAACAGACCCATCTACCATTCTCCTAAAATTTACCATTAGATCATAAGAGTTGGACACCTGAATCTGTAAAAATGAATAGCAAATGTTTATGTGTGCTTTGGGTCCAAAAAAGGGGAAATGGAGTGGGTCTGATAAAATCTTATAACTTACAATTCAAGATTCAGAATATTCTGATACATTATTATACTCCTACAACCCTCATAATTTCTGGATAATTATTAAAAGGAATGAATAAAAGTTATTCATAGAAGAACGGTCTCCTCCAAATTCTTTAATACATGATGGAACTGGGAGTTCCATTTGGTCTATGAGTCATTCAATATACTTCAAAATATTCAATAGATTTCTTAATGCCCTGTGAAGTGGGATCTGCCGCCTGTATTCTTGAGCACAGTGGTTCAATGTCTGTGACAGAAAGAGAAGTCATTCAATATATGCCAATGATAAAACATTAATGTTCTTTATCTTTTTACCAAAACGAATTTCACGATACAGTGTATACAACATTCCAAAGCCCACTATATGATCTACAGAGAATACATCAATAATTCCTAGGAAGCGGCTTGGCGTGTCTGTTGGAAGGACCTGAGAGCTGGGCCTTGTGCAGTTCTGAGCAGTTTGGGGCTATTCACTAAATGGAAATGGTAGCAGTTACTTTCACGCACAGACGAGTTGCCTGATGGCTCTGGTATCTGTGAGCTGCTTCTTTCAAGCACAAGAAAGATGTCAGCAACTTTCTGCCAAAGTTCACGTTATTTGTAGGATTTCTATCTTACACTAATTCCTGTAAGTAAATTAAAAGCTGAAACATGGGTGAAAGCTCGCTATTCCAAAATGAATAGCTGGCCCTTGTGAGGTATCGAATACTGGACAGTGGTCTTTTCTGAGTCATTGCGTGTATAGATTTTTCTGGAACTGCACAGATGGCTCGGCAGTTCGTAGCTGCTCTTGCAGAGGACCTGGGTTCAGCTCCCAGTCCCCACACGGCAGCTCACAGCTGTCGGTAACTCCAAGATCCAGTGCCCTCTGCTCTCCAAAGACACTGCGTGCATGTGGTGGGCATGCAGGCAAAGCATCCAAACAAATGAAAATAAATCAATAATTCATGTATGAAGGCTCTATCTAGTAAGAATTTTTTTTTACATAAAATGATGGAATTTGGTCAGTACGGTCTATAAGTTTCATTCCACTAGAAATTGGTGTTTGATTACTTAAACATTTTTTTTACTGCACTCTTTCTTAAATTACATGTAGATGTGTGTTTGCCTGTGTGGAGCACGTGCATGTGAGTGCAGGAGCCCTTGAAGGCCAAAGCTGGGCTTGGATCCCAGGAGTTCTAAGCCACCCAATAGGGGTGCTGGCTACCAGACTCAGTCTCCACAAAAGCAGTGCAGGCTCTGAGCCATCTCTCCTGTTTCCTTTATCACATTCTTTACTCTGTCTTGCTTCCCTCACTTATGAGTCCTTTGATGGCGCATGAAATTCGAACAGTTATTAAAGGCTTTCCCGCATTCTTTGCATTGATAGGGTTTTTCTCCGGTATGAATCCTCTCGTGTCGACAAAGTGTCGCGCTGTCCTTAAAAGCCTTGTCGCACTCTCTACACTGGAAGGGTTTCTCTCTCGTGTGAGTTACCTGGTGCCGGTGAAGGTGTGAGGAACAGTTAAAAGCTTTGCCGCATTCTTGGCAGCTGTAGGGTTTCTCCCCGGTGTGAACCCTCTGGTGCTGGGTAAGGTGTGAAGCGCAGCGACAGACCTTGCCACACTCTGCACATCTGTAGAGGCTAGCTCCGGTATGCAGTCTCTGGTGCAGATCAAAAGACGAGGGACGGTGATAGCCTTTGCCACATTCCTGGCAGGTGTAGGGCTTCTCAGCGCTGTGGCTTGCCCGGTGCCTATATAGCTGTGAAGAACAGGCGAAGGCCCTGCCACATTTCTTACACCGGTACGGTTTCTCTGCAAAATGAATATTCTGGTGTTGGTTAAGATGCGAAGGGCGGCTAAAGGCCTCGCCACACTCTTTACACACATAGAGCTTCTCGCGCGCGTGGATTCTCAGATGCCGATGAAGGCGTGAAGAATAGCTAAAGGATTTGCCACACTCTTCACATCGATATGCCGCCACCCCCGAGTGGATTTTCTGGTGTCGGTGAAAGTGGGCAGCGCTGTGAAAGGCTTTCTTGCACACGTTACACGTGTAAGGCTTCCCTCCCGCGTGAATCGCCTGATGCCGTGTCAGGGTTGACCTATTGTTGAAGGCTTTGTCACACTCTTGGCATTCATAGGGTTTCTCACCTGTATGGATTATCTGGTGTCGAGTCAGGGTCGAGTGATAATAAAACCCTTTGCCACATTCTTGACATTTATAGGGTTTTTCTCCCGAGTGGATCCTCTGGTGTTGGTTAAGGTACGAGGAGAAGTGAAAAGCCTTGTCACACACTGTACACTTGTAGGGTTTCTCGGCAGCGTGGATCATCTGGTGCCGTGTCAGGGTTGAAACATTATTGAAGGCTTTGCCACACTCTTGGCAAGGGTAGGGTTTCTCTCCTGTGTGGATTATCTGGTGTCGGGTGAGGTTTGAACTATTATTAAAGGTTTTGCCACATTCTTCACATTGGTAAGGCTTCTCTCTTTTTGGAGCCCTCCGTTTTCTAATAGAAGTTGCGTTATAAGTAAAAGCTTTGCCACCTTCTTTGCGATTCTGAGACTTCTCTTGAACAGGCGGGCGTGGATGGGTAGCGAGTTCTGAGTGCTGAGCAAAGTCTTCCCCAGACTGGTTATATCTGCAGAGGTCCTCTGGGAAAAGAGTACAGTGGTCTTTACTAGGATTTGAACCATGATTCCAGCTGTAGAATTCTTGTACTAACAAGTTTTTCTCTCCAATATGAACACCTTTATAATTACCCAGGATAGGACCCTCCTTGATGACTGGCCTATTGTCATTGGACATGCACTGTGTTTTCACAATGTCCTTATCAGCATTTGGGTTAGGGAAAATGGAGTGTTGAACTGAGTGTGTGGCTCACACCAATAATACTGGCACTTGAAAATCTGAGGCAAGAGGATTGTCATGAGTTCAAGGTTAGCTTAAAGTACATAGAAAATTCCAGAGCAGCCTAGTCTACAGAGTGAAACCCCACTTTTAAAGGGGGGGTAACTTCCTGTATTTATTAAATTTGTACTTTTGGCATAAGGAAAACTCATTTACTAATGACAGAATAATGACTCTTTCAAAAGAATAAAATCAGCCAGTTAGAAATGTCTCAGTGTGTGTGTGTGTGTGTGTGTGTGTGTGTGTGTGTGTGTGATGGATGCGTGTGCCGAAAGGCCAGAGAAAGGCATGGGAGTCCTTCCCTAGCACTCTCTGCCTTTTTGTTTTGAGACAGAGTCTCTCCCAAACGAGCTTATGGTTTGTATCTAAGCTGTCATCCAGCATCCAGCAAGCCTCAGAGACTCTCCCATCTCTACCGCTCCTAATGTTGCAATTACTGAGGCATATAGGAAGATGCCCATCTATATGGCAGCTGAGATCAAGAGCCCAGTGCTCAGACTTGGGCAGCAAGTGCTCTTGCCCACTGAACCATCTCTTCTCTCTCTCCTCTCTCTCTCTCACACACACAGGTATATACAACCTTACTGAAACTGTAGTAATAATAGACTTTTAAATTTCACTTATTATTAACTTATGTTATCCCGATGTACACAGTATTAGAAACTGCTAGCCAACAGCAAAATACAGGTTAAAAACTAAAATTATTATCAGCTGGTGTGAAAGAACCTACTCTAAAATAAAATAGAACACAGACCATGGGATTGAAAAACAAGAAAAAGAACTACTTCATAAAATTCTTAACAAGCAACAATGTACCATGAAAAATGCCTCCCAGATAAGCACGATTTTCAATTTTGGCAATATACCCATGAAGAATGTGCATGTTAAATGACTGACATTGACAGTTTTTTAAAAAAGCACTAAAATCTCACATAAAAAGCTCTGTACAGCACCGCAATGAAAAGCTACATGAACAACATTAAGCAGACTTTTTAATTCACATTATGTGCATGTCTGGGTGAAGGTACGCCACGTGTGTGAGTACGTTCATAGGGGCCAGAAGACGGAGAACCACCCTTTGGTGGGTGGTTCTGAGCTGCCTGACGAGGGTGCTGGAAATCAAACTCAGGTCATTCGGAAGGACAGCAAGTGCTGTTAACTTCTTTCTGAGCCATCTCTCCGGTCCTGAAAAACTTCTTTTTGGTGTTAATATTTCATTTGTATGGCTTAACACAGAGGTCTTCAGACATGTGCATAATTTTCTGAGGCCCACAAAGAAAGAAAAGAAAAATCGGGAGGGGGGATTATGCAGACCTTCAAAAGAAGGACTCTGCTGTCACTGGCGATGGGCTGGGAGGTCCCTAGAGAAGGAGATGCAGAAGACTGAGCAGTGTGATGAACACAGGGCAGCTGGTTTTCTCTGTTAGTAAAAGAAACAAGTGTAGTCCCTCGAGAAATCATCTCCACCGACTCAGGCTTTCCAGTCTCTATCTCCAAGCATCTCTTCTTCTGGATCTTTGGACCACTCACCTGCATCCTCAAATTCTTTCACGCCTACCTACCTGGACATATGGTTCCTGACTCTTGTCTCTTTACATTCAAAGGCTCCTTGCTCTGCTCCAGGAACGTGACCAGGGAAGGTTTACACACAGCAAGACCTGTTCATTGGAAAACAGAAATGATGCTTGCTTGGAATCTCCCCAGTTCACACTGTGCTGGGGGCGTGGAGGGGGACGACACAATAGGAGACTAGGAAATTATGTCCCCAGGTGTCTCCTACTAGACACAGTATAATACAAACGGAGAATTTCACTTTGGAGATAAGGCTGTGCTTGCACATATGAGTAAATCAAAGGGAACATTTGGACTTTAAGATGCAGTTCAGGATAACTACAGGCCATCAAACTGCTAAAATTACCAGCAATCTAGAGTAAAGAAACATACTCCATGAAGAAAGGAGATGTTAAGAGGAAACATACAATCTGAAAGGATCTCATCCATGACTTTGTGAGAAGGGTAAGTAAGTTCCTGAGAGATATTCTACAAAAGAAGGGATTTGAGAATTCTGTAGGGAAGAGATCCTCACCCAGGGAGACAAGGTTCCTGTAATTCTCCAACATCACACCCCTATACAAATTCCACCGAGCAGGGTCTAGGCATTCCCGCTCCTCTGGGGAGAAGTCAATGGACACATCCTCGAATGACAGCCGCTCCTGAAATAAAATAAATGGACAGAACAATGACCGTGTAATCCCGGGCTCCAGGAATACAGCGTTCGGTGTCATCACTCATGCTGTGGTGAGCTTTCAGAGATGCAGCCGCATCTAGTTATCCTTACTCCTGATGTGATGCTCATCCACACTCCGATGAGCAACCTCAACAATCTCACTGTCTCGCTAAACTAAACATTAGTGAATCAGGGAATCTCTTCCTTGGTCTGTGATTGGTACCCTGATGTAATAAATAAGCATTTATTTACACTGCCACAACACACAAAACCACAGGTGAGTTTGGGAAGAGTAGTTGAGTGTCCCTGTGATGGATGACGAGATGTGAAATTGGAGCAGATCTGTGAATGGGTCATCCATGGAAGCCACCTCAGTGTGACCACCTTTCTTCACATGGTAGGGGATGGTGTACCTCCTTACTGTCATAATGGTTGCATGTTCCCTGTGATGAGGAATAGGATATCCAACCACAGGCCAGTCATCTCCTTGAGGAGTGTAGTGTTCTTGATTGGGAATCCCAGAGTAGCCATCTAACTGTATGTGACAAGGGGCGGCATGATGTCATGATGCATTAGGTCTGCCATATGAGTATAAGGATGCTCCAAAATGGTAGATAAGGAATACATTGCAAGCCAGACATGGTGGCAAACACCTTTAATCCCAGCACTCGGGAGGCAGTGGCAGATGGATCTCTGTGATTTTGAGGCCAATCTGGTCTACAAATTGAGTTCCAAGTAGCCAAGGCTACATACATAGAGAAGCCCTATCTCAGAAAAAGAAAGAAAGAGAGAAAGAGGGAGGGAAGGAGGGAGGGAGGAAGGAAAGAAAGGAAGGAAGGAACGAAGGAAGGAAGGGAAGGAGGGAGGGAGGGAGGGAGAAAGAGAGAGAGAGAGAGAGAGAGAGAGAGAGAGAAAGAAAATATATTGCAGTCTCTGAAAGCAGTATGCATGAGATGGGAGGCAGCCTGTAGTCTTTCAGCTCTGTGACCTTTGGTGTGGTCAAGAATAAATGCAACTGAGGCTCAGCTATCTTCTCAAGAAGAATTTGCCAGTGTACAAGAGGAGTTACAACAAGGGGAGAAATCGAAGAGGGATGCTGTCTGCTGCATGGGCATCCAATTTCACAAAGGAAGTTGAGAATAGGAATGAAGAGAGGGAGGCATTAACTTGCAGTTTCTTAGAGATGCAAGGAAAGGAAAATAGAAGTTAGACCTGTGCTAAAGGCCCTTCCTAAGATCCAAACCCACGGGGCCCAGGGGAGGAGTCAGATCATGCACAGGACGAGGAGCGGCCAAAAAGAGAAGATAGCAAGCAAAGACGAACGGACTGAAGGGTAAGCTGTGAGTCTCAACAGCCACACTGCAGCTCCCACGATAAGATTCTTCTTTTCTGTTGTTTTTTTTTTATTTGTTCATTTGGTTGGTTTGTTAGTTTGGTTTTTGGTTCTCCTTTTAAATTTGGTTTAGTTTGCAGGGGCAGGGGGAAGATTGCAAGGGCAGAGGGAAAATGGGAGGGGCAGGGAGATTAGTGGGACTGGGATGCAAAATGTGAAATCCACAAAGAATCAATAAAAGTGAAAAAGGAAAGAAAGAGATGGAGATGTTTCTCGGGTCAGTCTTTAAGAAGGGGGAGGCTATGGTCAGCATGCCAACAGAGCCTTAATAACAAGGGAATACGTGGGACCTGAACCGCTTAAATTGGGATAGACTTTAAAATTATATTCTTTGGGAGGGGTGGCACACGTCTTTAAGCCCAGTACTGGTGAGGCAGAAGCAGGCAAATCTCTGTGAGTTCAAGGCCAGCCTGGTCTACAAGGGCTAGTTCCAGGACAGGCTCCAAAGCTACAGAGAAGCCTTGTCTAAAAAAAGAAAAAGGTTGTAGTGTGTGTGTGTGTGTGTGTGTGTGTGTGTGTGTGTGCGCGCGCGCGCGCGCACGCGCCTCCATATGTGTACGGGCACCACATGTGTAGCTAGTGCCCACAGAGGCCAGAAGAGGGCATTGGATCTCCTGGAACTAGAGCTGCAGGAGGGTGTGAGGGACTGAACCTGAGTCATCAGAAAGAACAGAAATGCTCATAAATGCTAAGCCACCTCTCCAGCCCATCTGGGAAATTTTTTTGAAAGAAATAAATGTGTCCCTCCCAGCCTCAATAGTGAGACTGTGGGACATAGGAACGGGGTTGGGGGCAGTCTGAGTACTGCTGTGTAGTTGTTTGAGGGGGTATTTTTTGTTTGTTTGTTTGTTTGTTTGGGACCTCGGGTGGTATGCTGTTTCAGGGGTTTTGCTGAGCTCCATAGTAGAATGTGATCTGTATGAAGAGGAAGAGCTCTGACCGCTCTGAGTCTGACAAGCAGATAAATTCAGCCTGCCAAGTACAAGGGACATGGCAGGGATGGGGAAAGGTGCAGCAGACTAAATAGACTACCCAGGCCACCCAGGAGCAGATGTGATGCTCTGTATCAGGCTAGGGTTCCTAGGGGGAAAATGAACAGAAAGTCATATGCCATGCTACTGAGTTTCTAGATGATCCGAAAGCCTGAGCAGTTTGTGGCAGACGTGACTGATTAAACAGCAAAGATGGAAAGGGATGGGCCTGATATGAACAGATGAGCCATTAAGGAGACTGCAAACAGACCTTTCTGTCCCCAGCAACTTCCAAATACCTGGCAGCCACTTCCCAAATTACCACACAGAGGCCTCTATTACTTATAAATGCTTGGCTGATAGCTCAGGCTTGTTACTAGCTAACTCTTACACTTGAATTAACCCACGAGTTTTAACAACGTTTAGTTTTCTCTGGCTCTCACATTCAATCTCTTCCTGCCCAGCTATCAGCCAATCAGTTTTTATTTAACAATGATCATAATTCATAGCAATATTCAGTTATCAATATTGTGGAGAGCTGTGGTGGGCACTCTGCCCCCACAATCTGCAGTGTATGTTTTCCCCATGTAAGAAGTTATGCTGAGCAGGGAAACCGGACATCTTCCAAACTCCACTTTAAGCCTGGAGACCCAGCTTTAAAGCCATGGGTCCTCCTAACTCAGGGAAGTGAAGGGCCTGTATGCCTCCTTTTCATGCCAGAGGTGAGGAAATGCCTTTCCCTAACATGTCTCGACAGGTACAGGACAGACAATGCCCTAAGACTGCTGCCACAAAGCATCTAAAGCTAGACTACTATTTCCCAGCTGCTGCTGTTGGGTGCAGGCCAATCCCTAGTCAGAGGTCAGTCACCAAATAAGGAACTCCAGGAAGAGGCAACCCCATGTGTTCTGTGTTGTGCATAGCACTGGACTCTGGGTTAAATGAAACTTATTTTGCATCTTGGTTGTGGGTCCAATGGTCAAACTGGAGTTCCTTTTCTCTTGTGGTATCCAAGTTCAAGCATCAACTGCATGTATGCATTTATATAGCTCACATTGTAAATAGAACTTTACATCTGAGGACACTGGAATCAGAAACTATAAGGCAGTACTGGTTGCCAGATAGCTTGCATTCAACATGTCACAGAATTCTACTAGCCTTCAATAATGGGGACATAAGTATGGTGTAGTAGTTTGAATAGTGGCTCCTACGGGCTCATATTTTTGAATTCTTGGTCCCCACTTGGTGGAGCTGTTTGGGAAGGATTAAGAGGTGTGTCAGTGGGGGCGGACCTTAAGGTTTCAACAGTCCACACCATTCGGAGCTATTGTCTCTCTGACTTGTGCTTGCGGATCAAGATGTGAGCTCTGGGCTACTGCTCCAGCACCGTAGCCACCTGCCTGCTGCCATGCTCCCCATCATAATGGTCATGGACTCTCACCCTCTGGAACTGTGAGTCCCAAGATAAACACTTTTATAAGTAACTTTGGTCATCGTGTTTTGTCACATCAATTGAAAAGTAACTAAGACACACGGGACCCCAAATCACCCCAAAACTTATTAGCTCATATTCTTCGATGCTCAGCAATATAGGTGGGACTCGGGTTCCTTCTGGTTTGTGATTAGGTGATGAGGATCTGGCATGAACAGGAGCACTTTGATTCTCCACCTCCATGGTGTCTCGTTCTCCAGTAGGCTAATGTGGGTTTGTTTGTTGTGGATTATTTAACTACATAAAGATGTTACATTTGGCCAGGCAGTGGTGGCGCATGCCTTCAATCCCAGCACTCAGGAGGCAGAAGCAGTTGGATCTCTGTGAGCTCAAGGTCCGCTTGTTCTACAAAGTGCATTTCAGAACAGGCTCCAAAGCTACACAGAAACCCTGTCTCAAACAAACAAACAAACAAACAAAAAAGACGTATTACATTTGCGTATGCTGTGGAATATTACTTTAACTGTGTAAATGGGGTGTTTGTTTATCCTGCATTTGTTTAACGATGTAAAGATGTGGTACATTTGTTTAATTATGTAAAGATGTGTTGCTGTTTCATCTTGCCTGCCTAAGACACCTTATTGGTCTAATAAAAAGCTAAATGGCCAATAGCCAACCAGTAGAGGGCTAGGCGAGGCTGGCAGGCAGAGAGAATAAATAGGAGGATAATGTGGTATTCCCCTCTGTATGCTGTGATTACCATTCATGGATAATTCTAGAGGACAACGTCTCCTCTCCCAGCAAAGTTTATCCTCGGGTTTAGGGACATCATTTAGGGGTTGATCATAATTGGTATACGGTTGAGGGTTGGGGGAGGAATTTTATAAGCTCAGGGATCTTTTGGAAAAAAAAGAGGGAAATTGGATGATGGGACAATAGATTGGTATTTGTGAGTTGTCGTTTATAGAAATTACATTGGCATAGATTCTTGTATATGGATACAAAGCTAAATTATATTGAATATTGTATGCATGCATGCTTCTACCTCTGTTTAAAACATTTTTATATATTGATATATATTTACCATATTGCAGTGTACATTTCTACCTCTGATTAAGATACTTATATATTGTTTATGTATTGATATATATATATTTACCATATTACAGTGTATACTTGTACATTGTTTACATTTGGAGGTCACTGTCCTCATTTATTACACAGTTGTTTATTGTCTTAGTCTTTAAGTCAGATAGGTATTAAGAATTATAGATTAGGGCTGGAGATATGGCTCAGTGGTTAAGAGCATTGCCTGCTCTTCCAGAGGTCCTGAGTTCAATTCCCAGCAACCACATGGTGGCTCACAACCATCTGTAATGAGATCTGGCGCCCTCTTCTGGCCTGCAGGCATACATGGAGGCAGAATGTCATGTATACATAGCAAATAAATAAACTTAAAAAAAAAGAATTATAGATTAATAGTCATCTATGTTTGTCATATTTATAGTTAAACTAATTGGTTTTTTTAGATATGTAGAGATTATATTCTGTATAAATAATCTTCAACCTCTTCAAAGAGCTGTAGAAAATGGCATTTAATCTAACTTAGAGTTCTGTGGTAGAGAGACACAATTGCTCCCAGCAACACCGATCTATTCCCTAGAGATTGTTGAGCACCAAAGACACTCCACTTGGAGCTTGTCTTCTTGGCAAAGCAGGCCTCTGGGTAAGAAACTGCCCATACCTCAACTACTGACAAAATACATAGTATCCGAAAATGGATATGCAGAACTGTCAAATCTTGTCAAGACAGGGTAAGATGGTTTTAGATTTTTTTTCTTGCCTTTAAAAATAATCTGTCAGTTATTCTAGGCCTTAGCCAAAGTTGGTTGCTTCAACGTTTCAAATATGACCTTGGGTGATTGCCCAGGTAGCCAGTTGTCTCTGTGATTTGCTGCATGTTTTAGAAGTTGTTTGACTGCACTTCCTAATTACTCGGGTAACATTATTTCCCTTCTCAGATCTTCAATGGGTTGAAGACTAGATAAATGTAGTTACTTTCCTCTCATGACTTGTCCAAGTTATTTATTATACAAGAGTGAGGCTAGTTAGAATAGGATATTTGTTCTTACTGTATATAATTTTGTAGTAGGTTTAGAACTCTCTTACTTAAACAAAAGGGAGAAGTGCTGTGGGAGCTCCTTCCACTCCTTCAGCCAGTAGCCTTTAAGATATCAGCCCACTTGGGTGTGGTCTATTTGACATAAAAAAGCAGCAGTAGCATGCTCTCCCTCCCTTGCTTCGGACTCCGCTTCTGTCTACCAGATTCTTTTCTTGGTTGTGCAGAGGGCTGTTGTCTAGGACGGTGATGGGTAAGTTTTTCCCTTTAAATAAATAACCCTTTTATTAATCATAATTCCAGACTGGTGTGGGATTGTCTTGTGACTTACTCCTTTATCATAAGTTAAGGGGGCAAGATGATATAATAAACGCAGGCGGCTGATGAACCCCTATGAATTGACACACACACACACACACACATGTACTCTGTCTACAAATCCATTCAAGAGAATTTCATCAGTTCACCTAGACCTGGGAAAGGAGAGGCTAAGCACACAGGACAGCAACAGTGGTGCCTTACACACTCCCCGGCTGCAGCCAATGGGACCAGGGTAAAGAAGGCCTTAAAACGCAAGTTCCCAGTTTCTCTCAGCACACATTCTCCCCACTGTTGCCAACTGTTCTGCTCTTTTTGGGTTTCCAGCGAGTGTGCATCAGGAAGAGAAGAGAGAACAGTGTTTCTACCAAGCTGGCTGGGAGCTCGGCACTTCTTAACCTATCTATCTCCCCTGTCCAGCTTTCGGGCTCTCAGGTCCCATAAGAAGTTTGTCCACACACTGAGTGTCCAGACTTCATCTTCTTGTGTTCAAGGAACTACACTCTGTATCTTCGAGCTCTTAAAGCAAAGAGCTCTTAAAGCAGGACATACAAATCTCCTTAGACAACAAGCCAAAGGACATTTGAATAGGAGAATAAGTCCATGCAAGGTCTATAGCTACCAGTAGTCCAGAAAAGGGATTTAAAGAAACAAAAACATCACAGAATCTTATACATCCTTGGAAGAAATTTGCTGCTTGCTCTGGTAGGGGCTACAGGACACTCTGGATATATATTTTTAAAAGATGTATCTGTTTTATGTATATGGATGATTTGTCTGCACGTTCATCTGCATACCAAAGAGGGCATTGTATCCCATGGGACAACAGCTATAGACAGTTGCGAACCACCAAGTGGGAGCTGGGAATTGAACTCAGGACCTTTCAAAGAGCAGCCCATGCTCTTAACTGCTAAGCCATCTCTCCAGACTACACTCTAGATATTAACATAGAGCATGGATTTAATATAGCAAACAACAGATCCACTGCTGTCAGGGATGTTAGAAAGGCTATTGTCAAAAAACTGCAAAATGATTCAAGGTTAGCTTGGTGTGCATAAAGAGATTTTCTGTCGTGTTTGAAAGGACATGACATGGAGTAAGAGAAAACTCTTGTACTTTGTTGGTAGGGTCATAAATCTTGTATAGCGATTTTCTTTTAAAAAAGGGTGTGACGGTTCTTAAATAAAAACTGATTGACCACATGGTCCAGCAATCACAATCCTAGGTGTTTGGGGATTCTCCGAGAGGGCAGGTTTTGGAGATACAGGAATGGGGCTTCTCAGACTGGAGACCGTGCAGAAGTGAGCCCGAGGTTCCAACCGAACATCAATCAAGTTGAATGCTTAGGTGGGAACTTGGGCTGCCGGAGTCAACAGGGTAGGAAGTTACAATAGTCACCAAGAATGTGGAACGGGGTTTTTTGACGCCTTTTCTTTCTTGGAAATTCTCTGAGATGGCGGGGTTTGGCGAGAGAGAGGAATGGGGCTTTCTTGGTCATATACCAGCGAGCTGGAGGTTCCAACCCAACACTAGGTATCTTTTTAAAATGTCAACTAGAGCCGGGTGTGGTGGTGCACGTCTTTAATCACAGTGGAGGCAAAAGCAGGTGAATCTGAGTTCGAGGCCAGCCTGGTCTACAGAGTGCCAGGACAGCCAGGGCTACACAGAGAAACCCTGTCTTGAACACCCCCCCCCCCCCCCCAAAAAAAAGTGCCAACTAGTATATAAAGCACGGGTCTGTTTGAAATAGACGCCAGACAGTTGGGAGTTGCAGGTGGGAAAGGAATCTTAAGGATTTACTACCCCCAAGAGGACCCCAGTTCACCGCACTCCCAACTCCAGCTCCAGCGGATCTGATTCCTCTTCTGGCCTTAGGGCACCTGCATTTACATCACACAGCCTCACACATATAATTTTTTAAAAAAATGTAATAAGAATTTTACCGCCCCCGCACGCTGCGTGGGCGGGTCCTGCATGGATGATGACCACGCATTCGGAAACTCAGGACCAGGGGTGGAAGGGGTTTGACCTCCAGCCCAGAGCTCCTCTCAGGCAGGACCCACACATCGGGAGTCGGATCGTCCCCAAGACCCCGCCATCGTCACATAGCCGGGGTGCAAAGGACACCGAGGAGCAGCGGACCAACAGTCCCGTCCCCTCACTGGGGGACCGAGAGAGCCATCACAACAGGAACAGATCGGGAGCGGGACCGCAGATGCAGCGCAGCCCTCGCCACTCGGAGGCCGGGCCCACTCACCATGTCGGGATTCCGGAACGGCTCGTTTCCGCTGTGTCGCGGTCCGGCCTGTCCGGGTGTCAAGGTTCCCGGATCTCCGGGTTCCGGGTGACCCAACCTCCTCAGAGTGACTCTCCCAGCTCTGAGCCCCTGGGCTCCAGGGAGGAGACAGACACCAGCCACATTGGTGACACCCACACAAAGCTCACCAAGATGCCCTCCTTTCAAGCTGATACCCCTGATTGGACCAGGATTCAGGCCCTTAAGCCATGAGTGACAGCGCGTGTTACCAATGTGAGACGGAGTCTGGACAAAATGACTGATTTGAGCTCTTTAAGGCAGAGCCTCCTTGTTGGCAGAGCACCCGTGACATATTTGCACCTTCAGTGAATATCAGCTATCCAAGGAGGTGGAAAGAAAAAGAAGGCCCTAACCTGATTAAACTCTTGCGAGCTGAAAACCAAGAATTACAGCATAATTTTAAAAAAAAATCAGCACAAAGAAGAAAATGTGTTAAAAAGATTACTTAATAACGACAACATACCTTTTACACTAAGACATTTCAAGAGGTGACGCACACCTTTAACCCCAGGACTGGGGAGGCAGAGGCAGGATCTCTGTGAGTTGGAGTCCAGGCTAGTTTTACAGAGTTCCAGACCGGTAAGAACTATATAATGAGATCCTGTTTCACCAAAACACAAACAAAAACCCAGACATTTTAAATAAGAGTGTTAAGATGCAGTGAGCCATGATTATGGTCTGTGTATAGGGCCTTGCTAATTCCCAGATGTAACCGCCGGGAAATTACACAAACAAGATCATGAACTTCATTTACAAAAGGGAAAAAAAACAATGTCTTAACTATTTTGTTGTTGATTTTGTTTGTCTGTTTGTTTGTTTGGGGGGTTGTTTTGAGGAAACTGGATGACTCAATGCCACCAATCCCGACTGAACTCTAATGAAATCTTTGTGGCCCTCAGTTTTATGGGATCGACTGTCCTCCCACCCAATACACCCAAGGAACCATACCATTTACTGAAGAAAGCAAGGTGGGGTCTATACCTGCACCCAAGCATATACTCCCTTTTTCCTAAATGCTTCCCTTTCTATTTTTAGCCCTTGCTTACACCTATGTTCAATATAAATAGACTGAATTATTAAAAACCATTAGCCAAAATCTTTATTCTTGCAATATTTATTATCTGTGTCCAGTAAGTTGTCCACAGTAATGGGAAAGGGGGGTTTGTATGTATGCAATCTGTAGTACAGTGGTTTGAATGAACAATGTCCCCCATAGTCTCTGGCATTTGAATCCCTGGTCCCCAGTTGGTGCTGCCTGGGGAAGTGTGGCTCAAACTGAGTGTGACCTAGGAAGTGTGACCTTGCTGGAGGAAGTATGTGGGGGTGTTCAGAGTTTAACGGCAGCGTGTGCCATTTGGAGTTGGCACTCCCTGTTTCCTGTTTGTGCTTCCAGATGGAAGCCCTTACTGATGGCTGCCTCACTTCCCCAGCCTGGTGACGATGAACTCTTCTCCCTCCGGAACCATAAGCCGAAATGAAATTCTTTCTTCCTTCATTCCCTTACAATGGCATTTGATCACAGCTACATGAAAGTAACTAAGACAGGGACGAAAGGAGACTGGTACCAGAGAAGTGTGGTTCTTGAGACTAAGCCTGACCATGAGGCTCTTAGGCCCCTTCAACTAGTCTGTAGACAGAATTTGGGAGAATTTAGAGCTGTGTAGAAACCCTAGACTGTTGAATAGATGACTTTGGGGGGAGCTCAGAAGAGCAAACCATCCCCCCAGAGGTTGGAGCATTTGCCCACTGGGTTCCCTGTTGGTGGCATCACTTGGGGAGGTGGTGCAGCCTTGCTGGAGGAAGTATGTCACTGGGGGTGGGCTTTAAGTGTCATAGCCCCACCCTACTTCCAGTTCACTCTGCTTTGGGACTGAGGTTGAGGACGTGATCCATCAGCTTCCTGCTCTGGCCACCATACCTGCTTGCACCCATGCTTCCTTACCCTGGTGGACTCATTCCTCTGAAGATGTAAGCACAAATAAACTCTCCTTCTAAAAGTTGCCTTGCTTGTGGTATTTTTATTACAGTAACAGCAAAGTAACCAATGCAATCAGAATATCAGTAGTAACTAATGCAACCAGAATATCTGTAGTAACTAATACAACCAGAATATCAGTACTAACTAATACAACCAGAATATCAGTAGTAACTAATGCAACCAGAATATCTGTAGTAACTAATACAACCAGAATATCTGCAGTAACTAAAACTGCTCATGAGATTTAAGATAGGAAGGGAATTTATAGGGAATTGGACCAAAGGCCATTTTTCTTAACTACAGGCAAAGAGTTTGTATATATCTTGTTCACATTCTGAAGCTTTGTGAGGGGCTGAGTTTAATGGTGTTGGACTAATTAAATTTGCCAGAGGAAATTTCAAGACAGCGTGACATTCAAATGTGGCATGATTATTGTTGACTGCTTTTAGTCAGGTGGACAGTGAGAATTTGGAAGAAAAAAAAAGACACAGAGCATAATGATTTGAAAAACATGGTCCTTGGCCAGAAAAGGTTCAAATTACAAGTCAATAGCCGGGCGGTGGTGGCGCAGGCCTTTAATCCCAGCACTTGGGAGGCAGAGACAGGCGGATCTCTGTGAGTTCAAGACCAGCCTAGTCTACAAGAGCTAGTTCCAGGACAGGCTCCAAAACCACAGAGAAACCCTGTCTCGAAAAACCACAAAAAAAAAAAATTTAGTCTTATGTCTGTTTAAGAGATGCCAAGAACGTTGCCTGGGACAAATTAACCAAATGCCACCTACCTTAGGTTCCAGGATAACAAATTGTTAACTCATCTGAAAGACTTTTCTTTGAGAAGAGAGTGCCAGTGGGGAAACCCTGCTACCACAAGTCCACCCAAAGACGAGTTTCCTGGGCTCGGGTTCCCAAGCACTTAGAAGCTGCTGTAGCGCTGTTCCAAGAGTGACTCTCTACTGCTCCAGCTGGTAGTTAGTACTGGCTTTGTAGATATGTATACACTACACTATGCATACTATGGCCCCCACTGGGTTTTTGTTGTTGTTGTTGTTTTGGTTTGGTTTGGTTTGGTTTGGGGGTTTTGTTGTTGTTTTGTTTTGTATTGTTCAAGAAAGGTTTTCTCTGTAGCTTTGGAGCCTGTCCTGGAACTCACTCTGCAGACCAGGCTGCCCTCAAACTCACAGAGATCCGCCTGCCTCTGCCTCCTAATTGCTGGGATTAAAGGCCTGTGCCACCACCACCTCCCAGTCCCACCGGGGTTTGAAAGGAAGACCTGAGAAGACAGGCAATGTGTATCAGAATCAAACTGGCTGCAGGAGAGGGCAGTGAATGAAGCTGTAGGAAAGCTAGAAATGAAGCCTGTGATGGACACACTAATCCCAGCACTTGGGAGGCAGAGCCAGACAAACCTCTGTGCTTTTGAGGCCAACTTGGTCTACAAAACAAGTTTCAGGCCATTTAGGGATATATCATGAGACCCTGTCACAAAGAATGCAGGGGAGCTAAAGCTTCAAGACGTCACTCTTGAAGACGCTAGGACCAAGAAATGTTTTCTGGATTGGACAGTGGTTGTGCATACCTTTAATCCGAGTACTCAGGAGGCAGAGGCAATAGGATCTTTGTAAATTCTAGGCCAGCCTCTACAGGTCTACAGAATGAGTTCCAGAACAGCCAAGACTATACACTATACAGAGAAGATATACAGAGAAGAAGAAGAGGAGAAGGAGGAGGAGGAGGAGGAGGAGGAGGAGGAGGAGGAGAGAAGAAGAAGAAGAAGAAGAAGAAGAAGAAGAAGAAGAAGAAGAAGAAGAAAGGAACTGTTTTCTGAGCAAAGTTACAGGGAATGAATGAGGCCAACCTAAGAGAGGCCATGTGGCAAGGCCACAGAGATGAGACTGCCCACACCCATTGGAGCTCAGATGCTAGCAACACAAATTCCCCAGAGCTGAACATAGAGCTGGCCCTGCTGGTTTTCAGTCTTGGTTTGACCCAATGCCTCCTTTCTATACTCTCAACTCCTCTCTTTAAAGAGGTTTGAACTCTGGTATTTTATCTTGGAGACACTAAACTTGTGTTTTTATTTATTTTATTTTATAGGGATCACACCTAGGAGTTTGTCTTCAGACACAAGAGACTTTGGACCTAGACTTCAGAAAACCGTGAGAACTGATAGAGCTTGGGGACTTTTGTAAATGGGGTAAATCCATCTTGCATTATGAGACAGCCATGCCATTTTGGTCCACTGACAGATGTGTGGCTTGAATCTGGAAACTTCCCACTATGTTCATGTTTTCAATGTTCAGGACTCGGTGATGTTATTTGGGAAGAGCAAGAAAGTTGTGGGAAATGAGGAACAGCTGGAAGAAGTTAGTCACTGGGAATGTATCTTAGCCACATCTGTCTTGATCTCTATCCCACCCCCACCCTGCTGTAAACTGAGCCGACAGCTAGCACACAACATGAGTTTTATTGATGTTATTTATTGTATAACATTGTCAGTTCCAATTTTACAAAGTGCATTAAGATTAAAGAATGGCAATAGAAAAGCATTTCAGCAATATAACTTGCAGCCATGTTGAAAACAGTGATACACTATATTATGTTTGAAAGTCAATTACCTAGCTGGGCAGTGGTGGTGCATGCCTTTAATCCCAGCACTCGGGGAGGCAGAGGCATGTGGAGCTCAAGGCCAGCCTGGTCTACAGAGTGAGTTCCAGGACAGCTAGGGATACATAAAGGAACCCTTTCTCAAAAAATAAAAAAGTCAATTATCTAAATTAAACTATCCATGCATATAATGCAGGTAACATACTGCTACTGGGATGATCTACTCAACTAATAGTATTCACTGTGCATTATGAATTGTCCTAAGCCTAGGAATGAATAGATAAATGATATAAATGATCAGAAGAGAGGTCTTTGTTCTTCTATTATTGGCACTATGATAGCCATGTATTATATGTCTTTCTCACCCCACTTGTAAGATGACTTACCAACAAATATGAAACTTTATGGATTTGTTTCTCTTTCTTGTCACTTTTCCCATAAGACTTTTTCACGGAGATATTATAAGTATAAATTACAAAGTGTTTTGAGTGTATATAGTGATAGCCTTAAATGCTGCATTTGAAATGGATGCAATATTAAAGTTTCATTAGAACTCTACTTTGCTCAGGACTATTAAGAAAGAATTGATCCAAATGTGGCTGAAGTGCCCAGAGACAAAGTCCTTCAAAGGCTCTATTGACATAGAATGGGTCGGCATGGGGAAGGTCAACCACATTCAAATAAGTAACTGGGGCTTGAGAGATGGCTCAGTCACTAAAGGCTAGGCTCACACCAAAACATCAAATAAGTAACTGATTAAAATGATTAAATTTTAACTGATTAAATTTTAAACTGATTAAATTTAAAAAGCCCTGACCTCAGTTTATAAAATCAGGACATTTTTAAAAACAGAACAAAGAACCATATCCCATACTGTACACGGTGATAATTTTTTAGCATACAGCCAAAATCTTTAAGAATTAATATTATCACTATAGTCTGCTGCCATCTAGATTTTGAACCTTTCATTTTCACTTCTACAAGTATGGCACCAAAGCATAGGAGTTCTGATCAAAACATAATGCTCTGTTGCAATTAAAGTTATCAAGACTAGCTATCAATAGAGTTTGGTAAGAGAATAACCAATAATCATCTTTTACAACAATACTTTATGCCTATGCATCCTCAAGGAAAATTCAATAGAGCTAGGTATGCCGGTTTACGCTTATAATCCCAGCACTCAGGAGGCAGAAGCAGGAGTATTGCTGTTCAAGGACAGGTCGATCTACACAAAGTGCTAGCAAGTGAAGGCGTAAGTCATAAACAATGCCACACCAGTTTGGAATTATGATTAATAGGGTGGTATTTATTTAAAGGGGAAAAAACTTACAGATCACCGTCAGCCCTCTGCGCAACCAGGAAGGGAGTCTAGTCGCTGTCGGAGCAGGAAGTGAAGAGAGAGAGGAGAGGGAAGTGGCCGCTTTTTTAAAGGGAGAGAGACCACGCCCCAATGGGCTGGTATCTCAGCGGTGATAGGCTGGAGGAGTGGGAGGACCTCCCATAACAAGCAAGGACAACTAGGACTACATAGTGAGAATGTGTCTTGAAAAAATAAACAACAAAACACACACACACAAAGTAAAACTCTAAGGAAACAGAAATTGTAAAAGTCCCTACTGTGGAGTCAAAGGCACATGGGTGGCAAAGAAAGGTCCTCTTTCTGATCACACATGTCTATACTAAACCGGGCGGTGGTGGCGCACGCCTTTAATCCCAGCACTCGGGAGGCAGAGGCAGGCAGATCTCTGTGAGTTTGAGACCAGCCTGGTCTACAAGAGCTAGTTCCAGGACAGGCTCCAAAACCACAGAGAAACCCTGTCTCAAAACACCAAAAAAAAAAAAAAAAAAAAAAAAAAAAAAAAAAAAAAAAAAAAAAAACCACATGTCTATACTATGCTAGATACTTCTTGGCTATGTTGATTAATAAACACAACCATGGAGTGCTGGTCCATGTTGCAACACCTCACAAGATACACATGGCATCTTCCTCCCAAGAATTTGGCACTCCAGTACAAAATCACACATGCTAAATAATTGCTGAAAAGATTAGACTTCCAGTCAAAGTTAAGTACTATGCAGACAAGTTCATGGGTCCAGGAAGAGAGGATGGTGAACTCTCAAGCAGCCGGAATGGTAAGAAGAGATCATTTCTTGCGATCTTTGTCCTTCTTTACATTGGTGTTCACCTGGGCCTGCGACGTCTCAGAGGCGGCCTTCATTTTATAAAAATCTATGATTTGCTCTTCTAATTTTCTTCTCTCTTCTTCCAGTTTCAAGGTCTCCTCTTGTTGGATTCTCCTCAGGTGTTCAAATTTGTCCTGCAGCTATTTAAAGAAGAAGAAGGAGAAGGAGGAGGAGGAGGAATAAGAGGAGGAGGAGGAGAAGGAGAAGGAGGAGGAGGAAGAGGAGGAGGAAAAGGAGGAGGAAAAGGAGGAGGAAGAGGAGGAGGAAGAGGAGGAGGAGGAGGAGGGAAGGAAGGAAGGAAGGAGGAGGAGAAGGAGAAGAAGAGAGAGACAGAAAGAAAGAAAGAAAGAAAGAGAGGGGGAGGGAAGGAGGGAGGGAGGGAGGGGAAGGAGAAGGAGGAGAAGAGGAAGAAGAAAAAGAGGAAGAAGAAGAAGAAGAAGAAGAAGAGTCACAAAGATTTGTGAAATCCAAAAGGCAGTGTATAACCCAAGAAACACTTCTTTGAAATCCTTGGACTTCTACAAGGTAAATGGAAGCCCTTAAAGGGAGTCCAGGGCTGGGTGGTGGTGGCACATACCTTTAATTCCAGCACTTGGGAAGCAGAGGTGGGCGACCTCTGTGAGTTTGAGGCCAGCCTGGTCTACAAAGCAAGTTCCAGGACAGCCAGGACAGTTATATACAGAAACCCTATCTCTGAAAAAGGGGGGGGGGTCAAGTGTACCACTACTGTGCTCCCTAAAATTACAAAAACTAAACGTCATAGTATAATTGGTTTCTAGTTCTGTTTCTAGAATTGAGCAGTGGACCATTCTAAACCTATTATATTTATATTTTATATTATTAGATTATAGGATATGTGAGGGTGTCAAGGAGATGGGGGTGAGGGTTAAAGGCAGAAGAAGAAAGCAGAAGCAGGTAGCAAAATCCAGATGGGCATTTGAAAGTTGGTTTCGCATAGGTTTTTTGTTTAGTTTTGTTTTGTTTTTTGAGACAGGGTTTCTCTGTGTAACAGTCCTAGCTGTCCTGGAAGTAGCTCTTGTAGACTAGGCTGGCCTTGAATTTACAGAGATCCTGCCTCTGCCTCCCGAGTGCTGGGATTAAAGGCGTGCACCACCTCCACTTGGCTTTTGTTACAGGTTTGAATCAAAGTTTTACTCTGCTAACTCGAGTTGACTATATTCTCTTGTGATTTTGTCTGTAGTTGGTTTTCTCCTTCCACCATGGATCTAACTCAGGTTAGATCTAACTCAGCTTCAGCAGCAAGCACCCTTACTTCCTGAGCCATTCTGCTGGCCCCAAACTGGTCCATTTTGAAGCCTAATTTGATATTACATCATTTAGCATGGGTGATTTATTCCATTCTGGTTTGGTCTTATATATTAAAATCTAATGCAGGAAGTTAGTGTAAAACTCACCTCCCCTAATTTTTGAAAAATAAAAATAAAATTATATTTATTAATTTATTTCATATGGGGTGGGGTAAGCACAAGCTGCAATGCAAGTGTGTCAGTCAGAGAACCACTTGCAAGAGTGACTTCTCTCTCCTTCCACCATGTGTCTCAGGGATGGAATTCAGGTCATGAGGACTGGCGGTAAGTGCCTTAATCTGCTGAGCTATCTAAATGGCCCAACTTCCAGTAACTTTGGTTTAAAACACTGAAAAATTTTTAAACCTTATGAAAGGTACACAAAAGATAAAGAGAAAATAAGCAAAGCATGAGGCTACAGAAGCATTAACAAATAACAGATAAAAACAGCAAGAGAGGAAACAAAGGAATTGGCGATACAGTCGGCCAACAGTAAAATGGCAACATTCAATTCCTATCGATCAATAATCACTTTAACTGTAAGTGGATTAGACTATCTAATTAAAACATAAGTATTTAATGTTTTTAAGGCAGTGTTCAGTAGAGCATTGCCTACAAGAAAATGTTTTTCTTATACACACACACACACACACACACACACTAACACGCATGCACATGGGCATATACACACAGAGAGATTAATGATAATAATTCATCGAGGAAAAAAGAAACTTTCAGCCAAAATCTATAGTAAGGAAAAAAATCTCTCTGAATAATAATAAAGAAGCCAATTTGTTCAGCAGATACATTTGCAAAATATACTGTTGTGTAACACTTTCCTCCAAGATTCAAACCTTCCATCTTGGAGGGAAGCTAGTTACGACACAGCATGTTTAGAAGGAGGTAAATCACCAGATGGTCCTAGTGAGGCCAAGGATTCCATCATGCAGGGAAAGTCAAGTTCAGCTGAGGTCGGGGATCCTTGATAGCTTCAGGAAGTCCCTAAAACTGACCAGATTCACTAGACACGCCTCTCCCTGGGCTTATATAAGCTGTGGGGAATGCTGAGAGACACTCGCAGACAAAACAAGCTGCCTGGAAGAAGCAGAGAGAGCCGCTGAGCTACCTGGAAGAGGCTCAGATCACCTGAGCTAGCTGAAAAGGATACCCTCCAACCTGCTGAGCTACCTGCAGGCTGCGCGGTAGGCTCCAAATTCCCAGCTCTTGTGAGCTGTTGTCCTTGCTGGGTGGCTTTGGTGATGTAGCTGTCTCTGAGTCATTTCTGCTCCTGTAAGTAACATCTCACCCATCTTCCTAAAGTCACCCCCAACAGGGCTAATGGATTCCCCAAGTTGGACTTGGAATAGGAGAAACTGAGAATAACAAATTGATATTATAAAGGACCCACGAAGTTTTTTTGTAGGGAATATTAAATAATACAAAGTAGAATTTAGCTTAGGGAGCCCTCCCAGGACTTTTATCAGGGTAGGACAATCCTACCAGGAGGAAAAGACAACCTTGGTTAATACCTGCCTGGTAAAAGCGATCCAGGATTGTCTCTGGATAACTGTGACAATATTTTATACTGTAAATGTTTCTATTTGTCCAAAAGGCCAAACCTTGAGATTTCTGTCTTTGTGAAGCATGTTTAATTACTCAAAATGTAACTTGAGGTCATAAAACTTTATAAGGCAATAGGAATGGGAGGGTGGGGGTGATGCCTGTTCATGGCCAATTTTTCTTTGGACACTAGCAAACACTGGACACATGACTAGGAAACAATGGACACATGTTATTATTAAGAGTTTTTCCCCTTATTTTTCCTGAGTGTGTGACATGAGTTATCACCAAGGGGGATGGCTGGTTTCTCTGCTACCTCCTCACTTTAGAGAGTCATCAGTGTCCTATCTAGGGTAAGGAGATGTGTGTCTGTGTTTCCACAGGAATACTGTCACACAACTTATACAACAGACCAGAAAGGATAAAGAGACAGTGAAGCAATAGTAGTTCCAGGACAGCCAGGACCGCACAGAGAAATCCTGTCTCGGAGGGAGAAGAGGCAGGGGGGGACAGAAACTAAAGACTGAAGCCAGGCGGTAATGGTACAAAGCCATTGATTTCAGCATTTGAGAATCAGAGGCAGGCAGATCAAAAACAAAACTAAAGAGTGAATCCATAACTAAGTGGAAATAGTAAAATTATTGAAAACTGAAATTACAATATAAGGAAGTTTTCCAAAGAATACTCAGGCTATACCCTTTGCTAAAGAGATTAACAAAGTTAGAAATGAGTTTTAGTCGTGAAAGCAATGGAGAATGACCCTGAGGTGTTCGGGAGGTCTTTGAGGCAAGCTGTCTGGACAGGTGTCCCAGTGACTTAAGGATTCACTGCTGTGTAGCGCACAGTACTCCTTAAACTCCAGCCAAAATCAATAGGGAACGGCATGTCTGCATCTGACGCTCTAGCAGATACAAACTATAAATCTTGGGTTCTGTCATGACTCTATGGGCATGCACAAGGCAAGAGCTGTGAAGCTAAGAAGTCTCCTCATAGGTTTCAAAAGACATCATAGAGAGTCTAGGGGCCCTGTCACAAGATCATAGCTGCTACAGAGGACTAAAGACATCATAGATAGCCTAGGGGCCCTGTCATGAGATCATAGCTACTATAGAGGGAACTCTACTTAGGACGATGCCTGATGGAACTATGGAGATGGGGCAGGCCCCAAGAGTCCCTGTAGGGTTCTTGCTGGCAGAGCTGTAAGCAGAAGAGGCGCTGGGTGAGCTGAGAGGGAAGTCAGAGACACGGGGCACTCAAAATGCTCAGGGGGAAAAAAGTATCATTTCAGCCTATTATTTCATAAATGCTATATTAAGATCCTGTGTATAAATAGCTACTTTTAGAGAGATGGAAAGTTTCTTCCAAAATAAGAATCCCCGGGAGCTCATCCCCCAAAGAACAGGGCGCAGAGAACGGATGTGAGGTGGGTGATACGTGCCTCCTTTTCAGCATCCTTAAAGGTCAGTTCCTTCTCCTTGACCCGCTGCATGAACGTCTGCTTCAGCTCTTCCTCCTCCCTCTGACACTGATTGTGGAACTCTTGTCTTTTGGCTTCATACATCTCTTGGAAACTAAAAGCAAAAGTTCATCCCTTATATTTAAAACAGTGATAAAGGGCCAGCGAGATGGCTCGACAGGTAAGGAAGGGTACTTGCTGTCGTGCAAAAAGATCCGAGTTGATCCCCAGGACCCATGCTGTAGGAGAAAGGCAACTCCTACAAGTTGTTCTCTGACCTCTGCATGTGTGAACACACACACACACACACAAAAATAAATAAATAAATAAGTGTAACATTTTAAAAGTTATTTTCAATGCGACCATGGCGGCTACAACATGAATGTAATCTGATAGTACTGTCCATACTTCTGTAGCCAAAACGTTGTCGCTGTGACGTAACTGTTCTGTTCATTGGCTTTTCACCCGACTTCCAGCATTTCTATAACTTCTTTCTAATGCTTTTCCAGCAACCTCTTCTCCAAAACTTTTGTTGATTTTTATTAATAAATGCCAATACTTGATTATTCTTCCATGAACCTCTGTTTTGCATAGATACAAATGTTTTTTTTAAAAAACATAGTGCCTTCCCTGGAGCTCACAGTTCAAAACATGCAATACTGGACACACTCTAAGCTATAAACGAGCCCTGTCATGATGCTGCTCCTGATGCCTCCCCATCCCAGTCCAAGAACTATTAAAAACCTAAGAGTTCATCATGAGCCACCTCATCCTTCTTGGATGAGCATACCTGGTGGTTTTAAGGGCATCCTAACGGATCAATTTATACGTAAAGCAATGTCTTTTTTAAGATTTGTTTACTCTTAATTTTATGTGTATGAGTGTCTATCTGTACGCATGTCTATATAGCTTATATAGGCCAGGTGCCCACATAAGCCGGAAGAGAACACTGGGTCGCCTAGAACTGGAGTTACAGATGGCTGGGAGGCAGCAAGCGGGTGCTGGGGATTGAACCTGGGTCCTCTGCAAGAGCAGCAAGCACTAAGGAACCGCTGAGCCGGCTCGCTAGCCAGCGCAGGTTTCCCTCACCTCACTGGCTTGCTGTCGGGGCCCGTGTCGTTGAAGCCCAGTTGCTGCAGTCTGCTGCTCCTGTAGCACTCATAATGGTGGGAGTGGGTTTGATCCTTCAGATCTTCCATGTGCGTGCACAGCAGCAGATCCCGGAGCTTCACAAAGTCGCAGTGGTTCTCATTCTCCACTGGTCAAAAGGAAATCGGTATCAATCCGTTATGGAGGACTTCGGTTAGTGTTGTGCTGAATAAGCTTTCTACCGCTTTGGGTGTTCTCAGTCCAAATATTTGCTCTTTTTAAGTGCCATCTCCAACTTTTCCTCATTCAATTCCATTTCTCTCTCTCTCTCTCTCTCTCTCTCTCTCTCTCTCTCTCTCTCTCTCTCCCGCTCTCTCTCGCTCTCTCTCTCTCTCCCTCTCTCTCATCTGCATATTAAAAAAAAAAAACTTTGAGCTCACGAATTTTTTCTACTATTTATTTAGTCTATGTAATATCTGATCTTGCTTTCAACCTCACAGACCGGGAAAGACAGAACCTGAATGGAGAGATTGCCTCCAATCAGATTGGTCTGTGGGCGTGTCGGTAGGGCATTTTCTCGATTGCTAATTGGTGTAGAAGGGTCCAGCCCAATGTGGGCGGTGCCATCCTGGGCAGGTGGATCTAGGTAATAGGTGCTAATTTTTTCTTGAAGGCACTAGTACCTATTCTTCAGTTTTGTTAAAGTGAGCCCGAGAATTCTGAATGGCACCTTTCAGGAAGACAGAGACCGCGTGCGTGTGGCACATTGGTTAAAGGAGGAGACTTTGTAGGTGTGGGTCTAACTCAGCTTCTGGCAAAATCCTGTAGCGATGGTTCTCAACCTGTGGATCGCGACCCCCCTGGAAGTGTCATGTTGGTTTTCCTACATATCAGATATTTATGATTCATAACAGTAGCAAAATTATAGCTCTAACATAACAACAAAATAATTTTATTGTTGGGGGTCACCACAACATGAGGAATTAACGGGGTCGCCGCGTTAGGAAAGTTGAGAACAACTGTACCATAAGAATGGAATGTGTGTTGCTCATTAGCAACTACTAACCTACTAGCTAGTTAAGAGTTATCAACACTGGCCCAGATCAAAATGCTATTTGAGACTACGGATGACCAAGTATAGATTCAATCATCATGAGATTTAAACACGCTCTCATATTTACCTTGCAAAACTCCCCATGGGTAATGACGACCTCTGACCATTCTTTTTCCAACTTTCACCTCCTCCATACTTCCTACCACAGCAAAAGGTAGCAGCCCCTAAACAAATAAAAATGATACAAGTTTCCAGACGGTGATAGCAGAGGCCTTTAATCCCAGCACTTGGGAGGCAGAGGCAGGCGGAATGCAGTGAGTCCCACATAATTTTCTCACATTATCTTTACACTGAACACATAGACAATATTGGCAAGATGATATGAAAGCTGTTTTATTGATAGTATAGAAATTAACAGAAGAACTGATTAGAAATAAAGAATAAGGTGGGCATAGTAGTGCACATGCCTTTAATCCCAGCATTCAAGAGGCAGAGACAGGTGGATCTCTCTGAGTTTGAGACCAGACTGATCTACAGAGTGAGTTCCAGGGATACCAGGGCAAGATAGTGAGATCCTATCTCAGAAAATAATAATAAATAAATTAAAATTATGGTTAGTTAATGGATAAACAGCATAAAACCTGCTAATGAACAATATTATGCGTGTCCTCAGGGGGACTAGGGCATTAGTTTCATTGATAAAGTACACACTCTGTGAGCATGAGAACCTGAGTCTGATCCCACAAAAAAAAAAAACAGGCGTGAACCAGGTGGTGGTAGCGAATGCCTTTAATCCCAGCGCTTGGGAGGCAGAGGCAGGTGGATCTCTGAGCTCCAGGCTAGCCTCTTCCACAAAGCTAGTTTCAGAACAGCCAGGGATATCCAGAGAAACCCTGTCTTTAAAAAGAAGAAAACTCAATCTCAGGCTGGGAATGACGCTGAGCTTTCTTAGCATGTGTGAAGCTCAGGGTTCAATCCACACTGCTGAAAGAAAAATTCAATATAAGTGATGAGTGGGGTCTGGGAAGTGCGTAAATTAGGGGCTATCAAGAGAGACCAGATAATGAATATATAAAGACAGATGGGCAGGATAAACAGCTAGACTGCTTCACAGCATAATGGGAAATGGAGTGAGATGGAAAAGGAGAATCCATGGGACCCCTATAACTTACGAAACAAGACAGAATGTCGACTTAAAATGAATAAAGAATCTGAATGTACATTTCTGCCTAGGAAGACATAAAAATTTACATAAACCTGTGAAAAGACATTCCACATCTGCAGTCTTCCAAAATGCAAATCAAAAATACAGTGGGGTCCACCCATAATAAGTAATATAGCTGGAGTTTCTTAACATTTATATAGTATGAATTAAGACAGCGAAATTAAATCAAAATTCCTAGGCCAGGTGCTTTGGGAATCAATACAACACATCTCCAAATGATTAGATTAGTTGTCACAGGATCTAAGAATCCTACTTCTAGGTATATACCAAGGAGAAATTAAAGTACATGCCATCACAAACACTTGTACATAAGTGCTTATAATAACATTCTTTATAATAGCCAAAATGCGGAATAAGCCCAAATGTACTATATTCACACAATGGTCTCTAGGCATGTGCGCTTGAAAACATTATCCTAACTGAAGATAAGAGGTACAAAAGATTACATGTAATTCATCGCATAAAATATCTAGAAGAGGAAACCACAGGAAAATATCTATAATTTACATAAATCGGTGCATAAATTTACAAATACACCTTAAATGTATTTTCCCATCTGGGCTAACAATGCTTCCTCCAGGACACAAAGACCATCTAACAAAAAACTCAACACCAGGCATAAGAAGCCCACTTTTGAGCGGTTGGTCAATGTCGTCCAAGCAACTCCCAAAACATTACAGGTGATTGCTGTTGCCCATGGTTGCCCCTAAGAGGTAGAAGGAAAGCCTTATTGCTGAAGACACCATGCACTTCAGACATGGGGTCCAAAATTCCCTGAGCTAGAACTGACCTAAAAGCCTCTCCCTGAGGACTAGCTCTCATGGTTCTAGAAATGCCATGCAAGCTTAGCCCACTTTTGAGCGGTTGGTCAATGTAGTCCAAGCAACTCCCAAAACATTACAAGTGATTGCTGTTGCCCATGGTTGCCCCTAAGAGGTAGAAGGAAAGTCCTTATTGCTGAAGACACCATGCACTTCAGACATGGGGTCCAGAATCCCCTGAGCTGGAACTGACCTAAAAGCCTCTCCCTGAGGACTAGCTCTCATGGTTCTAGAAAGTGCCATGCAAACTTGCAAAGGAGGGAGGCAACCAACAGCCCTGCCCAGCTATGGTGCCTGAGAACAGCAATGATAACCAGCATGGAACAATAACCCTAAGAGTGTAGCAGTAGCACACATACCTTGGCAGTATCCAACAGCTCTCTAATCAGGCATAAGATCTGATTAGCAAGACAGAAAGCATGCCTGGTAGCAGAAAGCCAGCCAACTACCCCGGGCTCATGAATCATGGATCTTGGAGGAGATCCTACAACCACCACTTTCCTAAACCAGCATCATCCCTAACTATAGTCTGAATATTTGTCCTCATCGCCACAGATAAGTGGAGTCCTCACACCTCATCAAGAAAATTCTCTTTGCAACAGAAAATATTACATAAAACACAGCCCCAAAAAAATGCCGAGTTGTAGAGTCTGGGCCCAACAGATACACCTACAATACAACTCTCAAATCTAAGGTTCAGGGACCATTGTAGGAAGAGAGATCGGGATGATTGTAAAAGCCAGATAATCAAGGAGAGTGCTGTAAGACTGTGTCTCTTAAGAACCAACATGACTGCCTGCCTGACCAGGAGCTGAACAAGGACCACAGTAGACAGGCTAATGTGGGGTAGGGGCCCCAGGAGGTCTCGACCCTACACAAAGGACTCCAGGCAACTAATGTATCCTGAGGACAGGAGAAAGTCTTCCTCAGGGATGAGCACACCAACTGTTTCTCCAATACGAAATGGCCACACTCTGGAAACAAATATACAAGTTGTATTTCTATAGTTAAGCATGCATACATCCCTGTCTGTATCTGTATGTGATGTATATGTATATGTATGAAAAAAGAGGCCATGAATTTAAAGAAGAGAAAGGAGGGTTTGAAAGGAAAAGGAGAAATGATGTAATTATATTATAATCTCAAAAGGTAAATACTTTAAAAAATAGATATAAGATATAAGATAGTAATTGTTTGGAACCCGAGCGGTAGCCAGAGAGAGAGAGAGAGATGAAGAAGGATGTGAAACTAAGTTGTCCCTTGAGACATGGTCTGTCCTTGATCTCATTATGGAGCTGAGGATGGACCTGAACTCCTGAGCCTCCTGAGCCATCTTGCAAATACTGGGATTACAGGTGAGTACCACTATCATCTGGATAAGATATGTTTTCAAAGAAATGCAACTATGGTACAACTGTCCCCCAACGTAATTGCACCTATCTGTGAATGCATTAAAACCGCTGGACTTAAATGATCAATTGTTTACATCTTAGTCTAACGGATTAATACCAAAATCTAAACCTATTTGTTTCTGTTTGTTTTGTTTTGTTGAGACACAGTCTCACTATGCAGCCCTGGCTGGCCTCCAACTCCAAAAGCCACCTGTCTCTGCCTCCCAAACGCTGGGATTAAAACTGTGCCACCATGTCCAGCTTAATTTTTTAAAAATTAGATCTTAATAAAGCTATTTAATGAAAAGAGTTTGAGTCTTAGTATGAAAGAAGGAACCGAACTGAAGACATTTTGAATAAAACTTCCATCTTGAATAGGGGTCAAGTGATGTTTAAGTTCCCAAGACCGTCCCAGACCTCCCTTGGTGGATGGCATCCTGGCTGGCAAGCTGAGACATGAATGATGGGCAAACCACCCTGCCCTACGTGAGTGAGCCAACCAATGAGAATAAGATAAGCATACCACAGAACAGGGCTCCTAGGGAAGTCCCTAATCATAACTTGGCACAGGAGTACTATTGTCCCTGACCAGTCGGTTTCTGCCATGCTGCCCAAGCCAATAAAATCCTGCTTTGTGTGGCCTCTTGTGTCTGCTTGGATTGCTCAGGAGCCTTGGACACACAACAGTAAGAAAAAAGTTTCAAAAATCAAGAAACTAAATAGTTGGAGGTTTAGCTCTGTTGGGGGAGTGTTTGCCTGGCATGCACAACGTCCTGAGTTTGAACCCCAGCACTGTATAACCCAGGCCTGGTGGCTCCTACCTGTAATCCCAGTATTCAGGAGATAGAATTAGGTTGGGTCAGTCTCATCTACAGAGTAAATTCAAGGCCAGCCTGGACCACATGAAACCCTGCCAAAGAAGGTTGGAAAAAAGAGAAGGAGGAAGGGAGAGAGGAAAGGGAGGGAGGGAGGGAGGGAAGAAGAAAGAGAGGGAGGGGTGGAGGGTGGGTTGAAACATTTCCCCCACGATGTATTTTGAGGAAAAATGTATTGTTTATTATCTCCTGTCTGATACAAGTGATAATCAAGTGCAGATGATATCACATGTGAAGAGAGTTCAGACCCAGCAGAAGCAGCTTACATTCACTGAGGTGTTTGCTTGAGCAGCATCTTCGTCGTCCTCCGGGAACTGATATATCTGGATGCCATTGCTGTCCAGCTCACTCATGATGTTACTCTTGAACCTCTGGAGGTCGCTTTTGGAAAGTGCGTCGGCTTTGGCAATCAGTGGTATGATGTTCACCTGTTGGGAAGGAAGGAAGGCGGGTCAAATGTCACAATTTTCCAGCCTAAACCCTACTCCTGAAAACATTGTGTGTGTGGTTTGTGGTTGCGGCTGTTGTTTCTGACAGGATGATGGCTGGCATGCGGGGAAGAGGTCTGGAGTTACCCACAGGTGTGCCCCAGGGTTCTCAGCTACAGAGAATTTCTTGTTTGGGGGAGTGCTGATGATTTAAACCTCAAGCTTTGAATGCTATAGATAAATGTTGTACCCTGAGCTACTTCGTGACCCCTCATCTTTTATCAGAACTCAGGCTTAGAAGCTTTGACTTTGTTTCTCTTCTAAAAATCTCCCCTAAAACCTAGACAACAAAGAGGACCCTGAGAGAAACATGCATGGATCTAATCTACGTGGGAAGTAGAAAAAGGCAAGATCTCCTGAGTAAATTGGGAGCATGGGAACCATAGGAGAGGGTTGAAGGGGAGGGGAGAGGAAGGGAGGGAAGCGAATAAAAATATATAACTCAATAAAAACAATAAAAAATTTAAAACATCTTCCCTAATACCTCTGTATTTTAATCAGTAAGATTCAGTAGACCGATAACTTATCAAACTGGCTGACAAAAAGACTTCTCATCAAAATGCTGGGAGAAAGAGTTTTTCTCCTAGCTGTCACTCATGTAACCGCTTCTCCATAAATGCATGCTAACCAATAATAAGGTCTGGATGAATAAATATCAGCTTTATGTCAGTTGCCTTTATTTTCGAATTCTCAAAGCTCATTTTGCAAATTCTTAGACAAATCCCATGTTTTTCCAAACATTTATGCTAAACTAGAGGAGGGAAAAATCTAATAAGGGACTAGAAAATTTAATCAAATGAGCAAAATTTAATCTAAACTTGTGAGATATATATATATATATATATATATATATACACCTATTTAGTTGACCCTCTGTGAGAATACATGCTTATGATAAATTCAAGCAGATGAAAGTATTCTGGCGGGAGTTCTGGTCTTGGGGAGAATCTCTCTGAGGAACTACAACAGCTTAGAACAGGTCTTTATGTAACTATAATATTAATGGTATTTTTAAGATTAAAAACTTAACGGTCTCAAGGAGACAGATGAAAACTTTAAATTCAAAGTGTTACAGAGACTGAGAAAGCTTGAGATAATAGCCAGCATCTACTGTCCAATCCTTATGAATACAATGAATCTAGATAGACTTCAGAACAGTCTTCCAAAAAGCAGTGGTCCCTGTGTGCAAACTGGAGAACAGGCTGAGCGTGTTGGAGCTGAGGTATAGGGTCACTATACCTTTAAGAACCTGTCCCATTCCTGCGGTGCATTCTAGATAAGAGGGAAAGCCACACACATCACTGTGGCTGGAGAAACATGCGGTGGGCCTGAGTCTAGAGCCCCCCATGCCTCAACTACAGATTTTTCTAAAACCATGGGGTAAGACGTCTGACAAAGGAAATCCGCTTGTGATGGTAACACCTGTAAATCCAACACCTGGGAGGCTGAGGCAGGAGGATCATGAATTCTAGGGCAACCCGAGCTACATAGCAAGCTCCTTTGTGAAAAAGGCAGGTCCACATGTCTTTTAATCTCCCTCAGTGTTTTGCTTTGGGGTCTATTTTTATACAGAGGGCAGCAGCTACCTTCCTGTTCTGTTTTCTGAGTCTTCTCTGAGAGAATTCAAGACCAGAACCAGAAAAGATTCATGTTTCATTGTATCAGTGATACCAGTCAAAGATTCATAGGACAGTACCATATAGTAAATTCAATTTTTAATTATGTACAAATGGCTGTGGTCTGATTAGAATTTTTCTTTTCTTTTTTCGTTTTGTTTTTTGTTGTTTTGTTTTTCAAGACAGGGTTTCTCTGTGTTCTCTGTGTAGCTGTAGTCTTGGCTGTCCTGGAACTGGCTGTGTAAACCAGGCTGGCCCCAAATTCATAGAGACCCACCTGCCTCTGCTGGGATCATAGATAGGCATGTGCTATCACTGCCTAGCTGATCTGATTAGAATTTAATCACAGAAAAAAAATTCTAGTTTTAGCCCAGCAGTGGTGGTGCATGCCTTTAATTCCAGCACTTGGGAGGTAACAGCAGGTAGATCTCTGAGTCGAAGGTCAGCCTGGTGAGTTCCAGGACAGTCAGGGCTACACAGAGAAACGCTCTCTCAAAAAAACAAAAAGATTTCTTTCAAGTTTTATTTTAGTGTTTTTCCTGTACCTCTCTTTCCAAATGGGAAAAAAGTTGGGGAGTTGTTGGTTTTTCAGTTATTTTTGGTTATTGCTGATTTTGTTAAGACATAGTCTCACCCCGCAGTGCAGGCTGCCTGAAGACTATGTAGTCCAGGTTTGCTCAACCTCACAACTCCCCTCCTGCCTCATCCCCTTAAGTCCTGAGATTACAGGCATGCATCACCACACCAATCACCAATCAGTTACTGTTTCTATTAAATTTGCCTGGAATAGTAGCTTAAGATGAAATTCTATCAAACATTAAAATTTCCCTCCTCTATATTTTATATATTGATAACCTTGACTGTCTCAGAGCATATCAGTACTTGCAGATGGAAATTTTAAATTAAAGTTAGACTGTTATAGTGGGGTCTAATCCAGTTTGGTTACCAACCTTATAAGAGGGAGAAATGTGGCCTAGTGTAGTGGTGCATACCCCCAATCCCAACTCTGTAAAAACTAAGGCAAGAAAATCAGGAGGCTAAGGCCAACTTCAGATACATATCAAGTTCTAGGCCAGCCTGCACTACAAAAGACCCTGTCTCAAAAAAGAGAAAAAGAACGTTGTCCATACAGACACCAGTAGATCGGCCATGTGAGAAAAAGGAAAGAGGTGGCCACCTGCAGGTCAAGAAGATAAATGCTTGCACCTTGATTTTCTAGATCCCAGGACTACGTGAAAAATGATTTTTTTAATTGTTTAAACCATCCTCTCTTTGACATTTTTTTAGGAATGCCCTGAAAAATTCAGTCAAATGCTTTCAAGAACAACAGAAAAAATATTTAAATATATGCACATATTCTAAAATAATAGGCAGTTGCATATGAATGCTTCGCAATATGCTGTCATCTCAAAACATCCATTGGACCTTGAAAGACTGATGGTTTAGGAAACACACCCTTCGGTCAATGTTCTTCATCGTCACCAGGTCCAGGGACTTGAGGGAGTGTCCTGTAGGCGCAATGAAGTATAGGCACACATGGATACGGGAATCGTTATAGTCAACCAGGGAACGCTTGATCTTCAGCTCCTCCTGGAGATATGCCTCAAACTGAGCATCCAAGTAGTCAATTACTGGCTGGTAGCTGAAAAACAAATTATTATTTAAACATTTAGCATGACAGGTTAGTAAAATCAGAATCTAATGTCTTACTATTTAATCAACATTGTGTGCAATAAACAGTTTGTCACTTGATAAAAATCAATGCATTTTGCTGGGTAGGGGTAGCATACACCTTTAATCCCAGCACTTTGGGAGACAGAGGCAGGAGGATCTCTGTGAGGTAGAGGCCAGCCTGGTCTACACAGAGTTCCAAGACAGCCAGGACTACACAGAGAAACCCTGTCTTGAACACCCCCCCCCAAAAAAAAGATGCGTTTCATTGGCCATTAAATACAATCCCAAAGTAGGGGTGTGGCTCAGTGGTAGAATGTATGATATCCAAGTCCCAGTCCCTAAAGAATGTGACTTTATTTTAAGGGAAATGGCGTTATAGCTGTAATTTCGAAATTTTGAAGCAAGTCATAGTAACACATTTCCTATAATCCTAACACCAGAAGTCTGGGGCAGGAGGATTGCTCTGAGTAGTCAGCCTAGACTACTTAGTGAATTCAAAGCTAGCCTGGGATATATAGCAAAACCCAGTCTCAAGAGAGAGTGAAAGATCGAAACTTGAATAAAGGTGACTGGGACCCTGTGTCCACATCCAGTGACAACTGTCCAACACATAAAGATCAGTAGAGATCGCTGTGTGACGGCAGAAGTACAGATGAGTGACGGCCGGCACCTGCAGCTACAATAAACAAGGGCTTTTTTCCCTAAAGCCCTGGTCTAGCTGGACTCTAGAAGGCACCTTAAGCGATTTTTCACTTGCTCTGTAGCTCTCCCGGTTGGGTTTCTGTCAAGTTGACCCAGGCTATAGTTATCTAGGAAGAAGAACCTCAGCGGAGAAAATGCCTCCTTCACACTGCGTGTGTACAACTCCGCCGGGAATTTTCTGGCGTAATGACCGCTGTGGGAGGGCAGAGCTCGCTACGGATGGCTCCATGATGGTCTAAGAAAGCAGGCTGAGCAAGCCGCGAAGAGCACATCACCCTTCCGTGGCTTCTGCTTCAGCTCATGCCTCGGTTGGTTTCTGTCAATGGGAAGGACTATGTTTAGGGATGTGTAAGCCTCTCCTGCCCATGTTGCTCTGGGTCATGGTTTCTTACCACAGCAGTAGAAACCAAACTAGGATCGGAGCCCAGCCTGGTTTCCAGCTCACAGCAAATCCTCCTTCTTTGGTTTCTTCTAAGCTCTGACCCCTTGCTTCTGGATTTCTGGACTGTAGATGTGTGAAAGAATGTTTCTATTGTTTTAAGCATCGGTCTAAGGGGATTAACCACAGTCAATTGCAGCAACTAATGCAAGATGAACTGTGGTCTTATTTTTATCACAGAACAAAGCATGTAGCATTTAGTAGAATTAAGCTGATTATTAAAATGATGTTCACTTTCTAAGAATAACTACTTAAAGCAACATGACATGGTCCTTTGTGTCATCCTTTTTCGGTCTAGTCTTTGTTCAAAACCTTGTCCTGAAATAGAAAGTAATGGTGATTATTTAAGATGTTCTCTGCAAAGAGAAAAAAGTACTGATTTTTAGAATTTGCTGGTTTCAAGGCAGGCATGGTGATGCACACCTTTATTTCCAGCACTTGGGAGGCAGAGGCCGGTGGCTCTCTAATTTTGAGGCCAGCCTGGTCTATGGAGTGAGTTGTAGAAGAGCCAGGGTTATACAGAAAAACCCTATCTCAGAAAGAAAAAGGAGGAGGAGGAGGAGGAGGAGGAGGAGGAGGAGGAGGAGGAGGAGAAGGAAGAGGAGGAGGAGGAGGAGAAGAAGGAGGAGGAGGAGGAAGAGGAGGAGGAGGAAGAGGAGGAGGAGGAGAAGGAGGAGGAGGAGGAGGAGAAGGAGGAGGAGGAAAAGGAGGAGGAGGAAAAGGAGGAGGAGGAGGAGGAGGAGAAGGAGGAGGAGGAAGAGGAGGAGGAGGAAGAGGAGGAGGAGGAAGAGGAGGAGGAGGAGAAGGAGGAGGATGATGATGGAGGAAGGTCATTGGTTAAATAAAAAGAAACTGCTTGGCCCTCATTGGTTAGAAGATAGGTGGGAGGAGTAAACAGAACAGAACACTGGGAGGAAGAGGAAGTGAGCTCAGACTCCACAGCTCTCCTCTCGGGAGCAGACGCCTCAGAGAGACGCCATGCTCCGCTCTCCCGGGCAGATGTGATTCAGCTCCGACCCAGGATGGACCTAGAATCTTCCCGGTAAGACCGGTGCTCACAGATTATTAGAGATGGGTTGATTGGGATATCAGAATTAGCCAGTAAGGGCTAGAGCTAAAGGGCCAAGCAGTGTTTAAATGAATACAGTTTGTGTGTTGTTATTTCTGGTGTAAAGCTAGCTGTGCGGGAGCCAGGAGGGTCGAAAAGCAGGCCCGCCGCCCTTATTACTACAGGAGGAGGAAGAGGAGGAGAAGAAGGAGGAGGAGGAGGAGAAGGAAGAGGAGGAGGAGGAGGAGAAGGAGGAGGAGGAGAAGGAAGAGGAGGAGAAGGAGGAGGAAGAGGAGGAGGGCTGGAGAGATGGCTCAGAGGTTAAGAACATTGACTGCTCTTCCAAAGGACCTGAGTTCAATTCCCAGCAACCACATGATAACTCACAACCATCTGTAATGAGATCTGGTGCCCTCTTATGGCCTGCAGGCATACAGACAGGAGGAGGAGGAAGGAAGAGGAAGGATGACTTTTCTGATTACAGTGGTTTGAATATTCCCATATTCCCATCCTGGCTAATTCTATGCTGCTCACATGATGCCATTACATCAGAGCTGAGGCAAAGCAGGCTAGAAAGGTGAGTCAGCTAAGACCGTTTGCTGCTCTTCTAGATGATCCAGGTTCGATTCCCAGCATCCAATGGAAGCTCACAACTCTCTGTTACTCCATTTGCAGGGGATCTAACACTCTCTTCCAGTCTCCATGGACACCAGGCATACATGTAGTACCTAGACACACACGCAGGCCAAACACCCATTCACATAAAATAAAAATTTTAAATAAAGCAACTACACTAGATATATAAAAGCACCCATTTCATCATAATATTACTTCATGAGGAAAGAATTAAAAGCCAGAAGGAAAGACATCAATTACCATAGAAAGAAGTACAGTTTAGGGCTGAAGAAATGGCTCAGTGGTTAAGAGTACATTATTGCTCTTTCAGAGGACCTGAGTTCAGTTCCTGGCATCCATCAAATGGCTCACAACCTCCACTAACTGAAAAGACTCCAATGTCTCTATTATCTACAGACACCTAGTATGTACACACACACAAACTCACACACACACAAACTCTCACACACACATACTCTCACACACACACAGTTAAAATGATAAAAATTTTAAGATAATACAATTTAGCCTAGCAAAAGAAGGCAATTTGTTGAAATGAGAAGGATTTTAAATAAAATATCAAAACACACTGCCTGATGGCACATACTTTTTATCCAAGCACTTAGGAAGCAGAGGCAGGTTCAAAGTCAAGCTGATTCTATAGAGAGAGTTCCAGGATGGTTGGGGCTACATAGCAAGACCTGTCTCATAAGGGGGGGGGGGGCTGAAGAGATGGCTCAGAGGTTAAGAGTACTGGCTGCTCTTCCAGAGGTCCTGAGTTCAATTCCCAGCACCCACATGGTGGCTCACAGCCATCTGTAATGAAATCTGGTGCCCACTTCTGGCCAGCAAGCATAGAGACAGACAGAATATTGTATACATAATAAATAAATCGAGAGAGAGAGAGAGAGAGAGAGAGAGAGAGAGAAGGAGTGATCTCTACTTATTATTTAAAGAGAATAAAACACATCATAATAAAACTCAATACCTTTCATGCTAACTTTAAAAATTAATTTAAAAACCATAAGAAAGCACTAACCTGGCTTCTTTATTTATCTGATCGCCGTACCCCACTGTCTTCACAACAGTCAACTTCAGGGGAATGTTTCTTTCCTGAAGTTCGTACGTCTTCACTTTAAGTCCAACCTTTGAATAGAAATGGGAGGTCTTGTTCTCTTTCAGATTAATATTGAACAATGTGTTGATCAGTGTTGATTTGCCGATTCCAGTTTCTCCTGTAACAAACATAAGCTCATCATCGCAGAGGTGTAAGAGAGGGCCCAACCTCAACGAGTGGTTTAAATGGTTCTAAATGGTCGCGCTTCTAAAAGGGAAGGGCAGAATGATCGCAACAGGCTGTGGCTAGAATTGGGGTTTATGGATAGGAGCACACATTGCTTCAAATACACAGGAGTGAGTTTTCATATCATTCTGCACAGCAGAATCACTATAGCTAATGAAAAAGCACATTTCAAAATGGCCAAAGGATGAACTTCAGATGATAGGAAAATAGAGAGTGCTTCAGCTGTGGATTGTGCCTGTTATTAATATTTAAAAAAAAAACTGATTGGCTGATAGTAGGGTAAGAAGAGATTGGGCCAGAGGCAGAAAGAATAATAGGAGAAGGAAGGGCAGAGTCAGAGGGTAAGGAAACTGCAGAGAAGCAAAATGAGACAAGGTACCAAGCCATGTGGCTAAACATAGATAAAATTCTGGGTTAATTCAAATGGAAGGGTTAGCTAGTAATAAGCCTGAGCTATCAGCTAAACATTTATGATTTATATTCAGCCCCTGAGTCAGTTATTTGGTACCCTGTGGTCAGGACAGGAAACATCCAATCACAGACTATGCTAATGATCTTGCTCAGATTATTCTATATTGTTGTATCACAGCAGCATCTTATATTCTATCCGTGTATAGAACTAGAGTTTGCTGAGTGACAATGACATTTGCTTCCAATGCATCCATGAACAGTCACAGTGAGATGTCCCTGAAAGTCTTCATATTGGTTAGGGCTCCCTTAGTCACTAACGTGGAAAAGAAAGAGAATATACTGTTGTGTGTCAGACTTTGAAGAACACTGAAATATTTTCAGTTTTTAAAAAAAATGAGAGCGGAGAGATGGCTCAGCAGTTAAGAGCACTGCCCGCAATGCGAGAGGTCCCGGGTTTGATTCCCCGTGGAGACAGGGTGGCTCTCGGCTGTCTGTCCTAAGGTCCTGCTGGGCGGTGGTGGCGCACGCCTTTAATCCCAGCACTCGGGAGGCAGAGGCAGGCGGATCTCTGTGAGTTCGAGGCCAGCCTGGTCTACACGAGCTAATTCCGGGACAGGCACCAAAGCTACAGAGAAACCCTGTCTCGAAAAACCAAGAGAGAGAGAGAGAGAGAGAGAGAGAGAGAGAGAGAGAAGATCTGACTACCTAGCTGCCCTGAAATATGCTATGTAGAGCAAGCTGTTCTCAAGCTCATAGGGATCTGCCTGTTCAGCCTCCCAAATGCTGGGCTAACAATACATGTTACAGTCATGGTGCCCATGGCTTTAATCCCAGCACTCGAGAGGCAGAGGCAGGTGGATCTCTGTGAGTTCAAGACCAGCCTAGTCTACAGAGCAAGTCCCAGGACAGCCAGGGCTACATAGAGAAATCCTGTCTCAAAAAATAAACCAAAGAAAACAAACACCATGTGTCACCAGGCCAGACTGAAAGCCTCTTCAGTGTTTAAACAATGCAGTTAAAAAGGGGAAAACAATAAAAATGTGAGGAAACGTTCCTGAATTAACATTAGTATTATGCTGATGGTATCAGTTTAAATGAGTAGGAGACAAATGAAATAATCATTGAAATGCAGGAGTTGGCACTTACCCACGCAGAGAATATTGAAAGAGAATCCTTTCTGGATGGATTTGTTCACCAGCTGAGTGGGCAGACATTCAAACCCAAAATGGCTAAGAGTGGTTAAGCAGCGGATGTTCTCGTTGTGCTTAGATAAGACAAATAGAAGGGTTCTTATTAGAATCAGAAATAACAACCTTGGGAAGAACAACACTTTGTTTAAAAAAGTCGGGACCAGTTATCCCTGCGTTGTCAATTCAACGCAAAGGTATGAAGTGAATTTTTCGCAAAAAGAACTCAAATGTTGATGGCATTGTCACAAATAAATTGAATCAACCTCTGATCACACTCTAAGAGGACATGTTTCTAAATTTAATAAGAAATTAAAGACAACAGAACAGCATTTGAAACCCCAGGGAAGCCGGGTGGCAGTGGGTGGTGGTAGCACCAGGAACCAGAGGCAAGCGGATCTCTGTGAGTCAGAGGCCAGCCTGGTCTACAGAGTAAGTTTTAGGACAGCTAGGGTTACACAGAGAAACCCTGTCTCAAAAAAAAAAACAAAAGAAAAAGAAAAAAGGAAAGGAAAGGAAGGGAGGGAGGGAGGAAGGAAGGAAGGAAGGAAGGAAGGAGAAAAGAAAGCTGACAAGATGGTAAACACAGGACTTCACTTAAAGTCCAACGCCAGGTGGGTAAAAGCTAACACTGGGCCAGCGCCAACTGATGGGACCTCTGGCTTGGTGGAAGGGCCAGAGATCTGTCCGGCAGGCTATTGGCCTGCCAGTCTGTCACCTGTGAACACTGAGCAGTTCATAGCAGCATAAACCTCGACTGTGCTCCAGCGGTGTGCAGGGTTGACAGACTGTGGGCTCTGGGAGAGATAATAAAATACAGCATTCGTGGCTGAGAGGCTGTGAACTTGACACTGGTTCTCAACCTGCAGGTGGTGACCCATTTGAGATCACATGTCAGATTATCCTGCATAGCAGACACATAACAGCAGCAAACTTACAGCTATGGATTAGCAATACAAATAGTTTCTTCTCTGTGTAAGAGTCCTGGCTGTCTGGAACTCACTCTGTAGACCAGGCTGGCCTCGAACTCACTGAGATTCTCCTGCCTCTGCCTCCCAAGTGCTGAGATTAAAGGTGTGCACCACCACTGCCTGGCAATGAAAATGATTTTATGGTTGGGGTCACCACAACATGAGGAACTGTGTTAAAGGGTCGTAGTATTATGTTGGTTGAGATCCACTGACTGACGTAGAAGATTGGAATAGACAAGAATGTGCACACACATACACATGTATACAAGGGCACACATGTGTGCACACATGCACACCAAAACCTGGGGAGAATCCTACAGTCCCTGACCACTGGGTGATGACTGTTGAGAGATCTGGACGGGCCCTGGGCCCATCAGTGAGGCCCATGGGAAAAGACAACCTGCCGTTTTCAGATATATCCTGTCCTGCCCTCTAGACAGTTCAAGTGACATGAACTTTGGGTTCAAAACAAGCCTAGCTTGGCTTGTCCCATAGTGCTGACACAGTGGCCACAATACAGCATGATTACTGAACTTGACGACTGTTGTCCCCTTCCACAGGCAGCTTTGTGGGTATCTGTGGCATTGCTAGGACTGAGTGCTGTTGCTTCCAGTGCTTTGCTTCTGCAGGAGCTTCTGGTGCCCATCCCGTTGGCAGAGATCAGCTCAAAAGTGCCACTGCTACCATCATCAGACTGGCCAAAGAGAGGGTACTGCACACTCAGGGCTGTGCATGACAGCTGCGTGAGCAGTTAGAATGTCCCCACCCATCGTGACCCTCAGCAACAGGTTCTCTTCAAACCTATAGCATCACACACTGCCCCCAAAGCTATTAACGACAGCCTCGGACGATGCAGACAAACGGACGTGTCCACTTAGAATCAAAGCCAAGACATGCACCAGATTGAAACGCCAAGATACATCCTCAGGAGGAAACCTTTTACTGGGACACTTTTAAGTGTGGTCAAGACAACTGATGAAAAGAAGAGGATGGTAAGGGAGGAGAAGGGAGGGGAGTAAAGAGGAGAGGAGGGGAGGAGAGGAAAGAGGAGGGGAGGGGAAAGGAGGGGGAGGGGAAAAGAGAGGGGAGAGGAGGGGAGGGGAGAGGGGAGAAGAGAAGAGAAGAGAAGAGGAGAAGAGAAGAGAATTATGGCCAAGTGGTGGTGGAAAACTCCTTTAGGGATGCAGAGGCAGGCAGATTTCTGTGAGTTTGGGACCAGCCTGGTCTACAGAGTGGGTTCCAGGACAGCCAGGACTGTTATGCAGAGAAACCCTGTCTCAAAAAACAAACAAAAATAAAATATTTCTTTTTAAGTTTTCGAAAGAACATGGTAATTCTCTAGCAATGGTTCCCAATGAAAATGCTATTGAAGAAATGTCTGACAAGAAACTTAAAAAAATGTTTTAGTTTATTTATCTAGTATGTGTTTTGGCTAAACTAAGAAAAATGCAGAGAAGGCTTAAATAAACAAAACCAAAAATGAAAAGGGCTTCATAATAACAGACCCCGAAAAAAATCAAAAGGACATTAGACAGATCCAAGATGGCAGACTAGAACACTCACCAGTTTCTCCAGCTAGTGAAACCAAAACAACCAGAGAACAACCAAAAGGTTCAGACAAGCTTGGGGAAAGTTAAGAGGCTTTAGACAGTGGAACAGTGGGCTCCCCAGAACTGACTACACAGCCACACCGCAGAGATGGACCCAGCACGGGCGTGGGGCTGGGCTGAAATGACTTTCAGCAGACAGCAATGGTATCCCCAGAGAAATCTGGCTCTCAAGAAACTGTGTGCCTGGGCGGTGGTGGCGCACGCCTTCAATCCCAGCACTTAGGAGGTGGAGGCAGGCAGATCTCTGTGAGTTCAAGGCCAGCCTGTTCTACAAAGCAAGTGCCAGGACAGCCAGGACTGTTACACAGAGAAACCCTGTCTTGAAACAAAACAAAAAGCTCTGTGTTCTCCAAAATCATGCTTACAGTGGCACAATGGGGAGTTATCTTGAGAAGAACCCGAACTTGCTTGTCTAGGAGTCAATGAGTCCGGGTTTGTTTGTCCCTGGGAACCCCCAGCAGTACTATACTGACTCAGCAGGCATCAGCCTTGAGACCCAGTTTGCCCTTAGTGGAAAACATCTGATACAAATGCACCACCGAGAGCTTCTTGCAGTGGGAAGCTGATCTGTGACGCAAAAAAATAAAAGAAGAATGTGTCCCTTTAAGATCGGCAGCTCAGAAAACCAGCTGGGAGAATCCAGAAAGAATCATTGCAAGTCATTTCATGCAACTACTCCGGAGAACTGAGTCCCAGAGTCCCAGATCTGTGGGAGACAGACTGATAGGCAGAACTGCAATAAATCAGAAGTCTTCTGAATATGAAAGGAAGTGAGGAAACAAGCTACAACGTGGGAGAAAACCTTTCCCAGCTATTCCTGTGCCAGGAGACTGGTTGGCTAGAACCCCTGGTCTTAGAGACCCTGTGGCCTCTGTCAGTAGCAGTCAGAAAGGCAGATCACACATTGCATTGCTGTAACAGGGCCTCCTACCCTTCCTTAGCTCTCCCGTCTGGGGAGGAGGGGTGCAGGGGTGTGTGGGGACAATACTAATTGCAGGCGACAGTAAGTGAGTCTCTATACCGCTTCCTCCATGAAGTACTTTGCCACAGTGATAGAAAACTCATAACACCTCTAGGGAGATTTTCATCTTGGATTTAGTCTCCTTTGCTTTTAAACAAAAATAATGTTTTTGCCCAAGAAAAAGATCAACAGAGTCAAGAAGCACGTTAACAATCATTTAAACTGCTGTTTCCAATTAAATCTAACCAGTAGGTTCATTCATTTCCACAGAGACCAAGCCTCCTTTGCTGGCCGGACCTGACTTATAATCAATATTTTGAAACTCCTTATTGAAATACACAATGAATAGTTATATTTGAAAGATGAACTTAACTGTGTCTTCATTGCTCCGTATTTGTGTCGACATGTCCCGTGGGTTTTCTGCCATGTCAGACCGAAAAGGCTGAAATTGAGAAAACATTGTCAGCTCTGCCTACAGCGGTCATATTCTTTAACCTAACGTACATTCATGGAGAACCCAATACAGAAACTGCCACAAACTTTCTCGTGCCGTCTTCACACTGCTGACACCTAAAAAAGCTCGTGTGCGCTCAAGAACATGGCCAATATGTAAACTAACATCACTTAACAAACGATACACAAGATGAAAAGAAAGATAAACTCGCGTAAAATCGGAAAGTTATAGAGCTCGTTGTTTTTGTGGATTGTATTAGCTAGCGATGGATTTCACTGTGACAGTCCATACCTGCATAACACCGTACTTGATCCTCCGTTTAAATGGCTCTGAGCCTGGGGAAAGGAAGAAGTGACAGGGCAAGAAAGACACTCAGAATGATGTCGGTTCCAAAGGACCTTTCCACTGAAGCTGGAGCATAAGCCCCCGGCCGTTAAAGGGGAATTGACAAAGGGGGTGAAATTAGAACATCGATAAAGAAAACAGGCTTCTAAAATCTACACCAGCTCTCTAGGAACCAACCCAAAGGCGAATGTTGCCTTCAAGAAGCACCTTCATGCCCCTAGCATTGTGCTGGGTGCTTTAAAGGACCCCTAAGATCGTCAGACTCAGAAACATCAAGGGACTTACTTGCCCGGGTTCCAGCTGCACAGTGCGCAGAGTCTGAACGGACTCGAAGGCTGCTGTGCTCTCCCTCGCTATCTGCAGATATGGACTGAACTAATAGCTACTGTTTTCGCAACAGTTGGGAACAAGGGAGTGGAGGTACAAAAGAGTGTGTGTTGTCCTGGTTTCCAAGCAGAACGCTCTGAGAAGGCCACGCTACCCCACTTTTGAGTAAGAGGCGAAGAAGCTAAGACTATGAGGTCTTTTGAAAGGATGTGTGTACTTCTGTTTTATATATTTGAGTGTATTGCCTGCATGTGTATATATGTGCACCATGTGGAAGCCTGGTGCCCTAGACATCAGAAGAGGACATTGGATGCCCTGGAACTGGAACTACAGACACTTAGGAGTGCTGGGAAAGCCAGGTCCTCTGCAAAATCAGAAAATGCTCTTAACTGTTGAGCCATCTTTCCAACCTCCATAAGGCATGTTTTGAAAAGAGATATTATGTGTGGAGGAAGCAAAATAAAATCAGTGGTTCTGTTTCATCTGACATAGCTGGGGATTATTCACCACGAGTACATAACTTTATCTCATGTTTCCCTTGATGTTAAATAAGATTCACAAATGGCCTCTGTTCTACTGTACGGTTTACTCTAGTACATGTGAAGTTTCTTTATGTATTTAGTAGAAACTTAATGTTGGCCATTGTCATGATTTTCAGTCATCTGCAATCAGTAATAAGTGTTTCAGAAGTTAAAAATGGGATTGTTTCAAAACTTCTTATAACATAAAGTTAGGTGTCAGATTTGGGGGCATATGTCTATAACCTCAACACTTGGGAGACAGAGGCAGGAGAATCAGGAATCCAACATCATTTTCTGATACTTAGTCCATGTCTTAGTCAGGGTTTCTATGGCTGCCATGAGACACCATGACCAAAAAGCAAGCTGGGGAGGAAGGGGCTTATTGGTTTACACTTCACATTTCTGCTCATTGTCAAAGGAAGTCAGGACAGAAACTCTAACAGGGCAAGAACCTGGGGGCAGGAGCTGATGCAGAGGCCATGGAGGGGCGCTTGCTGCTTGTGGCTTTCTCAGCCTGCTTTCTTATAGACCCCAGGGCCACCAGCCCAGGGATGGCACCACCCACAAAGGGATGGGCCTTCACCGTCAATCCCTAATTAAGAAAATGCCCTATAGACCCGCCTAACTCCAGCTAATGGAAGCATTTTCCTAACTGAGGGTCCCTCCTCTCAGAGGACTTTGGCTTGTGTCAAGTTAAATTCTCTCCAGCACAGTCAGCTTAAGTCCAGCATGAGCTACCTGAAACCCTGTCTGAAAAACAAAATGTGTAAGTGCATAACTACAAGTTGAAGAGTGCCTACTTCTGCACAGCTGGTGACATTATGATAAATCCGCTAAATTAGAGACGCAAGCTTTCTGTCTAAAAAAAGCCTAACTCCTAGTCATGTGATCGCAACTCTCCTCTGAGAAGCCCTCTCGTCAGTCTTACTTTCTTCCCAGTGGCCTCTCTTTCTCTTAATCCTTGTGCTTCAAATCTATGCTGAAAATGTATTTTAATAAAGTCCAACTTTGATTTTAAAAAAACAAATGAGTAATAAAAGCCTAATTACCAATGCCTTAAAGAACTAAAGGTATTCTTCTAGCACATAAATTTAGAGCAGAAGAGGGCTGGAGAGACAGCTCAGTGGATAAGAGCACTGACTGTTGTTCCAGAGGACCCGGGTTCAATTCCCAGCACCCAAACGGTCAGCTTACAGTCCTCTGCAACTCCAGCTCCAGTGATCCAACACCTCTGGCCTTCATGGGCACCTGCATTAATGTGCATGTACACACACACACACACAAACACACACACACATCACACACACGTACACACAGAGTTAAAAATAGCAGAAAGTATTTTTTAAATATAGAAATATAGAGCAGAACTTCTCACAAGATGATCACTGAGCCCCTAGAGATTCCTCGGGCTCGTTGAGGGTGCCCATGAAATCACTTTTTTCCCCTAACAATGCCGGGAGATTATTTGCCTTTTCCACTGCGCTGAAATTGACACCAGTGATTGAACAGCAGTGGTGGGTAAATTATCTGCTCCTTTCACCAGGGCCTGCCAAGTCGTATTATCGATCGTCTTGTTATTTACTATGTGGCCCGGAAAGTAGAAAAGCAAAGTGGGTTACCATAAAGCACTGCTGCTGTCTACTTAGCACGACGGCGTCTAGAGGAAAACCACCATTGGGACTGAGTTAGGACAAAAACAGTAACTATTCAGTGGACCCATTTCAGGTGCTTTCCAGGGTGGATTGCAGGGACAATCGACAGACACTTGATTATTCGGTCTTGGGTACTTGGAAGACAGTTTCTTGGAAATTAAATGTGTGCTGTAACATCAAGGAAAGCAACTGGAGTAGGCTCTAGTCGTACGCATCGATAAATCCACTCAAGGCAGGAGAACTGGAAGTTTGAGCCAGTTTGAGACACTTGGTGAGTTTTATTTAGTTGAGATACTTAGTGGGCTGCATAACAAAACTCTGGGAAAAATGAAGGGAGGAGGATGAAGGGAACGAGAGAGGGGAGGATGTCAGGGGTGAGAACAACGGGGAAGGAAGAGGAGATGGCAGAACAGAGGCCCCATCATCCACCACCTCCTCCTCCACCGGGGAGAATCAAAGTGATAATTCTATAGCTGCACTCTGAAGTCAGTGACCCTGGAAGACAACTGGACGTCACCGTGAGAGAAAGCTTGCAGGGTTCAGAAACACGATAACCGCATGCAGAGAGAAACAAATTATCCTGGCATCTGCGGTCCTGGCTCCCTATCTGTAAAGAGCGGGGAGGCTCCCTTTGGCCCGGATAAGCTCAGAAGGAGTCTCCGGACACACTTATCAGTACAGATGCTGATGATCCCAGCTCTGGGGGGGGTTTCCGAAGCCTCACAGGCCGGGCAGTTACTGAAACCAGCACAATTGTCTTACTTTGGGAAAAAATCCAGAGTGCTGAAGTCAGAGCCAACTTGAGAAGGAAACTCTTGTCTGACCCTGAACTACACTGAGTCAGAAACCCCCCACCTCCTTTTCTCCCCTCTCATAGATTGCATCCCCACCACAGTTACCCCCGCACCGCCATCCACTCTTCCTTCATTTCCCTTCAGGAAAGGGTAGGCCTCCCAGGGATATCAACCAAACTAGGCATATTAAGTTGCAATAAGACTAGGCACCTGCCCTTGTATTAAGGCTGGATGAGGCAACCAACCGGGAGGAAAGGGCTTCCAAAAGCTGTCAAAAGAGCAGAAGGAGAGAGCACGAGCAAGGAACTCAGGACCGCGAGGGGTGCACCCACACACTGAGACAATGGGGATGTTCTATCGGGAACTCACCAAGGCCAGCTGGCCTGGGTCTGAAAAAGCCTGGGATAAAACCGGACTAGCTGAATATAGCGGACAATGAGGACTACTGAGAACTCAAGAACAATGGCAATGGGTTTTTGATCCTACTGCACGTACTGGCTTTGTGGGAGCCTAGGCAGTTTGGATGCTCACCTTACTAGACCTGGATGGAGGTGGGTGGTCCTTGGGCTTCCCACAGGGCAGGGAACCCTGATTGCTCTTTGGGCTGACGAGGGAGGGGGACTTGATTGGGTGAGGGGGAGGGAAAAGGGAGGCGGTGGCAGGAAAGAGACAGAAATCTTTAATAAATAAATAAATAAAATAAAAAAAAGAGTCAGATACTGCGCCTGCTCCCACTGTTAGGAGTCCCACAAAAAGACCAAGCTACATGATAACATATATGTACGATAACATATATGCAGAGGGCCTAGGTCAGACCCAGGCAGGCTCCCTGATTGCCAGTTCAGTCTCTGGGAGGCCCTGTGGGCTCTGGTTGGTTGATTCTGTGGGTTTTCTTGTAGTGTGCTTGTCCCCTCTGGCTCCTACAGCCTCTCCTCACCTTCTTCTCCGAGCTCCTCTGCCTAATGTTTAGCTCTGCGTCTCTGCATCTGTTTCCATTATTCTCTAGACAGTGGTGCAGGCCTTTAATCCCAGCACTCAGGAAGCAGAAGCAGGCAGATCTTTGTAAGTTTGAGGCCAGCCTGGTCTACATAGTGAGCTCCAGGACAGGCTCCAAAGCTACAGAGAAACCCTGTCTCGAAAAAACGAAAGAAAGAAAGTCCTTTTGTTAGCTGTTTTATTTTCTCATTGCTGGGGGGATAAACTAACAAAAGCAGCTTGTCATTGTTTGACTCCCAGTTTGAGAGTCTACTTTGTCATGGTGAGTATAATGGTTTATATTGTCAACCCGATAGGGCCTAGAAACACCTAGCAAATGAGCCAATGGTCATACCCGTGAGTGATTATCTAAATTAGGTTGGCCTGTGTTGGTGCCTGTGCAGCGTTATCTACCTCAGCTTGACCTCTGAGTGTTCCTACAGAGATGAGAAGACCATGTAAAAATGGGCCACGCCATTCCCTAGCCTCTGGTCCCACGCAGCACAGAAAAGAGAAAGTCTCTTGGCTACAAGATGCAAGGTGACCAGCTGCCTCAAGCTTCTCTAGCCTTGTGACTCCCCCAACTTGACTGATTGTGGCCTCAAACCATGAGCCCAAATGACACTTCCTCCCTTAAACGGCTGCTGATGGGTGATGTTTTTATCACAATCACAGAGATGGTAACTGATGTGGAAGGTAGTATGGAGAAATGGGATCGCTGCTGTAGTGAAACCTGACCGTGTGGTTCTTAGACCTTTGTGGGAAGAACACGGGAGAGTTTAGAATCTGAGGCTGGAAAAGTCCTTGACTACAGGAAGCAGAACTTAAGGAGCCGTTCTGGTAGGAGCTTGGAAGACAAGAAGGTTGAGACAAAGACAGATGGTGCAGGTCCATCTCATGAGGCTTCGGAGGGGAATACCGATTCCATGAGGAACTGGGCTAGGGGCGTAAATCTTACATGTTTTCCTCTGAAGGGAAAGGTTTCCCCAATGGAAGTGTCACAGCTTTGAATGGAAAGGTATCCTAGCAGCTGGGAACCAAGGAATACCATAAAGTCACACCGCACAACAAACCTCACACAAGAGATTTATTGGGGAAAACACAAGAGGGTGGCTGCCTCTGCTCAGACAAGAGGCAGCAGAGAACTGAGTGGGAAGAAGGCTTACTGGGGTGGAATTTTCCAGGATGGGGATTTTCAGAGTGGGGATTGGTAGGATTTCAAGCCCTAAACTTGGGGTGAGACAGGGATTGGTGAGATTTTGAGTTCAGAAATTGATGGGTTTTCAAGCTCAAGGATTGATGGGTTTTCAAAACCTGGATGTGAGCTTGGACTTTTGTGTGATGTTCTGGCCAAGAATCTGGCTGCATTCTACCAGTGTTCTGAGAACTTAGTGAATCTGAACTTCAAAGTATGGACTGGTTACATGGTGGAGGAAATATCGAGATTAGAAAACATTCAGGATGTGGTGTAACAACTGGTTACTAGGCTTGTCTGCATCTTCAGTGAAGGGGGCAAAGAGCTGGGCAGAAGGAAACAGAAAATGTACAGTTGGGAGAGAAAAAAGTACCTATGTTGTGCAATATTTTGCTTGTATTCTGACAAATAAAGCTTGCTTGGAGTCAGAGGACAAAGCTAGTCACTAGTTAACCATTGAGACCTGAAGAACTGTACAGAGAGGAAACAGGAAGTGTTAAGGCAGGACAGAGAGAGGAGGATATTGGGCTTTTTGGATGCAGGAAGAAGAGAGATAGGAAGCAACTGGCGGCTGTTCCTGGTTCTCTGATCTTCCATGCTTTTATCCTGATATTTGACTCCTGATTTTAATGCCAGCATTTGGGAGGTAGAGGCAGGCAGATCTCTGTGAGAAGAAGAAGAAGAAGAAGAAGAAGAAGAAGAAGAAGAAGAAGAAGAAGAGGAGGAGGAGGAGGAGGAGGAGGAGGAGGAGGAGGAGGAGGAAGAAGAAGAAGAAGAAGAAGAAGAAGAAGAAGAAGAAGAAGAAGAAGAAGAAGAAGATTAGATCAACACTTGACACCTATAAATTTCTGCACCAGAGGCAAGTTTTGAACATCTGGCTATTTCCGTTCAGGAGAAACCCACCTCTCTGTGTTGGAACAATAGGAAAGGTGTCCTGAAAACAAGTCCCTCCCCTATCAAAGGCATGGAAGAAAATATAACCCTTGACAGAGTGCTTGCCTTGCACATGTGAAGTCCTGGGCTTGACCCTCAGCCACACATAAACAGGACATGGTGGTGCATGCATGTAATCCCAGCACTCAGGAGGTGGAGGCAGAAGGACCAAATATTCACATCATCCTGGACTATTTAGTGAGTTTAAGGCTAAGGCTATATGCAGTCAGGCAGGTTCCTCACAATGGCACTGAAAAGACACTGTGGTATTTCAAATTCCGCTTCTGCACCTGAGGAGCTCCCCCTAACCTTCAAGTGAATGTCACTGATCTGCATGAAAGATGAGCTTAAAGGGCAAGCGTCCACGGAAGAACACTATAGTGCTGGGTAGACCAACGGAAGAATACTATAGAGCTGCGTAGACGCAGGCCAAGCAATGGACACACTCAAGTTCAACCGTAGGCTTGTAGATCCATCTTTGACAGTTTCTCTCTGAAACGCTTTTCGAAGACGAAATATGTAAAAACCTGTTTATAATGAGCATTAATTGGCGAACCACTCTTTACATTCAATTTTAGTAATTAAGAGTGCTAAATTTAGCATGGCCATGGTGGTTCACACCTGTAATCCCAGCACGTGGTAAACTGAATAACAAACAAGGGTGTCGTGAATGCCAAGCCAGCCTGAGCTAGCAAAAACCTGTCTCAGAGCAAACAGGAAAGGGGGAGAGGCTGGTGTGAGGCAGTGAAAGAAGATTGCCTCACTGACTGAATTCTAGGTAGCTGAGCTTGGCACTGCAGACCTGGAATGCAAAAGGTAGAAGCAGGATGGCAAGTTCAAGGCCTGTCTGGGTACTGTGGAGAGACCTGTCTCACGAGAGAAAAAGAGATAGAGGAAGGACAGGAGGAGGGGAGGGAGGGAGGGAGGGAAGGAAGGAAGGAGGGAGAGAGGGAGGGAAGGGGGAAGGGAGGGGAGAAAAGAGGGAGGGAGGGAGAAAGGGAGGAAGGGAGAGGGAGGGAAGGAGGAAGAGAGGAAGGAAGGGAGGGAGGAAGGGAGGGAGGAAGGGAGGGAGGAAGGGAAGGAGGAAGGGAGGGAGGGATAAACAAATACGGGCCTGCAAAGATGGTTCACTGGCTAAGAATGCTTTTTGCTTGGGCATTAGTGGCGCTCACTTTTAATTCCCACACTGGGGAGGATCTCTGTAAATTCAAGCCTTGAGCTGGTCTACAGAGCGAGTTCGAGGACAGCCAGGGCTACACAGGGAGACCCTGTTTCAAAATACAAAACAAAACAAACAAAAAAGTGGTTTTGCTCTTGAGGGTATCCTAACTCCAGTTTCAGGAGATACCTTCTGATGTCAGCAGGCACCAGGCACATTGTCCACGTGCATACAGGCAGGCAAAAGCTTCACACAAATAAATAAATATTTTTAAAAATTAATGAAGAAAGGACAAGGGCTATAACTCAGTAGTAAAGAAGAGCATGCTGCTGGGCAGTGGTAGCACATGCCTTTAATCCCAGCTCTTGTGAGGCAGAAGCAGACAGATCTCTGAGTTCGAGGCCAGCCTGGTCTACATAGCTAGTTCCAGGATAGGCACCAAAGCTACAGAGAAACCCTGTCTCGAAAAACCAAAAATAAAAAAAAAAAAAGCTCACACACAAACACATGCCACACCTTCGAACACACACACAAACGAATTTCATTCAGTCGACCTATAATTAGAGTTTTCGTATATTTTAGTTTTTAATCTATGTAAAAGTGGCAGGTGGGGGGAGCAGGAATGGCTCCAGGCTGAGGTAAATTACATCTGTGTTGTCGCCTTTTGAGTAATGACATCTACAAGGTTTCTGATGACAAGGGCAGTCTGCCAGGTTCTGGGCTCACCCATTTTGGGCAGGAACTCCTGAAGAAGACTGAAGGACAAGACACTTGTGTAGGAGGTTTAAAGACCCTTTAGGGAACAGCAGACTTGTCTAGCTGAGCCCTTAGAAGCTAGGAAGTTGGGAAGAACATGGCCAGATATCCTGGTGTATGTGCGTTCAAGATCTGAACCCACCAGCTTCATAGACATTGCGTCCCCGGCAGTAGAAAGACCAGGAGCGAGCAGCTGGGCCAGCCTTAGGGGCTCAGTCACCCGGCGTCATTGGCTCAAACGTCAGAACAGTCAGCGTTGTCAGCATCTTCTCCCTCCCGGCTCCCGGCAGGCGGTGGCAGCGGCGTCACGGGGCGGAGTCGCCCTAGGGCCCTTTGTCTTTGGAGACCGGTGAGTGCCGAGCGCCCCGGAGATGCTGGGGACCAGTGGACTCCTAGCGCAATGCTCCCTGCGGCCCACCCAGCTCCTCTCCAAAACATACCTACCGGGTGTCTCTCTGGAGACTTGGGTCTTCCACACGTGAAGTCTTCCCTATCCTTACTAGAAACTTATTTTCTCTGTTTTCTGAATGATGTTCCTAGAAAGGACGTGGAATCTGTCCCGTCTTTCCACCTCGGCTGACCCTGTGCTGTGTGTCTCTTTATCTGTCTTAAATGACCGTGGTTGGCTAAACCTTTATTAAACAGAGCTTTTATTTGTTTTTGTTTGTTGGGGGGTACTGGGAGTTGAACCCAGAGCTTCCAGCAGGCAAGGCAGCCAGCTGCTCTAACACTACGAGTTATATTCTCATCCTTTTTTTCCCCCTTCTATATTTTAAATTCTTATGTAGGACTTAAGTTGCTTGGATTGGTCTTGAATTTGCGCTCTTGCAACTTCGCTGAGTACTGGAATTAACCGGACTGCGCCACCACGTGGCTCAACCCTAGAGAAGGTCCATGCTAACTAGCTAACAACGGTAAAGATGCTCTGCGGTGCGCTGCGCTGTGCGGCATTTCTGGGTCAGATGACAGTTAATAATACACTTGAAGCCAACTTGACCTGCTTGAAGTCCGCCTCAAAAAACAAAAGTGATAAAAAGTAAATAACATCTGTATACACCGTGTAGGAATCTGATGCCACTTTACTCGTTTGTGGGGTTTGTTGTTGCTGTTGTTGTTGTTGAAATACATTATATTGTGTGTTTGAGATAAGTCTAATATAAATCATAATAAAACTAGAGGTACAATAAACCCTCGCATCCCTGGTAATTACCTGTTAGAACTGAGGCATTTACTAGACCAAGTTAGTTGTTCGCTGGTGTATTGCCTCATTGTATTATAATTTATGTCAGTGTCTTGTTATTTATTATACACACACAGAGTAAATGGAATTTTTCTGTCACTGCAGCCAGCCTGGGTTACATGAGATCCTGCTTCAAAATAAATAAAAATTTAAAGCAAATAGAAAAATGTAAACAGAGACCCTAAAACTCTTTCATGTATTCATTTAGCAAGCATTTGTTGCCAGCCATTGGGTATTGAACTAGAACAGTGGCCGGGTAGTGGTGGCGCACACTTTTAATCCCAGAACTTGGGAGTCAGAGGCAGATGGATCTCTGTGAGTTCGTGGCCAGCTTGGTCTACAGAGCTATCTACAGTGATACTTCTAGGATAGTCAAGGCTACATAAAGAAACCCTGACACAAAAGAAGGAAAGAAAGAAAGAAAGAAAGAAAAGAGTCAATAAGCAGAAGTGGATCCTGCCGTCATTAACATCACACCTTGGTGAGCCGTGAAGATCAGTCACTAGATAGTTAGCGGGAGATTTTTTTAAAAGTGCTTCCCGAACAAGGAAAATGTAAATGAGGTGTCTCACCAGATCTATGATGTCAAAATCTTTTCAGATTTAAGCTCTTACATGAACAAGGTATAAATACTCGGGCTGATGAATAAAGTATTTGCCTCGAAATTCAATCCCTGGAACGCATGTAAATGTGGGAGATGACTGACTCCGTGTATACCATGGCGCACACAGACAGACATACAGACACACACACACACACACACACACTAATAAATGTTTTCGCTTGAAAATACCATAAAACGTTTTTCAAATTGAATGTGTTTGGAAAACATTACTATATATATATATATATATATATATATATATATATATATTCCCTACCTGATGGGGATCTTGCTGGATTTTATAATGTATATCACAATACAAAACCTTTGAAGACATGTAACAAAGAAACATATTTACCTGGCGTGGTACACACCTTTAATCCCAGCCCATAGGTGGCAAAAGCAATTAATTGGATCTCTCTGAGTTCGAGGCCAGCCAGAGCTACACAGTGAGAGCCCTGTATGTTTTTTTTTAAATCATGTGTATATGTGTATGTCTATGTGGGGAAATGCACATATGAGTGAGGACGCCCTCAAAGGCCAGAAGAGGATGCTGGATCTCCTGGTGCTCGAATTACAATTGATAGTGATCAGCCCATTAAGGAAACTTGGGACCAAAACCACATCCAGATCCTCTGAAAGAGCAGTAAGCACTCCTAAAGGCTGAGCCATCCCTCCAGCCACAACAGCGTCAATGGTGGGTACAGGATGTTGCTAACTACCTCTGACTGGCCTTGAAGTGTACCGCGTGGTGTCAGTGGTAAGACCTGAACCTGGGTCCTCTGCAAGCACAGCCTGTTCTCTTGACCAATAAATGAGCCTTTCCTCCAGCCCAGATGAATGTAGGTTTTGGTGTCACCTTTGGCTTTGAGATCATTGAGTTTGAAACTTAAGGACATTTTTGTTAGGAGTTTTTCCTAACGCGAGCTCTCTGCCAAAGCAAAGATCCCAATCAAGCCAAATCAAAAAATATCCAGGTTTAATGGGATTCCTGCCCTCTCGGGTGGCCTGGGGGAGGGGGGAACCAGGAGGCCACTAACCAGGAGGAAGAAAAGGGGTCAAGACTTGGCAGGCACAGGGACCAGGCCTCAAAAGATGGAGGCCAGAGACTGGGGCTTACAATTTTCATTCATTTTCATAAGGCTCTTTTTGAGAACTTACATGTGGTAAAAACGAGAGCCTAGTTCTTAAGTTTTTTATGTTATTTATTTACTTTGTGGGGTATGTGTGGAAGTCAGAGGACAGCTTAAGGAAGTCAGGACTCAAACTCACGCCCTCGGCCTTGGCGGCACACTCCATTACCCTGATGGTCTGGCCCATACAGTCTTTCTTTTTACAGATAGAGTCTCACTATGTGGCTCTGGCTGGCCTGAAACTGGCTATGTAGACCAGGGTGGCTTAGAACTCATAGCGATCCACCTACTTCTGCCTGCTGAGATTATAAGTATGCACCATGATGCCCAGCTCCTAAAGTGCTTTTAAATTAATCCGGAAAGGTTTAGTTTAACCTCTTGGTAAATTGGCTGTGAAATTTTAAGATTGGTGTCGTGTCTTGGGCGGAGAATGAATGACTTCCTTATCTAATGGGGCTGTTCTATTGAAACAGCTGGTTTCCCCTCTTTACAACGAAAAATGCTTTACAGAAATGCTTTCCTTGGGGGAGGAGGAGTTCTTGAAAATGCCATAATGAAATCCATTATTGTTTATAATTAATATATGCTGATTAAAAAACTTTTTAATAAAAGAAATAGCATCTTCATCTTCACCGTTAGAGAGAGCTGTTTGAGAGTTATTTTTCAGGGTGTCTCTGTGAACAGACTGTTGGACTCTAGCGTCCAAACACCAAGGAGGAGTCGCCCCCAGAGACCACCTCACACACCACAGCCGATGCAAAAGCATGAGGATTTTATTAATTCTGTCATGACAGGGTCCCTCAGCATTCGGGAAGCCGAGAGACCTCGAATAGCTGGTACAGTCTACTTTTAAAGGGGCCACAGAAGCAAGGGGGGTTGTTCTTTGACTATTCTAATTGGTTTATTCGAAAGGGTTATTACCAATAATTGGCTGGAGAGCTGTTGCCAGATCAGATGAGGTAAGAGGTCATTTTGACCCCGTTTCCCAGGGGACAGAACCAAAACTTACGTATATGGGCAATTGTTCAGGAACTGAGTACGTGCGAGTGTAGCTGTTAGGTCCTTGATTCCCAGGGGAGGAGGGGAAGCACTATGGCACAGAGGCTGAGAGGATTCAGAATTGTCAAAAATGGCTTCAGAATTGTCTTAAAGTCTTATGTTCTTTGATAATAATTAGCAAATCAGTACACTTCACTCTGCTGTTGGAATGCCTGCTTCCTCCCTCCCCCTTCCTCTTCCTCCTCCTCCAGTTTTGAGGCAGTCTTATCTTTCCCAGGCTGGACTCCAACTCCCTGTTTAATCACAGATGATCTCTTACTTTGCTAATTCTCCTGCCTCTACCTCCTGAGTGCTAGAAGTATAGGTCTTTGGCACCCAGACAGTTTATTAGGTCCTGTGGATGGAATTCGGGACTTCACGAATGACAGGCGAGTGCTCTCCCAATTGAACTACAGCCCCATCCCTGGTCCTGGCCCTCCTCTCTAAGGAAAAAGAACATCTAATCTTTCTGAAGACTCTCAATTCATTAGGCAAGGACACTTTGTTCTCTGTTCTGGGGAGATGGAGTGGAAATGGAGTGGAAAGAGGAAACTAAGTTTCTCACAGCTGGTAACATTCGTGGCCCTCTGGGTTCTTTCTTTGTTTCTTTTTTCTTTTGCGGGGAACTGATCCATAGCTCTGGCTCACCTAAAGCTCACTAGAGGCTGGCCTCAAATTCACACAGATCTGCTTGCCTGCGCTGGGATTAAAGGCATGCGCACTGACACCCAGCAACCTCTGGTTTTTTAAATATGTGAGTCAGACATGTAAAAGCCTGAGAATAGCAATATCTCAGTTCCATTCTAGGGAGGGCCGAGGCAGGAGGATAACCAAGAGTTCAAAGCCAGCCTACAGAGTGAGATTCTGGAGAGAGAGAGAGAGAGAGAGAGAGAGAGAGAGAGAGAGAGAAGAGGAGAAAGATGAAGGACAACTTAAGTACTACATTAAAGAATGTAGGCTGGGCAGTGGTGGCGCACGCCTTTAATCCCAGCATTTGGAAAGCAGAGGTAGTGAATCTCTAAATTTGAAGTCAGTGAGTTCTAATACAGCTAGGCCGACACAGAGAAACCATTCTGTTTCGTTTTGTTTTTCAAGACAGGGTTTCTCTGTGCAGCCCTGAGTCTCACTCTGTAGACCTTGAACTCAGATCCACGCTCCTCTGCCTCCTGAGCGCTGGGACGAAAGGCCTGCACCACCACTGCTTGCTATGCACTGTCTTAATGAATAGTTTGTGGACTATGGATTGCATAGGTCAGTACCGATCAAGACTTCTGAATTTCCTCCGCTTCCTGTGGTGCCTCTCATTCTGGGTACCCACCCTGAAATTGTTATCTTACTAGATCTCTGCCAAACGGCAATTTAGAATATCATAGCAAAAATTTTAAAAATGCCTACGTAAGTGAATGATGTTTTTAGATTCAGGGGAAGTAATAGCCATCTTCGGGGAGCCGTACATCTCCATTCTAAGCATGCCAAGACTCTAAGAGTTCCCGGAAACAGAAACGGTTGCTGTGGTGTCAGTTCATGCCTGCTTTCATCACCTCCACTGTCTGATAAAGAGTTTGTAAGGAATGCCAAGGAACAGGAGTTTCTAGTGCATCAAGAGGGGGGCTGTGTTGGAAAAGGGTAGGAACCATAAGGAGGTGTAGTGATTCTGGTGGGGAACTTAATATAGATACTCAAACAGGAAGGTGTATGTTCTGAAAAGAGATAGGAGTGCCGTGCCTGATAAAATGATCACTAAAGGCTGGAGAGATGGCTCAGAGGTTAAGAGCACTGGTTGCTCTTCCAGAGGTTCTGAGTTCAATTTCCAGCAACCACACGTTGGCTCACAACTATTTGTTGTAAGATCTGGCACCCTCTTCTGGTCTGCAGGCAGATATGCAGACAGAAAACTGTATACATAATAAATAAACCTTTAAAAAAGATCACTGAGACTAGAGAAGGAACACACCACCAAAGTATAACTTTCAAGGGGGATTTAGCCTTTGTAAGAATAAAGACTACAAATAAGAGGCTTGGAATGTAGTTTAATGATAGAACCCTTGCCTGGTGTTTAACCTCCACCAGTGTAAAAAAGAAAAGAATTGGACACTAGAAATGGACACTATTAGTTGGGTAGCTGTGGCTTCTCATGTCTGTCATTCCAACACTAGGAAAGAGGTAGGGCTGAGAAAGGAGGATTGTTAAGGCTGGCTTGTGCTATCTAGTGAGACCTTGTCTCGAAAAACAAAATTAGCAAACGCCTTTAATCCTAGCACTCGGGAGGCAGAGACAGGTGGATCTCTGTGAGTTCGAGGCCAGCCTGGTCTACAAAGTGAGTTCCAGGACAGGCATCAAAGCTATAGAGAAACCCTGTCTCAAAAAACAAAAAAAAAAACAATTATAGTAATAATAATAATAGTAAACTAGCCTGGCGGTGGTGGCACAGGTCTTTAATTCCAGCACTGGAAAGGCAGAGGCAGGCAGATCTCTGAGTTTGAGGATAGCCTGATCTATAGAGCAAACTCCAAGACAGCCAGGAATGCAGAGAAATCCTGTCTCAAAAAAACTAAGCAACCAAAAAGCCATCAACAATGCTGTTCGCATCACACTGGCTCATAAGTTCAAGTCTAGAACCACTTTGGAGATTTTAACAATTGAAAATATTGTTGCTCGGGCCCAGAGCACACCAATTAAAAAAAAATCTCTGAAAGCAGGAGTTGAGTGAGCCTTGGTATCCTTTCTAATTTCCCCACGTGTATAAACAGGCTGAGGACCATTTTACTTCCCATATGCTACAACATAAACATTTGTAACATGGCGAAAAGTCCTCCAGACAGTCACCCCATGTAATGGAAAAGCAAGGATGAGCTGGGCATGGACGGCGACAGGAGAATCGGGTCAAGGTTATCCTTGACTACATAGTAAGTAGGAATCCAGGTTGTGCTACCTGGGACCCTGCCTCGAACAGGCAATAACAGAGGTGGAGAGGCGGCACTGCTCTTGCAGAGAACCTGGGCTTGATTCCAGCATCCACATGGCAGATCACAGTGATCTGCAGCTACAGTTTGAGTGGACGTGAGATCACCAGGCATATACACGGTACACATCCATACAGACAAAACACTCATATACATAAAATAAAATAGGTAATTTTTAAGAAAAAAAAAACTGTTAAAAAGAAATCCTGATGTTACAGTTGTCTAACTTTTAAGTTTGTGTCTTTGACAGCTTCTCGGTATATTGTCTGCTGCAGCAGGATGTTCCAAGGTTTAAATGCAGATTTGATGTCATAGGTTAACAATGTGTTTCCTTTCTAGTTCTCCACGTTATACACTCTTAGAATGCTTTACTTTCCCAGGAGGAGAAGATGAAGGCGAAAGACGTGAATGATAGATTCCATATCAGAGGATGCCAGGTAAATTCAGCTTCCTCTCTTCTAAAATGCTTTTATGATAGGAAGAATTGCTCAGCCATTAAAAGCACTTGTTCCCAGCACTCAGGAGGCAGAGGCAGGTGGATCTCTGTGAGTTCAAGGCCAGCCTGGTCTACAGAGCGAGTTCCGGGACAGGCTCCAAAACTACACAGAGAAACCCTGTCATGAAAAATCAAACAAACAAACAAACAAAAAGAGCCTTTGTTCTTGCAGACAACTGGCGTTCAATTCCCAGCACCCACATGCCAGCTAATGTCTGTAACTCTAATCCTCAAGGAGCCAGTGCCATCCTCTGGCCTCTGTGGGCACTGCACACACATAGTGCATGACATACCTGCAGGCAAAACATTCAAACATAAGACTCTACTGTGAGGCCGGGAAAGAGTGCTTGCCTCGCATATAAAGGTCCTGAGTTCAATCCCTGGTGTCGGGGAGAAATAGCTATTATATGACTGGGATGATGTCTCAGTTGTTAGACTGCCTGCCTTACAAGCATGGGGATTGTGTGTGATCCCCTGAACCCAGGGTAAAAATAATAAAAGACTTCCAGGAGCTGGAGAGATGGCTCAGTAGTTAAGAGCACTAGCTGCTCTTCCAGAGGTCCTGGGTTCAATTCCCAGCCCCCATATGACAGCTCACAACTATCTTCTCTTTGGCAAGAAGGGAGGCACAGGCAGAAGGGTCAGCTAGCGTGGTGGACACAACAGCAAATCAAAGAGACCTTGTGAGGACCAACACCTGAAGTTGTTCTATGCACCACGGCATGTGTATTTCCCTGAGCACATGTGCACATGTATGCACAAACACACAAATGTATCTACAAATGCATATACATATATGGATTCATGTGTATATATATATATATGTCATATACATATATCCATGCATATGCCAGGGATAGTGGCCCAGTGCTGGAGAGGCACAGACAAGACGACCCCTGGAGCTCACTGGCCAGCCAGTCTAGTCTAGTAGGAAGTTCCAGAGCCAGCGAGGGACATTATCTCAAGAAGAAAAGGTGGGGGCTAAAGAGATGGCTCAGCGGTTAAGAGCAATGGCTTCTCTTCCAAAAGACCAGGGTTCAATTCCCAGCACCCATATGACAGCTCACAACTGTCTATAATTGCGGTTCCAGCTGATCAACACCCTCCCGCAGACATGCATACAGGCAGATAGGCATACTGACAGAACACCATTGAACATAAAATAAATGCCTGAGAAACAATATGAAGTTGTCATCTGACCTTTATGCTATTACGTGACAGACTTCCTAGAGAGACGCAACACACATGCACACACACATCTAAAGGGAAGCCATACTACCCCAAAGTAACAACTGTACTAATGTCCACCTTGGTGAACCAATGAGTTCTTTGTTGTTATTGTTTGGTTTTTCGAGACAGGGTTCCTATGTTTAGAGCCTTGGCTATCCTAGAACTCTCTCTCTGTAGACCACGCTGGTCTCAAACTCACAGAAATCCACCTGCCTCTGCCACCTGAGTGCTGGGATTAAAGGTGTGCACCACCACCGCCGGACACCAATGAGTTTTTATTGGGGTTGATCTAGGAATATAGGTCAGGGTGTGGATGACTCAGAAGCAGCTGTGTCACCAAAAAGCCCACCCCAGCGTGGGCGATAGCTGACAAAGGCTTCAGTCCTGGACTCTGCACAGCCTGCCAGTAGCTCAGCAGTCCCAGAACCTCTCTCTGCATTTGGCATGATTAGAGTCTCCCCACGCCTCCCCAGTGTTCTTTACTCCTGTTTTTAGTGGGGAGGGGCCCTAGAGAGTCTTTCAAGTTTCTAGTCTCCCAAGTCTTCTGACAGTTTGTTTCCTTCCTGGGTTCTCACCAGCTTCTCCCTCCCTTCTGAGAGGAAGGTTTCAGTTTGGAGGGAATTGCCATACAGTGGCCTGCATCGATGGACATAAGTATACCTGGACATGTATGAACATGCACACGCACACACACCGAGAGAAGAAATCTTCCAAAATCCTTTTGAGCCCATTGTTACAATTCTGTTGGGAATTTTTCTTAACGCAAGCTCTCTGCCAACACAAAATCCCAATCAAGCCAAATCAAAACAAGCCAAATTAAAAGATATCCAGGTTTAATGGGATTCCTGAGCTCTCGGGTGGCCCCAAGGGGGAACCGGGAGGCCGTGAATGCGACCACCAGGAGGAAAGAAAAGGGACCCCGTGTTCCTCTTTTGGGAGTTCACTTAAATACTCTGTAGGAGTGGTCCTGCAGGGGTCAGGACCTCACATGCTGAGATTTGGAGTCCAGACCAATACAGCTCTCAGGGCTGGGGGTTGAACTTAACAATTCTACAATATAATTAAGTATTGTGTCAGCTGATGAGATGGAAATGCCCCTAGATGTTGTTTCTATGAAAACCAGTCAAGTGATTTGGAATAACTCCAAAAAAAAAAAAAAAAAACCCTTAAAAACAATTAGGTGTGAGCATGGGCGAGGGACTGGGAGGAGAGACAGGAGGGGCAACAGTGGCCTAGATGTAAATTAAAAAAAAAAAGTGTGAACAAGGAGGCGTGTGCTTGGTGTTTCTGGAGTTGCTGACATTCCAGGGTGTGGCCGTGGACTTCACCAGAGAGAAAGGGGCACAGCTGACCCGGCTCAGAAGGATCTCTATGGAAACAGAATGCTGGAGAGCTACAGGAATCTGGTTGCCCTGGGTAAGCTTGGAGTTGTTGGGGTACCAGAGCCCATTCAAATGAGTTTATTTCCTTAGGTCAGAGGAGGCATCGAAAGCTTTGTGAATACAGTCTAGGCCATACAGAAGGAGGCTGGCCAGTTTTGGAGATAAACATTTGTCTGCTATTCTTTTCCCTTTGGCAGGGGGCGGGGTGGGGAAAGGAGTGGGGCTCAGACTTTGTTGAGATCAATTTTTTTTCTCTTCTGAAACAAGGTGTGTGTGTGTGTGTGTATGTGTGTATATTTATATTTATTTATTTATATTTATACCAGCCTTACCTCAAACTCATGGCAACCCTTGTGCCTTCTGAGTGCTGGGATAATGGGTACTAATGAACCAGGTTGCCTGATTTGGTCCCTGAAGACTTTTGTTCCCTATAAACATGTAGATTCCTCCCCACCCCCATGACCAGGGCACCAGCTTTATAAACCAGAAGTGATCACAGAGTTGAAAGAAGAGGCGCAGTGGACACCAGAAAGCAGCAGCCAGCTGGATGCTTTTCCAGGTGAGAAGCATGATGAGTTTATGTTGTTGGCGGGTCCCAAGGTAGGTGAGGACCCTGCACGCGAGACCTTTGCGGGGGGGGGGGGGGGGGGGGGGGGTCCCATGGCGAGTGGGTCCAAGCCGCGGAAGATGAGAGAACACGGCGTGCGTGCAGACAGAGCTTGGGTGTGGAGTTTATCTGAGATAAAGGAAATGGGAAGGGAAGGGAGAAAAATGATATCCTCGATGTGGAAGTTTGAACAGTGTAAACGCTGTTACAGATCGCCCCCTAGCGTTTTCTCTGTGTTTTCCTTACACATCCTTTCAGTAATCTTTTTTTAAATTCCCATTTTAAATTATGTGTATGGATGTTGGCCTGCATTTGTCTGTGCACCGAGTACATGCAGTGCCCTAGGAGGATAGAAGAAGGTATCAGATGCCCTGGGACTGGAGTGGTGGGAGCCACTATGTGGGAGCCGAGAATTGAACCTGGATCCTCGGAGAGAGCAGACAATGCTCCTAACTACTGAGCCACCTCTCCAGCCCCTCCTTTCAGTAATCTTTAAATCTTTTCTTTTTATACCCAAGTTTCTCCATTTTACTTTCTTTTAATTTTTCTTTTCCCTCTTACTATCTAACTCTTTATACTTACTGTCCGGAGCCCAGAACCTCATTTCCCATCTCCGTGGCTTACCTCAGGGATTCGATCCCTCCCCTTCCTGTGCGGCTAAGTCACTCAAGTCTAACGTCCTTCCCTCAAAGCCAGTGGATGACGTCAGTCGTGTGCTGTTGGGACGGGATGACGTAGACTTGGCAGTCTTGACGTCGTCTTCCATTTGTTCTTCCAGCTTGTCTTGGGCTCTCTGCCCCTTCACAGTGTCTCCCCGTGACTTGGTGTTCTGCTCTTACTCTTAAGTGGCACTTCCGTTTCATCTTCCCGTTTCACTACTTTGAGCCTCGAGTGTTCCTTACAGATTTTTCCATTATATTTTCATCACTATCATGCTAGCATTTAATTAAATATTTCAAAACCTAAACTTTGTGACTTATACACTCTTCTTCTTTTTCAGTTTCTAAGCAGTGTCCCTATGTGACCCAGGTTATTACATGTGGACGAGTGTTTGCCTTCATGTGTGTATTGCACCATGTACATGCCTGGTGCCATGGATTTCAGGTGAGGACATCTGGTCGCTTGGGACTGGAGTTACAGATGGTTGTGAACCATCATGAAGGTGGTAGGAACAGAACCTGGGTCATCTCAAAGAGCAACTGCTGAGCCATCTCTCTAGCCAGCTCCAGAATAAAATTATTATGTTTGGCATGGGGGATGAGGTCTCAGGATTTCTCTTTATAACCCTGACTGTCCTAGAATTCATTTTGTAGACTAAGCAGACCTCAGACTCAGAGATCTGCCTGCCTCTACCTCCCTAGTCCTGGAATTAAAGGCCTGTGCCCCTATCACCCAGCTAAAATTATTTCTTTATTGCTTTGATTGTTTGATACAAAGATCTCACTTTGTAGTTCTGGCTAGCCTGTGTTTGTATGTGTGTGTGTGTCTGTGTGTGTGTGTGTTTGCACAGTTGTACAGAGGCCAGAGGTTAATCAGCATCAGGTGTCCCCCTTAGTTGCAAGGACTCACACTGGACCCCAGAGCTTGCAGGTTGGACTAGTCCGATTAGCCGGTCTCTGTCTCCTGAGCACTGAGATTACTAAGGTAGGCCACCACACCAACCCAGCATGTACATAGATGCCGGATCGGTCTGTAATCCTCATGACTGCACTGAGCTAGCTCCTGGAGCTCTAACGGTCCCTCTTAAGGGACTGAGAGAGGACTCTCCCTTGTGGGACTGAATCCTGGCATGCCCTCTGGAATATCACATACTTCATTGTTAGTGACATTGCCTGTTTATCTAAAATGTCTTCATAGCTAAGAAAAGACCCGAAATGTATCCAGTGGGCTTAGCAGCTTAGGTGATATTTATATTAATGGAAGAAAGAATAGGGAGTGATTAGGAGGACGATCAGTGTCTAAGTGTAAACAGGAGACCTAAACACAAAGTGGAGGCAGAGGCAGCAGGAAGGGTCGGTGGACAAAGGTGGTCATGTGAAGCCTGACAGTCTGATTTTGATCCTTCATAACCCACATACTAGAAGGCGAGAAGAACCCATGAGCTCCACACATGTGCGGTGAGTGACCCATGCCCCAGTTAGGTGTGAAAAAATAGTCAGACATTAAAAATAAAATAAAAAACAAACGAGTCAGTGGGCGTGGTGGTGCACACCAGCAATGCCAGCATTCATGAGGCTGAAGCAGGAGGATTGCATGAATAGAATGATTTGCAAATGTGCTTTGTAGGGCGTGGGCCGAGCGCTGCCTTCGCAAAGCTCAGACATCCTCCAGAATCTTGGTCTGACGTGTCTTTCTCTCCTACCCATTTGTTTTCAACCATGGATATTTCTGGATGACCATTTTTGGTTATGATTACCCTCCATGTGTTTTAAATGTCCCTATACTCAGACTAGAGAGATGGTTCATAGGTTAAGAGCTCTGGCTGCTCTTCCAGAGGTCCTGAGTTCAATATTCAGCAACCACGTGAAAGCTCACAGCCATCGATAATGAGATCTGGCGCCCTCTTCTGGCTGGCAGGCATACTTGCAGGCAGAACACTATGCATAATAAATCTTTTTAAAAACTGTCCCCATGCTCACTGTTTCCTGCCTCCTTTCATAGTCTTCCTGCTTGTCATATGTCCTGTTTTAAAATGTGGTGAGATTAGGGCCGGGCGATGGTGGCGCACGCCTTTAATCCCAGCACTCGGGAGGCAGAGGCAGGCGGATCTCTGTGAGTTCGAGACCAGCCTGGTCTACAGAGCGAGTTCCAGGACAGGCTCCAAAGCTATAGAGAAACCCTGTCTCGAAAAACCAAAAAAAAAAAAAAAAAAAAAAAAAAATGTGGTGAGATTGTCATCAGGGTTCTCAGGTAATTCTGTATGTAACACTTTCCTTTTTAAAGCTTAATGTTGGGAAGGATTTGTACATTCTGAATCTCTTTCAGATGGGGTGGACAGACGGGAAATGAAAGACAACTGTCAAGCAGAACACATCCGATGAAAACCAGCTCCATGAGGTCATAATGGAGAGACTAACGGGGGTGGGGAGGGGGGCACTTTCTGGTTTGCTATCTTACAAGGATGCTGGGATTTTGACTATCAGAAATGAACCAAGAAAAGCAGCAGAAACATTTGGAACAAGTATCTTTCACCCACCAAAAAATTACACAGAGAAGCATGGGGTGTAATAAGTTTGAGGAAAACTGTAATCTGAATTCTAACGTTACTATGCCTCAGAGGATTCCCTCCTGTTAAAAAAGCCTCTCCACCATGACACGCGAGGAAACAGCATCAGGCGGCACGCGGATTTGATTGATTATCGAGGAAACTATATGAATCCCTATGAATATAATGAATGTGGAAAAAGTTTCCACCAACATGTTTTTCTTACTAATTGTATTCTTCTCAGAGAGAAACACGGTGAGTGTGCAAAGGCCTCTGAGCAAACTTCAACTCATACCCAACCTCAGGTAGCCCTGACAAAAGAAAAACCCTGTAAGTTCGACGAGCATGGGAGAGGATTCAGCCAGAGGATACATCTCACTCAGCCTCCGTGAATCCATACCAGGGAAAAGCCTTTCATCCGTCAGGAACGTGGGAAGACCTTCCGTCAGCATTCTTCCTCACACAGCACCTGAGGATCCACACGGGAGAGAAGCCCTACAAATGTACTCGGTGTGGCGAAGCCTTCTGCCGCATCACGCCTCTCACTGAGCGCCAGAGACTTCGCACTGGAGACAGACCGTCCGACTGTAGCTTCTGCGGGAAAGCCTTCAGCCAGCGGACACATTTTAACCAGCACGGAAGGACGCACACGGGAGAGAAGCCCTATCAGTGTACTGAGTGTGGGAAAGCCTTCAGCCAGAGTGCTCACCTTAACCAACATAGGAAGATCCACAGCTGCGAGAAGCTATGTGGCTATAAGGATGGGAACCCCTCCAGCTGAAGTCCGCCCCCTTAATGGCACAGAGCTATGTTGGGGGCAAATGAACGGACAAATGTGGAAAATTTTTTAATTCTTTCTTTCCATTCAGTACCAAGTGATTCATGGTGGAAAGCTTCCAAGTGAGCTTTTACTGCATAGAAACCAAATTTATAGCTGAAGTCAGACCACTGAAACAGTCCCAGGAGGTCTTGTAAATAGTGAACATTATTAATTTTATAAGCAAAAATACATTGGACCATATTCTGAATCTCCTGTAAAGCCTAAGTAAGGGTGTGTGTGGTGACCTTCCTGTAATCCTAGCACTCCGGGGTTGTTATTATTACGGTTGCTATTTTCTTTGTGATCTTAGCACTTGGTGTGGGGGAAGGGATTAGGAATTCAAGGCTGCCCTCCACTATAGATGGAATTCAAGGCTAATATGGGCTACTTGAGACCCTGTTTTTAAAAAGGAAATTGGAAAAAAAAAACCTGCAAAAATCTAATAACCTACAATAACATATAATTACTAACTTGTAGTTTTATGTTATAATACTGTTTAATTATATGAATATTGATTAAACAAGGCAATGTTGTAATATAACCAGTTACATAAAATAGAATAAACAGGAAGGGTAATATTTCTCAAATTTTGTGCTTTATTTACAGTTTTTTCTATACTTAGCCTTAATACTTTTTTGAAGGACATAGGCTTTTTAACCTGGCCTGATAAATATTATCTGTGGAACTTAATAGTTTGCTATACTAATTAAAATTTGTTCTGCTTTCTTGCAAAATAAAAATACATTTTAAGTCCGACATGGTGCCACATGTCTTTAATTCCAGCACTTAGGAGGAAGTGGCAGGTGGATCTCTGATCTCTGTGAATTTGAGGCCAGCCTGGTCTACAGAGTGAGTTCTAGGACAGCCAAAGCTACACAGAGAAACCCTGTCTTTTTTTTCTTTTCTTTTTTTTTTGTTTTGTTTTGTTTTTTTCGAGACAGGGTTTCTCTGTGGCTTTGGAGCCTGTCCTGGAACTAGCTCTTGTAGACCAGGCTGGTCTCGAACTCACAGAGATCCGCCTGCCTCTGCCTCCCGAGTGCTGGGATTAAAGGCGAGCGCCACCATCGCCCAACTAAGAAACCCTATCTTGAAAAACCAAAACCAATAAAACAAAAAATAACAACAAACAGGCATTTTTAGGGTCTGGAGAGATGGCTCAGCAGTTAAGAGCACTGACTGCTCTTCCAGAGGACCCAGCTTCAATCCTCAGCACCCACATGGCAGCTCAAAACTGTCTATATCTCCATTTCCAAGGATTCTGACACCTTCACACAGACAGATATGTAGGCTAAACACCAATGCACATAAGCTAAAAATAAATTAAATAAAAGAATACATTTTAAAATTTACAATATTCAGCAGGGCATGGTGGCTCCTAGCTGTAAGCCAGGCAGGCATTCAGGAGGTGGAGACAGTAAGATTGCTGTGACTTTGAGGGCAGCTTAGGATACATAGTTAAACCTTGCCTCAGAAACACAAATAGACATAAACACATACACACTACCTGAAAAAGTGTTCATATGTTCAAAGACTCCCCATCATGGAGAGAACAATGTCAGATCCTTAACAAGAAATGCCATCTGAGAAGAGATGGAGTCTCTTAGCTTTGGTTCTGGCCAAGTGCCAGATTTTTGGTCACCATTTTACACTCCTTTGCTCCTCTACGCAATCCCCTTTCTGCTCCCGATGTCCCTCCATAGCATCCTCCAGGCCCTGCTACTGTCTTCTCTGTGCTGACACAAAGGAAATCATAGTGTGCCTTGAGGACTAACTGAGCTAGCAACAATATTTCCCTGGTAACCTTGAATCCAAGCCAAGGCCATGAGCACCAACAGAAGTGTTAGACTATTGTCCAAAACCAGCTAAAAAAGTGACTCTCAATCTGAGCTCAAATTCCTTATTGGAGATACAAACGCATGTGCACGCACACACACATATACACACACACACACTTAACTGGACAGAACTAGACAGAACAGCCCTCTCTTCTCATATCCTTGACACTGGTGGGGTGCAAGTTCGCATAAGAACTTTGTACTAATTTGACCCAGGATTTAATGCTTCTTTCTTTGTAGTCCCAACCAGAGCCATTGCAGGTCAGTTTGGGATGCCTCTTGTGGAAACTGCCTTACCACATGTCTTAGGGTTTCCATTGCTGTGAAGAGACACGGTGACCACAACAAGACTTGTAAAGGAAAAGATTTAATTAGGGTGGCTTATAGTTTCAGAGATTTAGTTCATTATCATCCATGGTGAGAAGCATGGTGGTGTATAGGGAGACATGGTGCTGGAGAAGGAACAGGGAGTTCTACATCTTGATCCCCAGGCAGCAGAAAAAGTCTGTGTCCACACTGGGTGTAACTTGAGCATAGGAGACCTCAAAGCCCACCCCTACAGTGACACACTTCCTCCAACAAGGCCACACCTACTCCATCAAGGCCACGCCTCCTAATAGTGACACTCTCTATGAGCTTATAGGGGCCAATTACATTCAAACGACCACATCACCCTTTTGAGGGCAACTCCAGTTCAGGTCTGACCAGAACAAAACAACAACCTCCAGTGAGTCGTTTGGGCTATGTGTGTGCCAGGGAACGTTTTCTGTTTGTACACTCTTCTACTATCTATAATATACTTGCTTCTTTTCCATCTGCCTCTATTAGACTGTGGTCCTCTGATGGGAGAGGCTCCCCTTTTATTCATCTTTTCCTTACAACGCCTAGCACAGATTCTGAGAATATGTGCTCCATAAATGTTTGCTAAGGACAGATTGGTGCCTTGTTTTATTGCTATTACTGTAATGCCAGGGATTGTTTCCAGGACACGGTGCAGGCTAGAAAAGCCCTCAGCCATTTAGCCACGTTTCTAGATCTATGCTTTGGATGAATTTTTATTTTTCAAGTCTTCCAACACCAATTGTTAAACTAATTCAGTAGTCAAGATTGTCCATATTTGACCCTCAAATAGGCTTTTCCAATAGCCTGTTCCTCTTCACAATTTGCCTGATATATCCCTAGTCTTCCTTTTGAGAAAGCTTTATCGGGAAACCTGCAAGAAATCCTCTGACTCCTTTAGAAAGGGCACAAAATGCATATTCTCACACCAGACTCCCTTTCCTCTTCCAGATTTGTTTGTTTGTTTGTTGTAGAAAGAGTCTGGCAGCCTAGGCTGGTCTCTCCAACTTACCAAGTAGCCAAGGATGATCTTGAACTCCTGATCCTCCTGGCTTTGCTTTCTGAATGTGAGATTGTATGCAATGGTACACGAAGTTTATGTAGTGCTGGGATCTATGGCAGGACTTTGAGCAGGATAGGTAAATACTTTGCCAGCTGAACTGCATCCTCAGCCCTATGTATGTATGCATGTCTATGTGTTTGTGTGTATCTGAGGCCAGCTGTCACTAGGTAACTCAGACTGGCCCCAGATTCACTACAGTTCGCATGAGCCTTTGGATGCTGAGATTACAGCCATGTGCCAACCTGCCCACTTCTAATATTAACTTAAAAATCTTGACACACATGTTATACATATTTATGAGATACAGTGTGACATTGCAGTGCCCACATACAGTACAGGGTAACTGCATATCCATCCGTTTACCACCTCTTTGCCTTAAAAACGTTCAAGTATCCCCTGTATCCACTACTTTGATGTATGCAAATATTACACTGTGTAATAGAACATAAGAAATTATTTTGGACCAGGAAGTGGTGGCACACGTCTTTAATTCCAGCACTTGGGAGGCAGAGGCTAGAGAATCTCTTGTGTTCAAAGCCAGCCTGGTCTACAAAGTGAATTCTAAGATAGCCAGGGCTATACAGAAAAAACCCTGTCTTGATTTTTTTTTTAAAAAAGGAGAGGAGGAGGAGGAGGAAGAGGAGGAGGAAGAAGAAGAGGAGGAGGAAGAGGAGGAGGAGAAAGAGGAGGAGAAGAAGAAAGAAGAAATTATTGTAGGTCACGCCTGTAATTCCAACACTGGAAAGGCAAAGCCTAGTCAGGTGTGGAATGTGAGACTGAAAAAAAAAAAAGTTAAGATTCTATGGCTGACGAATGCAAGGTCCTTTGATTTGACGGTATGTCCAATCAATTGCGGGAAGATCAGAAGAGCAGAAAACAAAATGGCATAGGAAAAGGCAGGAACCTCTTGCGCACCCGTCGCAGTGCCGTAGGGAACGTAGAGGCACGACCCTCCCAAACCGGAAGACTTCCGCCCGCGGTGCTAATTTAAATAGACTGGGCGGGGTCTTGCCTTTAGCCCCGCCCAAAGCTAATAGGCTCGGCGCCTTGTGAAAAGGGCAGTCGGGGCGGGGCTAGCGCGCGTGTGACGCCATCACGCTGCGCCCCATGCTTCGCCCGCCTGGGTCCGAATAGTAGAATCCAGAAGGTGAGAGAGGGTTCCAGGTCCGGATTTCGGGGAGGTTAGTAGTGCTACGGCTCCTGTCAGTCTCCCCGGGACGCGGTGGTTTCCATAGCAACTGATTCCCAAAAGCTCCGAGTCAAAGTCTCCCGGTCCCTGCAGTGCCCGGCCGAGGTCTTGCAGCACAGCCGGCCTGTGAGCCCTTGTGTGTATGGGTAGCAGGCTGTATGGCTGTAATAAAGGCAGGCAGCGAGCCGCAATGGGTGCTGTGACCTCGAGATCATACCCCTTTAACGATAAGGAACAAACCCCGCAGACTCGGGAGTTGAGCGCTTCAAACAGTATCGTTTTTTAGAAAGAGAAATGCCCTGAGAAGGGACCGGTCCCAAGAAAGGACTCCATTCAAGTGGAAAGGATAAGATGTATGTAAAATGGATGCAGAAAAGAAGAAGAAGAAAGTCGTGGGTAAAGGGTAAATAAGGTGTGACTTGTCTTCTGATGATCTGTGAGGCACCTGTAAGGAAAGGAGCTTTGATCTGTAGAGAATCTGTGACCTGCAGCAGGGGAGTTTCCCAGGTGATTGGCCTGGAGACTCACTGGGGCTGTTCCCTAAACTACCTATTTACCCTCTGCCTCCTGCCTCATTTGGAGAGAGGGACTCCATTGTGACCAGTTTATGTGAGTAATTTCACACTCTGATAGTTCTTCAGAATATCTGTGAGCAAGCCGTCTTGTTCCTTTCCTTCCGAATGGGGAATCTGAGTTAGTGAGATCCATTCACTGCCTTGTAAACGCGTTAAAAATAAGGCTTGAACGCGTCTCTTACCTGGCTATTCCAGAAAGCTAGCAAAAAAATGATTTCTGGACATAGGCATTGCTCCTGGCAAAAGTCGCCTGATTAGCCAGGCAGTGGTGGTGCATGCCTTTAATCCCAGCACTCACGAGGCAGAAGCAGGCGGATCTCTGTGAGTTCCAGGCCAGCCTGGGCTACAGAGCGAGTTCCAGGACCACCAGAGCTACAGAGAAAGCCTATCTGAAAACAAACAAACAAAAACTTCACTCGGTAAGGGCTGACCATCAGAATGTTCAAAGTTTAGATGATGTGTTGGAGCACTAGCCTTTGTGTAATTTCAGAGGATCCCCAGGAACTGGTCCTACAAAGGATTTCAGCCACCATGTGAGTGCTGGGAACTGAATCCAGGTCCTCTGGAAGAGCAGCCAATGCTTAGCTACTTGGTCATCTCTCCAGCCCAACTCAGGGGAGGCTAATATAGAAGGATCTTCCAGTTCAAGGTCATCCTGGGCTACAGCAGAAAAGGTAGACATCAGGGAGAAGAGGCAGAGCAATTGGTTTGTTAGATGAATAGGGAGGAAGACTGTCCTGACAATGTTAAGCTTTGGTGTTTTGGTTTTTTTTTTTTTTTCATGTTAGGTGCTCAGAGACACATAATGTCACTAATGCGTACATCCGTCCATGCCAAATGGGTCGTGGGAAAGGTGATTGGCACAGCCATGGTAAAAACTGCTAAAGTCAGAGCCACCAGACTTGTTTTGGATCCCTACTTGCTAAAGGTAAGGATCAGCACCTGGTTTAGGTGGCATTGGTAAGTTAGTAATGTGGTTTAGGGCCAAAGCAGAAAAGTGTCTCCAGATTGGTATCAGATAAGTTGAACCTCTGCAGCCGTCTTGACACTGCTGGGCTGTGGGTATAGCCTGTATCTTAGGAAGGTTTCAGGAACACGCCATTCATTTAAGTTCACTCTTTAGTCATGTGGGAAAGCAATGTGGGAACAGAGAGCAGGGCTCTTCATTCTTTCCTCTCAGATTGCTGTAAGAGAACATCTCAGTAAAGAGACATTTGCACTGACCCTCCAGTCAAATTCTCTTCCTGGACCAGGTGACGAGAAGTCACTCCAACTATGATGAATAGTTTGTGGTAGGGGGAGACACCTTTCGAGACAGGGTTACTCTGCGTAGCCCTGGCTGTCCTGGAACTAGCTCTGTAGATCAGGCTGGCCTCAAACTCACAAGAGATCGCCTGCCTCTGCCTCCTGAGTGCTGGGATTAAAGGTGTGTGCCACCACCACAGTCTTACTATAATGTTTAATTGTCTTAATAACTTTAGATCCGCTTTTTGTGGTGGGAAGAAACTGAGCCGGGAGTGGTTCCATGGCGCACAGCTAGTGGAGAGAGCTGTGTGTTTGTAGGCTGGAGTGGAGGCCTCGGCAGGAGGGTCAACATAGAGACGGGTAACCATTGATTTAGAGCCAGGATAGTTAAAGGAATGACTTCCATAGCTCAGAACTGTCTCTGGGAAAATCAGTGCTGGTTTTCAAAGATGAAGCTGCTAATCCCTTTGTACTAAAAGCTTCCAAAAGTATTTCTTCTCCCAGTGCCAAGCCCTGGCTGGTTTTCTGTACAGTATGTCTTTGCCCCACTGGGTCGCAGATGGGCGCTGCTGATTTGTTCCCCTCCTTCTCTCAACAGTACTTCAACAAGCGGAAAACCTACTTTGCTCACGACGCCCATCAGCAGTGCTCGGTCGGGGACATCGTGCTCCTCAGAGCCCTGCCGGTCGCGAGGTCAAAGCACGTGAAACATGAACTGGCTGAGATCGTTTTCAAAGTTGGCCGAGTTATCGACCCAATCACAGGAAAGCCCTGTGCGGGGACCGCCTTCCTAGAAAGTCCACTCAGTTCAGAAACTGCTAACCCAAGTAAAACTCCAGAAGAACTCAAGGCGTCTTCCACCTAGGGAAGAAGGAGCCAAAGGGATTTCTGTCTTTATGTCTCCTCTCTGACTTCCGTCACTAGCCGTCCAGTTTCTCTTGTGACATGAATGAAATAGTAAAGTAAATGAAACTAAGATCTTACAGTGTCCATAAAGGTTGATGTTATGTTTCAGATTCTCTGCATTGAACATACATTCCGGTTACACTGTCTGCCCAAGTATGCCGCATCTTTTTATGAGCTTTCTGTCCTAGAACATATGTTTTGTTTGTTTGTTCTGCTTTGCTTTTTGTTCACAGAAATCTTAGACTGATTCTAGTACTTTCATTTTGAAAGAAGAAAATCTTTTGATAAGAATACATAAGGTGCCAGGTTTGGTAGTGCACACCTTTAATTCCAGCACTAGGGCGGCAGAGGCAGGCAGATCTCTGAGTTCGAGGCCAGCCTGGTCTACAAGAGCTAGTTCCAGGACAGGCTCCAAAGCTACAGAGAAACCCTGTCTCGAAAAACCATAAAAAAAAAAAAAAACCATATAAGACTACACTCCATACTTTTATTATATGTGTGTCCATGATGCGTGTGGGAGTGCACATGTAGCCCGGGACACTGGTCAGAGGACACCTCTGTGGAGTCACTTCTCTGCTTCCACGTTTCCATGGTTTCCAGGTATCACACTCAGACTCCCAGGTTTGCACAGCTAGCACCTTTACCCATTGAGCCGTCCTGCTGGCACCAAGATTTAACAGTTTATATTCAAAGTGAATTTAATTTTTTTTTTCTCATTTCACCAACTCCCAAGGGGGACCCTTGTCAGTCTGAGCTGTATTCATAAGGATAGCATTGGGGACAGGAGAGATGGCTCAGCAGCACTGGCTGCTCTTCCAGAGGCCTTGAGTTCAATTCCCAGCAACCGTATGGTGGCTCACAACCAACTGTGATGAGATCTGGTGCCGCCTTCTGGCATTCAGACAGACTTGCAGGCAGAACACTATACATAATAAACAAATCCTATAAGAATAGCATTGACACGTAGAAAGTAAAAACTTCAGTTCTGAGTCATTACACCCAAGGCTATATGAGTTCTTAAGATTTGATAAACAGTCGCAGCCCTTTCTTCCGGGAGTTGAGAATGGGTCTCACATTTTAACCCAGGTTGGCTCAGACTTGCAGCAATCCTCCCTGTCAGTTCCCTGAGTGCTGGGACTGCAGGTGTAAGCCGCCATGCCCAGGATGTTGTAGGACTGTGCGTTTGAGGAGGAGGTTTCTGAGTTGCTCTTCACTAGTGTGATAACAGTAACACACACATTTTTTTAAAGCTTTATTTATTTATTTTGTATACAGTGTTCTGTCTGCATGTATGCCTGCAGGCCAGAAGAGGGTACCAGATTTCATTACAGATGGTTGTGAGCCACCATGTGGATGCTGGAAATTGAACTCAGGACCTCTGGAAGAACAATCAGTGCTCTTAACCTCTGAGCCATCTCTCCAGCCCCAACACACACATTTTAAATGCTGTAACTTAGATTCTTTGTTTCTTATTGCAGAAACTCTGGCCTTTGAATTTCAGTTTTCTGACTGCTAGAAAGAGTAAAACTTAGGGTATATCTCAATTTCTGCTATGATATATGTGTGTCTCTTTGGTTTTTTGGTTTGTTTTGTTGTTTGGAGATTGTGTCTCAGTTTATAGCCTAGGTGTGCCCTGAATTTACAGTCCTCCTACCTCTAGCCCCCGGGTAGCTGGGATGAGTAGATGGAAGCCACCAGGCTTAGCTTACGGATGTCAGGATGAGCACAGCCTTTGGTCATCAGGCTCACAAAGTGGGGAGGGATGCTAGGTGCCCTTGTGACAGATGGTACCCAGGGAGGGTAAGCAGCGAGGGACCAAATAACAGAGATGGGATAGTGCTAAAACTAAATTTTGAAGTCTGAAGACTAGTAAATGAGGTGGTATGGAGAGGACATCTCAAACAGAGGAAAAAGGTTAAACATCCTATGTAAAACCATGACCAGAGAGGCTGGAGAGATGGTTCAGTGGTTAGGAGCACTGGCTGCTTTTACCCAGGTTCAGTTCACAACACCCCGCATCCCACAACAGCTCAAAACTTTTAGGTTCAATTCCAGAGGATCTGGCGCCCTCTACTGGCCTCCATGAGCACTGCATGCCTGTGGTGCACAGGCATATATGCAAACTCACGTATTAATCTTTAAAAAAAAAACAGGAGTTCTTAAAACAGAAGAGAACTGCTGGGACATTTTGAACATAGGTAGATATCGGAGAAATAAGATAATGAATTATTTAAGGTTTTCAAAGAAAATTATGGTATTTGCATTGTTCTAAAGAACAGGATATATTATCAGATAAAGGGTTAGGAAACTGACTTTAAAAGGCTAATCCTGAGCCGGGCGATGGTGGCGCACGCCTTTAATCCCAGCACTCGGGAGGCAGAGGTAGGCAGATCTCTGTGAGTTCGAGACCAGCCTGGTCTACAGAGCTAGTTCCAGGACAGGCTCCAAAGCCACAGAGAATCCCTGTCTCGAAAAACCAAAAAAAAAAAAAAAAAGGCTAATACTGGGGCTGGAGAGATGGCTCAGTGGTTAAGAGCACTGGCTGCTCTTCCAGAGGTCCTGAGTTCAATTCCCAGCAACCACATGGTGGCTCACAGTCATCTATAATGAGATCTGAGGTGGATCTCTGTGGATTTGAGGCCTTCAAAATGGACAGGCTCCAAAGCTATACAGAGAAACCCTATCTCAAAAAAAAAAAAAAGACTAATCCTGCCACATGGTGGTGGTGCACGCCTTTAATCCCAGCACTCAGGAGGCAGAAGCAGATGACAGCCAGGGCTACACAGAGAAACCCTGTCTTGGAGTGAGAGGGGGCACACAGACGGGACTCCATGGTACTAATTCTAAAACGTAAACCTTGTACCAGGAAGTAGGATGGCTTATGTTCTTAAGGACGACTCTTGGCTTAATGCCAAGATATAGGATGGAACGTAGAGCCTGCACTACGGGACGGTACACGAGCCGGGAACTAAGCTGGGGACTTAAAAACACACGCACACGGGGACACGGGTCACCCTTGATACAAGAATGCCAACTTTATTGTGCTCAGGGGAAGCTTATATAGGGCTCTGGCCACAGCCCAGCTCTCGGGATCTTTCAGCTGCAAACTCATCAGAACCCACTCCCCTGCCATCAGGGTCTCGTGCTCAGAGCAGCTGCAGGCTGCTCAGAACACAGGAAAAAAAAACAGAAGTTCTTAAAACAGAAGAGAACTGCTGGGACATTTTGAACATAGGTAGCTATCAGAGAAATAAGATAATGAATTATTTAAGGTTTTCAAAGCAGAGTCGCAGCGAAGCGCACCCGAGGGAGGGCCGTGGGGTGTTCTCTTCCCCCACCCCCAGATGGCATCGACGCCAGCGATCCGGCTGGTGTCGAGGGCTGTAAGATGGTGTACTTGTTGGACCGGCACAGGAAGCTGTCTGAGCTCGGGGAGCGCACACTACAGGTCTCAGAGAGCGCAGGCTATGCGGGGGTTCTGCGCTTCTGTGGATCAGACAATTGTCATTTCATCTGAAGAAAAGTTCGTTATTACAACTACGAGCAGGAAAGATTACCTGTGGTAACTTTGATGAATCACTCTATACTTGCTACAGTCAGTTGACAATCACTAATAACAGCAACAGCCAGGTGGTGGCGGCGCAAACCTTTAATCCTAGAGCACGGGAGGCATAGGCAGGTGGATCTCTGTGAGTTCGAGGCCAGCCTGGTCTACAGAGCGAGTGCCAGGACAGGTTCCAAAGCTACACAGGGAAACCTTGCCTCGGGAAAAAAAGAAATCAGCAACAAAAGAAAGACTCGACTTCATACCTCACTATGACACTCTGGTTAAAAGTGTCATGTATGAATATTATGCAAGTGAAGAGATAATCCTTTGCCCTTTTGATGAGACACAAGGTCAATACCAGAAAAGGAATGACCTCTAAACAACTTGACAACTGGGCTGTGCGCAGGTTGTCAAAATTTACAAGAAAAGGCTGTGTGCCACCTGCAAGTTCTCCATCCTCAGGAGACAGCAGGTGTACCATCTTAAGGCATTCCGGATTGTCTCGAACTCACAGAGATCTTCCTGCCTCTGCCTCCCGAGTGCTGGGTAATCGCCCGGCCTCCGGATTGTCTTGAAAGAGCAGTCCAGCTTGTACTGTTTTACATAGGAAATTCTTAGATATAAGCGGAAGTCTGACATTTATCAACCATAAATGGCTGGCGATTAGGCGCATCATCAACCACCTCACTGTTGCATCGTAAGCCTGGTCATCCGCTCTAGCAGTCCGTGTCCCGGCTGAGAAGCTGTTACTCGCTTGACATCAAGTTGTAGAAATTCATCGGTTTTTTAAATTTTGGGAAAATGCTAGTTAATAAAGTCACCTGCTGCTACTTTCAGTTCGGGACAGCCCAGACACTCTGCACGCACCCTTATACCAAACAATCTGAAGCATCGATTTGTTCCTTCGAAAACCCAGCACACATTTTCTTCACGGGTTCAATCTGGTACCGATTTGCTGCCTCTAACAAAGATGGGACATTGTTGCTATTCCTGGAAATGCTAGCAGCATAAGCAAATTCCGCCAGTTGTTCAGTATCGGGCTCATCATCTTTGAGTTCTACTTCAAAGGACTTAGATTCCAGCGTGTTAGTTGTGGACATTAAGTTTAAAAGGGGGACTGGCTGCAGCAAGGCCAACACGGTGAGCGGGTATCTTCTTTCCGGGACCAATGTCCTCTGCTTTCTCATGTTGCTCATGACGTCTATGAAACCGGCGAGCAGCTTGGCTTCTGCAGGATCGGCAAGTCTCTTCTGGGTCTTCTTCTTGCTACTCTTCACCACACCGGAGGTGGTCATCCTCTTTTGCCCTCTGCATCTTCGCGACTTCACAGCAAGGGTTTGCCAGCTACATGCGAGGGTCGGGGCAGTGGCTCCCGGAACGCTACCAACTCCAGGGACTGCGGGACCGCCGGGTACTGCGGGATCGTCGTGGACTGTACATTACCGTGCTACAATTGAGCACACAACTTATTAAGCAGTCTATTACTTGACTAGTGATATAATGTTCACTTGGGGCATCCCAAATAAGTAATAGTTTATAATTAAATCATCTTATTTATTTAATATTAGAAATAATTAGGACTAATTAAATACTAAAATGACCAAAAACTACAGAGAAACCTTGTCTCGAAAAGAAAAAAAAAGAAAAAGAAAAAAATACTAAAATGTATGGTAGTGTATTATAGTACAAATGCCTGAATACTAACAGTGTGTTTTCCTTTGGGGGGGGGGGTAGAATTCAATTTTTGTTGACAGTCTTCCTTAACACACCATTCATTTCCTTAATATTTTATACAAATACTTTGAAACATAGAAAAAGATGAAATTCTATAGTGAATATACCCACCTGTGGGTCCTATCAGATGTTATTTTATGTGTATGGATGGGCCTTACTATGTCTATGTGTGTGTAGGTAGGTACCCATGGGCCCAGAAGAGAGACTCTGATCCCTTGGACTTGTCATTACAGATAGTTATGAACCATGTTCCGTTTCTAGTACCCATATATTCATATAAGAATATTGTATATATAGTGATATAATACTTGTGTTTTAATAAATAAAGCTTGCCTGAAGATCAGAGTTCAGAGCTAAGCCACTAGAGGGCAGGGAGTGGTGGCACACATCTTTAATCCCAGGACTCAAGGCCACCCTGGACTAAATGAGTTAAATCTGTCTAAAAAGAGAAGCAGAGTTCACACAAAGGTGATCCCAGCACTTGGGAGTCACAGGCCTTTAATCCCAGCACTAGGAAGGTGGAGACAGGAGAGATAGAGCTGGGCAGAGCCAGGAATAGAAGGCAGGAGGAGACAGGAGATCATTGCAATCTATAGCCTGCTGAGGACAGGATCAACCCTTCATCTGAGCCTTTGTAGAGGTAAGAACTCTCTAATGACTTGACTGATTTGCTTTTCTGACCTTCAGCTTAAAAAAGATAAAAGAAAAAAAAAGATTACAGGTGGTAGAGAACCAGGTCCATCCCACACCTCTTCTTTATTTCATGATCTCCTTCCATGCTCACTCCAGCCTGCGAAACGCTCCATTTTTAACTCTTGACACACTGATCTAATCGCGTCCCTAAACAGGGCCTCCCCATGGTCCACACCCAATGGATGCTTACTGTAAGAGTTCAGGTATCTGTCCACCCAGAGCCCATTTTAAAAAGTGTTAAATCGAGCAGGGCGGTGGTGGCTCTCGCCTTTAATCCCAGCACTAAGGAGGCAAAGACAGACAGATCTCTGAGTTTGAGGGCAGCCTGGTCTGCAGAGTAAGTTCCAGGACAGGCTCCAAAGCTACAGAGAAACCCTGTCTCGAAAAACAAAACAAAACAAACCACAAAATAATAGCCCGGTATGAGAGCTGTAATCCCAGCATGGAAGCTGAGAGGAGGGATTGCCATGGGTTTGAGGATAGCCTGGGCTACTGTGGGAAACCCTGTCTCAAATATGCACAAAGTATGTGTGCGTGTGTGTGTGTGTGTGTGTGTGTGTGTGTGTGTGTAATGAAAAGTGTTATTTTGGGGAAATGACATTTACCTGGTAAAAACTTCAAAAGTAGTTTGTAAAGAGTGGGTCCCTCCCATAGTTTCTGGATTCTCCTCTCCACAAACCTACTCCTTTCTTGGGGCTCTCCCGTGTCCACCCCAGCCAGCTCTGACCAGGTTCCTTTCTCACGTCCCTTTTCAGGACACTGAGCTCCCCTAAGGTTGTCTTCAGCCGCTGGCTGACGCGCCCCCTGGCGGCAGCACCGCGCGCTGCCGCAGCAGGACGCTGCTCCCCCTGGCGGCCGCACCCCCACACTACAGCGGCCTAGCGCCCTGCCCCGCCCTAGCCTGCTCTGCCCGGCCGGGGGAGGGGTCGCGGCGGCGGCGCCGTCAGCGGCACCCGGGCGCTGGGAGCTTCAGGCTCCGGAGCAAAGATGGCGGTACGGGTGCTGCTCGCGCGAGGAGGCCTGCTGCGGCCAGCCGCCCCTGGCAGCTTCCTGCCCGGGCTCCGGTGAGCAGCGCCGCCCTTTCCGGGGCCCGGCCGGGGAGGGGCCGCCGTGGGGCGAAGGACGCCGGGTCCCCCGGGGCGGGTGGAGGGCGCCGCGGGAGGGTGGGGGACGGCCGAGGGCCGGCGTGGCCGGAGCGCCTTTCCGGGCCCACGGGGCTCAAGGTCACGGTCCTGCCGCCGCCGCCCTTGCCGGAGCCTCCTCCCCGGCGCCGGCCTCGCGGGCCACGGCTGCCCGCAGCCTCCGCGCCCTGCGCTCCGCGGTCGCGGCGCTTCACCCCAGGTTGGGAAGAAGTGACAGGATGGCAGGTCCCCCGCCACCCTCCCGGGGAAGCTGCCCCGGGGTCCCGACTCGGAAAAGTCCTCTTTTGACTTAAATTTGAGAGCGGAGCGGATCGGAAAAGTAATCGACAGCGGCCAGCGGTGGTAGATGGCGGAGTTCACGTTCAAACTTTTTTTTCCCTTTCCCTAACCTCAGTGGATTCTGTGTTCAGTTGTCCGAATCTGTCACTGACATTTTGGCGAAATAGCCAAAAGCCGTCCTAATTTACCGGCAGATTCCTTGTCCCTTTCTTCCTTTGTATGGTTATTTTCTATTTAAGCGGCTTTTAGGGTTTGTTTTTATTTTGTGTGTATTAAGTGTTTGCCTGCGCGTATGTGCACCACGTATGTGCCCGGTGCCAGAAGAAGGTTTGGATTCCCCGGAACTGGAGTTACCGAGGGTTGTGAGCCGCCATGTGGGGGCTGGGAATTCTATCTGGGTCCTCTACAAGTGCAGCAAGTGCTCATATCCGCCGAGCCATCTCTCCCAGCCCCTAGTTATTTTTTGAGACAAAGTCTTGATACATGTATCCCTGGCTGGCCTGAACTTTCTGCAAACCGGTACCGGATTACAGATGTACACTACCAAGCCCACCCTTGGCTACTTGAAATGTTGCCTCTTTAAAACTTAGATTTATTTAGTGCACCTTTGTTTGCACGAGTGTGTAATTGGTTTTCTTCTACCATGTGGGTCTGGGAAATTGAACTTAGTTCATCAGACTTAGTTAGCAACCAGTGCCTTTACCCTTTACCAGCCCTGGAACAACAACGTCTTCTTTTTTAAGATTTGTGTGTGTGTGTGTATTTTTACTTGCACAATGCACATACCTGGTGCCTACAGGGGCGAGAAGAAAGCATCCCATCCTTTGGAACTAAAGTTACACAGGTGGTTGTGAGCCACTACATGGGTGCTGGGAATGGAACTCTGGTCCTCTGGGAAAGGAGCAACTGGTCTTAACCACTGAACCATCTCTCCATCCCTGTGTGAACGTTATATAATATGGCTTGTTTGTTTTAGTAGCAATCTTAAGTACGGGGCGTGTATTTCAGAAGATGGAGCCTCACAGAGACTTGGGAAAGTGTGAACTCTGGGTGTGGTGTCAGGCCTATTGCCTTTTCTAGGACAGATGCAATTTTTTTTTTCTTTGAGAGGGTTTCACTGTGTAGCCCTGGCTGTCCTAAAGCTTGCTCTGTAGACCAGGCTGGCCTCAAACTCACAGAGATCCACCTTCCTCTGCCCCCGAAGTGCTGATATTAAAAGCATGCACCGCCACTGTATGGAGGCAGATGCAACTTGTAGATGCAAATTACTTAAATCACGTGTAATGTATTTGCAAGTTGGATGAACAAGCAACTCTCACATCTGTGGCTACTGAGCAAGCCATCTGAGCCCCTAAAGTTTGTGTTTTGTCCCTTGGAAAACAGGTTTCAGGCAGCTGAAACTCAAGGTGTTCACGCAAGACCTAATGTAGAGTTGTAAAGCTGGTAACTTAAGAGATTTGGACCTACCAGGTACCCCTACTTCCTGCTGGAGCCAAATGCCCTGTAGTTCCTTGACACTTTCACCCTCCCCCCTCCCTTTCTGCCAGTCCTTTTTGGGAGCCATCCAGAGAGGAGGAAGGAGGGAGGATCCAGGGCAGTATAGAACCTTATAAAGTTTGAGGTGTTGGGCTGTTCAAATGGGAAAACCAAATGTCTGGGCTCAGGCAGCTGGTGAGAAATGTCAGCATATAGGAATGTGGATAGACACCTGGGTTCCATCATACCGTGCGTGTTTTTACTGAGTTTTTGTTTTCGGTGTTTTGTTTTTGAGCCACAGTGATGGATAGAATTGTTTTTAAAAAGACTCTGGCTAGGGCAGAAGCCGAGAAGCAAGCCCTAGTATGTGCCAACATTTGCGGGCTGATTGGGTCGTGGAGATTGAGCCAGCAAAGACAGGGAAAGAGCAGCCAGCACCGGCATTATGTGGCAGCTGTCGGGGGATTATTTATTGGACTGCTCAGCTGTGCCTGATATGGCTAAAAGGTTAAGATGACGTTAAAAAAAAAAAAAACCAACACAGATTTGCCTACAGAAATATTGGGGTGACCTTGCAGAGTGAGTTTCAGGAAGGAGTCAGGTCTGTGGGTTCCAGACTTGTGTTTTCTCCAGTTCATCTTATTTAGCTATGGTTTGTATTGGGCCCAGCGTTCTCAGCTGTCCACCAACAATCGCACTGATGCCTGAAGGCACTGGGAAAGGTTTATACCACCCAGGGTTTCATTCATGTCCCTCCCACAAAACTACTCTCCCTGGGCTGTGGCGGCGCACGCCTTTAATCCCAGCTCTTGGGAGGCCGAGGCAGATGGATCTCTGTGAGTTCGAGGCCAGTCTGGTCTACAGAGTAAGTTCCAGGACAGGCTCCAAAGCTACAGAGAAACCCTGTCTCGAAATTAAAAAAAAAAAAAGGAAAACTCTCTTCCCAGTAACGGAACGTCTCCCATTTTCCAAGCCAAAAATCAGGCCTTCTCCAAGCCTATGCTACCTCCCTCCCTGCCTTCTAATTGGTTGTCAGATCTGCTTCCAAATGTCTAGGCTCCACCGTCTCCGTTCCCATTACCCTTAACCAGCAGCAGCACTTGTCTGGATTCCTATGAAGAATGTGAACTTGATTCCATCATTGAAGGGGACAGATAAAAAAAATTCTAAGAGGACATTTTTCCCATTATAAAAAAAAAAAAAAAAAACACTAGCCAGGCTGTGGTGACTGGAGAGACGGCCCAGTGGTTGAGAGCGTGTACTATTGCAGAGGACCTGAGTTCAGATCCTAGCACCCACATCAAGCAGTTCATAAGCACCTCTAACTCTAGCTTCAGGGGAATCTGACCCCTCTAGGAAGCTGCACTCTCGTGCCCATCCCCCCATACATGTACACATAATTAAAAATAACTCTTTAAAAACCTGGTTACCATCAGGACTTGGGAAAGTGAGGTAAGAGGATTGAGACTCAGGCCAGACTGGACTATGTAATGAGACCCTGTCTCACCCTTCTGTATATGTATGCACACATTAGGATCCTAATCACCCCCTTCCTTCCCCAAGACCCCTCCCAAGAAAAGTAATAAGAGCCATTTGGAAGAGAATGGAAACATTTATTAGAGAGTGGGCATAGATGTTATGTTCCTCAGGTGTGATAACAGCATATGGACCTTTGTTCTCTAGAGATATATGTCAAAGTATTCATTTATTTGAGACAAGGTCTCATTGCATTGCTCCGGCTGGCCTGGAACTCTCAGTGTAGACCAGGCTGGTCTCAAACTCAGAGATCTGCCTACATCTGCCTCCTAAATGTTGGGATTAAAAATGTTTGCTACCGTGCCCAGTATATGCTGAAATATTAAGGTTTTATTATGTCTATACAGTTTTCAAATCTATAAAAGTTAAAAAGAACACATTTTACATGATCAAATTAATTTTTTTTTGATCTCCATGGAGTGCATAAGTTATCTTATTTCAATTTATCTGTGTTTGAAGTTTTTCTAAATGAAAAAATGGGGCCCGGCTGTGGTAGCGCATGCCTGTAATCCTAGCATGTGGGAGGTAGAGACAGGTGAGTTCGAGGCCATCCTGGTCTACAGAGAGTTCCAGGACAGGCTCCAAAACGACTCTAGCGGCAGATCAGGAGTTAGGTTTTGGGAGCATTGCTTTAATATGAAACTTCTTACAATAGATCTGCCCTGTCTCCTTCCCCCGCCTGTGCTTCCTCGCTGCAATATCTCCTCTTGGCCTTGGCCATTACTAGCTGTTTACAATGTTCTTTCTCCCGTGGCAAATGTCGTCTCATCCTCTACATCTTTAGCTCAATGGGTGCTTCTTCAGGTGCCTCTCATCTCCGGGCCAACCGAGACCCTGCCCTCCTTGTCTTTCCGCCCGTGCCTCTCTCTGTCCCAGAGCTCACGTCACACTGGCTGTGATCGTGTTTCCCTGCTCTCACTGCAGACTCAGCTCTGGCCAGGGCCAGGTTTGTTCCGCGTATCCTTCCACTCTGGCCCCACCCCTAACACGCTGTGCAGTTAGCAAACACTTGAGGGTCCCTGAGCAAGGCCCACTGCTGCTGCTGTGGCCTGAATGTTAAATGTGTCTCCTCTCTTCATTTTGCTCTGACTAAACCTTGGTGCTAGCTTCACCTGGCAAGATCCTCTCCACCTCAGGATTTTTTAGGTTTGGTTTTGTGAGGAGGTTTTGTTTTGTTTTGAAACAGGGTTTCACAGTATAGCTCTGGCAGACCAGGAGCTCAATACATGGATCAAACTAGCCTCAAACTCAGAGATCTGCCAGACTTTGCCCCTCCCACGTGCTAAGCGTCACACACTTGGCAGGATTGGTTTTTCCTCTAGTTCTGACCCCAGGCAGGACCTCACTCGTACTAGGTGTGCTTGCTCCCCTAGCTCTGCCTTAAGCTACGCCCCCAGTGCCAGGGGTATCTTTTGAAAATATTCTTTCTCTTCATCTCTGTATCAGACTGTCCTTTGTCCCACCCGCTGGGTATTTATTGCGTGCTACCTTCAACAGTAGAGTCCAGGAACTGCACTCCCTGCCTGTGTTGCTGGCTCAGTGCACCTCGGCTGCTTTCGGGCTTGTTTTGAGCCCCGGCTAGTACCACACCATGTCTAGGTGTAGCGCAGAAACTAGCCTCGTGTTGACCCCTTAAGCGGCTCTTGCTTCCCACTCTCTGCGCGCGTCTTTCTGAGCTCTTTGCTGTCCCAGAGTCCGTCCTCCGTTCCCATGACACTGTGTCCTGTACATGTTGTTCTGGCTAGGATGATCACCTGCCTTGTCCATCTGTCCTGCTTGGCCTCCGGGGCAGAGCTGCAGTATCGCTTCTGGATCCCTTGGGCTCCTGACTGCAAGCTGATGACTCATCCCCTTGAGCTCTGGCAGCCTGTGTCGGCTGTGGTATCTGTGTTCGTCCTGCCTGTTTTCCCCAGGAGACTGTATGGGCGTCTGCTTGAACTTGGTATCAACAGAGCCTAGTGCACAGACCTTATTCTAAAGTCCAGCATTTGGCAAAAAGTGGGGAACTCTGCAGCACACGCACACGTGCGCCCCTGTGTGTGTGTGTGTGTGTGTGTGTGTGTGTGTATGTGTATGTCTGTCTGGTTTTCAGTAAGAACCCAGGCCTTGCCTGGATCTTATCACTCCAGCAGCTCTTGGCATAGCCCTCTCCATATTTGGCTTATACAGTGAGATAGACTGGACAGTGTATCACACATCCTGTGCCCAGGACTGAACATTTTCTTTTTTTTTTAATTTTTTTATTATTTATTTAACTTTATTTTATGTACATTGGTGTGACAGTGTCAGATCTCTGGAACTGGAGTTACAGACAGTTGTTAGCTGTCATGTGGGTGCTGGGAATCGAACCTGGGTCCTCTGGAAGAGCAGTTAGTGCTCTTAACCACTGAGTCATCTCTTCAGCCCCATGGACTGAACATTTTCATACCAGCTTTAGTCAGCTGATAGCTGACACCCAAAGAAAGACTTCAAAGTTTGGCACACAAAGCCAGGCGCACACGCTCAGCCACAGAGATGCCTGTTTGGGAGGCATCCACGATTAGTAAAGACATTTTGAATGTTGTTTGTCCTTGCCACTTCTTAGCTCATCTTTTGGTCTCTCTAAGCCAGTCTTTTGCAAGACATACCTGGCTAAGTTGTTTTGAGGTTCTAGTGAACTGCCATAGGCAAATGACCTCAGCCAGTCCATGGAAAGAAATGTGGTCATTAGCTCTTAATACCCTTGAGCCCTAAGGAGAAAGAGAAAAGTGTCTCCGGGTTTTTCTACTCTATATTTAGCCTACAAATAGTTCTTTATTGGATTCACATATATAAAGTATTAAATGCAATAAGAATTAAATAGCCATGCATCTTTGCATTTCTGAAGGACACATTAAAAACAATTAGAGTGGAATTGGGGGCACATGCCTGCAATCTGAGCACCTAAGAGGCAGGGACCAGAAGGTTAAGAGTTCAAAGCTAGCCTTAGCTACATAGTGAATTTCAGGTCAGTCTGGGCTACATGAGACTGCTAGGCAGTTTGATTTTTTTTTTTTTTTTTTTTTTTTTTTAGATAAATAAAGGCCATGGGAAAAGCTAGCTGGTACTAAGCAAGCCTGTCTGGACTTCACCAGTGACAATCATGGCAAAAATCATAGATTTTGTGCTCTGTGTACAGTTCATAGAGGAATCCAGAAGAAGGAACTGGGGCTTTTGGTGCCAGAGGTCCCACCAAAGAGTGCTTTCCTCGAATATCCTACATAAAGATGAATGCAGGGGAGAGGGCTTGGGAAGAGACTAATACAGAAAGTTTTCGGGCACACTGATAGAACAGCTCATTCAGAGCAGACAGAAGGACCAGCAGAAGAAGGTGGAAAAATAGTACAAACTTTCCAAAGGGTGTAGGGGCAGGGACGGTCCCTAAGAAAGGAAAGAAATAGCGTAGTTTTTCTCTTCCAAACCCATCGGCATTACCTGGTGCAAGCGCAGGCAAGATGCAGTCAAGACTGATAACTCCAGTCAGCTCAACCACACAGTTTCTCACCCAGCTCCTTTGCTGGTGTGACTGCCCCGTGCTGCTTTCGGTGAGAAAGAACCATTGGAACAAGGGACTTCTCTGGCAAGAGTGACGTCAGGCCACCTGCCAATGAGCCGTCTTCCCAACTCTGGCCGCCTCTGGGTCTGAATGACCTACTGTATACTCTGAAGAATAGGAGAAACCGGTATTCACATGGCTTCATACATGTTTAAGAGACTTATATGTAACTAAATAAACAAGCTAAGGCTTAGAAAAAATATTTCAAAGATTTTATGTGTGTGTGTGTGCTTTGCCTACATATGTGTGTACCATTTGCATGCCTGGTGCCCATGGAGGCCAAAGGAAAGTGTCAGGTTCCCTCCCTGGAGCAGGAGTTACAACAGACAGTTGTGAGCTGGCATGTGGGCGCTAGAAATTGAACCCTAGTCCTCCAGAAAAGCAGCCAGTGCTCTTCACTGCTGAGCCATCTCTTGTCCAACTCATTAAAAAAATTTAATATGTGTTTAAAATATTTAAACATTGCCAAGCAGTGGTGGTACACGCCTTTAATTCCAGCACTCAGGAGGCAGAGGCAGGAAGATCTCTGAGTTCGAGGGCAGCTTGGTCTGCATAGCAAGTCCCAGGCCCCACCCAGAGAAACATAGTGAGACCCTGTGTCATATAACAACAATGAAACCAAGCTGGGCATAGTGGTTCACACCTAGATTCAGAAGACAGAAACTAGAGGATTGCCACAAATTTGAAGTCAGTCTGCATATACAGGGAGGCCCAGGCCATACAAAGATGCATAATGAGACTGTCTTTTTTTTTTAAAAAAAAAAAAAAAAAGTAAGTTCTGTAAATTAGCATTTTAAATTTTTCATTGAAATAAAATGTGCTATAATTCATTTAGAAATTCTTCAAAATAAGGTTTTTTTTTAATATTCAGAGAATGGGTTGATGACCAAAACAAAAACTATATGACGTTGAAGAAAAAGAATCTCTGTGTAGCCCAGGCTGCATCAAGCTCTCTGTCCTTCTGCCTTAGGCTCTGGAAGGTTGAGATCGTTAAGATTTATTGTTTACCATTTTTAGTTATGTGTCTGTGTTGGTATGTACCTGTGAGTGCAGTGCCCGCGGAGGTCAGAGCTGCGGGCTCCCCTGGAGCTGAAGTTACACAGTGGCCCACTGTGGACGCTGGGCCTGGGCTCAGGCCCTCTGCCAGCACAGCAGCACACACCTGCTCTACACTGGGGAGCCATCTCTCCACTCCCCAGAAGCAACGTCTAAGCCCTTTCTCGCTATCAGATGCTATTCTTAGTACTTTAAGTGTGTCATATAGAAGCATGTACGTTTTTGCACTTAAAAATGTACAAAAGCCGGGCGATGGTGGCGCACGCCTTTAATCCCAGCACTCGGGAGGCAGAGGCAGGCGGATCTCTGTGAGTTCGAGACCAGCCTGGTCTACAGAGCGAGTTCCAGGACAGGCTCCAAAGCCACAGAGAAACCCTGTCTCAAAAAAAAAAAAATGGGCTGGAGAGATGGCTCAGAGGGCTGGAGAGATGGCTCAGAAGTTAAGAGCATTGCCTGCTCTTCCAAAGGTCCTGAGTTCAATTCCCAGCAACCACATGGTGGCTCACAACCATCTGTAATGGGGTCTGGTGCCCTCTTCTGGCCTGCAGGTATACACACAGACAGAATATTGTATACTAAATAAATAAATATTTAAAAAAAAAAAAAAATGTACAAAAATGGGGGCAGCACGATAGCTCAGTGGGTAGAAGCGCTTACTACACAATCCTGATGACCTGAGTTCGACCCCCAATGCTCAACTTAAAAAAGTCAGCTGCAGGGATGGAGAGATGGTTCAGCGGTTAAGAACACTGGTTGTTCTTCCAGAGGTCCTAGGTTCGATTCCCAGCACCTACGTGGTAGCTCACAACCACCTGTAATGAGATCTGGTGCCCTCTCTGGTGTGCAGGCAGAACAGTGAATACATAATAAACAAACAAATAAATATGAAAAAAAAAAAAGACAGCTGCAGTGCTCCACAGCTGTAATCCCAGCCCACCTGTATTGAGATGGGAGGTGGAGACGGAAGTTTGAGGCCAGTTAGCCTGGAGGATGCAGTGTGTCAGAAAGGAGAGAAATGACTCTTGTCACTCTGCTCTCCACATGCTTGCTGCGGCACACACACCTATGCATAGACACACAGTATATACATTAAAAATAAAAATACAGCAAGTTAAAGTCCAGCCTGGCTTATACGAGCCCCTTTCTTGAAAGAAAGAAATGGACAGGCAAGATGGCTCAAAAAATCAAACAAAAAAAAAACACTTGCTGCTCAGGTCTGTCCCAAGTACCGGAACCACTGTGAAAGGAGAGAATTAACTCCCAAATTTGTTCCTCTAACCTCTGCACTTGTGAGTGAGACAGGAGGATTGCCCTGAGTTTTCTGCTAGCCTGGCCTACAGAATGATGGTGGCTAAAGTGCTCGCACAAGCAGCACAAAGAATGTATTTAAAGCTCCAAACCGCTCTTTTAAGTCAAGCCTCAGAAGGTTGAGTCTGAATCCTCAAAGCAAGCCTACTAGCTAGACTAGTCATATGGTGAGCTCTAGGTTTGCCGGAGAGACCCTTCCTCATTGAAGACGGGGGAAGCAGTCGGGGCAATTCGCACATCAGCCTCAGCCTCCAGGTGCACACCACAGGCATACATGAAAATGGAGGGGGACAGAAATCTTTCTTTCAAATTATGAAAAGTTTATATATGTAGAAAATTGTGTGTGTGTCTGTGGAGTTAGTTCAGTTAGAAAAGTCCTTGTAGAGGACTTGAATGTGATCTCCATTACCCACCCTCCCCTTCCCTCTCTCTCTCTCTCTTTCTCTCTCTCTCTGTTTTTCAAGACAGGGTTTCTCTGTGTAGCTCTGGCTGTCCTCACTCTTGAACAGACTGACCTCAGACTCAGATCTGCCTGCCTCTCCTTCTCAAGTACTGGAGTTAAAACTGTGCACCACCATGCCTCAGGAGGCGTGGCGGGGAGTGTTATGGAAAAAAACAGTGTGCTTCTGCAACTATGAAAGAAGTTAACGAACATTAAGGTTGTGAGAACATTCAGTCAGAATATTCTTTTCTTTCTTTCTTTTTTTTTTTTGAGACAGGGTTTTTCTGTAGCTTTGGAGCCTGTCCTGGAAGCAGCTCCTGTAGACCAGGCTGGCCTCGAACTCACAGAGATCTGCCTGCCTCTGCCTCTTGGGATTAAAGTGCTGGGATTAAAGGCGTGTGCCACCAGCGCCCGGCTCAGAGTACTGTTTTCATTCTTTCCTAGAAGAGTGACGTCCTCAAGTCACAGAGCTCGGGAAGACAGCTGGCTCAAGTCCTTATTTGTCAGGAAGGTGGATCCAAGAAAAGATGCGCACTCAAACCTCCTGGCCAAGAAGGAGACAAGCAGTCTGTACAAGTTACAGTGTGAGTATCGGCCAGCTGCTGTCCTTGTGCGTGGCTCTGTCTGTTCATACGCTCATCACTGCATTTTCTTTTCCTTTCAGTTCACAACGTTAAGCCGGAATGCCTAGACGCATACAACAAAATTTGGTGTGTATCTCAAACTGTCATTTCCTGGGGTGGTGGGAGGCACCTCTAATGATTTTCATGTGTTGGCTCAGCTAACACTCCATAGCAGAAGCGATATCTTTGATACCCCTAGAGCTGAGTGCTCAGAGGTTGGCCTGAGTTGGGGGGGCAGGCGTTTTGGTTCTGAGCACTCACAGCTCCCCCATCAGGACTCAGACGACCCTCCCATCTATCTGTGACTGACCTTGAGTCCCTTCAGGCCTTCCCGGCTGCCTGTGGTTAAAGATCTCCCTTTCTGGACAGCCTGGAGGGTTAGCAATTATAAGTGTGACCTCCACTGTGTAAGAAACTGGGGTGGCCTTGGTGACAAGGTCTGTATGCCAGCACATGAAAAGTGAACACAGAAAGATTAGGAGTTCCGAGTTGTTCTTGACCACATAGTGAGTTCCAGGCTGGATGGCAGCTTGGGCTGCAATGTGAAACTCTTTCTAAAACTTCAAAAAATTCAGCTAGACGTGGTGGTGCATGCCTTTAATGCCAGCACCCGGGAGGCCAAGAGAGGCCGATCTCTGTGAGTTCAAGGCCAGGTTGGTCTACACAGTGAGTTCCAGGCCAATTAGGAGTACATAATGACACCCTATCTGGCTAATTTTTTTTTTCCAGCAAGTTAAAAATAAAGAATCTGGAAGCATGGCTCAGTGGTTAAGAGCACTTACTGCTCCTGCAGAGGGACCTGGGTTCAGTTCCCAGCACTCACATGATGATAACTTAGTTACTTTTCTGTTGCTGTGCTGTAATGCCATGGCCAAGGCAACAGAAGAAACATTTTATTGGGGCTTCCCATTTCAGAGGGTGAGTCTGTGGCCATCATGGTGGGGAGGATGGCAGGCGGGCAGGTAGCTGGTAGAACAGTTGCCCCTAGCTTGCATCCTGATCCACAAGCATGAGGCAAAGAGAGGGAGGGAGCTAACTGGGAATGGCACTGACTTCTAAAACCTCAAAGTCTAACCCCCTCATGACACACCTCCTCCAACAAGGCCACACCTCCTCATTCTTCTCAAACAAAGTCCCACCAACTCAGGACCAAGCATTCGAATATATGAGCCTATGGGATCCTTTCTCATTTAAGCCCCACCAGGCCAATGGATATAGCGCCCTCTTCTGACTGCCACATAGTGCACAGGCAAAACTACATATACATATAAAATAAAAATAAATCTTTTTTAATATTTATTTATTTACTTATTATGTATACAGTGTTCTGTCTGTGTGTATGCCTGCAGGCCAGAAGAGGGCACCAGACCTCATTACAGATGGTTGTGAGCCACCATGTGGTTGCTGGGAATTGAACTCAGGACCTGTGGAAGAGCAGCCCCAAAATAAAAATAAATCTTGACTGCTTATGGTGGCGCATGGCTTTAAACCCAGCACCTGAGAGACAGAGGCAGGCGGATCTCTTGAGTTCGGTGCCAGTTTGGTCTACAAAGAGAGTACCAGGGATACAGAGAGAAACCCTGACTCAAAAAACACTAATAATAATAATAAACCTTTAAATAAATAAATATAACCAAAACCAAAAATGTTTATCTCTTAGTTTCTCCACACACACAAAATGACATTTTCTCTGTGCTTTTTCATTTGTTTTTTTCCTTTTCTTTAAAATTCTTAGCAGCACCTGATCCCATAACCTAACTGCTGCCTGGTCTTTAGGGGCCCCTGTCAAGAGCTCTGCCCAACCCACCCAGTTCTCAGTACAGATACCACCTGTCTCCCAGCGTCTGCTTAAATATGGCCTGGGCTTGTAAGAGCAATTTTGGGGCCCTGCACAAAGAACTGACTGATTTCCTATGTGGTTCCATGTAAATGAAAAGCTCCCCACTCCTACCACCCCGGACCTTTCCAGACCCCAGCTTGGTTGTCTGTGTTGATGCTGCTCCCCCACAGTAGCTATGCTGCACACATCAGGGCACAGAAAGAAACTCGTCCCAATTTATCCTCCCCACCCCAGATCTACATTATTTATGAACAGTCCTGGCTTATATATCAGGCATATTTAATACCATATCTCAAGTTTTTTTTTAAATCAATGTACACAAAAAAGTAAATGCCACCTCTCAAGAAATAGACTTGGGCTATCCTTGGTGCACGCCTGTGATTCTAAAATTCCAGAATCTGAGGCAGGATTGTGAGATCAAGGCCAGCCAGGAATATGTAGTAACAAGACCTTATCTCAAAAGCAACTATAAAGTTAGGTGGATGTGGTATCATGTAGCTCTAATCAAACACTGACATGCTGGGAGGGCAGTGGTCAGAGGCAGGAAACCAATGCAAGTTTGAAGCCTGTAGTTTACATAGCAAGTTCCAGGCTGGCTGGGGCTACAGAGTAAATCCTGTGTCAAAAACAAAACAAAACTCTGGGGGCTAGAGAGATGAATCCATGGTTAAGAGCACTGGCTGCTCCTCCAGAGGTCCTGAGTTCAATTCCCAGCAACTACGTGATGACTCAGAACCATCTATAATGGGATCTGATGCCCTCTCTGGCGTGCGGGCACACATGAAGACAGAGCACTCATGCCCCTCCCCCCCACACAAAAAACCCACAAAAAAACAAAACACTGAATAATAACATGTAGTGCCTGTCACCAACCACTGTAATTATGATGTATTGTCAGCAGATAAATGGAATCAGTAACATTTCTTTTTTTCTTTCAGGTTTTTTGAGACAAGGTCTAGTATTAATTTTCTATATAGCTAGGCAGGTAGCATATGCCTATAGTTTTTGGGAAAAATCAGTCCCGAGTTTAAAGTCATCAGCCACATGAGACCGTGTCTACATATAGGAAGGTTTCTGTGGAGTCAGGCTGGGATAAGACACCTGTTAAAAGTCACACATGGCTGTGTCAAGGCTCAGCACCAGCCCTGCTCTTGGTGGTCCTGAGTTGATTGGGTGTTCATTGTGATACTTCTGAGATCCCTGTAGCTGGCTGAATTATGTGGAACCCATTGTTGCTTCACGTGTATATTTTATTTTGATTCTTCCAGTTGTTAACCATGCTGGTGGCGTTGGGGACTTGGGGGTGCAGCTTGGTTCACATCACCACTATACCTGGCTGTCATCTTTCTTCCCAAAGGCCTTCCCACTGCTTTGCCCCACTGGGCAGCCAGTTGCTCACCTCTGGCTTGAATGCTTCTCCCCGCTTTCTGGTTTCTTCCATGATCTTGTATGTCATTCCCGACTTTCTTTCTTGATGGGAACCAGCAGAACTAACTTCTGTAAACATCGCATTCCTCAGCAGCTTTTTTCTCCTTTCTCCTGAAATAGCAAATAGAGCCCTGGCTCCTGGACTCTGGGACCTTGGTCCTTTGTAAACACCTTTATCACACCGCAGGAGTCTTGTAAATAATCTGGGGTTAAAACCTAAGCTGTTGGTAAGTGGGTGCTGACAGACAACGGAGGAATTTGGCTAACACTTCAGATCCAGACATGATCTTACAAAATGTTGTGGGGGACTGGAGCGATGACTCAGTAGTTTAGAGGATTTGTTACTCCAACAAAAGACTCTGTTTGACTCCTAGCACCCACACAGTGGTTCACAACCGTCTGTAACTCTAGTTACAGGGAATCCAGTGCTCTCTTCTGGCCTCTGTGGGCACCAGAGTTGTTGTAATAGGATCAGTGGGGCTGCGTCCCCAGCACCCTGGCCGCCTGCTAGCTTATGCCTTGAAATAATTACATGGACACTGTATTCTTTTAAACACTGCTTGGCCCATTAACTCTAGCCCTTACAGGCTAATTTTCATATCCCGATCAACCCATCTCTAATAATCTGTGTAGCATCAGTCTTACCGGGAAAGATTCTAGCCTACATCCATCCTGGGTCGGAGCTTCATCGATCGCGTCTGCCACAGAGAGCAGAGCTATCGCATCTGCCCGGGAGAGGGGAGCATGGCGTCTCTCTGAGGCGTCTTACCTCACTTCCTCTTCCTCCCAGCATTCTGTTCTGTTTACTCCTCCCACCTATGTTTTAACCTATGAGGCCAAGCAGTTTCTTTATTACTTAACCAATGACCTTCCTCCATCACAGAGTCACACATGGTACACAGACATACATGCAGACAAAACATTCATACACATGAAATAAATCTAAAACAAACAAAACATGTATGGATGGTACGGGCTCGGTTGCTAGAATACATAGGAAGTGGTTGTGTTTCAACTGACGCTCCCGTGCTGTCTACCGGGAAATCTCTCCCCAATTTAATCAGCATTGCTGTCTCTTCTCTTTAAGTCAAGAAGTATTACCAAAGATCCATGAAGGCAAGCAGTACCCTTGTACCTTGGTGGGGACATGGAACACGTGGTATGGCGAGCAGGATCAAGCCGGTAGGAAACAAAAGTCTTTGGGATAAATACCTTATTTTGTAAATGTGGTGCTTGTCTTTATAGTCCTTTTCAAGTTCCATTCTGGTTTTACGGATCAAGTGGTTTCTACAGTAACTCACTGTAAAAGTTACTTTTTTAATGTTCAAATCTGTTATGAAAACTTTGTAAAATAACTCAAGGGCAGATACAGGCACACTACAATGTTGTACTGTATTCCTGTGGTGGATACAAGGTGCACTACAATGTTGTAGTATGTTCATATGATAGATACAAGGTGCACTACAATGTACTATGTTCATGTGGTGGATACGAGGCACACACTACAATGCTGTACTGTATTCACGTGACATGCATTCTGTATTGTCAAGGTAAAAATGCTTCGAGACTCAATGTGTGCTATCTTTTAAAATGCATTTCAGTCCACCTCTGGAGGTACGAAGGAGGCTATCCAGCCCTCACGGAGGTCATGAATAAGCTCAAAGAAAACCAGGTAACAATTTGGGTGTGTGTGTATGTGTGTGTGGAGAGAGAGAGAGAGAGAGAGAGAGAGAGAGAGAGAGAGAATTTCTTGTGTAGTATAATGATTCAGGGTGTATTCACACAGAACTTCATAAAGACACCAGCTTGTTATAAACCGTTTAGTTTTCATAGTAGAAATTTCATCATATGAGTTCTTAAAATTGTATGTAAACATGAAATTACTAGTTTTTGTTGTTGATGTTTATTTGTTGGTTGGGGTTTTTTGTTTGTTAGGTCTTTGAGTTTTGTTGGGTTTTTTGTTTTGTCTTTTCAGAGTTTTGTTGTTTTGGGTTTGGGTTTGGTTTTTCGAGATAGGGTTTTCTCTCTGTAGTCCTGGCTGTCCTCACTTTGTAGACCAAGCTGGCCTCGAACTCACAGAGATCCACCTGCCTCTGCCCTCTGAGTGCTGGGATTAAAGGCGTGCGCCACCACCACACAGCCAAAACTACCAGTTTTAATACTATCACAATCAGAGCTCCTGCATGATAGCGCCTTGAAACTGACAAGCCTGGACTCTGACACTGGCCACGCTGCATGGTAAACTCAGCCCTGGATGACAAATAGAAGCTGTCAGCCACAGCATTGTTTGTTTTGTTTTTGAATGTTTGTTTGTTTGTTTGTTTGAGACAGACAGTTTCTTACAGCTTGGGCTAGCCTCAAACTCTTTATGTACCCAGGGATGTCCTTAAGTTTCTGATTTTCCTGGCTTTTCAAATGCTGGGCTCACAGGTGTGTGCCACTATCCCTGATTTAAGTGGCACTGTGGATCAAACTCCAGCTCAGTGTTTAGAGGACTTGTTGCTCTTCCAGAGGACTGTTGAGTTCCAGCATTCACATGGTGGTTCACAACCACCTGGAACTCCAGTTCCAGAGGACTGTTGAGTTCCAGCATTCACATGGTGGCTCACAACCACCTGGAACTCCAGTTCCAGAGGACTGTTGAGTTCCAGCATTCACATGGTGGTTCACAACCACCTGGAACTCCAGTTCCAGAGGACTGTTGAGTTCCAGCATTCACATGGTGGTTCACAACCACCTGGAACTCCAGTTCCAGAGGACTGTTGAGTTCCAGCATTCACATGGTGGTTCACAACCACCTGGAACTCCAGTTCCAGAGGACTGTTGAGTTCCAGCATTCACATGGTGGCTCACAACCACCTGGAACTCCAGTTCCAGAGGACTGTTGAGTTCCAGCATTCACATGGTGGTTCACAACCACCTGGAACTCCAGTTCCAGAGGACTGTTGAGTTCCAGCATTCACATGGTGGTTCACAACCACCTGGAACTCCAGTTCCAGAGGACTGTTGAGTTCCAGCATTCACATGGTGGTTCACAACCACCTGGAACTCCAGTTCCAGAGGACTGTTGAGTTCCAGCATTCACATGGTGGTTCACAACCACCTGGAACTCCAGTTCCAGAGGACTGTTGAGTTCCAGCATTCACATGGTGGCTCACAACCACCTGGAACTCCAGTTCCAGAGGACTGTTGAGTTCCAGCATTCACATGGTGGTTCACAACCACCTGGAACTCCAGTTCCAGAGGATCTGATGCCCTCTCTGACTTTCCAGGGCACCAAGCACTCATGTGGTGCACACACATACATGCAAAAATAAATAAATCTTTAAAAGAAAAAAAATTGGATACATTAGGAAGTGAGAGGGCACGCTCTATCCATTATTTCCATGCAGTAGATAAAAATTAAGATGGTCTTACTTATAACCGTGTTAGCCTTTGCAATTTGGTTGTTACTAAAGTCTATTTATAAGTATCCAAAGATTTCGTGAGCATTTTTTTTTCACCCAAAGGAATTTGTGAATTTCCGTAAAGCCAGAAGCGACATGCTTCTCTCCAGGAGAAATCAGCTGCTGTTGGAGTTCAGCTTCTGGAATGAGCCCGTGCCGAGATCAGGACCCAATATATACGAGCTCAGGTCCTACCAACTCCGAGTAAGTAGTGAATGCAGGCCAGGCCTCCCTGCACAGCTTCCGGATGCAGACAGTGAAATGGAAGTGAGCGTTTTGTTATGTATGTTTAGCATCTTACATATATTTTTCAGGGGTGGTGGCAGTGATTAGAAATAGGGTCTCCCATAGCCCCAGCTGGCCTTGAATTTGAGCTCCTGCAGCAGTCTCCCGAGCGCTGGCATTACAGATAGCCAGCATCACATCCGGCCTGTATTTTGATTTGACCTATTCTCTTCCAGTCTAGTCTTTTTGTTTTACTTTATTTTCTCTTTCTCATCTTTCTCATCCTTTTTCTTCTGCTAAATTCTTTTGTATTTATGGCATTATGTATAATGTTTATTACTTGATGTTTTTCCAAGCAATTTTCTTTTTTTTTAATTTATTTATTTTATATACAATGCTTTACCTGCGTGTGAAGGGGATTCTCAACCAATCACCTTGTTTGGGGGGCACCAGATCTCATTACAGGAGGTTGTGAGCTACCATGTAGTTGCTGGGAATTGAACTCAGGCTCTCTAGAATAACAACCAGTGCTCTTAACCTCTGAGCCATCTCTCCATCCCCCAAGTAATTTTCTTGAGGCTGACTTCAAACTTGGTATGTAGCCAGGGATAGCCCTGAGCTCTTGGTCCTCTTGCTTCTACCTCCTGAGCACGGGGATCAAATGTGTGCACCACCACACCTGATGTACACTGTGCTGACGGTCCAGCCTGGGGCTCTGTGTGTGCCAGGCAAACACTATTAACTGAGCTGTGTTACATCTCCAGCCCCAAACAACTTTCTGTTCAAGCGCAGAAAGCACAGATATGCAGCAACTGCCCTCGCTGAGGCAGGAGTGCCTCAGAAACCCTGAGTGCTGCACAGATTGTACAGCCCTGTCTGAGTGAGAACGAGAGGGAGCCAGGCCTGGCGGCGATGGCTTTTCATCCCAGCACTTGGAGGCAAAAGCAGGTAGATCCCTGTGAGCTCAAGTCACCCTGGTCTATATAGCAAGTTCCAGCCCTGGTCTATATATAACAAGTTCCAGGACAGCCACAGCTCCATAGAGAAATCCTCTCTCAAAAAAAGAAAATTAAATAAATAAATAAAATAAAATAAAAAAGGGGGCTGGAGAGATGTGAGGTTAAGAGCACTGATTGTTCTTCCAGAGGTCCTGAGTTCAATTCCCAGCAACCACATAGTGGTTCACAACCATCTGTAATGAAATCTTGTGCCCTCTTCTGGCCTGTAGGCATACATGTAGACAGAACACTGTAAACAAAGTAATAAATAAATCTTTTTAAAAAAAGATTAAAAAATGAGAATGTGGGTTTTTTTTTTTTTACAACTTTCTAGCTGTATCCCTTCTGTGACTAAAAGTAATGACCTAGATATAGCCCCATTTTTATTGGTACATTCTGGTTGTCCATCCAATAGAAAACATGGTTAATTATGTCCATTTACCATCTTCTTTCTATATACATCCTTCACCCTTGGCAGCCTCCAGTGGCAGCAGCATTACAAGGTGTACATCTCGGTGATGTAATGATCTCCTTTGTACTGGGGAAGGTGGAAAGAGGTCCTTCAGTGCATCAGGGGATGGACTGACCATGGTTTTATCATCGTTCGTGGATGATTACTCTTAGCGTATGTGTTGGTTGTTTTCTCAAATGACGCTACAGTGATTGCGTGGGAACACAGCAGATAATTATAGTTCCTAGTCTGTATTTTCATACAGCTAACCAAAATCTAAATTCCCTTTCAGCCAGGAACAATGATTGAATGGGGCAATTACTGGTGAGTATATTATTGTGTTGAGTCTGTATATCTCATTAATTATTTTAAGCCATGCCATGAATTATTTTTGTTTTGCCTTTTTGAGACAATCTCATGTCCCCGCCTACTTTCAAATTCACTGTGTAACCAAGACAGGCCTTGAACTCCTGATCCTTGTGCCTCCACCTCCCAGGTTCCTGGATTCCCAGGTGTGAACCACCACATCTGCCTCACACCATAATCCTTAGGTGAGAAACCATCAAATGCCTTGACTCAGTGCTGTGCTTTCTCAGAGTCTCACTGCTGCCAGGGCTGTCTTGAATGCTGGGCTCCAGTGCTCCTGCCTCCACCGCCAACAAACCTGGAAGTGCAGACACACACCACCGTCCTATTTTTAGGATTTAGTTTTCTTTTGTGTGTCTGGGCATTTTGTCTGCATGTATGTCTGTGTACTATGTGCATACAGTGCCCAGAGTCCAGGAGAGAGTGTTGGCTCCTCTGGAACTGGACTTTCAGGTGTTTGTTACCCACCGTGGATTGCCTAGGAGATGGGCAAGAGCCTTTAACTGCAGAGCCCGCTCTCCAGCCACCATGATTTGTCTTCTTTGTTCCCTTTGTCTTCTTCCTCCACTGTTGTTTGTTTATTGGTAGGGCCTGGTGCCTGAAGAGGTCAGAGGACAACTTCCTGGAGTTGCCTCTCTCTTCCTACGGCCTGGATCCCTAGGATGAAACTCAGGTCATCAGGTTTGGCTGCAAGTGCCTTTAACCCCTGAGTCATCTTGCTGGCCCCTGGTTTAGATGGCCTTTTTAAAATGCTTTTGTAAAAAATCTCAAACATGTACAAAACTAGAGAGAACGATACGATGGAGCCCCCATTCTATACTTATTTCTAAGTTTCCATAATTTTTTTAAAGTACTTTTTATTTTTATTTCATGAGCATTTATGTTTTGCCTACATGTATGTCTGTGTGAAGGTGTTGGATCCCCTGAAACTGGAGTTAAAGGCAGTTTATGAGCAACCATGTGGGTGCTGGAAATTTAACCCAGATCCTCTGGAAGAGTACCCAGTGCTCTTAAACACTGAGCCATCTCTCCAGCACTGCTTCTATAATTATTAACACAAGCCGAACATCATATAAAATTCTACCTCTTAGGAGGTTAAAGGACAATCACACGACACAGCAAGACCCTGTCTCAAGAAGCAAACAGACAACAAAAGAAAAATATGTACACAAAAGTAAATTACTAACACATGGCCAGTCGTGATTAGGTCTGACTCCTCCAGTTCAGCCTCTTAGGAATGACCAAGTCCACATGCTGTTTCATCCTTAACTGTTTCAGCATGCATCTCTCCAGAAAGGCTTGCTGACAAAATCCCAGTCCGAATGAATCCATTCTCTACTCTTCCTGAGGGGTAGCTCCTCGGAAACCTGGGGGTTTGTTACATTAGCAGGGCAGCTGGGATTGATGATGCAGCTGGTTTTTGTTTTTTGTTTTTCTGTAGTTTGAGTAGCAAAGCAGCAATGCAAGCTTAAATGGACACAGTAGGAAGACTGACAGTTCTCTCCGAGAGCCAGTACTTGAAGCCTAATGTTATGACTTATGCCTGTACTCCTAGCACTCAGGGAGGTCAAAGCAGGAAGATTTCCAAGGTTAGATGCAGGCTGGGATACAACGGAAGATGTCTTTAAACAAGTATAGTCTTGGCACATGGACAAACATATAATGTAGGTCAGTGGTCCAGAGCTGAAGGGCCAGAAGTTAACACTTGACTGCGTTTATGAGCAGGTGCTTTTTGAAAAATATGCCTTCAGTGAGGGAAGACAACTATTTCCTGGCATTGAAAGGTGCCAGGAAAACTGGGCATAGAAAAAAAAATGTTTGCACTCCTGGCTTATATTGTGTTTAAAAAAAAAAAAAAAAGAACCAACTCAAGGGCAGGAAAAGATGGCTCAGCAGTTAGTAGAGTACCTAGATTGGATTCTTTTTTTTTATTTTTTTATTTTTTACAAGACAGGATTTCTCTCTGTAGCCCTGGCTGTACTGGAACTCACTCTGTAGACCAGGCTGGCCTTGAACTCAAGAGACCTACCTGTCTTTATTTACCTCCTGAGTGCTGGGATTAAAGGCTAGTACCACCACACCCAGCATCAGGTTCGGTTCTTAACCATGACAGCTCACAACCATTTGTACTTCCAATTTCAGGGGGCTCTGATACCCTCTAATGGCCTCTAAGTGCACTGCATACACACAGTACACATACATGCACGCAGATGGACACTCATAAACATAAAATAAAAACAAACATTTTCTTTAAATGTAAGAAGTGAAACATGAAAAAAGCCCGGGGAAACTCTTTGTTAGTCTGAACTAGGCAAAAGTTCTTAGGTTCAGTACAAAAGCTCTAGCTAGCTAGGTATGGTAGCTTCCACTTCTCCCAACACAGGAGAGGGAGAGGGAGAGGTAGGAGGATCAGGAGATCAAGGCTATCCTCAGCTATATAGCAAGTTTGAGGCCAGCCTGGGCTACTGAGACTCTGCTTCAAGCAAACAAAAAAGAAATATATATTTGATTATATACTATAATAAGCACCTTTGTATCAAGGGGTTTTTATTTGTGCTTTTGGGCTGTTCGTGTTAGCTTATAGCAATTTAGATGTTTATACAACTAGGATGTTACTAATTAATTTTTTTTCACAGTGAATCTACAGGATATGTTGAGGTTACTCAGTTATTTTAAACTTTTCATATAGCCAGTTCAGCATTTGATTTGTATTCTGGTGTGTAGGTAACTGTTAAGATGGCGGTCTCCTCCGCAGCACACATTTCTGATTATTACCAGGCTACGGCAAGTATATTTTCTCTGCCTTCCATAACCAAATTAGAAAAGTCCAGAATGAAATTAATAATCCAGAATATTTTATCACAATCAATGAAAAACTCTTTCCTTCCTCCTCAGCAGTTACAGTGCACAGTTCAACTGATTTCCTTAATTCAAGACAATTGATCACATTTGTAATTTTTTGACGATATCGGTATAATTTGTGGGTAATCCATATGTGATTCACAACAGAGGAACCTGGAGGCCTTGGTGGGGGTCCCTGTGGATGAGAGTGGCGGCACACAAAGTGGTCCTCAGCAGCCTGGCCTCATCACTAACAGGGCAGGTTGCTGCTGTTTCTGAACCCAGTTAGGTGGAAGAGAACACACTGGTCAGGCCATCTGGAGAATCATACTCCTTCCTGGGCATAGTGACGCCTGCCTGTAGGTCTAGCATTCAGCAAGCTGAGGCAAGAGCATGATTTCAGGGCCAGCCTGGGCTAACATAGTAAGGCCCTATTTCAAAACACTTAAAGTATCGTGTCCCTTACTTGAGGGTTATTTTTTTCACTGTGGATATTCGTAGCTTATTTTTCAGGTTCTGATCATTTAAACAAATGAGGGTGAGTCTATCTCCCCAAATTTCATCAGTGCTAAGCCCTTCATGTGCCCGAAGCCAGGCCAGAGCACAGAAGTATTAATACAGACTTGCTGGGTAAACCATGGCGAGGACGCCCTTGGTAGACCCCAGCTTTGCTCTCCTGTGGGATGGGGTCTCTGTGTCATTGGAAACCCCTGCCTTCATTTCTATCCGGATGATAGAAAATTGGTTTGGGAAAAATTCATTTTAAACATTTTCAAGATTTCAGGTGATCTCACTAAATGTGAAGACAGAGTGCCTGGTCCCAGGAGAAGATGATGTTTAAGTTTAAAAAAACAAAACAAACAAAAAACCAAAAACCATGCTTTTTTGCAGTATTAAATCTTGAAAACGAAGAGGGGTTTTGTGTTTGGTGATTGGTTTTGGAAGGCTTTGGTTGTTTGTTTTTTTTTAATGATTGTTTTTAATCAAATTTTTATTGTTTCGGGTTTTTTTTGTTTTTTCAAAGCAGAGTTTCTTTGTATAACCCTGCTGTCCTGGAACTAGCTCTGCAGACCCGGCTGGCCTAGAATTCATGGAGATTCGCCTGCATGTTGACCAGTTGTGGGTCTCTGTGTTAGCTGCCGTTGCCAAGCAAAGCCCTGATGACGTTGTTAGGAGTCACTTTACTGCAGTGAATATTAGCAGCATGGTCACCGCAGGTATCCCCAGGGCATGTGATGTGTCTGTTCTCGGTGCTGGGCCTCGTTAGCAGTGTCTGGTATGGGGTCCATCTCATGGACGAGGCCTCAAATCCAACCGAACGTAGTTGATTTCCCCACTAGCGTTAGTGCCACCATCGCCCCAGTGGGCACATCTCATGAAGAAGTTATTGTGGGCTGCCCAGTTCACAGCCATGAAGCAGTTCCTTGTAAGTTCACAGGTCTCTTCCCTCCTATTTATTTCAAGAATCAGAAGTTTATATTTAAATTGAGGAGTAAGCAGAAGTGCAACCACATATCTTCATATTGCTGTTTTTGTTTTGAAAAGTCATAGTTAAATATTATCTACTTCTTATAAAAATAGTTAGCTTCCTTAGGAGGCTGAGGCAAGAAAATCACGAGTTTGAGGTCACCTGGCCTACATAGAATATTCTGAGCTAGCCTGGAGTATAGAATGAGATCCTAACTTCACACAAAAATAAAAATAAAAACTTGATTGTATATAATACTTTGATATGCGTTAAAAGAAAACAGTCTTCATTCCCAATAGCTGGCCCTGAGTTGAAGAAATACAGTCTGAGTCTTCGTGAAGAAAGGGTCTCACTATATAACATGGGCTAGCCTGGACTCACTGTGTAGCCCAGGCTGGTCTCTAACTTACTGCAGATCCTCCTGCCTTCCTTCGTCTCTGCCTTCCAAGTGCTGGGATTGCAGGTGTGCATCAGCATCCCCAGGCACCTCCTGACTCTCCTTAACTATCGGAACACTGCTTTTCTCTCATAGGGCCCGTGCCATCCGCTTTAGACAGGACAATAATGAGGCAGTTGGGGGATTCTTCTCTCAAATTGGGCAGCTATATATGGTGCATCATCTTTGGGGTATGTGTACTTTTCCTTCTTTTTTTTTTTTGTACTTTTCCTTCTTTTGAGACTTACTGGGATTGAAGACTTCATTACTAATGATGTAATAAACAGTGGGGTTAGTCTAGACTCAGTAACCTTAAACACAATAGCAGCCGCAAGCAACACAGGTGGATGGTGACTACTGGGCTAACTAGAACAAAAGAGGCCAGCAGCACGAAATCAGTGGGTCACTGGCCACAGGTCGGACCCAAGCCAGATAGATATGTTGGCACATGGCTGTAATCCCAGCACTCAGGAAGCCAAGGTAGGAGAACTGAGAATTCACTACCAGCAAGGGCTGCATGGAAGATTCCAGCCTTGAACTACAAAACAAGCCATGGACAAAAACAAAAACAAGCAAAAGAGGCTGTTGGGGAGGTTACTAAACATCGGAAGGGGGAGTGGGAGGATGGATAGAATTGTATTTATTTTATTGCATGCATGTACGTAAGTAAAAATTAAAACTGGGAAAACCACAGCAGTCAGGGTTTGGAAAGATGGCACAGCAATTAGAAATTCACTATTTTTCCAGAGAACCCGAGTTCAGTACCTCCAGCTTATGACATAAACATATATACCTACACATAAATAAATTAAAAATAGGGGCTGGAGAGATGGCTCAGCGGTTAAGAGCATTGCCTGCTCTTCCAAAGGTCCTGAGTTCAATTCCCAGCAACCACATGGTGGCTCACAACCGTCTGTAATGGGGTCTGGTGCCCTCTTCTGGCCTGCAGGCATACACACAGACAGAATATTGTATACATAATAAATAAATAAACATCTAAAAGTAAATTAAAAATAAAAAAAGGGTATGGCTGGGTAGTAGGACATGTGCAAGGCCCTGTGTTCAATCTTCATTAGAAAAAAAGATCCCCACAAATAGTGCAGACTGGTTACATAGTAGCATCTCGGCTAGGAAGCTAAGCCTCAGTGGTTACATTGAGGCAAAAAAGATAACTTCATCCCTGGCTTCCATCATCACTCCCAGAAATCCCTGCTACAGCCGGGCTCTTCTGCTCAGTGGAGCTTATGTAGAAACGGAAAGGCTGCACTAACAATACATTATAGCAGTGACCCTCCCTCTTCCTAGCGTCCACCAACAGCCTTGTCCTGGACAGTGTGTCATCTGGTGAGCTGAGATTTGGCTCCACAACGCATCTGCGTTTTCAAATGTTCAAATCAGAGTTTACGAAGAAATATAAAAAGCAGCAACAGGCCTGGAGAGTTGGCTCGGCAGTTAAGAGTGTTGCCTATTCTTCCAGAGGACCCAGATTCAGTTGCCAGCAGCCATGTGGCTGCTCACAACTGTCAGTAACTCCAGTTTCAGGAGATCTGACATCCTCACACAGACATACATGCAGGCAAAACACTGATGTGCATAAATAAATAAATAATAAATCATTAACAACAAAAGGTGTGTTCTACCGCTGGTGAAGTGATTGACTGGTTAACAGCCCTGGCCTATCTCACAGAGGACCCAGTCTGTTTCCCGCACCCACAGTGACTCACAGTCACTGTAACTCCAGTTCCAGAGGATCTGTGGCTCTCCTTTGGCCTCCATGACATGCACAGATACACATGCATACATACATACATGCAGGCAAACACATATACCTAAGATAAAAAATTAATTTTTAAAAAAAATCAAAATAAAAACATGTTCTATCCTGATCGTGTTGTACATGCCTGTAATCCCAGCACTTGGGAGAAAAAGGCAGGAGGAGTGTGAGTCTAAGGTTTTTCCAGTCTGAAGGTTCTCAGTCATAAATGGGCTGCTGTGTTATTGAAGAAGCTTCCTTGCCTTGTAGAGACAGCATGTGGTCACTGAAACCATGAGAGCAGGCAGCTTCACCGCTCCCAGAGGGCCGGCCATGGTTTCTCTCAGTCCATGCCCGCTCTTCCCCAAGTCAGTTACTGGGTGACCAAAACAGTGTCAGAAAGCAGGACAGCCACCTGAATGACTGTACTCCTAGAATGTGGGTGTTGTCTGATCGGGTCTTTTTCCTGTGTTTAAGCTTATAAAGATCTCCAGACCAGGGAGGACATACGGAACGCCGCGTGGCACAAGCATGGCTGGGAGGAGCTGGTGTACTACACGGGTAAGCTGCCAGAGACCGCTGACATCTCCCGCTTCGAGTCTTATTGTTAGAAATGCGATGTGACAGGAAGGTTAACAAGATGTTCTTTTCTCTTTCAATACTGACTTGGCTTTGTTTCAGATTAACAACCCTGATTCTGTAACCCAGGACGGTGCCTCATGACTAATCCCAGCTCTCTGGGAAGTTAATGCATTGAAAGTGTTGGGCCAGCCTAGGCTACAGTTAGACCCTGTCTGAAAAAAGCCAGAGAAGGGGCTGGAGATGGCCCACGAAACGGGCACTGGCTGCTCTCCCAGAGGACCTGGGTCTAATTCCCAGAACCTCACGGTGGCTCTCAGCTGCCTGGAACTCCTAGTCTAGGGAATCCAGTGCCTTTTTCTGGCCTCCGTGGGCACAACACATATAGTCATGCATGCAGATAAAACACCTCTATGCATATAATTAATAAATAAAATTATTTTTAAAGCAGAAGACAGACAAAATAAGAACATTGATTGTTTCAACTGTTATATTGCCTAGTAGAGGTTTTTTTTTTTTTCTTTTTTCTTTTTTAACTTCCAGTGCACTGGGGCCATATGTCAGAGGTCGGACTTCTGATATTCTGACAATGAAAGCAGGTTTTGAGTCTCTTCTTTTTTTTTTATTTATTATGTATACAGTATTCTGTATACATAATATTCTGTGTGCATGTATGTCTGCATGTATGTCTGCAAGCCAGAAGAGGGCACCAGACCTCATTACAGATGGTTGTGAGCCACCATGTGGTTGCTGGGAATTGAACTCAGGACCTTTAGAAGAGCAGGCAGTGCTCTTAACCACTGAGCCATCTCTCCAGCCCTCCTAGTAGAGTTTTGAGACTTGTGGGTAGCTTAATTTTTTTATTCAATTATTTTATTCCCTTGCTGTCCTGGAACTCACTATATAGAATGAGCTGGCTTCGAACTCACAGACAGAGATCCATCTGCCTCTGCTTCCCAAGTGCTGGGATCAAAGGCTTGCACCACCATGCTGAACTAGCTTAATTTTTTTTTAATTTATTTATTACGTATACATTATTTTCAGTATTCTGTCTGCATGTATGCCTGCAGGCCAGAAGAGGGCACCAGGTTTCATTACAGATGGTTGTGAGCCACCATGCGGTTGCTGGGAATTGAACTCAGGACCTTTGGAAGAGCAGGTAATGCTCTTAACCGCTGAGCCATCTCTCCAGTCCCTTTTTGTTTGTTTGTTTGTTTGTTTGTTTGTTTTTTCGAGACAGGGTTTCTCTGTGGTTTTGGAGCCTGTCCTGGAACTAGCTCTTGTAGACCAGGCTGGTCTCGAACTCACAAGATCTGCCTGCCTCTGCCTCCCGAGTGCTGGGATTAAAGGCGTGCGCCACCACCGCCCGGCCTAGCTCAATTTTTTAAAAATATTTTTTTAGTTAATTTGTTCTCTAAACGTTACAATTTTTTTCTAAATTCTTTTCATTAAAGCTATCACGTCCCCAAAATAATTAATACATCAATTAAAAAGAATATATTTGCAAATAGGTATGGTGGCAAACACATTTAAAAAGCTAAGGTTAAAAGAATGCCCCAAGGGGGGCTGGAGAGATGGCTCAGAGGTTAAGAGCATTGCCTGCTCTTCCAAAGGTCCTGAGTTCAATTCCCAGCAACCACATGGTGGCTCACAACTATCTGTAATGGGGCCTAGTGCCCTCTTCTGGTCTGCTAGCATACACACAAACAGAATATTGTATTCATAATAAATAAATAAATAAATATTTTTTTAAAAAAAAAGAATGCCCCAAAACGAACTGGGCTACAGAGTAACAAACAGCAGCAATAATAATAGTGACAATGATAATAACTTTGGGGTTGGGGATATGGCTCAACCCTGGGTTTGATCCACAGCACTAAAATTCAAGAGAAATATAAAGTTAATTTTTTTTTTAGTTGGTTGTTTTGCCAGACAGGGTCTCACTGTGTAGATCTGGTTGTCCTGGAACTTTCTATGTAGACCAGGCTGACCTCAAATTCATAGAGATCAGCATAAAGTTAAATTCGATGGCTATTTAAGCTGCATTCTGAGTAAGAAAATGAGATAGCAACCCAGAACATAGCTTGTTTTAGTTAAAAAAAAAAAAAAATCAGTCAACAGGCAGGCAGATCTCAGTGAGTTCAAGGCCAGTCTGGTCTACAAGAGCTAGTTCCAGGACAGACTCCAAAAGCTACAGAGAAACCCTGTCTCCAAAAGAAAAAAAAAAAAAACCCACATAAAAACAAAACACACACACACAATTGGGCCAGGACTATGCCAGGAAGTGCAAGTAGGATGGTCCCAGCTAAAGGTCTTTCTTGGCTACATAGGGAGTGTACACCAGTCACAAAAGAAACAAAATCCTGTAATTTTGTGTGTTATTCTGTTGTTTCGGTACACTCTCTCTCTGTTTTAAACTTGGCGACAAACTTGAGGGAGTCCTCCTGCCTGGGCCTCCCGCATGCTAGGATTACAGGTGTGGATCACCATGCCTGTTTGTAATTTCCACTTAGATTTACCGGTTCCCAGAATGAGTCTTAGTCCACAGAAGTGGTTTTTACAAAATTTTTAAATGGGAAAAAAATTTCTTTTGCATTGATTTCCATGAGCGCTATTGTTCCACTGGGGGTGGGCCGCCACAGCACACTTCACACATGTGTCTGTGGGCCGTTTGTGGGAGTCAGGTCTCTCTTCCGCCATGGTGGCTTCATGGATTCAACGCAGGTCTTCAGGCTTGGTGACAGGTGCTGTCACCCACTGAGCCATATCACTTTTCCTTTCTATGGGATACATCTCGATCCAGTATGATTTGAATTTTTGTTTGTTTTAGTTTAAAGAACCTTTTGAGAAAGCGCTATTTTTCACAACCGAGACTTTCCCATCAAGCCGCGCTCTCCAGTGGACTCTTTCAGTTTCGCTAACATCCTAGTCGGGGCTGTCACAGATTTCGGCCCTGGTAACCGCTCTCTTTTCTAGTGCTCCCCTGCCTTCAAACAGCATATGTCTGTGGTCTGAGCAGGCGCCTTGGTCATGTGTCTTTACCCCAGTGCGTTTAGAAAGTCAGCCAAGTAACCCCCGCCTTGTTTCCAGTCCCTCTCATTCAGGAAATGGAGTCCAGAATCATGATCCCGCTCAAGACCTCGCCCCTCCAGTGAAGCTTCCATGTGCCTACACGGATCTCCGTGACGAATATATGTCATGAATTCATTTCAGCCGTTCATCAAGTGAAAAAGAAACCGAGGTGTAAACTGCTGTACATAGCTTATAAATCTCTTTTCTTTAAGATTTGCATAATCACGAAGGGAAATCGGGGTTGGACTACGTGCAGCATCAACCTGCCACATCTCTGCTTACCAAATGTTACTTAAGCCTCCAGCCCCTCAGGAAAATATGATAGCCGGGGGTGGTAGCTTGGCATTCAGGGAGTCGAGGCAGGAAAACTACAGTAAGTCCTAGGTCAATCTGGGCTAAATAGAAAGTTTCAGACCAGCTTGGACCCCTGGGCTTGCATTGTGAGACCCTGTCTCTAAAACCAAAATTCAAATTCAAATCATCTCTGAGGAAAATTCCAGCTCTGAAAAAGAATTAGCTGTTGCTTTCTATTTTCAAAAATCTGTTTTATGTTTACAGATTCCTACAAATTTCCTTCCTTCAGGAAGAAATACAAATTACATCGTGTTTCCCAAGCAGTTTTTTTTTGTTTTGTTTTGAACAAATTATGAGTGTACCCAATGGCTGAAAATGTTCTGATTTTGTGACTCTTGGCCAGTCAGCAGGCTGAGCGGTGCGGGTGGTCACGGTGTACCTGACCAGAAATGCCAGAAATGTAGGCTCCACCAGGCACTGTGTCCGAAGGGCTTGGCACGAACCAGTGCACCACATGCGATTTGGGAGTAAACACCTCAAATAGCTCTAATTTTATTTGTAATATTTTTCTATGAAACAAGTAGCTCTTGGAAAAGAGGTTTTATTTTGTAAACCACCCTTTGTGACCTCTGACCTCTGGTTCTATTTTGGTAAGCTCACAGCAGACACTTCCAAGATCATGTATGAAGGGCAGAGCACGCTGGGTCTCAGTTGGCATAAAGCTTCATATTCTGTCTGTCTCCGTTTGGTTTTGTTTTTTAATATAGTGTGCCAATTCTGTGACTGTAATCATGTGGAAGTCCCATTGAACTGAAGAATTATGTCTGCCCTACAAATTGATATGTATAAAATAAAGTATGACTAAAACTCCTATCAGATGCCTAATTTTTACATGTGAATGGTTTTCTCTAAGAACATATAAAAGTAAATAAAATCCTCTTAATTTCCACATTTTGCATGATTGAAACCTTTTTGGGTTTGTTTTTGTTGTCATTGTTTTGTTTTTTTCAAGAAAGGGTTTCTGTGTGTAATAACACTAACCTTCCTGGAACTCACTGATTGACCAGGTTGGTCTTGAACTCACAGAAATCCTCCTGCTTCTGTCTCCCGAGTGCTGGGGTTAAAGGTGTACACTGTCACAGCCCGGCTCTCCCCCACCCCCCACAGAGTCTCACTCTATAGCCCATGTTGTCCCAGAGCCTTCAGAATCCTCCAGTCTTTCCTTTCCCAGGTGCAGGGATTGTATATATTAGCCGCCACACCATTAAAAAAAAACACATGCCTTTAATCCCAGCACTTAGGAAGAAGAGGCAGGTGGATCTCTGTAAGGGCAGCCTGGTCTACAGAGCGAGTTCCAGGACAGGCTCCAAAGCTCCAGAGAAACCCTGTCTCAAAAAACAAAAGAAAATGAAGAAGCCGGGGAGTGGTGGTACATGTCTTTGATACCAGCACTCGGGAGGCAGAAGTAGGCCAATCTCTGTTAGTTTGAGGCCAGCATGGTCTAAAAGTGAATTCCAAGCCAGGCAGTGGTGATCCCAGCACTCGGGAGGCAGAGGCAGGTGGATCTCTATGAGTTCAAGGCCAACCTGGCCTAACAAGAGCTAGTTCCAGGACAGGCTCCAAAGCAACACAGAGAAACCCTGTCTCGAACAAAAAAAAAAAAAAAAAAAGAAAGAAAGAAAAAGGGCCAGGGCTGACGATGCAGCTCACTTGATAGAGTGTTCACGCACAAGCTCTACTAGGTTCAGTCAGTCCCCAGCACCATACATATCCGTATATGGGTACAGTGGCAGGCGCTCTAATCCCAGCACGTGTGAGGTGAAGGCAGGAGGAGGACCAGGAATATAAGGTCATCCTCAGCTACTTAATAGTTTGAGGCCATCTTGAGCTCCGTGAAACCCTGTCTCCAAAAAAAAAAAAAAGGCAAAATCAAACAAAAAGCATGACATGCCTCCTGTCAGTGTTCCAGTCCGACTCATTCTCTGGGTAAACTGCTATTCTAGTGGATCTGTACAGGTAAGTATCTCTCCGTGAAAGGGAAGGAGACCCCCAAAGCAGCAGCAGTGAGTGAGGGTCCAGAGATTCAAGGAGCCACCTTAGTGGTAGTGGAGATAGGATAGGGTGGTTTTTGTTTTGTTTTGTTTCTTTGTTTTTGTTTTTGCCTCTACAGCCCTCAGGATCTTTTTTGTTTATTTATTCATAGTTTGGGTCCCCCCTACCCCAGACAGGGTTTCTCTGTGTAGCCCCTGCTACACTCTGTAGACCAGGCTGGCCTCAAACTCACAGAGATCCGCCTGCCTCTGATTCCCAAGTGCTGGGATTAAAGCCAAGCACCACCACCGCCTGGCAGGCCTCAGAATCTTAATTAATGGTCAATTTCATCTGGACAAGCGAGTGACCTGTCCACAGTCACGAGTCCTGTCCACAACCTCCAAAGTGTTTTCCCCGTCTCTCCTCATGCAGTTCCTCCAAGCCTGAGGTCAGCAGTACCAGAACTGCTGTCTTCAACAGATAGATCACCAGGTCACGTCCAGAGCTGGGGCCATTTCCACAGCATTCTGTATCTAATGCATTACTAAGGTTAACAATTGGCCTAAACTAGGCCCTTCCACCCTGGCCTACTACTTATTAACACTGGGTCCAGCATTAGCAATGTTAATACAGCCCAGGAAATCTTGCTCCCTAAGGCTCTGACTCTGTGATGAACAGTGCCAGGAAGACGGGCCTGTGCAAACACACCTGGTGATCTGTGGCGCTGGGGACGGACCCCTAGGGCCTCCTGCAAACTAGGCAAGCACTCTGCCAACTAGCTCCTCCAGCTCTTCACCCTGTGTGAGCCTGTCTACGAGTGCACGTGCCACGACATGCATGACACCAGAGGAAACCTTGCAAGAGTCTCTTCTCTCCTCCTATCATGTGGGTCCTGGGACTCAAACTCGGTGTCAGGCTTGTCAGCAAGAGCCTTTACCCACCGAGCTATCTCTGTGGCCCCCTTTTCTTTTTAATTATATTTTGTGGGTGTGTGTATGTAGGAATCAAACTCAAGTTGTCCTCAGGATTGACAGCAAGAGCCTTTACAAGTCCAGCCATCACACTGGTCCTCACCACCCTTTCCTTGTTTTGTTTTGTTTGGTTTTTGCTTTTCTGTGTAGCCCTGGCTATTCTGGAACTTTTTAAGACCAGTCTGGGCCTCGAACTCAGAGATCTACCTGCCTCTGCCTCCCAAGTGCTGGGATTAAAGGAGTGTTCACCACCACCACCGGGCCCTTTCTTCCTTTATAATATTTTATGTGTGTGTGTAGATGTGCCTAAGTGTAGGTATATGCAGGTGCCCGCGGGCCAGAAGAGAGTAGTGGATCTCCTGGAACTGGACTTATAGGGGTAAGCCACCCTGTGTGGATCCTAGGAACCAGGTCATCTTCAAGAGCAGTAACTACTCTTACCTAAATTCTCTCTAGCACTCCCAAAAGTTTATTATTAGTTTTACTCACATGTGCTCATGTGTGTGTGTGTGTGTGTGTGTGTGTGTGTGTGTGTGTATGCGCGCGCGCGTGCTATGAGATGGGGGGAGATCAGAAGACAGTCTTGTGAAGTGGCTTCTCTCCACCTTTATGTGGATTCTGGGGTTCGAACCCGGTTGCCTGGGAAGCACCTTTTCCCACCGAGCAATCTCACTGCCCAGTTGTTTTGAGACAGGGTCTCCTGCAGATCAGGCAGGCTGGCTTCAATCTCTCTCTGTACCCAGGGTGGGCCTTAATGCCCTGATCATCCGGCTTTGCTGGGGTCACAGGCAGGCACCACTGTTCCCCGCCTGCTTCGTTTCTTGGATACAGAATCATGCTGTAAAATCCGTTCTCCAAGCCGGGCGATGGTGGCGCACGCCTTTAATCCCAGCACTCGGGAGGCAGAGGCAGGCGGATCTCTGTGAGTTAGAGACCAGCCTGGTCTACAAGAGCTAGTTCCAGGACAGGCTCCAAAACCACAGAAAAACCCTGTCTCGAAAAACCAAAAAAAAAAAAAAAATCCGTTCTCCGGCCTCAGACCCCAGAGTGCTAGGATTACAAGTGTATGCCACTATAGCCAGCTATAAAGGCTTGTATTGCTTCAACTTCCTACCAGGACGAGCTTCAATTCCTTGACTTCCTCTGGTTATAGAAGCAGTTTTTATAGGTTGAAAAAATGGCACTCCCAAGCAGGAGCTACCACTCAGGGAACCCCCACCCCACTGTACCCATAGATGTCGCCTCTGAGAGGAACCCCAACTGTTTCCACCCAGTCTACAATTAGAAAACCATGAAAGAGGTCATTACAGCTCTTGCCTCATTCATATTCACCCCCCTGACACAACAAAGAGGAGATTGTAGTACCGTGGGGTGGTGAGCTCAGAGCCAGTGGCCTATGGCCCACAGAACTGTTGGTAGCATTGTAAGCTGTTCTCTATCAGAATCTCAATCCGCACCCTTATCAGATTCCTCCGGGGCCAATTTGGCGTTGCACCTGTGCAGGCTGCCATCCTGTTGAAGCAAGCTCTCCTAACCAACTAGGGGTTGGCCATCTCCTCCACCTCTGTTTGGGCTTGTGTGCCCTAGGTGGTCATGAGAACTAAGACATTTTGTAGCAGCGCTCTGCTGAGTCCCAGCAAGCCTGGTCCTGCCCATTTTGCTCTGATGAAAAGTGCAAAGCCACAAAGCGACATCTAGGAGAGCTGCCAGGAAGCATTTACAACTATGGGACAACAGCCTTGTTGTTTGGGAGCCCATGTGAGCTCTGCCAACACACTCCTCCGTGCCTTTCCTCCAAAACCTAAGGTTTTTGCTTTGTTTTGGTTTTCAGGATTTTTTTTTTCCTTTGATTTTTCAAGACAGGGCTTCTCTGTGTGTAATCCTGGCTGTCTTGGAACTTGCTCTGTAGACCAGGCTGGCCACAAACCCAGAGATCTGCCTGCCTCTTCCTCCTGGTGCTGGGATTAAAGGCTTGTTTTTTCGTAATTTGTTTATTGTTTGTTTTTGAGCCAGGGTCTCTCTATAGCCCAGGCTGGCCTGGAAATTATGGTCTTCCTGCCTCAGCCTCTTTTTGCTTGTTTTTGTTGTTGTTGTTGTTTCAAGACTGGGTTTCTCTGTGTAGCTTTGGCTATCCTGAAACTCACTCTGTAGAGCAGGCCTCTAACTCACAGAGATCCTCCTGCCTCTGCCTCCTGAGTGCTGGCATTAATGTGTGCACTACCACTGCCCGGCTGCTAAGTTATAAATGTTTCATATACTTTACACTAATCAAACATTGGGCAATAAAGGCTCGGGCTGGGGTAGAAGGCTTGCCTAGCATGCGTGAAGCCTTGCTATTCGGTCCTCAGCACTGAATAACCCAGACATGATGGTGTACACCTGGGACCCCAGCACTTGGGAGGTGGGGGCAAGGTGAGCAGGAGTTCAAGGTCATCCTCATGCACAGAGCTGAGCTGGGTAAGACCCTATCATTACAAATAAATTAAAAAAAAAAAACTTGGGGTAGAAAGAGTACTTACCTCAAATGTGCAAATCCCTAGCCTCCATCCCCAGCACCACTCTCTCTCTCTCTCTCTCTCTCTCTCTCTCTCTCTCTCTCTCTCACACACACACACACACACACACACACTAAAACCCAATATCTGTATGATCTATAGTCTTCCCTATTTAATGATCCAGTGGTCGCTACCACTTGTGTCCTCTGAACCCATGTCCTTCCCCTCCGACAATAAGCAAGGAGGGTAAGCAATCTCATCCTTTAAAGCATTGTCCCCCTCTTGGTAGTGGGAACCTTCAGGTCTTTCTTCCCAAGTCATCTGTGGAAAAGAACTCGGTATGTGTGCCTGCGTGCTCATGTGCATGTGTGGTTTACACATGCCACAAAACACACGTAGAGGTTAGAAGACAACTTTTGAGAGAGTTGTCTCCTCTGTGACGAGTTCCAGAAATTGAACTTGCATGGCAAGGCTTTTGCAGTGAGCCCTTTTACCCAGTGAGCCATCTCTTTAGGCCCAAGAACTGTGCAATCGTTAGGAAAAGGCTGCTTTCTTTCGTGATTTGTAAACCATACATATTAGCTGTAACTTTCAAAAATAAATGTGTTATTTCCTTTCTTTGTTTTGTTTTTGTTTGTTTGTTTGCTTGCTTTTTCAAGACAGGGTTTCTCTTTATCTTTGGAACCTATCCTGGAACTAGCTCTTGTAGACCAGGCTGGCCTCGAACTCACAGGGGTTTACCTGCCTCTGCCTCCCGAGTGCTGGGATTAAAGGCGTGCACCACCACCACCCGGTCTTAACTAGTATTTTTATTTAAGCTTCCATTGTTACTTTTTAAAATATTTGTTTTTATCCTTTTCAATTATGTGTGTTTCTGCATGTGGGTGGGTACACATGAATGCCCGTGCCTAAGGAGCTACAGAAAGTTTTGAACCATCCGTTGTGGGTGCTGGGAACTAACCTCAGATCTTCTATATGAACAGCAAGTTTTCTTAACCATCATCTCTCCAGCTCTGTTACTTCTTGGCTTTAAAATTTATATGTTTATTTTACATGTGTGTTTTGCCTGCATGTATGTGCACCACATGCATGTCCAGTACCCATGGAGGCCAGAAGAGGGCATTAGATACCCTGAAACTGTAGTTTCAGTTTTCCGGGAATAGTCATATGCTGGGAACCAAATCCAAGTCCTCTTTGAGAATGGCAAGGGCTCTTACTTTCTTAAAACCTTTGTGACATTTAAAACACAACACATCTTTTTTCTTTATATCCTTTTTCTAGAGACAGGCTCTTATTCTGGCTGGCTTGGGAGTTTCCATCCCCCTGCCTCAGCATTCCAAGTGCTGGGATTATATGTGTGCACCACCCACCATACCCAGCCACACAAAACAAAGTCGGGTGAGAAAAGTGTTCCCACTCCTCTGTGCCAGGGCTTCCTGTAACGAGGTAGGGACAGGGACTCTGCACGCAGAATGGAGAAACCTCAACCCTCTTCTTGGCACGGGGGTTGTTTGTACCTGCATACTCACGGTCACTGAAACACTAGACACAGGCATGCCTAAGAGGCTGAATAAATTGCCGGGCAGTGGTGGCAGACATCTTTAATTCCAGCACTCGGTAGGCAGAGACAAGAGGATCTCTGAATCTGAGTACAGCCTACTCTAGAAAGTGAGTTCCGGGACAGCCAGGACTGTTACATAGAGAAACCCTCTCTTGAAAAACAAAACAAAACAAAAAGACAATTGAACAAATCAGCTGGCTGTGGTTACATACACCTTTGATCCTAGCACTCGGGAGGCAGAGGCAAGAGGATCTCTGAGTTCAAGGCTAGCTCTGGTCTACAGAGTTAGCTCCAGGACAGCCAGGGCTACACTGTAAAACCCTGTCTCAAAAACAACAACAAAAATAAATAAATAGGAAAAAAGAAAACTGAACAGGCCTGTTCAGGTATACAAACATTCTTTTTATACCTAAGAGAAACCCCATACTCACTGAAGACTACTGAGTCCATGCTGCAAGAGTAAAAGCATTTAATTTACCACACACCTCAGAAAGCTCCAGGTAAGATATAGGTAGGAATATACACAAAGAATTCAGAGTATAAAACTCTCCAGGTAATTAGTAGTCATATTAATATTGGAACTGCAGTAGACAAAACTAGCTACCTCCTGGACTGTACCAGGAGCCTGACTGTAGCTCTGAGAGACTGGAGGTGTTCTGAGTGGGCAGGAAGCTGAGACTATTCTTCCAGTTCTCCCAAGAGCTCAACAAAGTCAGTGATGTACCACTTGGCATTGCTCTTGACTTGTTGCCTGATCACATTTCCTCCAAACCCAATGAAAGCATCCTAGAAAGGAAAGTGGGGAGGGGTTAACATCTTTTCAAATGGCACACCCAGAAACATATAAAATAAACAAAATATATTTAAGTGAAAATTTATGTACATACTTAACAAACATGTGTATATATATATATATGTGTGTGTGTGTGTGTGTGTGTATGTATGGGTATGTATTGCTATTTATATGTATATATGTGTATGTATCTATATATACCCAGTATTGTTCTCTCTGCTTCCAATTGCTGATAGAATGTAAGCCATCAGCTATTGCTCCAGCACCCCACCTGCCTGCCTGCCACCATGCTCCCCACCATGATGATAACAGAGTAACCTTCTGAAACTGTAAGCAAGCTCCCTATCAGATGCTTTCTCTGGCTGTCCTAGAACTCACTCTGTAGTCCAGGCTGGCCTCGAACTCCCAGAGATCCGCCTCCCTCTGCCTCCCGAGTGCTGGGATTAAAGGTGTGTGCACCACTGCCCGGCTCAAATGCTTTCTTTGATGAGTTGCCTTGGTCACGGTGTCTCTTCACAGCAATGGAACAGTGACTAAGACACCTCATGCATGTTCCTAGGCTGAATGTCTTTTGGTTGCTTTGTGTTCTTATCATGATATTTAGCTGTTTTAGTTTAACTTCTGCTGTTAACTTCATAGGGTTTTCAGCAAGACATAGAAAAAAAAACAGAAAACAAAAATCCAGCACCCTTGAGTACTTACAGCGGGAGGGCAGGCTTCCATGTCTGTAGCTCCATCTCCAATCATGATTATTTTCTTAAAGTGGAATTTTTCCTTTAAAAATCGAATAACCTTTCCTTTCCCACCAGACTCGGCTGTTGGCTGCATCTCATCGAAACCTGCGTATTCACCTTCAGAGGACAGTGAGAAGATGTTAGGTCCACAGCTTGTTCGTACAGATGATGCCAAACTTAAGTGTTAAGTCTAAAACAGCCCTGAGTTGGTCACACAGCATGGGACCTGACCCATATTCCCGAGGAGGTGGCTCTAGTGGGTCACCTGGGTTGAACTAGCTGCATCTCCTCAACTTCTGATGTAGCCGTTTTAAGCCTTGTTGAGATATCAGATCACCATTATATTATATATTATACATAATATATTACATGTAATACATTGATTTATCACATGAATATAGTAACATTATCTAAAGGAATTAACCAACTTTCCTTACTTTTTTGAAGATAGGAGCTCCTGTAGAGCAGGTTATCCTTGAACTTACTGTGAATCCTAGGATGACCTTCTCTCTCTCTCTCTCTCTCTCTCTCTCTCTCTCTCTCTCTCTTCCACACCAGAGCCATCACAGGTGTGTAGGCGACCTCATGCCTGGTGTGTACAGTGCTGGGGATGGAACCCAGGGATTCTGCATGTTAGGCAAGTGATCTACCAACTAGATCCCTTGCTCTGGATCTATTTCTACTATACAGAAACGGGCACACTCATTAGTGGGGGCTGGGACTTGTTTGGTGTGTTTAGACGGGGTCACTTTGTAGCTCAGGCTGGTATTGAACTTGAAGAAATTCTTCCACCTCGGCCTCCCAAGTGTTAAGAGCGAGTCCCCAGGCCTGGTTCACTCATTTGTTTTGTTTGTTGGCTTAGTTAGTTTTGTTTTTATTTTTAAAAATGGAGTCTAAGTAGCCAAATATGACCTTTAATTCCTGATCCCCTGGCGCTGCTTCCCAAATGCTGAGATTACATAGGTATTCTCTTCCCCAGCTTCCCAAATGCTGAGATTACATAGGTATTCTCTTCCCCAGCTTCCCAAATGCTGAGATTACATAGGTATTCTCTTCCCCAGCTTCCCAAATGCTGAGATTACATAGGTATTCTCTTCCCCAGCTTCCCAAATGCTGAGATTACATAGGTATTCTCTTCCCCCGCTTCCCAAATGCTGAGATTACATAGGTATTCTCTTCCCCAGCTTCCCAAATGCTGGGATTACATAGGTATTCTCTTCCCCAGCTTCCCAAATGCTGAGATTACATAGGTATTCTCTTCCCCAGCTTCCCAAATGCTGAGATTACATAGGTATTCTCTTCCCCAGCTTCATACTTTTTTTTCTCTGTGTAGCCCTGGCTGTCCTGAAACTCACTCTGTAGACCAGGCTGGCCTCGAACTCAGAGATCCTCCTGCTTCTGCCTCCAGAGTGCTGGGATGAAAGGCGTGCGCCACCAAAGCTTGGCTAACTCAATCAGTGGGAAGGGACTTGCATACTATGGCACCTGTGTGAAGGTTGGCAGACAACTTTGTGGGGTCCGTTCTCTCCTTCCACCTTTATGTGGGTTCCAGGAACTGAATTCAAGTCAGGCTTCTTGGGTGAGCTCTTTTACCTGCTGAGCCCTCACTGGCCCTCATGGGGTTTCAAGACTACTCGCTACCTGTACTATGACATAACTACAGAGCTTCTGCTTCTTTTGTAACAGGGTTTCATACAGCCCAGGCTATCCTAGAACTTACTGTGTGTCCTAAGATGACCCTGAACGCCGGATCTTCCTGCTTCCACCTGGGAGTATAGGTCGGTTTAAGTGCCAGCCAGTGCTTTAGGCAGGCTGGGCAAACGCTCTACCAAGGGACCCCACCCTAGCCCAAGAGCACTCTGTTTGCTGTCTATTTTGTTTTCCATTATTTATTATGTTTTATTTGCGCACGTGCGTGCGTGCGTGCGTGCGTGCGTGTGTGTGTGTGTGTAGGCTGTACATGTGGGGTGAAGGTATGTGGAATCTGGGCTATTGTGAGTTGAAACCAACACTCTGGGAACAAACGCAGGTCCAATGACAGCCTGTACTCAATTAACTGCCGAGCCGTCGCTCATCCTGTTTTTAAGAGACTAGGTTTTGTTCTGTAGTCCACACTGGACTCCAACTTGAAATACTCCTGCCTCAGCACCTCAAGAGCCCAGCATCACTGGAGCCCTCTTGAGATGATGTAAATTGTAGCTGTGACCCCAGGTGTCCCAAGGGCAATGGAAATGCAGCAACTCATTAACCAAACTCCTTCTTGGGTCTACATTGCTCCAGACACAGTAAAACAAACAACCAGCCCTCAACTGCAGCATCACAAAATAAGCCAGCAGGCTAACATTTTAGATTGGTGGCAGCATGAATATGCAAAATCAAGCAGGGTGGATGACCTCAGCCTGTTTTGCAGAGTGAAGAACACCAAAGTGCAGAGGCTATCAGTCAACAGAGCCTTTCCCACAGGGCTGAAGAGATGGCTAAGCAGCTCAGGGTGCAAACCGCTCCTGCAGAGGACCCGGGTTCAGTTCTCAGCACCCGAGCCAGGTCTCACAATAGCCGGTAACTCCAGCTGCAGGAGTAAGCTCTTCTGGCCTCCAAGGGCACTTGTATGACACAGACACGCACACACACGCACACACACACACACACACACACACACACACATGGATTTTTCTTAAAGATTTGTTTTATTTATGTGTGTGGATGTTTTGCCTGAGTGCTTGTTTGTGCACCACACGAGTGCCTGGTGCCCTTGCAGAAGAGGGAGTTGGATTTCCTGGAACTGGAGTTACATTGCTGTGGATCGTCCAATGTGGGTGCTAGGAACTGAACCCAGGTCCTCTGGAAGAGTGCCTAGTGCTTTTAACCCCTAAGCCACCTCTCCAGTCCCCAAACTCTTAACCCTAGAACCACCACTCTTTTAAGTTACATTTCAATAGACACTAACTAGAATATTAAATAACAGAACAGATAAGAAAGGAACTATATTACCATTAAAATCTTACCATTAGCCAGGTGGTTAAAAAATCTTACCATTGAAGTAGAATTTCAGCCTATTGGCAAATACATTGGCTGTTGGGATATTGAGCTTCGCAGCAACATGCTCCACGATACTCCTAAAGCCACCAGATATGAGGAACACCTGCACATTGCGCTCCTGTAGGCGACTGACCAGTTCCCTACAAAATAAACACAAGATACACAACAGCAGTTAATACAAAAAGGAAACATGAAAAAGGTGCCCTTTCTTTTATTATTTTTTCTTAGCTCCAATGCTGGAAGTCCATCTATAAAGATAATGCCTATGGGATTAACATTTTGTATGTTTGAGGAGGGGCTGGTGAGGTGGTGTTCGTTTGGGTTGTGTGTGTGTGTGTGTGTTTTTTTTAAAGATATATTTATGTATTTATTATGTATACAACTTTCTGCCTCCATGTATACCCACATGCCAGAGGAGGGCATCAGATCTCATTACAGTTGGTTGTGAGCCACCATGTGGTTGCTAGGAATTGAACTCATGACCTCTGGAAGAGCAGACAGTGCTCTTAACCACTGAGCCATCTCTCCAGCCCCTGGGCTGTGTGTTTTTGAATAAAGTCTCTTTATTGAACTTCTATCTGGTCTGAGTGGCCATTCGGAAGCCATGAGTCTCTCTGCTGAGGCTTGGCCCTTTTCCTAACAAGTACATTTTTCTTCATGTGTCCACTTTTGTGTTCTTCTGTTGTGAGATTGTTGTCTTTTTCATTGTTCTTTGTTTGTTTCTTTGTTGTTGTTTGTTTTGTTTTGTTTTTCGAGACAGGTTTCTCTGTAGCTTTGGAACCTATCCTGGAACTAGCTCTTGTAGACCAGGCTGGCCTTGAACTCACAGAGATCCGCCTGCCTCTGTCTCCCGAGTGCTGGGTTAAAGACCTGTGCCACCACTGCCCAGCTTGTTGTTGTTTTTGAGACAAACTCTTGCTATGTAGCCAGACTGGCTTTGAACTCACAAGAGCAATCCTGCCTGAGCTACCTCTGTACTAGTATTTTAGTACAGAGGTAGTATTCAGATGTGAACCAACACCTGTTCTTAGCTTTTTTGTTTATCTGTTTTGCTGGCTGATTTTGAGATAGGATCTCCTGTGTCTGTGGATTATTTTGACCTTTTGATCACCTGCCCCCACCTCCTATGTCTTAGGGTTAGAAGGGTATGCTACACAGACACCCAGCCTGTGTGTGTGTTCTGAGACAAAGTCTCAATGTGTAACCCCGGTTAGCTTTGAACTCAAGACCCTCCTGTCTCAGCTTCCTGAGAATTATGAAATGTGTTTTTGAGATGTGCTTAGAAATTAATGGGTGGGACTTCTCTGCTTCTGGAAACCATTGCACTAACGTTAAGATAAAGAACTCCTAGAGAAGCCTGGTGAAAGCATGAAGTCAAACATACATGAGACCAGAGAGTAAGATAAGAGCAGATGTAAGTACCAAGAGAGCCCTGCAGAAGGCAACAGCAACAGATACTCTCTGGAGGAAGGAGTTCCACAAATCTCCAAGCTCACAGCAAGACAGTATGCCAAGGGCCAAGACTGTGCTTACCTTATCCCGGGGGTCAGGTGTGGAGGGTGCTCAGCTAGGAGCCTTTGCACCTGCTCCCTGGAGGGCTGGATCAGTGCCAGGCGTTCAGTGAGCGCATCTTTGAAAGGCAATGCTCCTCCCATGGCTTTCCGTGTCCTAGGAGAAAGACCCACAATCAGGCCAGCCGGGTTAGCTGTCCTTGAGGTCAACATGCCTTCCTATGCCAGGACTTCATGATAACCATGAGGAAGGTGTTGCCACGAGCCCAACTCTACAATAGGCATGCTGCATGCCGCCTACAGGAGGGGGTCTGCTTGGGAATCACACAGGGACTCTGACACCATGGACTGTGCATCCACAGACGGGACAGAAACCCTCACATCCCAAACACAAGCACCTTGCTTACAAACCATAACCTCGAAAGAAACCAAAGGCTGAAAGCTCCTGTATCAAATGCAGCCATAGCTCAGGAAGGTATCGCTGTGGCAGAGTGGGGAGGGCAAAGGGAAGAGACAGAGCTTCTGGCCTGGCATCTCTCTCCACTGAGGCAGTAGGGTTGCACTTTTAACCTTGACCAGGGGCACTGAATACTTAGAGCCCCAGGCTACCTTCTTGGATTAATCATTTTCCCAGCCTGCCTAAGAATGCGTCTCCTCTGCAGAGACATTCATGTTTTGCTCCCTTTGTTTGTAATGGAATATTTCCAGATGGACAGATGAAGACAGCACTCTACCACTGGGGGGGGGGGGGGGTGCGGTAATCTGAAGTTTTGTTTTAGCACTGGGCCAAAACCAGAACCTAGGAACTGAGACCTTAGCCTTTCATCCAGTCTTTTTGTTGCTGTTGTTTGTTTGTGGTTGGTTGGTTTTTGTTTTGTTTTTTGAGACAGGGTTTCTCTGTGTAACAGCCCTGGCTCTTCTGGAACTCGCTCTATAGACCAGGCTGGCCTCAAACTCACAAAGATCTGCCTGCTTCTGCCTCCCTGAGTGCCGGGATTAAAGGTGTGCGCTACCAGGCCCAGTTGGCCATTGCTTTTTAAAGACGTGGTGACTTCTTTAGCATCTCCTAAAGGGAATAAAGACAGCTCATACATTTCAGACACAGCCGCCTCCACACCACAGAATTTGGCCAGCTCATCAATGCCTTCCTCTCGGATGACTGTGCTGTCGACGTCAAAACACACCGCATCTGCTGAGCAGATGAGTTCCCTCAGCTCGGAGTGGGAGACCATTCTGGGAAGAACGTTCCTCCTAGAAAAGAGAGAGAAGTGTGCTTAAAGATGTCAGGGGGCGAGGGGTGCGGCTCAGCAGGAGTTTGTTCAACATTCACGAAGCCCCAAGTTTCGCCTAAGCCAGGTGTAGTGATGTATGCCTGGGATCCCAGCTCTTTGGAGGTGGAAGCAGGAGGATCAAGAGTTTAAGATTGGGGCTGAAGGCCAGGTGGTGGTGGCGCACTCCTTTAATCCCAGCACTCGGGAGGTGGAGGCAGGTGGATCTCAGTGAACTTGAGGCCAGCCTGGTCTACCAAGCAAGTTCCAGGACTGTTACACAGAGAAACCCTGTCTTGAAAAACAAAAAAACAAAAACAAAACAAAACAAAAAAAAAAGGATTGGGGCTGAAGAGATGGTTCAGTAGTTAAAGTGCTTGTTGCTCTTTCAAGGGACCCAAATTCATTTGCCAGAACCCTCATCTGACTGCTCACAACTACCTGTAACTCCAGCTCCAGGAGACCCATCACCCTCTCTGGCACATGCACACACACACAACTAAAAATAGCAATAATAATTTTTTTAAAAAGAGAGAGTTGCTGGGTAGTGGTGACATATACCTTTAATCCCAGCACTCAGGTAGCAGAGGCAGGTAGATCTCGGTGGGTTTAAGGCCAACCTGTTCTACAGAGTGAGTTCTAGGACAGTCAGGGCTACACAGAGAAACCTTGTCTCAAAAAAAACAAAGGAGAGTGAGAGAGTTAGTTTAAGACCACCCTTAGCTCCATAGCAAATTTGAGGCCAGTCTGGACTACATAAGACCCTGTTTCCAGTAAAATGGTAACAGGGAGATGGCTCAATAGGTAAAAATGCCTGCTGCCAAACCTCCATCCCTGGAAGCCACACTGCAGAAGTGAAGAATCATGAAAAGTTGTCCTATGACCTCTGTGCTCACACAGAAAAGAAATAAAGCTTGTTCCGTAAATATATCATGTGATTCGACGGGGCAGGACCATGAGGCACAGGTGAAGGGAAAGCTAGCCAGGAAGGCAAATTATGTAAGAGCTAAAACGAGATGATGACAGAATAACCGACGGGCCCGCAGGGCCTCAAAACTAGTGAAAAGACAAATCCAGGCCAGGCACCTGGCATGGAACCTGTCAGCAACCGTGTCCTGCAGAGGCTCCCAGTGTTTCAGAGATGTTGGGCAGCATGGCGGTGCATGTTTGTGCTCGCAATCTCAGCCCTAGGGAGGGGAGGAGAGGGCAGGAGGATGGGGGCTAAAGGTCATCCTTGGGTACGCACTGGGTTTGAGTAATAGGGTCAAGGCAATCCTGGGCTAGAGATCCTATCTCTAAATCAATAAATAGTGGGGATGGGTGGTGGTGCACACCCGTGTTCCCAGCACTCAGGAGGCTGAGGCAGGAGGATCGCAAGCGCCAAGCTGGTGCTACATAGTGAGCCTGGTCTAAAAAACACCTTGAAAAACCTTGGCGATAGGGGAAAACCAAGGTCGGCTGCTTCCAAGTAAATTGTGTACATTAGACATCCACAGAGAGAAAGAAAAATCACTGCTGGGAAACGGACTCTGGAACTTTACATGGGGCTTTTGGGGGAAGGGAAGCCCAGAGATGAGGAGCTGGAGAGAGTGCCAGGAGAAAGGACTGTGTCCACACAGAGGCCCAGGCCCACCCACTGCCTTCAGGGGTGCAGACTGGGGCTCCGGCTCAGCAGTGAAGCCCACCTGACTTTGTTCTTAAGTTTGTGCTGACAAGCCCTTCTTCACCGGAGCTCCAAAGTGAAGAAAGGGGTTTCCCTTCGGGGCTTAGATTTAGGAGGCCCAGATTGGGGTAAGAGGAAGAAAATCTCCTTGCTTAAACAGATAGAAGCTCTTCCATCTAGTATCTTATGCGAGGCACCTAAGGTTACAGGAGCTCTTTCCATTTGTATCCGCGGTGCACAGATATGCATATAGGAAAAGCACCCATACACATATAACAAAAATGTAATTTTAAAAAAAGAAATAGGGGCTGGAGAGATGGCTCAGAGGTTAAGAGCACTGACTGCTCTTCCAGAGGTCCTGAGTTCAATTCCCAGCAACCACATGATTCCCCACAGCCATCTATAATGAGATCTTGTGCCTTCTTATGACATGTATATAATAAATAAATAAACTTAAAAAAAGAAATAAAGTTCTTATAAACAGAAGTGACATGCATATAACATGTTATGACAGACAATGCTTCTTCTCCTCCTCCTTCTTTTCAAAGACAGATCTCCTATATCCTACCTGGTGTCAAACCTGCTACATAGCCAAGGGTAACCTTGAACTCCTGATCCTCCCACCTCCTGAGTGCTGAGATGCCAGGCATGAACATTACACCTACTTTATATGGTGGAACCCAGGGCTTTGAGCACAGTAAGCCACATCCTCAAACCAACAGATGCTGCTTTTCACTCAATGAGGTTAGCTCACAGGCAAATCTAATGCCTGGACATACTAGTACTCACGATTGTCCAGAGCTGGATTCCTGGGTGACAGTGTCTTTCTCTTCCCCTTTGAAGGTAAAAATGCACCATAAACCTCAGGTTAGAGTTTTGTTTTTAAAGAAATATCTGTGGGTTTTGCAAGAGCCTAAAAAAAACAAACAAAGAGAGAGAGAGAGAAAATGAACAACCAGGAACAGAATTATGGCAAAGAAGGAGGTAGAAGGGCTGGGGTTTTGGCTCAATTGGTAAAGTACTTGTCCGGCATACAGCAAGCCTGGAGTTTCACCCTCAGAAGTTCATAAGCCAGGGTTGATGACCTACACCTATAACCCCAGCACTCAAGGGACAGAATCAGTCCAAAGGATCAGAAGTTCAAGGTGATCTAAGGAGTTAACGGTTCAAGGCAAGCCTGGGTTATATAAGACCCAGTCACAAACAGAAGGGTCGGGAGTGTGAGGGAAGGAAGACTGATAGACCTCCTAGTAAGATTGTTCCAACAAAAATTGCTTCCCCTGGGCGATGTTCAAACAGAGCAGAGAAGTAGTTCCAGCGTTGTCCATGGCTTCTACTCTGCCTGATGAACAGAACACAAAGAGGACCCGCAGGGAGAACAACATACAGATACAGAATGAAGAGACTTGAGCAGAGGGTAGACCCAACAGTCCTTACTTTCTTCAAATATGGCACACGTGTGTGTGTGTGTGTGTGTGCTGCCTCATGCCTGTAATTTCAACATTTGAAGGGCTAAGGAAGCCTGAGGCAGGAGGATGGCTCTGAGTTTTAATCCTGTCTCAGAAGGGAAAAGAAATAAATAATGGGGAGCTAGAAACGCAGGTGTGGCTCAGCGGTAGAGTGCCCTGGCCTGCCCTCCATGCTCAATACTACAAAACCACGCAATCGATCAGTTAGTTACAAGTCAGGGAAACAAAGCCAAGAGCAACAGTGAAGGAGTCAGAACGATTCAGGGACTGGCAAGATGGCTCGGCAGATAGAGATGCTCACCTTGAAACCCTGATGGACCTGGATCATTCCCTGGAGCCCTTGGTAAAAGAGGAGAACTGGTTCCTGAGTTAACCTCTGACCTCTACAGAGGCACCATGGCATATGTGTGTCCACAACCATACTCGCAGTAATAATATATATATACAGATATTTAAAGGAATTCTGGCGCTAACCTCAAGGGAGCAAAGCTAACAACTGTAAATTGTGATTTCCATCACTAACACCAGGGAAGTACTCAGTGGCAAAGAGTTACTTAGTGGGTACCAGGTTCCATTCTCAGCACCACAAAAAGTTATTTAAAAAAATTAAGTAGAAGAAACAACAACAATAGAAAACATTAAAATGGAACTAGAAGTTGCAGAGAAAATGGCTCTGCAGTTAAGAACACTTGCTGTTCTTGCAAAGGACCTAGGTTCAAGTCCCAGGACCCAGATGTTATATCATAATCCTCTGTAGCTCCAGCTCCAGGGGATCTGATACCCTCTCCCTCTTCTGACCTCTGGGAGGCACCAGGCGCACTTATGGTGCACAGACATACACACAAGTAAAACATTTCACAAACATAAAATAAGTAAGTCTTTAAAAAATAAAACTGCACCAGGCGGTGGTGGCACACACCTTTAATCCCAGCACTCGGGAGGCAAAGGCAGGAGGATCTCTGTGAATTTGAGGCCAGCCTGGTCTACAAGAGCTAGTTCCAGGACAGGTTCCAAAGCTACAGAGAAATCCTGTCTTGAAAAAAAACAAAAAACAAAATAAAACAAAACTAAATAACTAACATCCTGATACACACCCATAATCTCAGTGCTCAGGAGAATAAGGCACAAGGTTTTAAATTTGAAGTCAGGCTCTACTACATAGCAAGAGCCAGCCTCAAAAAAAAAAAAAAATTCAAGGCGGTGGGTGCCAGGAAAACAGCTCACACAGTAGGGTCCAACCTAAGTTCAATCACTAGAACGGTGTTTTTAAAAATGCCAGGGGATGGTCAAATGTCTTGGTGGGTAAAAACCCTTACCGTGCAAACCTGAGTTCAATTCCCAGAACCTAGAGTAGCCTAGAAAAAGGAAAAACCGATTCCAAAAAGTTGTATTCTGACCTCCACCAGAGCACTTGCACACCCCCACACTCACACACACAACATTTGGTCCAGCACATGCACGAGTGTGCCCTCAGGTTCACAAGTGTCTCTCTCTCTCTCTCTCTCTCTCTCTCTCCCAATAAACATTAAAAAAAAAAAAAAAAAAGGTAGACACACCTGAGGAATAACACCCAAATTCCCAGATTTGTCCTCTGGCCTATACACACACACACACACACACACACACACACACTTTGAATGTAAGTGTAGTAAATGAAGGTGCTAAAGCTCAGGGGGAAAAAAAGAAGATAAGCAGGAACAGTTAAGAACTGAGCCAAAAGCCAGGCCTGCTGGCTGGTGGCCATAATCCTGGCACCTGGGAAGCTAAGGCAGGAGGATCACTGCAAGTACACACCAGCGTGGCCAGAGACTACACCCTTCAGAAAGAGCAGTGTAGTAAACTGGTAGAAAGAATGAGCAAAGCTGTTGTGAAGATAAACATACTGAGGACGTGGCCCAGCGGGGACTCTCATGTGCTGGGGGGTGGAGGATGGGAATTAAGCACATTGCTTGTAGATTAAAGATAGAGTTACAAACCCCAGCAGCCCCTGCTTTCAGAGATTCATACAAGAAAAGGGAAGGTGGATGGGAGAGAAACATTTTCATGAGCTGTGTTTGTGGGTGATTGCCCAAATGTCCACCAACAGATAAGCTTTAAACTCTTGGAAAATGGAAGCATGAGGATCAGGAGTTCAAGGCCAGCCTGTGCTAACGCATACACACACACACACACACACACACACACGAGACTAACTATAATATGCAAGACTCATATATAGAAAATATAATTGTCACTAGAGAGATTGCTTAATGGTTAAGAGTGCTTGTTGTTCTTGCAGAAAAAGGAGGTTGGTTTCCAGCACCCACATGGGTCACAGGGGTCAGTTCACAATCTCCTGTGACTCCAGCTACTGCATTCGGTTTTGACACCTTTGGCCTCTGAAGGTACAGATCCACACATACAAATATTTAAAGAAAAAGAACAAATCTAATGAATGAAAGATTTAACACCCAAATTAAAGCTATTCCTTTATAATTGTCTGTTTGTGTGTACATATATATATATATATGTGTGTTTATGTGTACTATATATGTATTTCAAATTCTATATCTAATGGAAATGATGGCAAAGTCAAGACACTTCAGTTTGGAGAATGTTCATGTCTTCTACAGATGAGTCTCCTGGGCCAGATTGCATCATTCATTCATGCTGTTTGTCTTGGAGAATGAAAAAAAAGTGAAGCTGCCCAAAATATGAACTAACGAAAGGAAAGCCTTGGAGTCCTAGGAGATAATCTACCTACCCAGCAAAGAATCAGAGAGGTCACAGCTGTGGGGAAGAGAGGACCGGTGCATCTGAAAGCTGCTCTGTGACTAGACAGGCGTGAGCGGGGAACTCACCGCGGTTCCTGGGCCGCGCTCGTCTTCACGGTTCCTGTGCCTATAACTTTCCGGTAGCGACGGGGTCTGGAGCTGCTGTGACGCGCGAGTGCTGTGTCTTAAGGGAGGTGATCCGTGCAGGAGATCACAGTCCTCGCCTAAGGCTCGTCTGGGATCTTCTGATGAATCCGGTGGCTTCAGAAGAGTTTCTCATGTGCGTTTCCAACTGGAGACGGCAGATCTCGGCTCTGCAAAACCGGGTTGGAAGGCCGCCTCGGTCCAGCCCCCCAGGGGAGGGGCTTCGCGGTCCCGCCCCCCACCCCTTCCCTTCCTAGGGGTTCTGCGCCGACAGAGCCGCCTTGAGAGCTCTGTGACCTCCAGTTTGTTGAGATAGTCCGAAAGAGCTCCCGACTTTCAGACGCCGTGCCCCAGTGCAGGGTTCCTGCACACGAGGGAAACGAGAGACCTCTGCACTGATTTTGCAATGCACAAAGCCCCTTGTGAGCCCTTTCTGAAACCCCTGTTAATTACAAAATCTACACAGACCCGCTGGCAAAGTAACTCACTTGGCAGAGTATTTGCCTGGCGTGCAAGAATAGGGTTCCATCCCTAGCACCACATAAACGCCACAGTGTGAAATGCTTGAAACTCCAGCACTCAGGAGGTGGAGACAGGATTGGAAGTTCAAAATCATCCTGACGACATAATGAATTTGCGACAAGCCTGAACCACAGGAAAGACCTTGTCTAAAAATAAAGATACTCTGTTCATACTTAAAGTGAAGAAGAAAAAAGCCAAAAATCTTTTGCTGGGCTGGAGAAAGGCCCAGGAGTTAACTGTCCTTACTGCTATAACAGAAAACCCAGGTTTGGGTCCCAGCACCTCCATCAGGTGGCTCACCACCTGTGGCTCCAGTTCCAGGAGATCCAGTGCCTGCTGGCCTCGAGGGCACCAGCACACGTGCAGGCACATACATACACATGAATAAAAATAATTTTTTATTTAAAATTTTTATTTATTTAATATGTATGGGTGTTTCATCTACATATAAATCTGGCACTTCGTGCATGTGTGGTACCTGCTGAGGCCAGAAAGAGACATTGGATTCTCTGGGGCAGGTTGTGAGCCATCATGTGGGTGCTGGCAATCAAACCTAAGTCCTCTGGAAAAGCAGCCACTGCTCTTAACCACTGAGCCATCTCTCCACCTCCTATCTTTTTTTTTTTTAATATGAAACTTTTTGTTAAGATTTATTTATTAAGTATACAGCGGTCTGCCTGCATATGTCTCTGCAGGCCAGAAGAGGGCAGCAGATCTCATTACAGATGGTTGTGAACTACCATGTGGTTGCTGGGAATTGAACTCAGGACCTTTGGAAGTGCAGCCAGTGCTCTTAACCTCTGAGCCATCTCTCCAGCCCCCCTCCTATCTTTTTTAATCTTTGCAATTTTTTTCCTCATGTGTATATTTGAGTGGTGTGCATACATGTTTTCTTGTGAGTGATGGGTGCTTGTGTGTGTACCTGGAGACCCAAGGTTGGTAGCAGGTGTCTTCCTCAATTGCTTTCCACCTTGTTCATTAAGGTAGGATCTCTCCATCGAACTCAGAGTTGCTGCATAAAGCTATTCTACCTGGGGCTGGAGAGATGGCTCAATGGCTAAGAGCAATGGTTGCTCTTCCAGACGTCCTGAGTTCAGTTCCCAGCACCTACATGATGGCTCACAACCATCTATGTATAATAGGATCTGACGCTCTCTTCTGGCATGCAGGTGTACATGCAGAGAACTTATACATTAAAATATAAATTTAAAACAAAACAGAAAACTATTTTACCCAGCCAGCTTACTTTGAGGATCACATTTCTGCCTTCCCAGTGCTGGAATTTCACAGGCTTACATTCCCACGTTTATGTGAGTCCCATGAATCTAAACTCTCAAATCTTGGGCTTGTATGGCAAGTATTTCAGCCGCTGAGCCAACTTCTCAGAACATGTGCTTGTTTTGTTTTATCCGTCCATTTTATTGATTTAGGGGTTTTGTTTCTTGGAATTGTGAGTGTGTGAGTGTGTGTGTGTATGTGCATGTGCACTCATGCATGTGTGTGTATGTACTTGGAATTGTGAACCTAGGGCTTTACACATACTAGTCAAATGTTCTATTCGTGAGTATTATAGCCTTATGTAGCTCTCATTTTAATTCGTAATTTGAAAATGAGTCTAAGTTGCCCAAGCTGGACTTCAACTCACTTTGTATCCCTGTCAGTCCTTGAACTTGTGCTCCCTCTGCCTCAGTCTCTTGAAAGGCTGGAATGACAGGCCCAGATCCACCAGGTCCAGCATGTACCTGCTTTCTTCTTTTCCCTTCCAGATGTCACTTGTTCAGCTATTATTTTAGGATAACCAGTAAGAAGTGTTGTTCCCGAAAATTCACATTGCAGGAAGCTGCCTGCAATTAGGCAATGAAGTCCAACTGAAGACAACTTGAAGTATCTAGCTGATCATCTGCTTTGCCAAGTAGAGAAAATGCCAAGGCTAAGGCAGGCCTTTAGCCACGACAACCATGACCTTAAGCCAGAGAAACTCTCAAGAATACCCAATTCAGGAAGGTGGTACAAGTCTTTAAACTCAGAACTCAAGAGGGAGGCAGAGACAAGTGGATCTCTGTGAGTTCAAGGCCAGACAGCTCTACATAGTGAGTTCCAGACTAACTTACAGCTATGTAGTAAGACCATCTCAAAACAAACAAACAAAAAAAAAATTATAAAATTCAACCCAGTAACACAAGTCCCCAATCTCTTTGATCAGACATGACTTTGAAGTTTATCATTCCCAGAATTCACTAGTTGAAAAATGGCTGTAAACATGGGGCGTCCACTGGAGATGGGAATCTCTTAGGTTACATTTATTTAATCACTGTGGGGGAGGTTCTACAGTGTGCACATGGAACTCAGGCCAACTTTGTGAAGTCAGTTTTCTCCTTCCGCTATGGGTGTCTTGGGGATCAAATTCATGTCATTAGGCTTAGTGGCAAATGCCTTTACCAGCTGAGCCGTCTAGCCAGCCTCAGAGATGGTTGTGATGAGGTAGAGGGCTGCCTAAGTAAACCCCAAGAGCACATGAAAAAATAGGCAAATTAAGAGTTTTAAAAATATCAATCTAGTCAATAACACATATGTGCTTCGTAGTAACTTTAAAATTAGTATAACAAAAGATGCAAGATGTTAAACAATAAACATGCATTTAAGTATAGACAGCAATGAAAATTTTTATTTGAAAAGCTTAACTACTATAAATATGAATGACTACAAGAGCTCGTTTGTGCTATTATCCCTATATTACCTATTCATAAAAATTTCAGCTATTGGGGCTGGAGAGATGGCTCAGTGGTTAAGAGCATTGCCTGCTCTTCCAAAGGTCCTGAGTTCAATTCCCAGCAACCACATGGTGGCTCACAACCATCTGGAATGAGGTCTGGTGTCCTCTTCTGGCCTGCGGACATACACACAGACAGAACATTGTATACATAATAAATAAATAAATATTTTTAAAAAAAATTTCAGCTATTTAAATCAAATCTGCCGGCTGTTCCTGGTCCTTTGAGAGCCCTCATCGCACACCTGTACAAGGTTTGGGCACAAGGTGGCAGTGTTGACGCTCAGCAAAAGTACATATCCATCTAAAAACTGAGTCAGGGCTGGAGAGATGGCTCAGTGGCTAAGAGTTTAATTCCCTGCACCCACAACAGGAAACTCACAACTGCCTGTGAACTCAGCTCCAGTGGGATCTGATAGCTCAGGCCTCTTCAAGCACCTGCAACCACACACAAAGACAAACATAAAATTAAAAGAAAAAGTATTAGTGTATTAGAAAAACAGGTGTAGTGGCTCACACTTTTTTTTCTTCTGATTTTTTGAGACAGGGTTTCTCTGTATAGCTTGGGAGCCTGTCCTAGAACTCACTTTATAGACCAGGCTGGCCTTGAACTCACAGAGATTCTCCTGCCTCTACCTTTTGAGTGCTGGGTTTATTTTTTTTTTTTCTTTTCTTCTCTTTTTTTTTTTTTTTTTGGTAAGTGCTGGGTTTAAAGGCATGGGCCACCCTGCCCGGTATGGCTCGCACTTTTAATTCCAACACTTGGGAAACAGAGGCAGGCAATCTTTTTGAGTTCAGAATCAGGCAGGACTACACAGTGAGACATAGTGAGACTGTATCAATAAACAGCAAACAAACATACAAAAATACACAAGTCTCATAAAAATAGCAATAACACTGGGCAGTGGGGGCACATGCCTTTAATCTCAGCACTCTGGAGGCAGAGGCAGGCGGATCTCTGTGAGTTCAAGGGCTGCCTGGTGCCTGGTCCACAGAGCAAGTTCCCAGGCTTCAAAGATACAGAGAAAACAAAAACAAAACAAAACAAAACAACAAAACAAGGATATTTATAGAAATACTGACTGAATACAGAGAGCAAATTTAAAGATTTATTTTTAATTATTTTCTTTTTTTTTTGGTTTTTCGAGACAGGGTTTCTCTGTAGCTTTGGAGCCTGTCCTGGAACTCCCTTTGTAGACCAGGCTGGCCTCGAACTCACAGAGATCCGACTGCCTCTGCCTCCCGAGTGCTGAGATTACAGGTGTGCACCACCACCGCCCGGCTTTTATTATTTTTTAATTATGCATAGGACTATGTACCTGCATGGAGGTGTGTGCCAGAGGTGTCAGATTCCAAGGGGCTGGAGTTACGGATACTCAGGTCTTCTAGAAGAGCAGTAGCAAGGGCCCTTAACTGCTGAGCCGTCTGCCCTGCAGATGCCCCCAAGAGAAAAGTTAAGACTTTAGAGTAACCCGGCAACTTTCAAATAAATGATCAAAGTTAATAAAACTACCAATGGGATAAACCGGAATCACATGACTTTTCTTAAGCTGCAATAAGCACACGTCATCCCTGTGATATTTCTTGCCAAAACGAATTTAGTCATTAGGTAACATCAAATTACACCAAATAAAACTAAAATAACTCAAAGATGCCAAGATCAAAGCAGGGGAGTGCTAGAGGTCTGTTAATCCCAGCAACCTAGACCATGAGGTAAGAGGGTTGTCAGGATGAGACCAGCCTGAGCTACACAATAAGTGTCAGGTCATCTTGAGCTACACAGTAAGCCTGTCTCAGAACAAAACCAGGTATGGTGGTACATAACCATACTTACAACACTCTGGAAACTGAGGCAAAAGAATCAGTTCAAGGTCATCCTGAGCTCATATTGAGTGTGAGGCCAGCGTGGACAACATGAGACCCTGTTAGCTTTTTGTTTTGTTTTAAGATATAAATAAATTAAAGAGAGAACCAACTCTTAAAAGTTGTCCTATCATGGGGCAGTGATGGCGCATGCCTTTAATCCCAGCACTCTGGAGGCAGAGGCAGGTGGATCTCTGTGAGTTCAAGGCCAGCCTGGTTTATAGAGTGAGTTCCAGGACAATGTGAGCTGTTACACAGAGAAACCTTGTCTCAAACAAACAAAAACAAGCGGGCTGAAGAGATGGCTCAGAGGTTAAGAGCATTGCCTGCTCTTGCAAAGGTCCTGAGTTCAATTCCCAGCAACCACACGGTGGCTCACAACCATCTATAATGGGGTCTGGTGCCCTCTTCTGGCCTTCAGGCATACACACAAGACAGAATATTGTATACATAATAAATAAATAAATAAATATTAAAAATTTGGTCTTAAAAAACAAAAACAAAACAAACAAAAAAAGTTGTTCTCTGACCTCTCTATATATGCTCTGGCACAGATGAAAGATGTAAACACGTACATGTTACATGTATACACGCACATATATACAAACAAGTGTAATAAAACCTTTTGAGAATTTGTCTCGAACAACAACAAAACTCTTTTTAAAAGATTGGGAACCGGGGCTGGAGAGGCGGCTCAGCAGTTAAGAGAACTAACTGCTCTTCCAGAGGTCCTGAGTTAAATTCCCAGCAACCATTATAATAGCTCACAACCATTCAAAATGAGATCTGGTGCCCTCTTCTGGCCAACAGATATACATGTAGGCAGAATGCTATATACATAATAAATAAATCTTTAAAAAAAAAAAAGACTGGAAGCCGGGCTATGGTGGCGCACGCCTTTAATCCCAGCACTCGGGAGGCAGAGGCAGGCTGATCTCTGTGAGTTCGAGACCAGCCTGGTCTACAGAGCTAGTTCCAGGACAGGCTCCAAAGCCACAGAGAAACCCTGTCTCGAAAAACCAAAAAAAAAAAAAAAAAAAAAAGACTGGAAAACAGAAGTCATTACATCCTGTGGTGGTGGAAGTAGACCACAGCATGTGACAGCCTCAAATGTAGCTTCTATCATATATGTGAACTGTCATAGAGATTTTTAATAGCAAAATATCAGAATAAATGTAACCCAGGGGAAGGTTGGTGAAATAAATTGTGATGCAGTCGTTCAATGAATTATGTTAAAAACATAACAAAAGCCAGGCGGTGGTGGCGCACGCCTTTAATCCCAGCACTCGAGAGGCAGAGGCAGGCGGATCTCTATGAGTTCGAGGCCAGCCTGGTCTACAAGAGCTAGTTCCAGGACAGGAACCAAATATCTACGGAGAAACCCTGTCTGGAAAATAAATAAATAAATAAATATTAAAAAAAAACATAACAAAACACAAAACCCTTAGCTAGAAGTGGTGATGCTGTGTGATATCCACTGTGAGAAAGACACATTGCTGGGACTGTGGTTCAGAGGAAAAGCACTTGCCCTGCATACGTAAGCCAGGGGTGGTGGTGCATGCCTGTAATGCCTGAACTTAGGAGCCAGGCAGATGGGGATAGAGAGATGGCTCAGTGGTTTAGAGCACTGGCTGCTCTTCCTTTCCAACATACACATGGGATCTGATGCCTTTTTCTAGGGTGCAGACGCATGTGCATACAAAATACCCATAAAAATAAATAAGTAGAGAGGAGGTGGGTAGAGGCAGGATTGCATAGTAAGACCTATCTCAAAAATAAAACAAACCACAAGTTAAAAATAAAAAGAAGACACCTCCAATATTTCTTCCCCCCCTTTTTTTTTGTTGTTGTTGCTGCTGGTTGTTTTTTTTTTTTTTTTTTTTTTTTTTTTTGGTTTTTCGAGACAGGGTTTCTCTGTGGCTTTGGAGCCTGTCCTGGAACTAGCTCTGTAGACCAGGCTGGTCTCGAACTCACAGAGATCCGCCTGCCTCTGCCTCCCAAGTGCTGGGATTAAAGGCGTGCGCCACCATCGCCCGGCCTTGCTGTTGTTGTTTTGCTTTGCTTTTTGAGACAGGATTTCTCTGTGAAACAGTCCTGGCTGTCCTGGAACACACTCTCTAGACCAGTCTGGCCTTAAACTCAGAGATCCACCTGCCTCTGCCTCCCAAGTCCTGGGACTAAAAGCATGCACCATCACTATCCCATTCTTTTTTCTTTTTTGAGACAGAGTTTCACTATGTAGCCATGGCTGGCCTGCAACTTGCTATGTAGATAATTTGCCTTAAACCCACATTAATCTGCCTGCCTGCCTAGTGCTGGGATTAAAATGTGTGCCACTATGCCTGGTTTTGTTTCATTCTTGCAGTAAGTATCAGACAGATACTGAAGAGCATGAGAATTTATTTCAATTAAAATAGCAAAACCTCCAGTATAGACCAGTATAATATATTCAATGGTGTCATGAATTGTCATCTTTGTGAAGTAATTTCTATTGATATACATGTTTATAAATTCAGGTAACAGCTTAAAAATTGAGCACAAAAAAAGAGCATATACACCTAAGTGCTCAGGCATACAGGTAGAGAAAACGCCCGTACATATTAACACACACATACACACAACACACACAAACGGCAGGTAGTGGTGGCGCACGCCTTTAATCCCAGCACTCGGAAGGCAGAGGCAGGTGGATCTCTGTGAGTTCGAGGCCAGGCTGGTCTACAGAGCGAGTTCCAGGACAAGCTCCAAAGCTACAGAGAAACCCTGTCTCAAAACAACAACAAACAAACAAAAAAAGCTAAACGGGTATGGAGAGATGGTTCAGCGCTTGTTCTTCCAGAGGACCCAGGTCCAATTCCTAGCACCCACGTGGCAGTTTCCCAACTGTTTGTAACTCCAGTTCCAGGGGATCTGATACTTTCACACCAATGCAAATAAAATAAAGCTAAGTTAAAAACTTTTTTTTTTCAAGTTAAAGGAGTCCTTTCAAAGCCTGGGTACCACTGTCCAGGTAAGTTTGAGCTTTTAGCAGGCATAGTAGCTCACACCATTTTGTAAGTTAAAACAGAAGACTGTTGCGAGTTAGCTACCTGTCCAGACTACACAGTGGGTAGTTTATCTAGGGCCAGAGTGAGATCTTGTATCACATACAAAAATAAAAATAAAAGCCGGGCGGTTGGGGAGCATGTCTTTAATCCCAGCACTCTGGAGGCAGAGGGTCTACAGAGCGACTTCCAGGACAGCCAAGGCTACACAGAAATAGCATCTCGAAAAAAACAACCCAACAAACCCTGAGTCTGCAAATCCGCCTCAGTGGCCCGGGCCCTAAGAATGAACCGACTCTTGAGTCTCCTCAACGCCCATCGCACCAATCTAGTCGCCTCTAAAGCCATCTAGGAACTTCTACCTGGCATTACACGTTTCTTCCCAGGGTTTAAACCACCAGGGTACTGGGGAAGCGTCCTTCTTCTGTGTTCCCACATGTATGGATAAAACAAGCAAGGAAAATGAATCTGGGAAACCTCGCGAGAGGGTAAGGGGCCCATCCCGGAACCCAGAGTCCGGGAGCTACAGACACCACGCAAAGCGAAGCCGATGCCTCTGCTTCCTGTCACGCCCAGAGGAGTGCTGAGGCTGAAGCATCCCTCAGACACGATCTATAGGACGTTCTTGCCTGCGCTTCAGGATTTAAATCGCGGATCGACGACAACGTGCTGCGACCATAACGGAACCTTAAGATTCGGAGCGCCGATTGCCAGAGAACAAGTTTCTCGGTGGCGCAATGACGCCGCAACTGGGCGAGATGGGCGGAGCCTCGAGAGACTAGCGTCCGTCTGAGCCAATCAGCGGGCAGCAGCCGAGCCGCAGCCCAATGGAGATGCCCTGTGAGCACGCTGGGGGCGGGCCCGGTGCGTAAGACTTTTCGAGAAGACCCGCATAGAGCACGTTGTTCTCGGCCTCTCCCTAAGCTAGGCCAACCATGGCGGCGGTGAAGACCCTCAACCCTAAAGCCGAGGTGGCCCGGGCGCAGGCAGCGCTGGCAGTGAACATCAGCGCGGCACGGGGCCTGCAGGATGTTCTGAGGACCAACTTGGGGCCTAAGGGAACCATGAAGATGTAAGGCCGGGATGGCGGGAGGACGGGCCTGGCGGGCCAGTGTCCGCAAACTCGAGCCGCCGCCTTCGGGCCTTCGCTGGGACGTTTTCTACCATGTCTGTGCGGCCTCCCATCCAAAACGCCCAGTTCGCGCCTTTCGGGTAGACAGTCGCACCCACTTCCTTTGGAGGTAGAGGGTGGCGTGTGCACCTTTCTTTACCCAGACCCGTGGCCCCGAGCTTACTAGGATGTGGGAGTAAGGTCCAGATTTCATGGGATTTGTTTTTGTTACCTTATAGTTGGTAAATTAATGAAATTCACTGGGACGTAGCGCTTTACTTTGCTTTTAATCACCCCCGCGCCCTTTTCCTTTTTTTGTACCCGCTTCCCAAAAAGCGCCAGCCTTCGTGTGCTATATTCCGGTATGGCCTTTGTGGGACTTTTCATTATGTATTTATTCGGGTTCTGACTGATCTACTCAGGCTGGCCTCGAACTCCCAGTGGTTCACTTGTCTCAAAAGAGGACAAAAAAAGAGACATCAGCAACACTTGGCTTCTTTATGGAATTCTTAGTTGGGTTTCCATTGAGAGAAATCACCTCTTGCTCATCAGTTTCTGCCCATTTGACAGGCTTGTTTCTGGTGCTGGAGACATCAAGCTTACCAAAGATGGCAATGTGCTGCTTCACGAAATGGTAAGAGGTTGCCAGTGTAGGTAAAAAAAAAAAAAATCTCGACTTCCTCTTTGTTAGTGTTACTGTGTTCACTCCTGAGGTGGCTCATATCTTTCAGACAGAAACAGAGAAAAAGTATGTTGGGTGAAGGGCTTGGAGTCTGACACTTGTATTTAGGTCCCTGCTTTTTCTTGAAGAGGGAGCTACTTTTGTAGTCTAGGCTAAAAGATTGTTTTATTAAAAGAGAAAAAGTCCAAGTGGTGGTGATACGATTTAATCCCAGCACTCAGGAGGCGAGACAGGAGGATCTCTGGATTTAAAGACAGTCTGGTCTACAGAGCAATTTCCAGGACAGCCAGGGGCAGTTACAGAGAAACCCTGTCTCGAAAAACCAGAAACGCAACAAGAAAAATCAAAGCCAGGCAGGACTGTATAGTGAGATCCTCCCTCAAAAACAGGACAAGTGGGGAAGAGAAACCAAAATAAATCCTCACCTTTCCATTCAACTACAGGAGAGATGAAAATTTTCTTACTTTGATTTTTTTCCTTTTTTTTAATATTTATTTATTTATTATGTATACAATATTTTGTCTGTGTGTATGCCTGCAGGCCAGAAGAGGGCACCAGACCCCTCTACAGATGGTTGTGAGCCACCATGTGGTTGCTGGGAATTGAACTCAGGACCTTTGGAAGAGCAGGCAATGCTCTTAACCTCTGAGCCATCTCTCCAGCCCGATTTTTTTCCTTTAAGCCAGGATTTCACTATGCCCTGACTGGCCTTGAACTCACAGCGGTAACCTGCTTCTACCTCCTGAATAGTGGGGTTAAAACTGTACACCTTCGCACCTAACTAATTATATTTTACTATAATTATTTTTGTCCCAAGGGTCAGATGAAATTGGTCCAACAGTTCAAATCCTAAAAAAGAAAATGACTTGATAATCTAAACAACGTAGCCAAGCCGGACAGTTTAAGTAGATGGCTTTAATTAAAAGAAGTCTGTCTTATGTTTTACCTTAGGTAACGTTTTAAGTCATTTAAATAGTTCTTTTTCTACTTTCAGCAAATTCAACACCCAACAGCCTCTTTAATAGCGAAAGTAGCTACAGCCCAGGATGACATAACAGGTGATGGCACCACATCCAATGTCCTTATCATTGGGGAGCTGCTGAAACAGGCCGACCTCTACATCTCTGAGGTACACGTGATAATTGTTTCTGTGGTGTGTTGTTTGGTGGGCTCTTGGTGCTGATTGATGTGATTCTACCTGAGAGCACACCATAGAATCTGAGATCAAGATGCTTAAATCTGGGAGCCTTTGCGTGTCTTTATCTTGGTCCAACATGAAGAAAAAGTCAACTATATATAAATGACTATGTATTTATATTTAATAGGCTAGCCTCAAATTCATAGAGCTCTGACTGCTTCTGGCCTAGTCTCTTCTTTTTTTAAAAAATATTTCAAAATAGTGTGAATTAGTTGAGATTGCCTAAAGGCAAGATAAGCATTTACTGAGAGCAGAATTTTAGGAGCCTGTTTTAGGTTTGGTGTTGTGGTTTGCACAGTGAACACCCAAGTGTGCTTTGTGGTTCCCTTGGCCTTGACTCTGTGCTAGAGTAAAGTCTGTTCTTTTCCTCTGCATTGAAAGGAGTACTGTGTCCTTTAAATGTATTCAAAAAATCAGCACATCATGTTACCTTGATTGTGTTAAGTATGAATGAATGGCCCTGGTGTCCCTTCCAGTGGTCCTGAACTTAGTGAATTATCGTTTATACAAATGTTGGCAGTGGTTTTTAACTGTTTTGTTTATAGGGTCTTCACCCCAGGATAATAACTGAAGGCTTTGAAGCTGCAAAGGAAAGGGCACTCCAGTTTTTGGAACAAGTGAAAGTAAGCAGAGAGATGGACAGAGAAACACTCGTCGATGTGGCCAGAACATCTCTGCGAACTAAAGTTCATGCTGAACTTGCAGATGTCTTAACAGAGGTGTGTGATTAGCATGGCCTGTGCATGTGATGTATTGCACAGAGAAAATCTCCTATAAGTGTCTATTCTTAGTGTTGCACACATAGGGTCTTCACAGGAATGCTGTGTAAAGTAAGGCGTTTGGGTTGTTCCCTAGGCATTAATGAAGTAATCTGTCTTCAAAGTGGAAAGATTGGGAGAATAACTGAAACTTTCAAAAAAAATTATAGAGACTTAGTTTTTAGAAATAGATTGGTTCTGTTTCCACATACACACTGCATACATTTATGGGAACTGATAGTTTGATGTTTCTCGTGGTCTAATCAGAATTTGATTTTGTTATTTGTTTAATGAGACAAGGTTTCTCTGTAGTTCTATAATCTGTCCTGGAACTAGCTCTTGTATCTGGCCTCAAAGGCTCAGATATCCGCCTGTCTCTGAGATCAAAGGTGTGCGCCACCACTGCCTGGCTAATCAGGGTAATTATCAATTCTTTTTTTGTTTTGTTTTTGTTTTTCAAGACAGGGTTTCTCTTGTCTTGGAGCCTATCCTGGAACTAGCTCTTGTAGACTAGTCTTGTAGAGACATCTGCCTCTGCTGGGATTAAAGGCATGTGTCACCACCGCTCAGCTTTCAATTTTTTCCAATACTTTGGAGCACTTTTCAAACTCGTTTGCTAGTTCTCTATAAATTTATTATAAAAAATACATTGTAGGCTAGGCGGTGGTAGTGCATGCTATTAATCACAGCACTTGGGAGGCAGAGGCAGGAGGATCTCTGTGAGTTCCAGGCTAGTCTGGTCTGCAAGAGTGAATTCCAGCACAGCCAGGGATGTTACACAAAGAAACTCTGTCTTGAAAAACAAAACAAAAAATAAATTGTTATAAGGTGTGGTTGTGCTTTTTTAGGGATAGAGTGTTTGAGACTTTTTTCCTAATCTTAACCCCAGTCCTTTTGCCTTTTCTGAAGGGCTGAGACTTGAGGTCTGTACCACAGACTGTGCCCATAAGTTACTTGTGTTTGCAGTAATTGGAAGGATGATAATTTTTAGACGATTGCAAGTTAGGGTTTTAGAGATATAAATGTCTTTACTCTTGTATAAAGGTCAACTAAAGTGTGTCATCCTCTAAAAATTAAAGTCATCTAATGGTTATCTCATAGGCTGTGGTAGACTCCATTTTGGCCATTAAGAAAAAAGATGAACCCATTGACCTCTTCATGGTTGAGATCATGGAGATGAAACATAAATCTGAAACTGATACAAGGTAGGTAACCTGATACCTTGACATGTTTTCTAACCAAAAGTTTAACTGAAAAGTTACCGAGATGTTACAGAAATTAGTTGGCTTGTATAAAAGTTTATTGGTGTGTGTGTGTGTCTCTCGCCTAGTGTATGTAAATAGGAGTGGTGTAAATTTTCCTGTTTTATAGCTTAATCAGAGGACTTGTTTTGGATCATGGAGCACGGCATCCTGATATGAAGAAAAGGGTAGAGAATGCCTACATCCTCACATGCAATGTGTCTTTGGAGTATGAGAAAACGTGAGTTTATAGCATAACCCTTCAGGGTAGGAGGACATTGACATTTCCCCCTCTGTAAAGACAGAAAGAGGAATGGGTTATATGTAGCTTGGTGGTAGAGCACTTGGCCTAGAATGTGTCTGTCCGAATGCAGTCCCCTTACTCCCATTAAAACTGAGGAAAAAATGGAAATCTCCCCCTTTCTATATGGCTTTTTTTTTCTTTTGTAGAGAAGTGAATTCTGGGTTCTTTTATAAGAGTGCGGAAGAGAGAGAAAAGCTAGTAAAAGCTGAAAGGAAGTTCATTGAAGACAGGGTTAAAAAGATAATAGAGCTGAAAAAGAAAGTCTGTGGTGACTCAGATAAGGGATTTGTCGTCATTAATCAAAAGGTAAGAATTTCACATTTTGAATTAGTCTTGTTTGTTTTCAAGGTGAAGGCTATTGAAATGTTTTGTTTTTATTCAGGGGATTGACCCCTTTTCCTTAGATGCCCTTGCAAAAGAAGGCATTGTGGCTCTGCGTCGGGCCAAGAGGAGAAACATGGAGAGGTGAGTGGAGCCAGCTTCATGCTTTTTAAGGGATTTAGGATTATTCCTTTTGCGTGTCTGCTTGCTTTTGCATTTTGTTAGCTTATATTAATTGAACAAAATCATTGATTTCATTACGATATACCACATTATATAATAAGCATAAATTCAGCTTGCAGTAGTCAGTTCTGTCTTAACATGTGGGTCCCAGGGATTATACTCATTGAAGGACCTAGCCTTTAGTTTAAGGCCCTGTCATGGGCCTCCAAATTTATCTTTTAATCTCGCTTTTGACAATCCTCAGCCTCCGAAGTGCATGGCTACAGATAGCACCTCAAGTGCCAACCAGCAGGGTGCTGGAGGAAATGGCTGTTTTCAGAAATACTTAATGTTCTTACAGAGGACCTGAGTTCAGTTAGCAGCATCTACATAGGTTCATCTGCAATTTTGGTTTCAGAGGATCAAGTCCCTCTTTTGGCTCTCTTGGGCTTCTATGTGCTCAGAGAAAAATATAAAAAGTGAAATCATTGGCATTGACTACATTCACTACCACTGTGATCATCATCACTGCCTGTTATCTTCTGTTCATTCTTTTTACGTCCCCCAGCATTTGACACTAAGTGGATTAAGGATAATTGTTCTTTTCCACATCTTTTTAATTTTTTTAAAATTTTATTTTTAAGTCAGGCTCAGCTAGCCTCAAACTCAGAAGAGATCTGAGTGATGGGATTAAAGGCGTGTGTCACTGTCCCATCTATATTTTACGTGTATGTATTGTGAGCATGCATTGGAACCCCTAGAACTGGGGAGTTATAGGCACTCAATCAACGTGTGTGCTGTGGGTTCACTTGGGTGCTATGCAAGAGACACTTAAGTGCTCAGTGATGTGCTGTCATCCCTGTGTGCTCCCCTCCTTTATTAGTTTTAGAGAAAGTAGTTGAAAATGGAAAGTACATATTTGGGGTGGGGATGTACAGACTTAGGAGCAGCAGCTTGATGTATTTTATTTAATTGGTATATCTTGTAACATGAATCAAACTCTAAAGCTGGCTGTTGTTTCCTTGGGTGTATGTTGTCCCATCTGCCTGTGAGTGTACTGGTTGTGTGGGTGTACTGGTTGCTCTCACCTGAGATTTTACATGTGTTATTTTGAGACAGTCTCACTATGAACACACAAGGTTGGCCTCGTTCATAGACCTCAACCTGCCTGCCTCCTGAACACTTAATTAAAGGCATGAACCACTATGCCCAGCCACATGATTTATTTTTAACCATGACATCAACAAGACTTGCTTCTTTTATCTAGAGAAATTAGGAAAATAGTGTGTTAGGTGTGATTGCATACAAACTTGTAACACTGACACTTGGGGAGAGGAGGCAGCCTACTGGTCTGCATACATATCTCAGCTATGTTTTTAAAATAAGAACAAGAGAGAAGGAAGGTTCCTGAGAAATATTCTCCCCACAGAATCCCATCCATATTCTGGTTTCCTTGTGTTTTGACAGCCTTGGTGGGGAGGTTTAAATGGAGATTTAAAAGCTCAGTTACCAACTGAGTTACAGTAAATGGGAAGGGATTTGATTTAAAATGCAGTTTCTTCTAGAATAACCTGAGCTCTTACGCAGAGAAAGCCTGTCTTGAAAAACCAAAATAAATAAAATAATAGACTTTCTTCAGCTGGGCAGTGGTGGTGTATGCCTTTCATCCCAGTACTTAGGAGGGAAGAGGCAGATCTCTGGGTTCGAGGCCGGCCAGGACTGATAGAGAAGGAAGCTCTGACTCGAACAAAGCAACAAAATACACTTTCATGGTGTCATTCTGAACATTCTTGAACATAACCGACATGGCTTACTATATTTTTGCATAATGTGCTTCATTGTTACAGGCTGACACTTGCTTGTGGTGGGGTGGCTCTGAATTCCTTTGATGACCTGAATCCTGAATGTTTGGGACATGCGGGTCTTGTCTATGAGTATACCTTGGTAAGTATTTTCCTAAAGACAAGAGTATTGTGTTTATCAGTGGTTAGGTAGAAAACTACAAACTCAAAATCTGATTTTTTTCCTAATAAATTTTGTTTGGTTGGTTTTTTTTTGTTGTTTATTAATTTTTATTGAGTTTTACATTTTTCTCTGCTCCCCTCCCTGCGTCTCCTCTCCCCCTTCAATCCTCCCCCAAGGTCCCCATGCTCCCAATTTACTCTGGAGATCTTGTCTTTTTCTACCTCCCATGTAGATTAGATCTACATAAGTCTCTTAGTGTTTTGATTTGCATTTCTCTGATGACTAAGGATGTTGGACATTTCCTTAAGTGTCTTTCAGGCATTTTTTTTAAAAAAATTTATTATGTATGCAATATTCTGTCTGTGTGTATGCCTGCAGGCCAGAAGAGGGTACCAGACCCCATTACAGATGGTTGTGAGCCACCATGTGGTTGCTGGGAATTGAACTCAGGACCTTTGGAAGATCAGGCAATGTTCTTAACCTCTGAGCCATCTCTCCAGCCCCCTCTTTCAGCCATTTTAGATTCCTCCGTTGAGAATTCTCTGTTTATGTCTGTACTCCATTTTTTTTTTTATTGGATTATGTGATCTTTTGGTGTCCAGTTTCTTGAGTTCTTTGTATATTTTGGAGATCAGACCTCTGTCTGTGGGGTTAGTGAAGATCTTTTCCCATTCTGTAGGCTGTCATTTTGTCTTGTTGACCGTGTCCTTTGCATTACAGAAGCTTTTCAGTTTCAGGAGGTCCCATTCATTAATTGTTTCTCTCAGTGTCTGTGCTGCTGGGGTTATGTTTGGTTGGTTTTTGAGACAGTTTCTCTGTATCAGTTCTGGCTGCCCTGATAGAGATCTGCCTTCCTCTGCTTCCCAAGTGCTGGAATTAAAGGTGTGTGCCACTACCGCCCAGCTCTCCTGGCTTTTCTTAACAATTTCATGTATTTGTTTTGAGACAGGTTCTCCCTATATTGCCTGGGCTGGACTAGAACTCACTAGGGCTTTTTGACTTCTCAAGATAGGGTTTTTTTGTGTAGCCCTGGCTGTCCTGAAACTTGCTTTGAAGACCAGATTGGCCTCAAACTTAGAAATCCTCCTGCCTCTGCCACCCAATGGCTGGGACTAAAGGCATGCACCACCACCACCCGACTTGTGTAGAACTCTTTCACTGAATTTGTTGCAGGTTGCTTGCATGAGGGTTATTTACCGAACCTGAGCAACTTAACAGTGGTTATACCATTTTGATAAAAATGACTTCCTCAGGCTGGAAAGATGGCTCAGAGGGTAAGAGTGCTGGCTATTCTTCCAGAGGTCCTGAGTTCAATTATCAGCAATCACATGGTGGCTTACAACCATCTGTAATGAGATCTGGTACCCACTTTTGGGCTACAGGAATGCCTGCAGACAGAACAGTATATATACATAATAAATCTTTGAAAAAATTATTTCCTGATATATCTTGGTGCTTTATATGTAATATGACTTTAAATTTTTAATTTCTTTTGCACCTGTGATCATTTCCCCCTTTCAAATTTTCTATAATTGGAATAATGACTGTCCTATTAATCTTCCATATACTCGATCCTGTATTTGCATGCTACTCTGTTTTTACTTTCTTATGTGTTGGTTTTTTAAGGCAATGTTTTACCGTGTATGCTTGGATTACCTGGACGTCATACAGACCTGTCTGCCTCTACCTTTTTTTTTTTTTTTTTTTTTTTTTTTTTTTTTTTTTTGGTTTTTCGAGACAGGGTTTTTCTGTGGTTTTGGAGCCTGTCCTGGAACTAGCTCTTGTAGACCAGGCTGGTCTCGAACTCACAGAGATCCGCCTGCCTCTGCCTCCCGAGTGCTGGGATTAAAGGTGTGCGCCACCACGGCCCGGCCTGCCTCTACCTTTTAAGTTCTGGGATTAATGCTATGCACCACCATGCCTGGGGTAACCTGTTTTGACAATTTCTCTTCTCCCAGGGTGAAGAGAAGTTCACCTTTATTGAGAAATGTAATAATCCCCGTTCTGTCACATTGCTGGTTAAAGGACCAAATAAGCACACACTGACTCAAATCAAGGATGCTATAAGAGATGGCTTGAGGGCTGTCAAAAATGCCATCGATGATGGTAAGAACCACACTATATTCGCATTGTGTTTTGTTAAAAGTCTAAAAGGCATGGCTGAATACTGTGTTCTTTAGTCTGTAATTTACACAGCCAGACACCATGCAAAAGTAACGTCTTCCTTTAAAATGATTGGTATGCTGTTTTTTATGGTATATCATTATTAAAAGTGAGTACAAGTGAGTGATTAAAATTGGTGGCTCTTGAGATATCAATTACTGAGTTATGGTTAGGTAGGACCATTTTGCTATTGGTTTTGATGCTTAAGAGGCGGGTCTGTGCTGAGGTATTGCCTCTTGGTATGGCACATACCTAGCATATATGAGATTTGCATTTACATCTCTAGTCCTGCAGGAACGGGTGAACTGCATATTACTAACTAATCACAGGTGAAGTGAAGTCATAAGAAGTTAAGTGCTTAATGTGTGTGTTTCTCCTTACAATGAGCTCTAAACTTGGTGTTTACTGGGTTTTCTCTCTTTTTCTCCATAACTTAGCATTTCCTTTCCTTGTCCAACAGGCTGTGTTGTCCCCGGTGCTGGTGCAGTAGAAGTGGCAATGGCAGAGGCTCTGATTAAATACAAGCCTAGTGTGAAGGGCAGGGCTCAGCTTGGAGTGCAGGCATTTGCGGACGCCTTGCTCATTATTCCCAAGGTTAGAATATTTACCTTAGTTTTATTTGCTGACAGCCTTTGGGCTAGAGTCGGTTGTAAATGTTAGTTTCCTAAACTATCTATGTCAGGCAAGGCAGGGTGGCACATGCCTTTAGTCCTAGCACCTGTGAGGCAGGGCAGGCTGATCTTGGCCAACTGATGTACATAGCATTTCAGGCCAGCCAGCAGTGTTTGTAGAGTTTAGAAGAATACCCACCCTACCACACCCCATGACAGACAAGCTGAAAATCTCTGCAGCTGTGCAGAGAAGAGTGGAGAAAAAAAAGGGGTAAAGCCAGCATGGAGGTCTGTCACAACGTAAGGACCAGTAGCCACATGGCAGGGAGGGAGGCTAAGTGGACAGATGACAGCTGCGTGGCGCCAGCCTGGGAAGCCGTTGTCTGTATGGGTTGTGCAAGGATGGGCATCAGTCTCTGAGGTACGTATTTATGGTGAGGGTTTATGACCAGTGCTTTGTTTTGCTGGGCTTGAGGTGTATTGGAAAGTCAGTCAACAACACCTGCCTGTCCCCTGGATGAGAACGTGGATGGTTCTGACCCCGTGCATGCAAACCACCACCTCAGTTATTGGTAGGGGGGACAGCTAGGGTTTTTATTTAATTCAAAATACTGTTGGTTTATTGTAGGCTTAACATTCGATTCTCAGTTTGTCTTTTCAAGAATTAAATCTGTTTGCTAGGTTCTTGCGCAGAACTCTGGTTTTGACCTTCAGGAAACACTAGTCAAAGTTCAAGCTGAGCATTCAGAATCGGGTCAACTAGTGGGTGTGGACTTGAACACAGGTGAGAATGCACCTTATTGTGGGGGTGGAGCTGGATGGAGTAAATGACAGACTGAAGAGTCTTAGTATTCTTCTGGTTGGGTACCAGTGACACATAACTGGACTGACTAGATTCAGGCATAGAGTGGATATTTTAATTGGTGGAGTAAAGCTAGTGGCATGGTTGTATCCCTGCTTTTAGTCCCTGTAACACAAATATGCACATATAAGAGGCCTACCGTCCATACTGTCACTTAGTAGAAGGTATTGCTGAAATGAGGAGTCAAAAGCCCATTTAGTGTAGGTCAACAGGAACGTATCAAGAACAAGAATATCGGGCTGGAGAGATGGCTCAGAGGTTAAGAACATTGCCTGCTCTTCCAAAGGTCCTGAGTTCAATTCCCAGCAACCACATGGTGGCTCACAACCATCTGTAATAGGGTCTGGTGCCCTCTTCTGACCTGCAGGCATACACACAGAATATTGTATACATAATAAATAATAAATAAATATTTAAAAAAAAAGAACAAGAATATCCAGATGTTTGGTAAGCAGTGAATACTTTGTAAATCATTTTTAAAGAGAGAGATCAAGCACACACCAAAGATACTTTGGAGAGGAGCAGTGATTGGGGGAATCTGGTGCTTTCTAATGGATGAGTAGTCAATGATAAGATTCTGAGGTTGACATGATGCAGCCTGTGATCCCAGAGCGGAAGTGCAGGAACAGAGCCTGAAAGCCGTCTTGGCTACATAGCAAAACACTGCCTAAAAATACTCTAAATTGGCCCTTGTTTCCTATTCTAGAATTGGCAGGGTTTGTTTATAAAATAGAATGGTTTCTTGAAAAAGACATTTGATGGGGGCTGGAAAGAGATGACTTGCGGTGTCTTAGAGCACTGGCTGCTCTTTTAGAGGTCCCAGATTCAATTCCCAGCACCATATGACAGCTCAGAACTGCCTATAACTCCAGTTCCAGGGGATCTGACACCCTCAAACAGACCAACATGCAGGCAGAACACAAAAGTGCATGTGATTTTTATTTTTAAAAAGGGGATCTGATAATACGTAGTTTCAAGGTGTGGTCTTTTGCAGGTGAGCCGATGGTGGCGGCAGAGATGGGTGTGTGGGATAACTACTGTGTGAAGAAACAGCTGCTTCACTCCTGTACTGTGATTGCCACCAACATTCTCCTGGTGGATGAGATCATGAGAGCCGGGATGTCCTCCCTGAAAGGTTGAAGAAGTCTCCCTTGTTGCTGCATCTGCAATAAATACTACAGGATGACATGGGGAAATAGTCGTTTTTATCCAAGCTTCAAGTGATTTGGAAAAGAAATATTCTCGTCCCGGTTGAAGAAAGGGAACAGGACATTTGGCACCTATTCAAATTATAATACTGTAAAAAAAATTTCAGAGTGTACGCATAAAGCAGACACTGAATAAGAAGTTTCAGCTACAATGATACAAAATTACATATTAAGATAAGTGTGTTATCTACCTTGTTCCTTAAATGTTATTTGAAAAATTGTAATGGTTTTCTCCTAAACAAGGCATAGTGGAGCTGTAAGCCTAGCACTTTGGGGAAAAAAAAAAATGGTCAGGGCATTCTGCTCTAACTCAGGCTGCAGGAGACCCCCCAGCTCAAAAGATTTTTTTTTAGCGGATGGATGTATTATAAATTATCCAACTAACTCTGTTAAACATGTAAGATTCTTACCAGTGCAAAACACAAGTGGTTAATTTATGGTTTTCATAGTGTCTCTAATAAATACTTAAAGGTACTGGATCATTCACACTTCTGAAGTAACTGCTAAAAAATGCTTCCCTCAGAAAAATGAATTTGAGGTTATCACTTGGAGCCTGGGGCAGGGATAACAATTCTGAAGCCCCCTTGCAAACAGCTTGATAACGCTAGCGACCGAAATGGTTACAAGAATCACAGCCAGAATATGGGTGAAATATAGCGATTTTTAGGCTGTTTCCAAACCTTTTAAGTTTTAGATTTTCCCATCATACCTTTCACAAGTTTTGACAACTTTTTCTCATCTAAATACTCTTGGTTTCCGTGTATTTATATGTTCGGTTATATATGCCATCTTCCCAAGTGGAGTGTTGTGGTGAGGATCCTCAGTATTCTCTACAATGAGTGAAATAAAAAGGTGAAACCTGGCTGGGCAGTGGTGGCACACGCCTTTAATCATAGCGGGAGGGAGATGCTCCAATGCTACAGAGAAACCCTGTCTAGAAAAACAGCCCCAAAAAAGGTTGATCCGGCACACCTTTAATCCCAACAGAGGCAGGCAATATCTGTGAGTTTGAGGTCAGCGTGGTCTTGAGGTAGTGCCAGGACAGCTAGGGCGCTATTTAGAAGTGTTCTACTGCTCATGCTCAGTTCCCAGCAGTCAGACTGGGCTGCTGCATCTCTAGCAACGTGGGTACGCACGCACTTCTTAGCATTACGTTGACAAAATATTTCACAATATATGAATTTAGTTCAAATGGATAAGCTAGTGTTTAATTCATTCATGGGCCGTTCCCGCGGGCGATGTACCAAGGAGCGCCACCTGGGTCTCCCAACAGCTCCGCCATTGGTCAAAGAGAACAGGGTGCTCACCCTCAAGCAAGTGCGCATGCGTGAGAAAGTCAACGCAGAGACCGGTTTCGAGCAGCGCATGCGTGTTGATTCCTGGCTCGTCAGCATGGATACCTCGTTCCATCTCTGGTCTCTGCTGTGGTTCCTGTCCAGTCCCAGACTTCAGCTAGGTCAGTGTTCGGCCCAGTGCCTGTTTACCCCATTCCTGAGCACCCGAAAAGGGATGGCACCTAACCTTTCAGATGCAGCCTCCGCCTCGGAGGGCTTTTGCGGGATCTCGGGTCGCTTGCTGGGGGCTGCCCACCATGAAACTGTGAAGCAGGGTCTGTCTGGTGTGCAGCTCTGCCTGCACGCTGGTTTTCCTGTCCTCCCGATCCCACTTCCCTATCTTGAGCTGGTGCACTCACGTGTGATGCATAGCTTTTATTTGTAGAAAGTCAGCTTTAAAAAGTCAAGATCACAAAGTCACACAGAAATCCGATGCCACTTCCCACTTTACAACTAACAGTACCGTACCGTCTGTTTAAATACACCTTTTTTTTCTCTAGTTACTGGTTGCATTGAACTTTTATTGTTTTGTTTTGATTTTCTAGACAGAGTTTCTCTGTGTAACAGCTCTGACTGTCCTGGAAATCGCTTTGTAGACCAGGCTGGCTTCGAACTCACAGAGATCCAACTGCCTCTGCCTGCCAAATGCTGGGATTAAAGGTGTGCACCTTTAAGGGCTTGGACTGAACTTTCTGAGTGTTTTGCCTCTATGTATGTTTGTGCACCATGAGTGTGCCTGGTGCTCACGGAGGTCGGAAGAAAAGTGGTAGGATCCCTGGAACTGAAGAAACATGGTTATAAACCACTGATGGGGTGCAGGAACGTGGGGTGTCCGCAAGAGCAACAGGTGTCCTTACATGCGGAGCCGTTCCCCTAGCACCCTGTTTTATCTTTGAGGCAGAGTAACTACGGCTCCCTGTCTGGCCTGGAACTCTATGTAGTAGAAGACCAAGCGAACCTCGAATTCATGGATGCCACAGGTTTCTTAGAGCTGGGATTATAGGCATTAAAAAAAAAAAATGGTCTTAGGTTTTATTTTGTTGTGTTTTGAGACAGGGTCTTACTATGTAGCTCTGAGTGGCCTGAAACTCACAGAATCCACTTGCCTCTGCCTCCCATGTGCTGGAATTGAAGGTGTGTGCCACCATCCATTCGTTATTTTATTTCATTTTTGAAACAGTCTCTGTTAGGTTGGGAGCGGAGGTCCCAGCCCCCAGGCCTGATCTGGACTTCAAATCCCAGCAGGCCAGGTCCTGACCCCTCCCTGGGGTACTTAAGTGATCCCCCAAAAGACGAACACGTGGTCCCCCTTTCTTCCTCCCGGGAATCGCTTTTCTGCAGCTTCCCGTTTCCCCCTCGGGGCCACCCGAGAGCGCAGATCTCCCATTAAACCTGGATATTTTTTAATTCGGCCTGTTTTGATTTGGCTTGATTGGGAATTTTTGTGTCGTCAGAGAGCTCACTTAGGAAATATTCCTAACAGTCTCACTCTATAGCCAAGGCTAGCCTCAAACTCAAGGTCCTCCTACCCCAGCCTCTCAATTCTTTTTTTTTTTTTAATTTATTTATTTATTAAAGATTTCTGTCTCTTCCCAGCCACCGCCTCCCATTTCCCTCCCCCTCCCCTAATTCAGCCTCTCAATTCTTAAGTGCTGGGATTACAGGTGAGTCACCCCAACTGTCTTTTTGTTTTTGTTTTTGTTTTTTTTCTAGACAGGGTTTCTCATGTAGCCCTGGCTGTGCCGCAGCTCTTGGCCTTGAACTCACAGAGATCCACCTGCCTCTGTTCTCTGGGTACTGGGATTAAAGATGTGTGCCACCATTGCCTCACACCCCCATATGTCTTTTTAAAACTTTTTTTCTCTTGAGACAGGTCTTACTTTGTAGTCCTGGCTGACCTCACTGTGTAGACCAGACTGGCCTCAAAATCACAAATATCTATGTCTCCAGCTCCAAATGCTAGGATTAGAGGTTGTATACCTCATCAGTGGACTTTAAAAGGGGGGAGGCTTTTTTTCCTCTGTGTATATGTGTACCATGTGTGTACAGATATTGGCCTGGTCCCTGAAACTATTTTTAAAATTTTAGTTTGCTTGTTTATATTGTAATTGTTGGATATTTAATTCCATTTAATTTGATATTTCCCTACTTACTCATTTTGACCCCTTGGAATTATTCCTGAAATGGATAGAATTGTGTCAGAATGAGAAGAGGGCTAGATACAGCACCCTGAAAGTCTGGGTGTGGTCACTCATCCCTTTAATTCCCGAGAGGCAAGGGTAGGCAGATCTCTGTGCATTCTAAGCCAGCCCAGGGTTGAAGGGAAGGTGGGGACCCAGTGCCTTCTCGCCTCTGTGGGTACCAGGCACACACACACAGAGTACACTTATATGCATGCAGACGAACACTCATAAGATAAAATATTTTTTAAAAAGCTGGGTATGTTGGAGCGCATCTTCAGTCTGAGCACTCAGGAGGCAGGAGCTAGTGAAACTCTGTGAGTCTGGGGCCAGCCCAGTCTACATAGTGAGTCCCAGATGCGCCAGGTCTGCAGAGGCCCCATCTCAACAAAGGCTTTAAAGGCAAATGGTGAGGTGGTAAGATGTATGCACGCATTGCTCCTACCTGTCCTGTTCTGCAGGAAGTGCTCAGGCTCCTGCCATGGTGCAGCTGCCAGGTGGACAATTTTTGATGGGGACCGATGCTCCAGATGGCAGAGACGGCGAAGGGCCTGCCCGGGAAGTGACAGTCAAATCCTTCGCCATTGACGTGTTTCCCGTCACCAATAAAGATTTCAGGTATTTCAAGTTTTGGTGTTTTTTTTGTTTTGTTTGCAGGGGAGGTAAAAGTCTTTTCTAATTCCAATCTTCATGTCTCAAAAATAAATAAAGTTTGATACAAGAGATAGCTGTAAGACATTGAATAGAAGCTGGGTGGTAGTGGCGCACACCTTTAATCCCAGCATTCAGGAGGCAGACGTAGGTGGATCTCTTGAGTCTGTCTGGGTTTGAGTCCAGTCTGGTCTACAGAGTGAGTTCCAGCTACTCAACCAGTGAAATCCTGTCTCCAAAAACCAAAAAAGAAAGAATATATGTTAAATAGAAAAGTATCTTACTAATCACAAAAAATATTACCTCATTTGTTATTTTTTAAATTCTGTACATGAGTGTTTTGCTTGTATGTGCACCCTCATGCTTGCCTGGCACCCTCAGACGTGAGAAGAGGAAGCCAGATTCTCAGGAACAGGAAGTATGGAAGGTTGTGAGTTGCCATGCACGTGTTGGGAATCCAACCTGGCTCCTCTTTTTTTTTTTTTTTTTTTTTTTTTTTTTGGTTTTTCCAGACAGGGTTTCTCTGTGGCTTTGGAGCCTGTCCTGGAACTAGCTCTGTAGACCAGGCTGGTCTCGAACTCACAGAGATCCGCCTGCCTCTGCCTCCCGAGTCTGGCTCCTCTTTAAGAACAACAAATGCAGCTGGGCATGGTGGCACACGCCATTAATCCCCACACTCAGGAGGCAAAGACAGGTGGATCTCTGAGATTGAGGCCAGCCTGGTCTACAAAACAAGTTCCGGGACAGCCAGGGCTACACCGAAAGACCCTGCCCCCCCAAAAATCAATGAGTAAGTAAATAAAAGCAAAACATACTGATACCGAAAAAAAAAAAAACCAAAGCATAAGTAAATCTGATGCACAGTGCTAGTCAAGAAGAGCCAGAGCCAGACTCTGCTGTCCAGCTCCATGTGGCACCTTTGGAGCGGTGAGTGGTGGTGCCAGGCTAGAATCCCCGTGCCGGGGAGACTAAGGCACAACTGTGCGGTGAAGATGAGATTGGTTGTGTTTCAGGCTAGCCTGATCTATAGAGAAGGCCTGACTCAAAAAATAAATAAGCCAAAAGGACATTTTCAGAAAGAAAATGCCATAAAAACAAATGATTGCAGAGACAGTCGGAAATTTTGGAAGTGATTGATACAATTGTCTTTTGAGTTATAGTATCATCGCAAATGTATACTTTCTTGGTTTGTTTTAGTGACAGTCTCTTGTTTTAGCTCAGGCTGGTCTGGAACTCAAGGTCAGTTTCTTTCTCAGCCTCTTTTTTTTTTTTTTTGATTTTTCGAGACATGGTTTCTCTGTAGCTTTGGTGCCTGCCCGTGCTGGAACTAGCTCTGTAGACCAGGCTGGCCTTGAACTCCCAGAGATCCGCCTGCCTCTGCCTCCCGAGTGCTGGGATTAAAGGCGTGCACCACCGCCCGGCTTTTCTCAGCCTCTTGATTGCTGGGGCTACAGGTGTGTAGATGTGATTACATGCTTTTATTTATTTTGTAAAGTCCGAGAAAACGCTGAAGTCCGCCTGCCTCTGCCTCCCAAGTGCTGGGATTAAAGGCGTGCGCCACCACCGCCTGGCTGACAGGGTTGTTTATCTGCACAAAATAGTGACGATGACCGAGAGGAGTGTGCAGGCTCCTTTTAATCTTAGTTAGGGGAATTTCAGGGATGGTTAGGTCATCTCAAACACAATTGATTATGCAGGCAGCCGTTATATTAGTATATTTTTAATTGGTTGAGGCTTTATCTTTGGACATACTTGGGTAAGTTTTAAGGGGGTTGTAGGAATTGTCCTTGAGACATTGTGGGGCTGACTCAGGCCTTGTTTGTGTTCTCTCTCTCGTCCCTGTTGTCAGGAGTGTTTTGATTAACAGCCCTTTGTTTAAATAACTGAAATTTAGGCCTAGTTTGTGAAGTGGAGGAATTTTAGACCTCTCTATTTATTATACAGGGGAGTAAGCCTAGGGCTTCACCCCTGCTAAGCGAACATTCGAAGAATGAGTTGTCATCTTCAGCCCAGTATGTTGTATTAAAACTCACAGAACTATGCCGGGTGTGGTGGTGGCACACACCTTTAATCCCAGCACTGCCAGGCAGAGGCAGGCGAATCTCTGTGATTCGAGGCTAGCCTGGTCTAAAAAAGTGAGTTTCAGGATAATCAAAGATACACAGAGAAACCCTGTCTTCAAAAACAACAATAAAAACAAACAAAAAACTCTCAGACTTGCGTTCTGGAGAGATGGATCAGTGGTTAAGGTCACTTGCTCTTCTTGCTGAGGACCAGGGTTCAATTCCCAGCACCCACATGGCAGCTCACAACTACCTGTAATTCTAGTTCCAGGGGATCAGATGCCTTTTTCTGGCCTCCTTGAACACAAGACAAAAAAGTCTTGCATATACATACATGCAGGCAAAATATGCATACACATTAATAAAAATGAATATATCTTTTTAAAAAGCTCACAGAACTAGAAGTAGAGGATTCAGGCTTGGTGGTGTACCCCTTTAATCCCAGGAGAGGCAGGAGGATTTCTGTGAGTTATGGTGTACATAATGAGTTCTAGGACAGCCAGGACTACATAGAAAGACTCGAAATAACAACAACAACACACTAGATGTAGAGAGATGTCTCAGCAGTTAGGAGTGCTTCCTGCTCTTCCAGAGCCAAGCTCAGTTCCCAGCACCCAGGTCAGGTAGCTGGGAACTTCAGTTCCAGGGAATCTCAAGCCTGTCTGGCCTTCATGGGCACTGCTTGGATACGGTGCATATCCTGCCGCTCCACACCCATAAATGAAACTAATGAGACGAAATATTTTTTTAAACTTAAAAAAAAAAAAACCTCCCAGAACTAAGCCAGGCATAGTGGCATATGCCCTACATCCCAGGAAGGAAGAGGCATAGATGTCTGTGAGTTCAAGGCTAGCCTGCTCTACCTAGTGAGTCCCAGTCCAGCCAACATTACAAAATGAGACCCTGTCTAAAACAATGAAACTCTCAGACTAGAGTTGGTTGTGGAATTACACTCCGGTTATCACAACACTCTGGCAGGAGAATTTTAGGAGTTCAAGACCATCTTGGACTATATAAGGAAATCCTATTTTATTCGTTTATTTTTAGTTTTTCGAGACAGGCATAACTAACTCCTTTAATAGAAAGAAAAAGAAAAACTATCTTTGATTGAAAAAGCAAAAACGAGAAAAGTAGCTTTCATAGACAAAAGAGAAAAGAAACTTTCTCACAGGTGCCAGGCTAATTTCGTGAAGCTTGTGAACAAGGCTCCCTAGAGCGGAGGACAGTAGGGAAGGGCGCGGAGCCCTAGCTGCCAAGTGAACTGTCTCTTCCCAGGGAATTTGCCCGAGAGAAAAAGTTCCGGACCGAGGCAGAGACCTTCGGGTGGAGTTTCGTCTTTGAGGATTTTGTGCCCCCTGAGCTTAGAAATCAAGCAAATCAGATGCCGGTGAGAGAGAACCTGGTCACGGGACGGGGGCGGAAGGGGGTGTGCAGAGTCTTCTGAGGGAAGCGGGAGGGGTCAGCTGGGTGCCGTGGTGGAGGCCGAGTGGAAGCCAGAGAGAATGAATACACACTTAACCTGAGCAGCCAGGGTGGTAACTGCCAGGCCTTATGGTGAATGCCTGGAAGCGCAGTTACTTGGGATGCTGAGGCAGGGTAATAAGGTCAAAGGCAGCCTGAGTGTTCAGGGAGACCTTGTCTCAAAATGGAATCTTTAAAAAGGGGTTAGATGTAGCTCAGGGGCAGAGGGCTCGCCTACTAGCTTGTGCAAATAGGTGGGTCCAGTACTTGGGGGGGGGGGGGGGAGACTGACTCTCCTTACCTTGGCTTTGCTTGGGGGTGTTTTGTTTTGTTTGTTTGCTTTTTAAGACAAGGTCTCACTATGTAGATGGCCTGGAGCTCAAGCTGTAGACCAGGTTGATCTTGAACTCGCAGAGATTCTCCTGCCTCTGCCCCTAAGTGCTGGATGACAGGTGTGCACTACCATACTGGGTTTACGCAGTACTGGTGATCGAACCCAGGGCTTTGGGCATGCTGGGCAAGCGCTCTGCCCACTGAGCTGTGTACCCAACCCCAGAGTATCATTTGAAAAAGATTCCATCCATAGCCAGGTGTTGTGGAGTACGCATTCAATCCCAGACTCAGGATCTCTGAGTTTGTGGCCACCCTGGTCTACATAGTGAGTGCCAGTTCTGGTCCATCCAGGGCTACATTAGTGAGGCCTGTCTCAAAACAAGAGAACAACAACAAAAAGAGTCCATCCACAGCCCACAGTCTGTGTTCTACTTTGGCGAGTTGAGAAGGGTCCTTAGCTGGGTCAGATCGTCTAGCCCTCATTCTGTTTCTGTCTCTGCAGTCTGTTCTCTGGTGGCTGCCAGTGCAGAGGGCGTTTTGGAGGCAGGTGAGTATTGGTTTCTTTGCCTCATTTTCTGCGACTACTGAGTTTCATTCTTGGAAATTTGGTTTCCCTGAACCCCTAGTCCCTAAAAACACCAAGGATACCGGGGTGCTTTCATCTGTTTGGTTTTTGAGACAGGGTCTCACTGTGTAGCCCTGACTGGCCTGGAACCCGCTATGTAGGTCAGGCTGGCCTCAGACTCAGAGCTCTGCCTGCCTCTTCCTCTGAGTGCGGGGAGTAAGGTGTGCACCACCGTGCCTGGTCAGCCAGGAGTGCTGTTTTAAAGAGTGACTAGGACATTTCAGGAGTAGCCCTGTTCCTTCTGCACTAATTCTTTTCCATGTTTTCTGCTGCTCTCTTTGCTAACGAATCTGTTTTTTTGGCCCCCTTCTTCATCCTCTCATGACATCTCACTCTGTAGCCAGGTTCCCCCTCCCTCACCCTTCTGGGTGCCGGAATGGCAGGTGTGTGCAGCCACGGTCCTGTTTCTCACTCACTGAGTCATCATTCCTGACTTCCTCCCGCTACCTCGTGCAAAAGCTGAACCAAGGCACCGCAAGCGAAACCTTTGTCAGCCTTTCCCCTAGATCCCGGAAGTCCGTCTCACTTCGCCTTGACTGTCAGCCTGCAGGTCCCGGCTCTGGCATCCGAGAAAAACTGGAGCTTCCGGTGGTACATGTGAGCTGGAATGATGCTGTCGCTTACTGTGCATGGCGGGGAAAGCGGTTGCCCACAGAGGAGGAGTGGGAGTTTGCGGCCCGAGGGGGCTTGAAGGGTACGTGGATGCCAAGGCCATTCTCTCATCTTCCTGCCCTGCCCTGCACTGGGGCTAGAAAGGATGGAGAGGGTCCCAAGTTCCCCCAGTAATGATTTCTTTTCTTTTTTTTTTTTAATATTTATTTATTTATTATGTATACAATATCCTGTCTGTGTGTATGCCTGCAGGCCAGAAGAGGGCACCAGACCTCATTACAGATGGTTGTGAGCCACCATGTGGTTGCTGGGAATTGAACTCAGGACCTTTGGAAGAGCAGGCAATGCTCTTAACCACTGAGCCATCTCTCCAGCACCCACAGTAATGATTTCTAACACCGGTGAGGGCAATAGCTGTTCTGTGGTTTCATCTCTGATCCAATTTAGACCAGTCACCTGCAACGCGACATAAAGGGACTTACAGATGGGCATACCAGGAACTGAACTCAAGTTCTCTGGAAAAGCAGCAAGAATGCTTATCTGACTGGGCAGTGGTGGTGCACACCTTTAATCCCAGCACTCGGGAGGCAGAGGCAGGTGGATCTCTGTGAGTTCGAGGCCAGCCTGATCTACAGAGTGAGTTCCAGGACAGGATCCAAAGCTACAGAGAAACCCTGTCTTGAAAAAACAAAACAAACAAACAAACAAAAAAAGAATGTTCATCTACTCAGCCATCTTGAAGCCCTAAAATATTTTCTTAGAAAGCCGAGCATAGGAGCTCTCTCTCTCTCTCTTTCTCTCTCTCTCTCTATATATATAGGCCAATAGTTTTCAAATATAACAGGTGAGGTTGCTTCCTACCTGTTTGTGATTGCATTTTAAGCCCAGCTAAGAAGTTTCTCATGCCATCCCTTGTTGTCTGTGTCCCTCCGCCACACTAAGAACTGCAGGGCTGTGGTGTCCAGCAGTGTAATGGGATTCTATCTGTTGCTCCCCGGGTCGGGGAAGGACTCTGAATGAAAGGAAGGAAGTGAAGTCAGTCTCCCTTTCTCTCCACCTCCTCCTTTCCTTCTGGCTTCCTCATTCTTTTTGTCTTTCCACCCAGTTCTTTCTTTTTTGTATCTTTGCTGTCTTGCAGGCCAGGTTTATCCATGGGGGAACAAGTTCCAGCCAAACCGCACCAATTTGTGGCAGGTAAGCCCTGCCTTCCTCTTTCTCCAAGCCTTGCTGGAGCCCTGCAGAGGCACCGTTTCAGTCCCTGGTGGGACTTAGTGCTGTATGGAGCACTGCTAAAGCCATGGGCACAGACGACAGGGCCTAGCAGCACCTGGTGAGACAAGTTTGTCCTCCCAGGAGGAATCACAAGTTCAAGGCCTTACCAAGCAGCTAACACAAAATTTAAAAATGGATCACTGGGCAAGGGTGGCGCATGCCTTTAATCCCAGCACTCAGGAGGCAGGGGCCGGCAGATCTCTGAGTTCCAGGCCAGCTTGGTCTACAGAGTCTGTTCTGGGACAGGCAGGGCTACATGGGGAAACCCTGTCTTAAAAAAAATTTTTTTTAATGAATGTACAGAAGCAAGACCCTGTCTCAATAAAATAAAATAAAACAAGATAAAAAAGTAAAGATAGGGCTGGAGAGATGGCTCAGTGGTTAAGAGCATTGCCTGCTCTTCCAAAGGTCCTGAGTTCAATTCCCGGCAACCACATGGTGGCTCACAACCATCTGTAAAGAGGTCTGGTGCCCTCTTCTGGCCTGCAGACATACACACAGACAGAATATTGTATACTTAATAAATAAATAAATAAATATTAAAAAAAAAAAAAAAAAAAAAAAAGTAAAGATATATGTGGGCATGCCATGGCACACCTGTAGAAGTCAGAGGACAACTTATGTGAATTGATTCTCTCCTTCCATGCCTGTCGGGGGATTGAACTCAGGCCCTCAGCCTTGGCAGCAAATGCCTGCATCTCACCAACACCCTTACAACACTGTTAAACACTCACTTACTAAAAGAGATCATGCAACAGACTGTCATATATTGTCGAGCTAATGAGAGCCTTGTGAAGGAGGAGCCTCTCTAGTCTAGTTTGTTGGGCATATGTGTGGTCTGTGCATGTGTGTGCAGGTGTATCATGTGTGGTGTCCTCCTCAGCTGCTTGTCCACACTGCATTTTTAGCACTTAAAAATTTTTAAATTAGCTGGGTGGTGGTGGCGCACGCCTTTAATCCCAGCACTCGGGAGGCAGATGCAGGCGGATCTTTGAGTTAAAGGGCAGCCTAGTCTACAAAGTAAGTTCCAGGACCAGTGCTGGGAACAGAACTCAGGTTTTCTTGGGCCCTCTACAAGAACAGTGGCATGGTGCATGCAATTTTTTTTTAAAGACTTATCTATTTTTTTTTAAAGACTTTTGTGTATTTGTGTTTTATCTACATTTATGTCTGTGTCAGATCCCCTGGAACTTGAGTTACAGACAGTTGTGAGCTGCCATGTGGCTGCTGGGAATTGAACCCGGGTCCTCTGGAATGGCTGTCAGTGCTGCTGAGCCATATGGAACTCAGCATTTCAGCTAGACTGCCTAGCCAAGCAGTCCCCCAGAACCGGAGTGGCAGATGCATGCCCTATGCCCAGCTTTTTATATGGGTTCTCAGGATATGAACCTGTTCCTCATGCTTACATGGCAAATGCCAGCTCCAGTTTTGATAGGAATAACAATGAAGTTGAACAATCACGTCAATAAACACAGGTGGTGTATTTCTATTTAACAAAAGCAGGAGCTATGTGACAGTATGGGCTCCAGGGCTTCTGTCCCAGGCTGGGGATGCAGGGCATAGACGGTTAGTTAGAAACAGCACGGCTCTTTCCAAAGCTCCATGTAAGGAAACCTGAGGTCACCGTCCTTCCCCCACACTGCAGAGTAAAATGACTGTTGTTTTCCTCTGGGTGGACAGGGCACCTGCCTCTGGACAGGCTAATAAATCTTACACTTTCATTCTTCTTGTCAGGGAAAGTTCCCCAAGGGTGACAGAGCTGAAGACGGTTTTCATGGACTGTCACCAGTGAGCGCTTTCCCCCCTCAGAACAACTATGGTGAGACCTCCTATTGTACAGTGTCTGACAAGGTGGCCGAGAAAAATCTTCCCCGGCCTCCCCCGGGCATCTGGTGGGTGGAGAGAATCCCCTACTCCCCATCTAATGACCCACTGCTACGTTGAAGGACTATACGACCTCATGGGCAATGTGTGGGAATGGACGGCGTCCACATACCAATCTGCTGGCCAGGATATGCGTGTCCTCCGGGGGGCGTCATGGATCGATACCGCTGATGGCTCAGCCAATCACCGGGCTCGGGTCACCACCAGGTAAAGATCTTAGGTCAGGGCACCACAAGTCTCTGTAGCCATGGCTGAGGGTATGGATGCTGGGCTCCTGGGTCCAAGTGGCCGGGAGCTGGCACGGATGCAGCTTCTGCACCCCATCCCATCTCTTCAATTCTTTCCTCACCCACCTCTTTCAGTATTGCAGGTCACACCCCTCACCCCTTCTTGCACCTCCTGCCTCCACTGAAAGTTCTAAGAGAAACAAGCCAGTACTGCTGACCATGGAAAGTAAACATGGGTCCCCAAGACAGCCTGGGGACCCCTTCCTGAGACTCAGCAGCAGTAAGGGAACCTTCCGGCAACCTCACACTGTGGGGTCTCCTCACATGGAGCAGGGCAGAGGGAAGGAGACGGAATTGCACATGAGTAGATCATGGCCAGGAGGCATGAGTTAACACACTCATTGAGCTGCTGCAGGCACAAAAAGTCACTGCTTAGAGTCATTTGTCAGGGAGGTGTTGGGACTGCTCATCTCATGTGGTGCGGTCATTGGTGGCTCCCCCAGCACTGAATTCCAGCCTTCAGGGCTTTTGCTTTACACACTGTAGGTTTGGTTTGTTCAGCCTTGGACAAGACTCCTCAGGCTTTGTAGTTTCAGGGTTTAGAAGATGGTGAGGCCCTGCCTGCCAGAGCCAACTGCGTGTATCAGTCAGGAATTCTAGAGAAACATGAAATGAATCGCTATCTATCTATCGCTATATAAAGGGAATTTTTTAGAATGACTTACACACTGTGGTCCGGCTAATCCAATAATGGCCACCTGCACAGAAGGTTTAAGAATCCGGTAATTAATTGTCCAGTCCATGAGACTGAATGTTGCAACTGGTCTTCAGTACACACTGGAATCCCAAAGAAGTCAGCTCTCATGCCAGTGAGGGAATGGACTTGCTAGCAAAAGTAAGCAAGCAGGCAGGGAACAAAAGCTTCCTTCTTCCATGACCTTATATAGGCTTCCAGCAGAAGGCATGGCTCGGAATAGAGGTGGGTCTTCCCACCTTAAAGATTCAGATGAGAAGTGGATCTTTCCACTTCAAATTAAGCAAAAATCCCTCACAGCTGTGCCCCTCCATTTCTGAGTTTTAGTTAATTCCAGACGGAGTCAAATTGACAACCAAGAATAGCCACCTGCTGTGAAACTCATTTCTCACCTACAAGTGCATTGAGCTTAGAGTAGGAGCTACTTACCCATCAGTGGTCATTAAGATCATCTTCCAGCCGGGCGGAGGTGGCGCACACCTTTAATCCCAGCACTCGGGAGGCTGAGGCAGGCAGATCTCTGTGAGTTCAAGACCAGCCTGGTCTACAAGAGCTAGTTCCAGGACAGGCTCCAAAGCCACAGAGAAACCCTGTCTCGAAAAACAAAAAAAGATCATCTTCTATTGCAATCCTTTGTGGCCGCTCAGCTCCCTTACCCGTCATAGCACACTGGCTGGACTTGTCTTCAGAACAACTGCGTTAGTTGCTATTTGGCTGCTGTGCAGAGACACCATGACCAAGACAACTCTTGTGAATAGAAGCATTTAATTGAAGGCTTGGTTACAGTTTTAGAGTCTTAGTCCATGATCATTGTGGCCAGAAGCAGACAGGCATAGCACTGGAGCAGTAGCTGAGAGCTTGACATCCTAATCTGCAGGCAGAGAAAGGAGAGACCCTGGGCCTGTTGTGGACTTGTGAAACCTCAAAGCCACCTGCTAGTGACACACTTCCAAGGAGGCTACACCTACTCCAATCCTCCTTAGATAGTTCCACTCCCTGGGGACAGGGCATTCAAATAGATGAGCCTATGGGGGCCACCACACCGCCTCTCTTTCCAGCAGACCCCATCCCCAACAGTATGCACACTCTCCCTGTTCTGCCACAGGATGGGCAACACTCCAGATTCCGCCTCAGACAACCTGGGCTTCCGCTGCGCCTCCAGCACAGGCCAACGGAAGGAGGATTTGTAAGCACCCAGGCAGGGATGGAGAAGGCTGCCCTCAGTACTGTGTCTCCCTGCCCACGTTCCAGAGGCATCGGATACCACGTTCCTTGTCAGCCTGCAGGTGGCCTCCCTCCGAGCCCCTTCTCTCTGGCAGATGTCTCCTAAGGGCAAAAGAACACTCAACCCCAAGAGGGGACTACTATAGCCTGCAAGAGGAGGGCCTGGATGATCATGGCTGGGAGCTGTGTGTTTCTCTGAAGTGCAGGATTATGGACAAAGGACCCCAGTGCTCTGGTATCTGGAGCAGTTCTCCAAAAGACAACAGTCTGAAAATGGCTCCCTCTCAGGCAGGCCGTGGTGGCACACACCTTTAATCCAGGCCCTGGGAAAGCAGAGGCAGGCAGGTCTCTGTGAGTTCATGACCAGTCTGGTATACAGAGTGAGTTCCAGGACAGCAGCAAAAAAAAAAAAAAAAAAAAAAAAAAAACTCTTCCTTTTCTTTCTTCCTCTCTGATTCAGTTTTTAGTTCTCCTGGAAAAGTTTGTAGAAGGAAAATGCTTTCTTTATGTGATGGTGCCCAAAGCCTCCCTGTCTGTTGTTTGCAACAGGGTACTCTCAGTCCTCTGACCTCAGCTTCCTGAGTGCTGCAGTTATACACAGGGTCCAGTATTAAAACACTCTAGTAGAGCAAATAATTTACCAGGTGAAGCTGTGCATTGTGGGAGTAACAAGTTTCGAGCTCTCCTAGGAGGGCAAATGCCATAAACTTCTCCTCTGGGTGTTAGTCATGTAGGGGCTTCCATGTACCTCTGCAAACATGCAAACAGTCTCTGGAGAAGCACTGGTTCCCATGGTGTCGATGGATATCATGAAGTCAATAAACTCTGCATTTGTGTATCGGAAAGGTTTGATTCTTTGTTTGTTTGGGTTTTTTTTGTTTTTGTTTTTTGGGTTTTTTGTTTTGTTTTGTTTTTTTTTTTGGTTTTTCGAGATAGGGTTTCTCTGAAGCTTTGGAGCCTGTCCTGGAACTCACTCTGTAGACCAGGCTGGCCTTGAACTCAAAGAGATTTGCCTGACTCTGGCCTCCCGAGTTCTTGGATCAAAGGTGTGCGCCACCACTGCCCAGTGAAGTCCACTTTTTAAAATTGTTTGAGATAGATAGGGTCTCATGTAGTGCAGGCTGGCCTCAAACTCCTTGTGTAGCCAAGAATGGCCTTGAGCTCCTCCTGATCATCCTGCCTCCACTTCCTCAATTATCAGTAACCTTGGGCCCCTAAAGAAACTGAGACAGGAGCTGGAGAGATGGCTTAGCATTTAAGAGAAGTTGTGCTTGCAGAAGAGAGGTTCAGTTCCTACCACTCACATGGTGGTTCCCAACTATCCCAAACTTCAGTTTCAGGGCATCTGATACCCTCTTCTGACCTCCACAGGTACTGCAGATAGGGGGTGCACATAATAAACAGCTGGATGAAGCACACACAAAATACAGAAGTCTAAAAAAGGAGAAAGAACCCAAGACCATGGTGAAGGTGCACAGTAGAGAAGCCAGGAGGCCTCTAGCTCCCAAAGCACATGTGCTCTCTGCCCTCCCACTCCTGCCTGGCATGGCCTCTGCTGCATTGGATCGATCTATTATCAATCTATCATCTATCTATCACCTATCTATTAATCTATCTGTCTGTCTTCTATCTATCTATCCATCCATCCATCTATCTACTTTTGTCATACCAGGGGTTGAACTTGGGGCCTTACATTCACCACAGAGTTACATTCCCAGCCCTGTTTTTATTTTGAAGCAACCATCACTAGGCTGTCCTGGAACCTGGGATCCTATTGCCTCAGGACAACAGGCACAGGCCACCACACCCAGCCCTAGCTATAATTACTGCTCTTTAATGGGAACACCCTGTGCTTTTAGTGGGGTGCACAGAGTAGGGCCACCTGCAATGACTCAGAGAACTCTTTGGGGACTCCACAGTTCTGAGATGTCCTACTACCCCTCAGAAGTCCTCCTCCTCGGCCAAGGAGAGGAGCACTGCCTTGGGTGTGTTCTCGAAGAGGGCGGCTCTATTCTGCTGCTGCCCTTTCTTCACCCAGTGACCGTAGATTCGGAAAGCGTAGGCGTCGATGAGCTTACGGAGAGGCTTCAGGGCGTAGGGGTCGCGGATGACAATCTCCCTGGTTATGGGCTTCAACCGACGGTACTGGTAGTAGATCTTTACCGAGGCCAGCACAGTTAGGCAGATCACCTGCAGGGGGCAGCACCGAGAACCCTCAGCCCGCAGCTTAGCTTGTCAGAAAGCTCATGATGGATTTCGGGATGCTATTCATGATGCCCCCTGTTACTAGACCCCAAGTATCTACAGGGATTTAGGCTAACAGGGTCACTTAGCTGACATTCCCGGCAACCAGAAACTGAATTGGTACAGTGGGTACAAGAAGAGGACCAATTTGCCCAGTGGTGGTGGTACACACCTTTAATTCCAGCACTTAAGAGGTAGAGGCAAGCGGATCTCTGAGTCCGAAGCCAGCCTGGTCTACAGAGTGAGTTCCAGGACAGAGTACCCCAGGAGCCAACAGCAAAATCCCCCAAGACCACTGAGCCAAGTTAAGTCTCTACCTTGAACTTCCCTCGGGGACTGAAGTGCCGCACTTCCTCCACCACGTACTGCTGGAAGAACGGGTGCGCCAAAGCCTCTTCTGCTGAGCAGCGGTCCTGGGGTTTCACCACCAAGAAGCGAGACACCTGTGAGTACAGAAGGGCACTGAGGCTCCCAGCAGCGTTTCGGAAGACACAGGATGTGATGGTCAGTTCTTACTGTCAACTTGATAGAATTTAGAGCCACCATGAAAACAAATTTCTGGGCGTCTGTGAGGGATTATTTAGATAGGTGGAGGTGGGAAGCTGCACCCTCAGTGTGGGTGGCAACATTCCCTAGGCTGGGATCTTGGCCTGAATGAAAAGGAGAAAGTGAGCTGAGCACCAGCATCTGTCTCTCTCTGCTTCCTGACTGTGGATGTGTGACCAGTGTCCTCACACACCTGGAGCCATAAAGCATGAGCCAGAATTAACCCTTCCTTCCTTAAGTTGCAAAAAAAAAAAAAAAAAAAAAAGATTTATTTATTTAGTACGCTGCGTGCACGTATGCCTATATGCCAGAAGAGGGCACCAGATCTCATTATAGATGACTGTGAGCCACCATGTGGTTCCTGGGAATTGACCTCAAGACCTCTGGAAGAGCAGCCAGTGCTCTTAACCTCTGAGCCACCTCTCCAGCTCCTTAAGTAGATTTTGCTAGGTATTTTTTTTTTTTTTAGCAGCAATGAGACAAATACAGAGGGGTCCCTCCTTGAGATTCCTCCACTCTGGGGTATGCTCCCTGTATTGGGGTGTTTTTCTCTTCCTTGAGATCTGGGGAGATGGTGGGCGTGGCCTCTCACCAAGTCTTTCACTGTATCTGAGTAGTCATCCCATTCGGGTGAGCCAAACTGGTATTTGCCATCCACGATCATCCTCAACATCAGCATCTGCTTCCGGTGCCAGAAGGGTGGGGAGCCAGCCAGGAGCGTGTACATGATGACGCCAGTGCTCCACCTGGAGGTTGGTAGGGAGTCAGGTCACTCTAAGCCGGATGGGTAAGGGAGGCATGCAGGAGTGGAGGGCCGTGGTTCCTAGTTTCACTGGGGTCCGGCTAGAGTTGTGAACCCCCCCCCCATCTACTCAGGTCACTCACATGTCCACCTCCTTCCCATAGCCAGGATGGCTGTCGTCCATGGAGCACTGGATGATTTCAGGGGCCAGATAAATGGGGGTCCCGCAGACCTCTGCAGGAACAGTCATTTATCAGGACAGGTCGACGGGGGCCCTTGGGAGAGGTTACCCAAGGCAGCCAAGGGATGGGCGAGAAGAGGGCTTGGCAGGGCTCGCTATTTCACACACACGTAGCATCATGGTACACAGACTCGCAAGGCCACCCCGTGGATTCCTCGGTCCTTCTGGGCACCCTGGCATGAAGCTCAAGCTGGGGGAAACCTAGGTCCGTGGAGTCCTAGGAAGAGGACTTGACTCAAGAGCCATCTAGCCTCTGAAGTAGGATATTTTTTAGGTTTATTTTTATTATACGTTGTGTGCGTGTATCTGTATGAGGGTAGGTGCACATAGTAAAAATCCTCAGCTGTCAGAAGAGTCTGATCCCCTAGAACTGGAGTTATAGGTGACTCTGAAAGTCTCCCTATGTGGGTGCTGGGAACTGAAACTTGGGTCTTCTACATAAGAAATGCATGTTCTTAATCCCAGCACTCAGTAGGCAGAGGCAGGCAGATCTCTGTGAGTTCAAGACCAGCCTGGTCTACAGAGCAAGAACCAGGACAGGCTCCAAAGCCACAGAGAAACCCTGCCTCAAACCCCCCCCCCAAAAAAAAAAACAAAAAAAAAAGCATGTTCTTTTTCTTTTTTTGAAATTCACGTATTTGGATGTCTTGCCTGTATCCTATCTGTGTATCATATGGGCCTGAGGCCCAAGGAAGCGAGAAGAAGGTGTGGGATCCCCTGGAATTGAAGTTACAGACGTTCTGATCAGCAATGTGGATGCTGGGACTCGAACCTAGGTCCTCTGAAAGAGCAGCCCATGCTCTTGACTGCTGAGTCATTTCTGGGATGTGTGTGTGTGTGGTGAAAGCTGGAAGTTAATGTCGGGTGTCTTCCTTGATTGCTCTCTATCTTGTTTTTGAGGCAGGGTCTCTCCCTGGCCTGGAGCTGGCTGATTCGGGTAAACTAACTGGCTAGCGATCCCCAGGTGTTGCTCTCAGCCGCCTGTCCAGTGCTGGAGTTACATGGGCTCTGGGGATTCAAACTCAGGTCCTCATGCTTATGTGTCCCATTTTACCCACTGAACCATCTCCTCAGCCACTGAGGGGGCAGAGTTTTTATTCCGGGAAGACATTCAAGCCATTTCCATCCCTGATGCCCCTCTATGGGCCAAGGCCATGGTACCAGACCTCGGAGCCTCTCTCCTGGCTGCAGCTGGCAGGAAAACCCGAAGTCTGTGAGCTTGATGTTCATGTCATCATCTAGAAGGATGTTCTCCGGCTTCAGGTCCCGGTGGACAATGTTGAGTTTGTGCAGGGTGCAAATCACCTCCAGCAGGGCTCGCATGATCTTTCTGAGGAGGCAGATACATGGCGATGGTTTATTTTTACATTCTTTAATTTCTTATTGATTTTTTAAAAATATTTATTTATTATGTATACAATATTCTGTCTGTGTGTATGCCTGCAGGCCAGAAGAGGACACCAGACCCCATTACAGATGGTTGTGAGCCACCATGTGGTTGCTGGGAATTGAACTCAGGACCTTTGGAAGAGGAGGCAATGCTCTTAACCTCTGAGTCATCTCTCCAGCCCTTGATTTTTTTTTTTGAGACAGTGTTTCTCTGTGTAACCCTGGCTTTCCTGAAACTCACTCTGTAGACCAGGCTGGCCTTGAATTCAGAGATCTGCCTGCCTCTGCATCTTGAGTGCTGGGATTAAAGTCTAGCACCACCATGCCTGAATGTTTTTTTGTTTTGTTTTGTATTTGAGACAGAGTTCTCTGTGCAGCTTTGCCTGTCCTTGAATTAGCTCTTGTAGACCTTGTAGACCAGGCTGGCCTCAAACTCACAGAGATCTGTCTGCCTCCCAAGTGCTGGGATTAAAGGCGTGCGCCACCACCACCCAGCTCTGGCTGCCCTCTAACCTACAGGTAGCTGGGGATGATCTTGAATGCTTGAACTTCCTGCTTCCATCTACCAGGTGCTAGGATTAGAGGTTATGTGTCACCATGGCCAGTTTATGCTTCCTGCACGCTAGGTAAACACTCTGGTAGCTGAACTATGGCCTAACTTTGTTTTACTTTTTGAAACAAGGCGTCACCTGCACCTCATGTAGGCCTTGAACTCGTGATCCTCCTGCCTGAGCCTCCATATTATTGAGATTACAGATATTCATCACCAGTTTTAATTTTTTGTTTTGTATTTTACCCCAAGTACCAGGGATGGGAATCAGGGCTTTAAACATGCTAGGTAAACACTATTCTAATGAGACACACATTCAGCCCATTGGTTTTTGTTCTTTCTGTTTTTGTTTCCAGACAGGGTTTCTGTGTCGTTGGCTTCCTGGTACTTGCTCTGTAGACCAGGCTGGCCTAAAACTAAGAGATCTGCCTGCCTCTGCCTCACAAGTGCTGGAATTAAAGGCGTGCACCACCATCAGCTGGCTTTTTTTTTTCAAGACAGGGTTTCTTTGTGTAACAGCCCTAATTGTCCTGGAACTAACTCTTGTATACCAGGCTAGCCTTGAACTCACAGAGATCCACCTGCCTCTGTCTCCTAAGAGCTGGGATTAAAGGTGGGCACCACCATTGGCCAGCGGTCTATTTTTTTTAATGTGTGTGTGTATGTATTATTTAATGTGTGTGTGTATGACTGAGTGTACATATATGCACCACATTCATAGAGTGCCCAGGGTAGTCAGAAGACATCAGATACTTTAGAACTAGAATCACAGACATCTGAGCCACTGGTATGGGCTACTGGGAACCAAACCTAGATCCTCTGAGAGAATAGCAAGTGTGCCAAGAGTGCTGGTGCAAGTGTTTAATGTCAACACTCTGCAGGCAGAGAGGAGGCAGATCTCTGTGAGTTCAAGACCACCCTGGTCTTCATTCATATCAAGTTCCAGGTCAGACAGGGCTATATAGTGAGTCCCTGTCTCAAGAAACAAAAGCAAGAATAGCAAGTGCTCTTCACTGCTAAGCTATCTCTCCAGACACATTGGCTTAATTTTCGATTCTAGAATTGGACAAACCTTTTCCACACAACAGAAGTGCGTGTTCCCCTACACATTACTCTCCACTCATCAGGGATAAGAGGCGGGGAGGCCAAAGCCCACAGACCAACCTCACTGCGTGCAATGGGGGATCCAGGATGGGCTGGGACAGTCTAGGTTCTAGTCTGTAGATGAGCCAAAGAGCTGGGCGATCACAGAAGCCAGCATGACCTCAGCTAAACATGCGCACCAGGCCTCCTGCCAGACCACTGACGGAGAACGGGTAGAGATGGCACACATCCTTACCTGGTTTCCTTCTCAGTCAAGGTGACCTTCTCAGTGAGGTAGTCAAAGAGTTCCCCTCTCTTCATCCTGTGGGAACAAAGTGTTCCTTACCTGCCCCCAGAACTGTGTTCCCACCTTGATGCCATCAAAGACAAGGTGGGCTGTTCCTCTGAGGGCAGGAGCCCCAGGGAAGGAGTGGAGGGCTCTCTGGGAAGAACTGAAAGAAAAGCAAAAGCCTGAGAAAATGTGATGTCCCTACTTATGGAAATGCATGGCACCCTGGGAATTCGTCAGTACCGGGAGTGGGAGACAGGCATCAGAGTCTCTGGCTCAGGACCCCAGATCAAGAGGACTTGGGAACGTTTTTTTGCCAGGAAGCAAATGGAAAGAAATCAACAGTGTAAGTGTCGGAGAAGCCAAGTTTGCCCATTATATGCAAAGAGCCAGCTGTGGCAGCATAAACATGTAACCCTTGTACTTGGTAAATGGCAGAAGGAGAATCAATTAGGAGTTCAAGACCAGCCTCAGCTACATAGTGACTTGGAGGCCAGCTTGGGCTACATGGAACTCTGTCTCAAAAAATAGAGGGGCAGGGGCTGGAGAGATGACTCAGAAGTTAAGAACACTTACTGTTCTTCCGGAGGAGCTGGGTTTGGTTCCCAGCACCCATGTCAAGCCACTCACAATTGTCTATAACTCTAGCTCCAGGGGATTCAGAATAGCCTCTGGCCTCCACAGGCACGTGCACTCGCTTGCACATACCCACATGCAGACACACACACACACAGACACACACACATACCCTCACCTAATTTTTTTAAAGGTTTATTTATTAATTATGTATACAGCATCTGCCTACATGTATACCTGAAGGCCAGAAGAGGGCCCCAGATCTTATTACAGATGGTTGTGAGCCACCGTGTGGTTGCTGGGAATTGAACTCGGGACCGCTGGAAGACTGATCAGTGCTCTTAACCCCTGAGCCATCTCTCAGCCCCACACCCTCATCTAATTAAAGATTATATAAATAAATGGTTTAAGCTAGGCAGTGGTGGCACATGCCTTAATCCCAGCACTTGGGAGGCAGAGACAGGTGAATCTCAGTGAGTTCGAGGCCAGCCTGGTCTACAAAGTGAGTTCCAAGCCGGGCGGTGGTGGCGCACGCCTTTAATCCCAGCACTCGGGAGGCAGAGGCAGGTGGATCTCTGTGAGTTCGAGACCAGCCTGGTCTACAAGAGCTAGTTCCAGGACAGGCTCCAAAACCACAGAGAAACCCTGTCTTGAAAAACCAAAAAAAAAAAAAACAGTGAGTTCCAGGACAGTTAAGACTGTTACACAGAGAAACCCTGTCTTGAAAAACCAAATTAAATAAATAAATAAATAAATAAATAATGGTTTAAATAATGGAGGAACAGGCCAGTCCTGGTGGCGAAGGCCTTTAACCCCAGCCCTTGAAAATGCCCTATTGGCTTACCTACAGCTGGACCTTATGGAGGTATTTTCTCAATTGAGGCTCTGTCCTCTCCAGGGACTGTAGTTTGTGTCAAGTTGACATAAAACTACCTAGCACAGGGTACCCTCTCTGTACATCACAGCTAATGTAAGGAAAGGATTTGCTTGAGACAACTGACAGCCTTGTAGTGTTGAAACATTTCCTATTGTAGCTGCTGAATTCTTCAATACTTTGTTTCCTCTCGTCTCTCATTATATAAGAAAAATTTGAGACAGGGACCCACACTGTTGCCTAAGCTAACCTTAAAGCCATACCAGTAATCCTCCTGCTTCATCCTCCTGCGTGCTTGGATTACAGGACTGTGCCGCTGAGCCCAGTTTTATCTTCTATTTAACCACAGGATGGGCTGCTAGGCCCCTCTCCTGCCCTGCTGTAACCATCCCTGCTGTATTCACAGGGCCCTGTCCTGAGTAACCTCTGGGGGCAGCTCAAATATCTTTAACCTTTAGAGAGGTGGCTTGGAGAAGCTATTTTTACTGGTGTCCCAAGGAGCCCTACAGGGTAAAACCAGATTGCTCTAGCAGTGACCACATTCTAGGTCAGAAAGCTAAAGACTGAACTGAATTTTTTTTTTGGTTTTTGTTTCCTGAGATGAGGTGTGGCTATGTCGCACAAGCTGGAGTCAAACTTTTGATCCTCTGGTCTCAGCCTCCTAAGAGCTGGTATTGCAGATATGTGCCACCAAGCCCGGTTTTGAAAAGCAAGCTGTTCCTCTCCTCCCCTCTCCTTTTCCATCCTCTTATCCTTCCCCTCCCACCCACTCCCTTCTTTCCTTTGTTTGTTTTTGAGACAGGGTCTCAGTATATACTCTGAATGGCCGACTCACTATGTAAATCAGACAGGCCCCAAACTCACCGAGATTCACCGTCTTCTGCCTTCCAAGTGCTGGGATTAAAGGCATGTACCACCATGCCCAGAGGAAAATTTTATTTCCTCCCTCCCTCCCTTCCTTCATCATCATAATTATTATTTTTTTAAATATTTATTTATTTATTATGTATACAATATTCTGTCTGTGTGTATGCCTGCAGGCCAGAAGAGGACACCAGACCACATTACAGATGGTTGTGAGCCACCATGTGGTTGCTGGGAATTGAACTCAGGACCTTTGGAAGAGCAGGCAATGCTCTTAACCGCTGAGCCATCTCTCCAGCCCCTCTATTTGGTGTTTTTCAAGACAGATTTTTTTTTCTCTGTGTCTTGGAACTCACTCTGTAGTCCAGCTGGCCTCAAACTCAGAGATTTTCCTGTCTCTGCCTCCCAAAGGCGTATATCACCACCACCTGGCAATTATTAAGTCTCCAGTGCACAGTTCCCATGCACTTTGTGTGGTTATCATTGTTCCCTTTTGTTTTTTGAGACAGGGTCTTGTCCAGGGTGGTCGATACTCAGCATGTATCCCTGGAATGGCCATGAACTTGAAGTAATTCCTGTCTCAGTTTCTGAGAGCTGAGATTACAAGCATGTGCCACTAGCCTAGCAGTGGTGGTGCACACTTTTAATCCCAGCACTTGGGAGGCAGAGGCAGGCGGATCTCTGTGAGTTCAAGGCCAGCCTGGTCTATGGAAATAGTTCCAGGACAGCCAGGGCTATACAGAGAAACCCTGTCTCATCCTGTCTCAGAAAACCAAATAAAAGAAAAACCCAAGCGCGTGCCAGCATGTCAGGTTTTGTGTTGCTTATATTTGATGCTTAGTGTTAAAGACCTCCTCTCTCATCCTGTTGGTGCAAACACAGAGTGATGACACTGGTCTTTGAACAACACCCGAAATGTCATCTCAACCACGGGCTTCTCTCTCATATTCCCTTTTCTACCACCCAGCTGCTCTTTCCGCTCTTTCCTCCCTTAACTCATCCCCAGAGACCAACTAGTACCAGGAGTGGAGGTCACACCTGTAATTTCAGCACTCTAGGGGTTGAAGCAGGAGGATCATGAGTTCAAGTTCAGTCTGGGCTAAGTATGGCCTTCATAAAGAGGTGTTGCCTCCAACAGAAAAAAAAAAAGAAGAAGAAAGGCCTGGGCAGTGGTGGTGCACTCCTTTGATCCCTGGGAGGCAGAAGATCTCTGTGGGTTTGAGGCCAGCCTGATCTAGAGAGTTCCAAGACAGCCAGAGCTACACAGAGAAACCCTGTCTCGAAATACCCAAACCAAACAAAAAAACATATAATTAAATTGAAGCCAGGCATGGTGGCAATGCCTTTTACCACAGCACTTGGGAGTCAGGTGCAGGTGTATCTCTGTGAATTCAAGGCCAACGTGGTCTACAGGGCTACAGAGCTACCCAAAAGGACCCTGTCTAAAAGAATTTTTTTTTAATATTTATTTATTTATTTATTATGTATACAATATTCTGTCTGTGCGTATGCCTGCAGGCCAGAAGAGGGCACCAGACCTCATCACAGATGGCTGTGAGCCACCATGTGGTTGCTGGGAATCGAACCCAGGACCTTTGGAAGAGCAGGCAATGCTCTTAACCTCTGAGCCATCTCTCCAGCCCTAAAAGAAATTTTTTAATTAAGAAAATATATAACCCATCCATAAGTGGTACTCTAGGTTTCAAAAACTGTCGATTTTGCCTGGTGTTTCATCATGGGGGTTGGGGGTTGATGCTGGCCCCCTGACAGCCTGGTGGGGACCCATGGAGAGCTCCAGGGTTGGGTACTTACAGATCAAATACCAAGAAGAAGAAAGTGTTGGTCTCGTAAGTGTCCTTCAGCTGTACTGAAATGGAAAAGGCTAGCTGGTCTCAAGGAGCAGAGGAGCCTTGGCATGGACCATGGGGCACAGAGACCAGGCAGGCTGGCTCCAGAGGCAGGAGGAGGGCAATCACTGAGGTGTACCCCTTCCTCACCTGCACCCACTCCCAACCCTGTCTGTCCCCATCCTGTCTGAGTAGGAAGGTGGCACCTGTGACCTCGCGCCCCAACAATGGGCTGGCAGAGTCACTGAACACAAGGTGAAGATGGACGAGTATGGCTGATCACGAGATGGCTCTCATGCCCTGACTTGGGTGGGTGATTAGGGCAGAAGCACCAAAAAGCACAGGGCTATGGCTTGTGCCAGGGGTGGTGGGGCAGGAAGGAGCCACTCACTGATGTTGGGGTGTCCAGAGACCTTCTGCAGGATGTCCACCTCCTTCAGTGTGGCTTCCCGAAGCTCCTGTATCTCCTTGGAGCTGAAGCTGCCTCCGCCTGTGATGTCGATGATTTTGACTGCATATTCCTGGCAGGTAGGTTTGTGGATACAGCGCCTGACCACACTGCTGACTCCCCTGTGAGGAGAGAACAGATGGCCTTGGTGCCCCACACTCCAGGGGAGCCCCTTACTAAAGGCAGTTCTGGGACTAGAGGAAGGTCTGTAATTAAGAGCACTTGCTGCTCTTTCAGAGGCAGTTCCCACATAGCTACAAAAAACCGTCTGTAACTCTAAGGGATCTGACACCCACTTCTGACCTCTAAGGACACCAGACATGCACAGAGTACACAAACATACTGGTGAAACACTCATATTCAGAAAACAAAATGAAAATCAATCAGTCAGTCAAAGGCACAGATGTTCCGCCCTGTGTTGTAACACATACTTCTCACCCTAAGCAGAGGAACAAAAGGGACAGAAATGGGGCCAGGGCTGAGGGTGGCACCAATCTTTCCCATCATAGGTAAAGCACAGGGTCTGGGCCTTACCTGCCCAAGATCTCCTTGGGCTCATAGTTCTCATAGAAGGTCTGTGCAGAATGGGAGTCAGGGAGGGCCTCATCCCGGGTCATGCTCAGGTAGGTCTCAGGGGGACCTCAAGGGCCTCTGAAAGGGGTGCAGAAAGAAGTGGTCAACTCCCCACTCCTCCCACTTTTTCTTTCTTTCCTTTCTCTTTTATTCGTTATTTTATTTATTTATTTGTTTGTTTGTTTGTTTATTTGAGACACGGTTTCTCTGTGTAGCACTGGCTGTCCTGGAATTCACTTTGTAGACCAAATTGGTCTTGAACTCAGATATTCGCCTGCCTAATTCCCAAGTTCTGAGATTAAAAGCATGGACCAGTAAGGCCTCTCTTTTTCTTTCTTTGTTTTTGTTTTTATTTTTCAAGACAGGATTTCTATGTAACTGCCCTAGCTGTTCTGGAACTAGCTCTTGACCACCAGGCTGGCCTCAAATTTACAGAGATCTATCCAGTCTGCCTCCCGAGTACTGGGATTAAGGGAGTGCACCACCACTGCCCGGCTCCTTCTTTCTTTCCTTTCTTTTTTTTCCCTTTATTCCTTTCTCTTTCTCTCTTTTTCTTTTTTTCAACTTATTTATTTAGTATGTATACCATGTTCTATCTGCATGTGTTCCTGCAGGCCAGAAGAGGGCACCAGATCTCCTTACAGGTGGTTGTGAACCACCATGTGGTTGCTGGAAATTGAACTCAGGACCTCTGGGAGAAGAGTCAGGCTCTTAACCGCTGAACCACCTCTCCAGCCCCCTTTTTCTTTTTCTTTTCTTTTTTTTTTAATATTTATTTATTATTATGTATACAATATTCTGTCTGTGTGTATGTCTGCAGGCCAGGAGAGGTCATCAGACGTCATTACAGATGGTTGTGAGCCACCATGTGGTTGCCGAGAATTGAACTCAGGACCTTTGGAAGAGCAGGCAATGCTCTTAACCACTGAGCCATCTCTCCAGCCCCCCTTTTTCTTTTTTAAGATTTTTTTAAAAAAGCATATAGGGCTGGGCTGTGGTGGTCCATGCCCTTAATCCTTTTTTTATTGATACAAAGTCTCATATAGCCCTGGCTGACCTAGAGCTTGCTATGTAGACCAGGCTGGCCACTGGCCTGTTTCTTTGTTTGTTTGGGTTTTACTCTGTAGGCCAGACTGGCCTCAAACTCACAAAGATCCGCCTGCCTCTGGAGTGCTGGGATTAAAGTTGTGCACCACCACTTCCTGGCTCTTGTTTTTATTTTTAGGTGCTGGGGGATAGAACCCAGAGCATTGCACATGCCAGGCAAGTGCTCAAACACTGAGCTACACGCTCAGCCCAGAGTCAGGGTGGTCAGGTTGGATGTGGAGAAGCTAAGCTGACCCATCTTGTCCCAGGAACACAGAGGTTCCTACCAGCAAACTGAACTCCTGCTCCAGACCAAGGGTTTGAGAAAGGCAGAATATCACCCAGCAATAGGAAGAGGCAAGCAGGCAACAGCATATGCTTCCAGTCCACTTGTGGGAGCCCCAGAAAGCCTGGTGTCCCAAGGGGCCCAATTTGCTGACCAAACACGCAGCAGTCCTGGCTGCCTCAAGCTGACTGTTGCTGGAAGCCTGGTGTCCCAGATACTGGGTGCCTGGTTACCAAGAGAAGGTTTAGAATAACAACTGTCTTCTTTGCCAATAACAGGAACCTGGCCTGTTGCACATAACAGCCAGCAGAACCTGAAGATGTTTGTTCCCCTCAACAACCAGCCTGTTTGCTGAAAGGTCATTCTAAAACTCCAAGATGGGCATTTGTGAACACCACATCCCTTGCAGAAGCATAGAGCAATTCTGGGCCCACACCGGACCAAGATGCCATCCTGAGCCAGGCTGGCTACACTCACATTTTCTGATAATGTATGTGTCCATCTCCCCGGGTTCCTAGGGCTTGACTGGAGCCGACAATGGTTCTCTATTTACTGCTTCATTAGCCCTTTACACTTGTTCTTAGCCTCACTGTAAAGGGGAGCATTCTAAAGAAAAGTAGGTGGTCCAAAGTTTTGAAACCTGCTATTCCTCCCAGAAAGCTAGTCAACGGGCAGAACCAGCTGTGTGCCCAACAGGTGTTCTGAGAACCCGTGGTCTCCCAGGTCTGAAGAGAAATGGGTCAAACAGATTTGAGGAGTTATGTCCTTGCCTCAAAACCCCACCACTCCCTGACTGCTGCCTCGCTACTCACCGTTATGTCCTGTAGGCTCCTAAATGAAGATAACAAGAATTCCAAGGTCCTGGAGGCCTTTGGAGACTGGGATCGTGAAGGACTGAAGCAGTGTCGCGAGCAACCACTTATGCTTGGAGTTGCTATCTTTTTCTACTTCTGCGGCTTGGTACTTGGTGATGGAAGGCTGGCCTGCCAAAAATAAACCACAACTGCAAACCCGGGATGCAGGCCAAGGTCCAGGAGGGAGAGGACTGGGGCAAAACAGTATCAGGGCCACCACCTGGTGGAGGCTAGGGGAAGCTCGGGTGGCTTGGCATCAGCAAAGCCTTTAATTTTGTGTATTTGCGCACATGGATGATGTGCCCAGAGGGCAGAGGTGCTGGATTTCCCTGGGGCTGGAGTTATAGATTGTTGTAGCTACCTGATGTGGGTGCTGGAAATCAAATTCTGGAGAAGCAGCGTACGACCTTATTGGATGAACCAGTTCTCCTGCTGCTTTTTGTCGTTTTGAAGATTTATGTGTATGGTGCCAGGTGGTGGTGGTGCACACCTTTAATCCCAGCACTCAGAAGGCAGAGGCAGGAGGATCTCTGAGTTCGAGGCCAGTCTGGCCTACAAAGCGAGTTCCAGGACAGTCAGAGCTACACAGAGAAATTTTTTTTTTTTTTTTTTTGGTTTTTCAAGACAGGGTTTCTCTGTGGTTTTGGAGCCTGTCCTCGAACTAGCTCTTGTAGACCAGGCTAGTCTCGAACTCACAGAGATCCGCCTGCCTCTGCCTCCCGAGTGCTGGGATTAAAGGCATGCGCCACCACCGCCCGGCTACACAGAGAAATATTGTCTCAAAAAACAAACCAACAAATGGTGTGTATGGATCTTTGGCTGGCAGTGTGTATGTGCACCACAGGAATGTCTTACACCCTCAGAGGTCAGAAAAGGGCACTGGATCCCCTGGACCTGGAGTTATAGACTCTTTTGAGTCAGTATGAGTCTGGGAAACTGAACGCTGGTCCTCTGAAAGAGCAGCAAGTGTTCAACATGAGCCATCCATCTCTCCATCTCTAGGGCCTGGAAACACCAACTCGGAAAGGACCACACTGTTGTTGTTGTTGTTTTTTTTTTTTTTTTGAGACAGGGTTTCTCTGTGGTTTTGGAGCCTGTCCTGGAACTAGCTCTTGTAGACCACGCTGTTTTTTAAAGTCTTGCTACACAGCCCTGACTATCCTCAATCTGCACGCCTGACTCTGCCTTCCTGTGTTGGGATTACTGGTAGATATCACCAAGCACGGCAATGACCTTTTACTTTTCCTCGGATTGAGTGCTACTTTTGACTCAGCCACATGTGAGACAGACTGGCTCAAACTTGTTCCAGTCTTCTTGCCTGCTTCCTAAGTACTGGGATTACATGGACCACCATGCCCAGTCTGGTTTAAACCTGGAGCAATCCCTGAAGAATAAGGCTAGAGCTTGGAGCAGCACTGGGATGAGCTTTCCCGAGGAGCTGGGTTTAATACCAAGCGTAAAGGGTGTGTGGGTTTAGCCTAATTTTGCAAGTAGAAATATCCAAACAGAGAAAATACTTGTACAGAGGATGGCAGCACAGGTCTCTAATCCCAGCACTTGGAAGGTGGATGCTGGATAGTCAGGCCGATTTGGACTACATAGGGAAAACCCTATCTCAAAGGGAAACAAAACAAAAAGGCTTCAATGTGTGTGTGGGTGGAGTGTGCGCCTTTATTTCCAGCACTCGGGAGGCAGAGACAGGCAGATCTTTTTGGGTTCAAGGTCTACAGAGCTAGTTCCAGGACAGCCAGGGCTGTTACAGAGAAATCCTGACTAGGAAAAAAATGGGGGGGAGGGGGTTTCTTAGTGCAGTGACACACACAGGAGGCCCACCCAGTAGTATGTCTTGCTTAGCACTTACCCACTTGACCTGTTGACATGGCTGAAGATAGGCCCCAGGGACCAGTGAATGCTAGGAAAGCATGCTGTCACCAAGTGTCACACACATTCCCTAACATATCATTACTGCGTGCTAAAGGTTCACAAAAATGTACCCTTCCATTAAAGGGTTAAGTAAGATTCCACACAGACAGAACTTTAGTCCCAGTATTCAAAGAGGAAGATGCAGGCAGATCTGTGAGTTAAGACAGTCAAGGCCCCCATTACATACCTTTGCCTTGAAAAAAACAAAAGGATGCCGCATGAAAACATGGGGGGGGGGCTAAAGACAGGGTTCAGTGGTTAGGAGCACCGCCTCCTTTCGAGCACTCAGGACATTTCAACTGTATGCACTCCAGTTCCAGGAAGAACTAGTTCTCTAAGGATACTACACACAAGGCACACTTATATACATCCAAACAAACATTCATACACAAACAAATAACTTGCAAATGAGCCATTTGGCAGGGAAAAAAAAAAACCCTTGAGGATCAGTACCTTTTGAAATGAAGAAAAAAATGAGCTCAATGTTGTACCCTTCTCTCAAAAGCTGTATGCTGTGCCAACTGCTTAAGAGTGTGAAGCTGGGGACTGGGGAGTTGGTTCAGTGGTTAAGAGCACTGGCTGCTCTTCCAGAGGTCCTGAGTTCAATTCCCAGCAACCACATGGTGGTTCACAACCAACTGTAATGAGATCTGGTGCCCTCTTCTGGCCTGCATGTCTACCTGCAGGCAGAACACTGTATACATAATAAATAAATTTAAAAAAAGAAAAAAAAGAGTGTGAAGCTGGGCAGTGGTGGATCTCTGTGAATTCGAGGCCAGCCTGGGCTACAGAGTGAGTTCCAGGACAGTCTCCACAACTACAGAGAACCCGTCTCTAACCACCCCACCCTAAGCAGTGTAAGGCCATGCTCTGTCTGACCAGTGAGGCACAGGATGTCTTTGCCATAGTAATAAAAAAAGTGATCCTCGATGGGTGTGCTTGCCTGCAGGATTTCACATTGCTACGCACCAAGTACAAGTTTATGGGACCCTGGAAGAGCTAAAACCATAAATGAGCAGCATGATTGACAATGAGCTTTATGAAGTAGCAGCTGAATTAATCTTATGCCTGGGGGTCTCCATAACATAAGGAAGTGTACTGAAGGGTCCAGCATTAGGAGGGTTGAGAACCACTAGACTAGACAAATCAAAAGACGTGCTGATATAGTTGTGTCCTTGTACAAACTCTATTATGTTGAGCAAGCACACGAAACCCATGACCCCACAATAAGGACAACTACCACACCTCAGAATAAAAGTTTTATTTTCGTTAACTCACAAAAAACCAATACAGTTGGTTCAAGGAGGCCAACACTTGCCCAATCCCCAACACTATGAGCCTCAGGGAATAATATCTATACAGTTAGAACTCCTAATGGAGCTGTTAGGAATAAGTTTGCTCAGGGTCCACACATGCACTATTATGTAGGGCCCACTTGAATTTCTTCAGTTTAAACTTCTTGATTACATTAAACCTGTTAAAAGAAAAGGTTAAGTCAGACGACAACCAACAATGCCCAGATACACTGTTTACCTTTCCAAGACAATTAAGTTTTCCTTCAATCAAACCTCAATCCCAGCCTTACCACGATGAAGATTGGTGTATGTATTTTTAGAGAAAAGGCCTGAAGCAGAAATTTAGCTAAAGAGTTCTAATCATCTCAGCACTCAAAGAGGCAGAGGCAGGGGGATCTCTGTGAATTAGAGGCCAGACTGGTCTACAAGAGCTAGTTCCAGGAGAGGCTCCAAAGCTACAGTGAAACCCTGTCTCAAAAAAAACCAAAAAAATAAAAAATTAAAAAAAAAAAAAGAGTTCTAATTTTGGACAAGCATCACCTCTCTCCCCCATTGTCTGGGAAAACGAAACCAAGCACTGTAGTGAGTCAGGGAACTGCTAAAATTACGAGGGAAACTACAGAACCACTGTGGCTGCCAACCCTCCAGTTATTCCAATCAGGAGCTCTACTTGGAGTCTTCACTCCACAACTATCAACCTCGGGGAAGATGACAGGTCACCTACCATTTGCAATTCTGCACTGCCTCAGCACTTCGTTGAAGCCCTCGCAGAGTTTGACGTCACTCTGGTTCTGGGCACACTCCAGGAACTGTTTGATCTCAAGAGAGCAAGGTCCAAAAGACTGCTGGTTCATCACCTGGGCTCCCTGAGGCTCCTGCCAAGACACAACATTAGGTATGAGAAGTTGGCTTGGTACACACAAGGCTCTGGACTTGATCCTAACACTGTAAACACAAAAAAGAAAAAACTAAACCAAACCAAACCAGAGCCAGGAGGTGGTAGTGTACAACTTTAATCCCAGCACTCAGAGGTATAGACAGGTGGATCTCTGAGTTCTAGATCAACCTGTCCTACAGAACTAGTTACAGGACACCAAAGGTCACACACACACAAACAAGTTCTTTTAGCGACTGCACTACAGTATGGAGTGAGTCGGGCAAGGGGTTGGAGGTTGAAATACACACACACACACAGACTCAGGTCATCCTTGAAATAAGAATGGCCCCTTTATTGTGCTCAGGGGCAGCTTATATAGTGCTCTGGCCGCAGCCCAGCTCTCGGGACCTTTCAGTTGCCGACCCACCAGAAACCACGCCCCTGCCGTCAGGCTTGTACTCTAAGCAGCTGCAAGCATAGGAAAGACAAGCTGATTACTCTGGCACAGGAAATTCAGAATCTGGGGGTCCACAGTCCCCAACAAGTTTTATCAAAACAAACAACAAACCTGGCTAGGAACCTAATAGTATGTGTGCTTTGCCCAGGGACTGAACCCCAACACCACAACATACAAAAAAAAGGCCATTCTTAAAGAAAAATAGGATCATTACTGGAAAGACATGGACGAGAACTTCAAGTGCACCAGATTTCAAGAGATTACATGCTTCTTAGTACACACAAAATCCACAGATCCACAAGAGGGCAAAAACTATCAGGTCAGGGGTCACAGGCCGTCAACAGGACTTGTGATTATGTAACAGAGACTGAACTGAAAGGCAAGGCCTCATGGCTGTAACTCCAATCCTTGAGAAGCCAACCAAGGAGACAGCTACAAGCTTGGAGCCAGCTTCGGTCACACACTGAAGACTGTCTCCAAGTGAAGCATAGGAATCCAGTGTAGCCAAGATAAACTCTTAATGCCAAGGCAGGATTGCTGTAAGTTCAAGGTCATCTTGAGTCAGATTCTCTCAAAAACAAAATCACCTAGAGGGAAAATGGCCATCTTACCAGTAAGTTGGGCTGGACTGTTATATAATTCCAGTCTGCTCTACTTACTGGTGCTCGCCTAAGGGTCTAACTCAAACCACACTATGTGTGTGATGCTCGCACACGAGTGTGTGAATGGGTGTGCCCACAGGAGCCCAATCAAGACATGGGTTCTTCCCTCTACCACTCTCCATCCTACTGCCCTGAGACAGAGCTCTCACTGAAACCCGTCATTTCATCTCAACTGCCAGCTGCCAAGCTGTGGATCTGCTCATCTCCCTCCACAATGCAGGAGATGCAGATATGCATGGCTATGCCTGACTCTGTGGGTTCACGGGCTTTGAACTCAGGTCCGCACGGCTTCAGAGTAAGTGCTTACTCACTGAACCATAGCCCAGCAAACCCCTACTTTAAAGGGGGTGGGGAAGCACCACTTTGTACTGCATTCCTAAAATTAAACACAGGGCACTACGTAAAAGATGTTTACCAGCTGCCAAGTTCTCTCCGAAGACACAAGCACACAGAGGAAAAGCAGCCCCAGATCCTACCTGGTAAGTGATGTCAGGCCTCGCAGGCTCAGCACTGCCACCTCCACTGAAGGCCCCAGTGACGGCATGACCCAGGGTGTGGCCCACTGCAGAGCCCACAGCCACACCGGCTGCAGTGGTCGCCATCTGGGCCATCAGGCCTGGCTGCCGGGGTGCAGCAGCAGGTGAGCCAACTGCAGATGGTGCAGTCGCTGTTGCTGGAGGATGAGCTGCAGGCGCTTGTCTGGGAGCAGGTCTCATCTGAGGGGCCCGGCTAGGAAAGAAAAGAACCAAACTCATCAGCTCCCAGTTCCAAATGGCTCTGGAAGTTACTGAAGAAGTGAACCAAGCCAGGTTCTGAGGCACACACCTGTAATGCCAGCACCGGGATGGAAGAGACAGAAAAATCAACAGGCCAAGGTCACCCTACACAGTCATTTCTCCTCCTTCTACATTATTATTTTTTCAAAGAATAAAAACTGCAACACTCCCCTCTTTTCTTTCCCCCCTCCCATATGCCCCTCCTTGACTGACTGCAAACTTTTTTCATTAACTGTTATTAGATGCGTTTATGTGTATACACATACATTCTTTTTGTTTGTTTTTGGTTTTTTAAGACAGGGTCTCTTTGTAGCTTTGGAGCCTGTCCTGGAACTCTCTCTGCAGACCAGGCTGGCCTTGAACTCCTGCTCTGGGCATTCCTCAGTTGCTGGTAGCTCCTGCTGTAGGCTGAGCCTTCGGGTTTTCACCATACTTTGGCATATCTACTGTCATCCTTGTTCTACAGCGTGATTTTAAAGGATACTCTCCTCTCAAAAAATAAAAACAAAAACCAACCAACCAAAAATTAAATAAATGCCCTAGCCAAAACAAGAGTGAGCTCTACCTACGAATCCTATACCAGCCTCACCTAGTACTGGGATTACAAGCATTTTCACCCTGCCTCGCTTCATTTTAAATCTTATTTTATAATTGTTTACATGCATGTATGTCTGTGTACCACTTGTATGCCAGAAGAGGCCTTTAGATCACCTGGACCTAGAGTTACAGATGGTTTTGAGGGGTCATGTGGGTGCTGGGCATCAAACCTGTGTCCTCTGGAAGGTCACTCAGTTCTCTTAACTGTAAAGACAACTTTCCAGCCTCATTTTAAATCTCTAACCCGACATACCAAACCCACGCAGGAAGGCTACAGAAACTGTTTCCAATTGCTGCATATAAACACTGATGTACCTCTTTAATCTTCTGTTAAGGTTTTAACAACCAAGCATATACTATTTTGTCCTTTTTGTAACGATTTTCATGTATCCACATGGCTCACAGTATCTTTTAAAAAGTTATTACAATACTTCATAAAATCAAAAACCTTAAGAGTTAGAAAGGGCTGTGGTGGTGCACTTTAATCCCAGCACTCATGAGGCAGAGGCAGGAGGATCTCTGCGTTCACAGCCAGCCTGGTCTATAGGGTGAGTTCCAAGACAACAAATGCCACACAGAGAAGCCCTATCTTAAAAAACAAAACAAAACAAAAAAAAAGGGTTAAAAAGTAAGACGGAGGGATTGCTCAAGAGTTAAGACTTGCACGCTGTTCTTCCACAGAGCACAAGTTCAGTTCCCAGTAACTCTTTTTTTTCGTAGACCAGGTTGGTCTCGAACTCACAGAGATCCGCCTGCCTCTGCCTCCCAAGTGCTGGAATTAAAGGCGTGCGCCACCGCCGCCCGGCTTCCCAGCAACTCTTAACTGCCCACAGTGAAACTCAGATCTAAGCCACCTGACACCTCTGGCCTTCCAAGGCTCACATCCCTATTTCATTTGGACATACCCATTCACAGGCAATAGCTGCCTGAAAGATTATTCAAATATTAAACAGCTGCTGCTTGTACAACAGTATTTCAGGCTGGGCGGTAGTGGCTGACCTCTTGGTATTGGGTAACTAAAGGGTGTGTCCTCGCTAGGGAAGACTTATCTCTCCTGCTCTGGGCATTCCTCAGTTGCTGGTAGCTCTTGCTGTAGGCTGAGCCTTCGGGTTTTCACCATACTTTGGTATATCTTCTGTCATCCTTGCTCTACAATGTGATTTTAAAGGATATTCTCCTCTCAAAAAATAAAAACAAAAACCAACCAACCAAAAATTAAATAAATGCCCTAGCCAAAACAAGAGCAAGCTCTACCTAGGAATCCTATACCAGCCTCACCCAGTACTGGGATTACAAGGATTTTCACCCTGCCTCGCTTCATTTTAAATCTATCTTATTTTATGATTGTTTACATGCATGTATGTCTGTGTACCACCTGCGTGCCAAAAGAGTTTTCAATCACTTGGACCTAGAGTTGCTGGGAATCAAACCTGGGTCCTGAGAAAGATCATCAGCCAGTGTTCTTAACGATAAAGCCAACCTTCCAGCCTTTAAATCATTTTTTGTTTGTTTTTTTTGACAGGTTTTGTGTGTGGCCCTGGCTGTCCTGGAACTCATCTTCTCTCCCAGTCGCTGGAGTTTAAATCTGTGTGCTACAACTGCCTGGCATCATTTGAAACCTTTAACTCTCCACACCATCCACATGCGAGAAGACTACAGAAACTTGTTCTCATTAACACTGTGCCTCTCATGTACATATAGAAGCAACACTGTGCCTCTCATGTACATACTGTGTACTCTTTTTTGAAAAAAAAATTTATTTATTTATTATGTATACAATATTCTGTCTGTCTGTATGCCTGCAAGCCGGAAGAGGGTACCAGACCCCATTACAAATGGTTGTGCGCCACCATGTGGTTGCTGGGAATTGAACTCAGGACCTTTGGAAGAGCAGGCAGTGCTCTTAACCTCTGAGCCATCTCTCCAGCCCAAAACTGTGCCTCTTATATATACATATACAACATTTTGTCTCTTTAATCTTTTGGGTAAGGTCCATCGTCCCATTTTGTCACCCTCCCCCAAGACAGGGTTTTCTTTGTGTAACCTGGTTGTTCTAGAATTGGCTCTGTAGACGAGGCTGGCCTCAAACTCATAAGATCCATCTTCCCCCTCCTCTGGAGTGCTGGGATCAGAAGTGTGCACCACCACCAGGATTGTAGAAGTTTTAAAAACCAAGTATAAACTATTTTGTCCTTTTTTAAAAAAAATATTTTCATATATACACATGGTTCACAGTATCTTTAAAGAACAGTTATTCCAATACTCCTAAAACATCAGCTTTAAGTTGGAAAGGGAGAGAACTGCCTCGCCTCAACAGTTAAACTCTTCTTCCACAAGCCCAAGTTCGGTTCCCAGCAGCTCTTAACCACCCACTGCAAATCCTAGCTCCAGGTCATCTGACAGCTCTGACCTCCCAAGGCTCACAAACTCACTTAACAAAAAAGAAGGGGGCTGGAGAGATGGCTCAGAGGTTAAGAGCACTGATTGCTCTTCCAGAGGTCCTGAGTTCAATTCCCAGCAACCACATGGTAGCTCACAACCATCTATAATGAGATCTGGAGCCCTCTTCTGGCATACAAACATACATTGCAGGAATGTTGTATACATAATAAATAAATAAATCTTTAAAAAAAAAAAGAAAAAAAGAAAAGAAAAACAAAAAGATTTAGAATTTAAGCCAGATGTGGTAGTGCACACCTTTAATTCCAGCACTCTGAAGGCAGAGGCAGGTGGATTTCTCTAGTTCTAGGCCAACCTAGTCTACATAGTGAGTTCCAGGACAACCAGCGCACAGAGAAACTCTGTGCCAGAAAATAAAGAAAATAAATAAATAAATAAAGAAAGAAAGAAAGAAAGAAAGAAAGAGAGCTTGAGAGCTGATGAAATACTTCCAGGTGAAAGGTGCTTGCTGCCATGCCTGCCAACCTCAGTTCAATTCCTGGAGTCCACAAGGAAGGAAATAAGCAACTCCCACAAGTTGCCCTGTGACCTTCACACAGGCACACAAACAGATTTAGATTTAGAATTTGGGTTAACAAACATTTTCCTAGCAGGCATGAGACCCTGGTTGACTAAAGTAGGAAGAGAAAATATATAGAAAGCAAATAATCCCTAATCCAGCGAGGGGACAAGATCATTAGCACATGACTTTAGGGCCAGCTTGGACAATATAGAAAGACAGCCAAAAGTCAACAAAATCCACGACAGTCATGAGGTAATGTTTAGAATGTACATCAAGGCCTTCATTTTACCAATCAAAAAAGATGAAAGCTGCTGGGTATGGCAAAGATCGTGGCCCATACCTTTAATCCCAGTATTCAGGAGGCAGAGGCAGGTGTATCTCTGTGAGTTCCAGGACAGCCAGGGCCACAGTGAAACCAATCCAAATCAAAGAGAAAGATTCAGGTGAAGTGACCTATCTTAACGGCAACTTTTATCAACCTAATTCCTCTTAGTTCTTGGAGACAGGGTTTCTTCATGGGTAGCCTTGAACTGGTGACAACTCATGTCTTTGGGGAGACAGTGGTTTGGGGGACGATCTTGGTGGGACGGGGCATTTCCCTACCATATAGACAGACCTCAGGTTCCTCCTAGTAAGGCAACAATTGTTAATTTTCTACGATTTTATTCCCTAAAAATCTGGAAGTTGTCAACAATTTCCTACTTATTTTCACGTGGGCCGCGGAGCTGTCTCAATTGAGCGATTACCACTAAGTGTAAAATATTCTGGTTCAAAGTGGTGGAAGGAGAGAACTCTGAATATTCGGCTCACCACACGAGGGCCCGTACATTGACAAAATTTATTTATTTATTTTTCTAAAGACCAGCCGTCGGGAAGCGGAGTCAAGAAAATCAAGGAACGCCAGCCAGGCCCACATGAAGTCCAAGGTTAGCCCGAGGACCTCAAAAACACAGTAAAACAAAACCACCTCAGGACCTTCACATAAATAAATTTTTCCTCGCCTCTTTGTTGACTATGTCTTCTAAGGCCTTTGCCGCAAGCAGTCTAGGGCAAAGGTCGGGCCTTAGCGTCCTCTTCCGTAATGCAGAGAGCGCGTCCCCGTTCTCGAGGCGCCCTCTTCCCCAGGAGCGGATCCCTGCCCGAACGCTCGCACCGTCTCACCACCCGCCGGCCGCCCACTACCTACGCCCTGGCGGCCCGCGTTCAGTCCCCACCCCTAAGGAGGGTCTCACCTGGCCGGAGGGGCCACCCGGGAAGAGCGGCTTCGGCTTCCACGCGGCATCTTAGGTGCTCACACACTCGGAGTCCAAAGACTATGAACTGCGAAACGCCGACGAGCGTCCAGCAACTTCTCTACCAAGGAGAGCGGAAGAGGGGAGGCGGGTTCTCAGAGGGAAACCAATCAGCGCTCCGGAGGTGCAGGAGCGCTGAAAGTCATTGGAAGATCCAGACGTCAGTAACGGGAAACGCCAGGGTGCTGCGTCACACGCCGGGAAGTCAAGAGGTTGGCGACCAGGCCCTGTAGGTAACCGGAAGTTCCTCGGGTTGCCTTCTCAAATCTCGTCCCCAGATTCTCTGCTGGATGGTTAGGTTTTTGCTTCCGGTGGACGACTGGCTTCCCCCACAACTCAGGCTGACTTTCATTTTCAGATCCTACTGCCTCAGCCACTCGAGGAAACTGGACTGGGGATTACAGGCACGTCGCCATGCCTACTATGTTAACGGGGTTAAATGCAACCTTAAGTGAGTCATCCTTGCCTTTTCTACCAGAGGGCCTTGGATTGTTTACCTAACCCTTCTCAGATTTTCTTTTGCAACAAGGCCTCACCTATCGGACGTTGGCCTGGAACTCGCTCTTCTCATGACTCAGTCTCCTAGTGCTGGTGATGCAGGAGAAGCTCATAGTAAAATGGTGTTATAAAGGATTTACTAATAAACTTGCTTGGAATTTAGCTAAAGGAGCCCTGCCTCCAGTGTGACTGGAAGATGGTGTACTAACCAGGCTTTATTAGAAACTGTGGGAAAGAAAATTCTGTAACATAACTGAAGTTTTGGGTAGCCAAGAAATGCTTGTCAACCTGTGGGTCTTGAACCTGAATTGAGACGCCGCCTCCATCTATCTCCGTGTGGGCCAGCTCACATGCGAATATGCCCACATTTGTACCCGGAACAGTATTAAAGTATCACAGCATTAAGAAGGTTGTGAACCTCTGAATCTAGACCCTCAGTCATGGCTACAGAAAACATGTGGTGCCCTGACCTAAGATCTTTACCTGGTGGTGACCCGAGCCAGGTGATTGGCTGAGCCATCAGCGATGTCGATCCATGACGCCCCCCGGAGGACACGCATATCCTGGCCAGCAGATTGGTATGTGGACGCCGTCCATTCCTACACATTGCCCATGAGGTCGTATAGTCCTTCAGTGTAGCAGTGGGTCATTAGATGGGGGAGTAGGGGACTCTCTCCACCCACCAGATGCCCGGGGGAGGCCGGGGAAGATTTTTCTCGGCCACCTTGTCAGACACTGTACAATAGGAGGTCTCACCATAGTTGTTCTGTGGGGGAAAAGCGCTCACTGGTGACAGTCCATGAAAACCGTCTTCAGCTCTGTCACCCTTGGGGAACTTTCCCTGACAAGAAGAATGAAAGTGTAAGATTTATTAGCCTGTCCTGAGGCAGGTGCCCTGTCCACCCAGAGGAAAACAACAGTCATTTTACTCTGCAGTGTGGGGGAAGGACGGTGACCTCAGGTTCCCTTACATGGAGCTTTGGAAAGAGCCGTGCTGTTTCTAACTAACCGTCTATGCCCTGCATCCCCAGCCTGGGACAGAAGCCCTGGAACCCATACTGTCACATAGCTCCTGCTTTTGTTAAATAGAAATACACCACCTGTGTTTATTGATGTGATTGTTCAACTTCATTGTTATTCCTATCAAAACTGGGGTTCAGGAGCTGGGGAGATGGCTCAGTGGGTAATGCATTTGCTATGTAAGCATGAGGAATGAGTTCATATCCTGAGAACCCATATAAAAGCTGGGCATAGTGCATACATCTGCAACTCCGGTTCTGGGGGGCAGAGACAGACAGATCCGGGGCCTGCTTGGCTAGGCAGTCTAGCTGAAATGCTGAGTTCCATCTCCCACTGAGAAGTCCTGTCCCCAGCAATGCTGTGGAGTGGCTGGAGGGATGGCTCAGCAGCTAAGAGCCTGCACTCTGCTTGCTGAGTACCCAAAAGGACCCGAATTTAATTCTGAGCACCCATGTCAGATAGCTAAAAACTCTAACTCCGGCTCCAGGGGCATCCAATACTTTGAGCACTCATGCATATTCAAAAACACACACAATATACACAATTTAATTTTCTTTTCGAAACAAGTTTTCTCTGTGTAGCCCTGTCTATGCTGGAATTTCCTCTGTTGACTAGGCTGGTCTCCAGCTCACAGAAATCCATCTGCCTCTGTCTCCTGAGTGCTGGGAATAAAGGCATGAGTCGCTATACCTAGTTTTGTAATTTAATTTTTTTTTCAAGACAAGATTTCTCTGTATAACAGTCTTGGCTGACCTGGGATTTATTTTGTAGACTAGGTTGGCCTCAAACTCACAGAGATCTGCCTGTCTTTGCCCTCTAAGTGCTGGGATTAAAGTTGTGTCACCACTGTCCAGCTTTTAAATTTTTATCTTTTTAAATACTATTTTTTTGGGCTGGAGAGATGGTTCAGTGGTTAAGAGCACTAGCTTCTCTTTCAGAGGACCCAGGTTCAATTCTCAGCACCCACATGGCAGCTCACAACTGTCTGTAATTTCAGTTTCAGAGTGTCTAATACCTTCATTCAGACACACACACAGTCAAAACACCAATGTACATAAGATAAAAATAAATCATTAAAAATATTTTTGTCTTGTATGGTTCATGCAAGTGTGTGTACATGTGTGTATGCAAATGTGATACAGAGGTCATATCATAAGTCTTTCTTTTTTTTTAAGATTTTTATTTATTATGCATACAGTGTTCTTCCTGCATCTATGCCTGCACACCAGAAGAGGGCACCAGATCTCATTACAGGTGGTTGTGAGCCACCCTGTGGTTGCTGGGAATTGAACTCAGGACCTCTGGAAGAGCAGCCAGTGCTCTTAACCTCTGAGCCATCTCTCCAGCCCCTTAAATTTTTTTAATCCTAAAAATTATGAAGTGGAGGAGCAGAGGATACCACACATGAACATACCCCCCCCCACATGCATAGATCACACATATGCCCAATAAACAAACTACAGTTTAGTTATCTTTACACTAGGGAGGTTCCTCTTCCTTGTGGGACATGACTGGTCTGTTGTTTGCTCAACAGTATATGACAGTCTATTGCATTATCTCTCAGTGAATGTTCAACAATGTTGCAAGGGTGTTAGTGAGAAGAAGGCATCAACTGCCAAGGCTGAGGACCTGAGTTAGATCCCCTGACAGACATGGAAGGAGAGAATCCACTCCCATGAGTTGTTCTTTGACTTCTAACAGGAAAAGAGGTGGATTGTGACTGAACATGCCTCATTAAAAATTAAAAATTCTAAGATTTCTGATCGTTCCTACTTTGTAGGTGCCTTTGATTGTTATGATTGCTCTCTCGATAACAATTATGCTCCAATTTGCCCTGGAATCATGATCCTGTCTTTATTTTATTTTATTTTTATTTTGGTTTTTTAGAGACAGGGAGCTATGGAGCCTGTCCTGGAACTCACTCTGTAGACCAGGCTGGCCTTGAACTCAGAGATTCACCTGCCTTTGCCTCCTGAATACTGGGATTAAAGGTATGTGCCACCATCCCCCGGCTATGATCCTTTCTTTTAACTGGGGAGGGGGGATAGAAGGTACACTTGTTACAGAAATACTTTAATATTAATTTGTAAGGCTTTTCCCACCCACCAGGTCCCATTGTTTTGCTGAAGGAAGGAAAACAAATCATTTTTACCCAAATGGAAGGAGGGCAACTGGGATGTGAGGAGGCCTGACTTGACATCAGTGCAGCCATGACAGGCTGCAGATGAACAATAGTGGGACTAGGCTCACCCTTACAATAAATAACCAGGAAAAGCTACAGACTGTACCTGCGGGGGACCAATCAGGACTGAGACAAACAAGTACTAGATGCTCCAGAATATTACGAATAGCTTACCTAACTTCTATATAAGTTGCCAATTTCCAGCACCACCAGTACCAATCCCTGTTTGACAAGACTTCTGTTACTCCACTCCTACCCAATCACAAGTTCAACCCCCATCTGAATCCAGAATTCCCCTTCCCCATCCTTTATCCCTTAAAAACCACGCCATAGCTGAGCTCTATGCTCTCCCCGATCCAATGGACAGAGAGCCCAAGCTTGCTTGCACTTGCAATAAAGGCTCTTTGCTTCTGCCTATGAACCTGGACTCCTGGGGGAGCTCATTACGTGGGCATAACAGGATAAATTAATTTGACCGACCGGTCCCAATGTAACAATCCAGACTTGATCATAATTAAATATTCTTTAACAATATCTGTTAATGGACATTACAAATGTATTAAGACGAAAAACGGAAAACAGTACTTAGTCATTTCTGTCTAAATTAACATACGTAGTAGATTGGATACCAGTTTTTAGCTCCACCTAGGGTCAAATAGCAGACAGACAAATTCCTTTTGTGTCTAAGGGGATCTTGCAATTCTTGGGCTTTTGGGAAAAACAAAAACAAAACAAAACAAAAAACAAGGAGACACGTTGAACACGCCTCTGTAAACATATTTCCAAGGTTATCGCGATATTTTTGTAAATGGTGCCTTTTTTCCTTCACTGACTAGGTTTTGATTGTACTGACGTTCCTCCCCACCTCAACCCTATTTCCAATCATGCTCTCCCTGAGGGAAAACTTTTTTTGTGTGTGACAATAACACTTAGTCTGCCTTCCATGAAGGCTGTAAGAGCACGCATGGGCTAGGACACGTCACACCTATTTCATTCAGTCGTCTCTACAATCTGCTAATAGGATTATGACGTCAGGGAACTGAAAACTCTGCTGATTCCTTACATCTGCTGGAACCCACCTCGATGGCAGTCCCAGCTGCCTTTGTATTGCCTCTGCCTGGCTTGGTTGTGGGGATGCAAAAGGAGATCTCTAAAATCCCCTGCTGAATAGCTTAAGATACCGGCAAAAATTAATCACGAAATGGGAGCGTTAAGAACAACAGTCTTACAAAATAGAGCTGCATGAGGCTATCTATTGGTCAAGCATAATCTTGGATATCAGCAATTACCCCCCCCCCATGTGTTGTTTCAATGTATCAGGTTTCTCCCACACCACTGATAACCAAATCAATGACTTGCATAGAGAATGCACAGGTTGATTAGCACCTCCTGGCTAAGCAGGTTCTTTCCCTTCATTGGCTCTCTGATAGTTCTCTCAATCATAATATTTGGGCCCCGTGTTTTTCAGTGTACTACTAGCCTTATCACACGCAAGATATTCAATGCCAGAATACTGTTTAACCGACAACAGGCAATGCTGCTCCCATGTCAAAGATTTGGAAGGGTAACATAGGCCAACGGGGGGATGTGAGACCAAAACAGGAGCAACATACCTAGCAAATTAAGGCCATTATATTAAGCCCCCAGACTTTACAAAAAAATTTTTTTTTGTTTTTTTTGAGACAAGGTTTACTCTGTAGCTTTGGAGCCTGTCCTGGAACTAGCTCTTCTTCTTTTTTTTTTTTAAATTTATTTATTATGTATACAATATTCGGTCTGTGTGTATGCCTGCAGGCCAGAAGAGGGCACTAGACCCCATTACTGATGGTTGTGAGCCACCATGTGGTTGCTGGGAATTGAACTCAGGACCTTTGGAAGAGCAGGCAATGCTCTTAACCTCTGAACCATCTCTCCAGCCCTGGAACTAGCTCTTGTAGACCAGGCTGGCCTCGAACTCACAGACATCTGCCTGCCTCTGCCTCCTGAGTACTGGGATTAAAGGTGTGTGCCAGTACCGCTCGGCAAAAATAGGTTTCTTTTCATGAATAAGGTTGCTTCTTAAATCTGATGTGTGATCCCATTAACAAGATATTTATACCCTTGTCTTCCTCTTTCATTATATTTTTCTAACAATCTCTAACAGCCAATTCTCTTGTGTCTATAAACACACAGCTATTTTCTATTAATATATCTTTCCCCCATAAAAGAGGCCACAAAAGTCCAGTACGGGGTTGCTTTTTAAATGCCGACGTATGTTAGACAGCCGGCTGGCCAGTACCGAGTGAACCTCTAAATCAATGCTTGCTTTGAGTAGACAATCATGACTTAGTCTTTCTCCTCGCAAGTTTCAGGTTTAACACTTAAATACAGTAGACAGGGCGACACATACCTGTAATGCCCCAATCAAGTTTACTTGAAAGGCTGAGGCAGGAGAATCTCAAAATCAAGGACAGCCTGAGTAGTGGAGGAAGCCAATTGTCTATTGGAAGCAAAAACCTCAGCATCCCTCACAGAATCTAAGAACAAGCTTTGACAGAGCAATCCCAAGAACTTCTGGTTAGCTACAAAGCGCCGTCGCCAAGCAACTTTCCGGAGTGGGCGTGCAGCCGCTGCCCGTTACTGACGTCTCGCTCTTCCAATGACCTTCAGCATCCATGCTCCTCCTGGGCTCTGATTGGCTAAGATTTGAGGCTCCGCCTCCCACCTTCCTCTCTTTGCTGGTCGATGGTGGGCGTTTCGGAGTTTGCTGTGTCTGGATGTTGAATTGTTGAATATACAAACACCTAGGATGCCGCGCGGAAGCTGCTCTTCCCGGGTGGCCCCTTCCGTCAGGTGAGACCCTCTTTAGGGGTAGGGACTGAGTCGGGTGGCCAGGGCGTAGGTAGGGGGAAGCTGGCGGGTGGTGAGGCGGTGCGTGCAGTCGGGAAGGGATCCGCTCCTGGGGAAGGGAGCTCCCCAAGAACGAGGACGCGCTCTCTGCATTACGGTAGAGGACCCTAAAGCCTGACCTTTGTCCTAGACTGCTTGCGGCAAAGGCCTTAGAGGACATAGTCAACGAAGAGGCGAGGAAAAATTTATTTATGTGAAGGTCTTGAGGTGGTTTTGTTTTACAGTGTTTATGAGGTCCTCGGGCTAACCTTGGACTTCATATAGGCCTGGCTGGCCTTCCTTGATTTTCCTATCTCTGCTTCCCCATGGCTGGGATTACAGGCTTTAAAGGTCATTAGAAAGAAAAAAATTAAAAAAAAATTCATGTACGTGTTTCCGTGTGGAGAGCGGGGAATTTAGAGTTCTCTCTTTCCACCACTTCAGTCCAGGAGACCTAACATTGAGCGATAAATTCTTTATTGCAGGGGATCTCAACCTTCCGATTGCTGTGACCCCTTAATATAGTTAGTTCACCATGTAGTGCTGACCACCGACAATAAAATTATTCTCATTGCTACTTCATAACTGTCATTTTGCTACTATTATAAATCGTAATGTAACTATCTGATGTGCAGGATGGTCTTTTAGGCGACCCCTTTGAAAAAGACCTGCAGAGGGGAAACAACCACGGATTAAGCCCTGCTGCCCTATTGAGGCATATCACCAGCCCATGGGAAGATAAGTAGGAAGTTGCTGACAGCATCCAGATTCCAGGTGTTCCGTTTGGGGGAATACAATCGTAGGAAGTTAAAAATTGTGGTCCTGCTGGGAGGGGACCTGAGGACTGTCTATGTGGTAGGGGAATGAATGCCCCATCTACCAAGATCGTCCAACATGCCTCTGTCTCCCCAAAGACAAGAGTTGCCACCAATTCAAGGCTAGTAGGGCTACCCATGGAGAGACCCTGTCTCCAAAAACTAAAATCAAGTAAGATTAATAAAAGTTGCAGTTCAACAGGTCACTTTCCCTAAATTTTTCTTTTTGATTTTTGAGTTGGTGGTTTGTTTGTTTGAAGCAGGGTTTCATTGTGGCCCTGGCTGTCCTAGAACTCACAGACATCCGCCTGCCTCTGCCTCCTGAATGCTGGGATTAAAGGTGTGGGCCACCATCCATACCATACCCAGCTGCCATCATCTTTTTTGATTGGTAAGATGAAGGCCTTGATCTACATTCTAAACATTACCTCATGACTGTCTTGGATTTTGTTGACTTTTGGGCCATCTTTCTCCATTGTCCAAGGATTACAGCTAGGCGGTAACTCCAGGAGAGGCCTGAGAAGTGGCAGTTCGCTACTTGCTAGTTCTCTGGCCAACAGAAATTCTGTCACAATTGCTTCCTATATATTTTCTCTTTCTTGTTTAGTCAACCCAGGGTCTTATGCCTGTTGGAAAATGTTTGTTAACCCAAGCTCTAAATCTTTGTATGTTTCTGTGTGTGTGTGTGTGTGTGTGCATGTGTGCATGTGTGCGTGTGTACCTTGGAGCCTGTGTGAAGGCCGAGGGCATCTTTTTTTAGTTGTTTCCTTTCATCTTGTAGATTCCAGGGATCGAACTCAGATTGTCAGGCTTGGCAGCAAGCCCCACTCTCCAGGGAGACATTTCATTAGCCATCTCCCCTCCCCTCAATCTCTGAATCTTATTTCAGAAGTCAGCTAGGTTAGGGAGACTCCTTGATTGTCCTAAAGTTTTAGTACACCTTGACAACCATTCTTTTTTTTTAAAAAAATATTTATTTATTATGTATACAATATTCTGTCTGCAGGCCAGAAGAGGGCACAGATGGTTGTGAGCCACCATGTGGTTGCTGGGATTTGAACTCAGGACCTTTGGAAGAACAAGCAATGTTCTTAACCGCTGAGCCATCTCTCCAGCCCTTGGCAACCATTCTTAACCTTTGAGTCAGGACCCGGTTAACCAGCTTCTCTCTCCAAACATATATACATTGCAATCGTAACAGTAGCAAAATTATAGTTATGAAGTAGCAACAAAAATAATTTTATTCTTGGGGGTCACCACAAGAAACTGTATTAAAACGTCGAAGCATTAGGAAGGCTGAGACGCACTAGATTCTATAGCGATAGCTGTATGATATTTCTTTAATCCGATGACATTTAATTTGAAACTGATAGAGTAATAAAATGAAAGCCGTTTGCTCCCTCTCTAGTTCTTGCTGTCCTAAACTCACTCTGTGTACTGGAACAGCCTTGAGTTTACAGAGATCTGCCGTCTCTGCCTCCTGAGTATTGGGATTAAAGACATGGGCCACTACCGCCCAGCCTGAAATACTGTTGTACAAGCAGCAGCTGTTTAATATTTAAATAATCTTTCAGGCAGCTATTGCCTGTGAATGGGTATGTGCAAATGAAGTAGGGATGTGAGCCTAGGAAGGCCAGAGGTGTCAGGTGGCTTAGATCTGAGTTTCACTGTGGGCAGTTAAGAGTTGCTGGGAAGCTGGGCAGCGGTGGCGCACGCCTTTAATCCCAGCACTTGGGAGGCAGAGGCAGAGGCAGGCGGATCTCTGTGAGTTTGAGACCAGCCTGGTCTACAAAAAAAAAAGAGTTGCTGGGAACTGAACTTGTGCTCTGTGGAAGAATAGTGTGCAAGTCTTAACTCTTGAGCAATCTCTCCGTCTTACTTTTTTTTTTTTTTTTTTTTTGGTTTTTCGAGACGGTTTCTATGTGGCTTTGGAGCCTGTCCTGGAACTAGCTCTGTAGACCAGGCTGGTCTCGAACTCACAGAGATCCACCTGCCTCTGCCTTCTGAGTGCTGGGATTAAAGGTGTGCGCCAGGGGCTGGAGAGATGGCTCAGTGGTTAAGAGCACTGACTGCTCTTCCAGAGGACCCGGGTTCAATTCCCAGCACCCACATGGCAGCTCACAACTGTCTGAAGATCAGTTCCAGGGGATCTGACACTTCACACCAATGCACATAAAATAAAGTTAAATAAACCATAAAAATATTAAAAAAATAAAAAAATAAAAATAAAGGTGTGCGCCACCATCGCCCGGCTCCGTCTTACTTTTTAACTCTTTTTTTGTTTTTTTTTAAGATAGGGCTTCTCTGTGTGGCATTTGTTGTCTTGGAACTCACCCTATAGACCAGGCTGGCTGTGAACGCAGAGATCCTCCTGCCTCTGCCTCATGAGTGCTGGGATTAAAGTGCACCACCACAGCCCTTTCTAACTCTTAAGGTTTTTGATTTTATGAAGTATTGTAATAACTTTTTAAAAGATACTGTGAGCCATGTGGATACATGAAAATCGTTACAAAAAGGACAAAATAGTATATGCTTGGTTGTTAAAACCTTAACAGAAGATTAAAGAGGTACATCAGTGTTTATATGCAGCAATTGGAAACAGTTTCTGTAGCCTTCCTGCGTGGGTTTGGTATGTCGGGTTAGAGATTTAAAATGAGGCTGGAAAGTTGTCTTTACAGTTAAGAGAACTGAGTGACCTTCCAGAGGACACAGGTTTGATGCCCAGCACCCACATGACCCCTCAAAACCATCTGTAACTCTAGGTCCAGGTGATCTAAAGGCCTCTTCTGGCATACAAGTGGTACACAGACATACATGCATGTAAACAATTATAAAATAAGATTTAAAATGAAGCGAGGCAGGGTGAAAATGCTTGTAATCCCAGTACTAGGTGAGGCTGGTATAGGATTCGTAGGTAGAGCTCACTCTTGTTTTGGCTAGGGCATTTATTTAATTTTTGGTTGGTTGGTTTTTGTTTTTATTTTTTGAGAGGAGAGTATCCTTTAAAATCACGCTGTAGAACAAGGATGACAGTAGATATGCCAAAGTATGGTGAAAACCCGAAGGCTCAGCCTACAGCAGGAGCTACCAGCAACTGAGGAATGCCCAGAGCAGGAGTTCAAGGCCAGCCTGGTCTGCAGAGAGAGTTCCAGGACAGGCTCCAAAGCTACAAAGAGACCCTGTCTTAAAAAACCAAAAACAAACAAAAAGAATGTATGTGTATACACATAAACGCATCTAATAACAGTTAATGAAAAAAGTTTGCAGTCAGTCAAGGAGGGGCATATGGGAGGGGGGAAAGAAAAGAGGGGAGTGTTGCAGTTTTTATTCTTTGAAAAAATAATAATGTAGAAGGAGGAGAAATGACTGTGTAGGGTGACCTTGGCCTGTTGATTTTTCTGTCTCTTCCATCCCGGTGCTGGCATTACAGGTGTGTGCCTCAGAACCTGGCTTGGTTCACTTCTTCAGTAACTTCCAGAGCCATTTGGAACTGGGAGCTGATGAGTTTGGTTCTTTTCTTTCCTAGCCGGGCCCCTCAGATGAGACCTGCTCCCAGACAAGCGCCTGCAGCTCATCCTCCAGCAACAGCGACTGCACCATCTGCAGTTGGCTCACCTGCTGCTGCACCCCGGCAGCCAGGCCTGATGGCCCAGATGGCGACCACTGCAGCCGGTGTGGCTGTGGGCTCTGCAGTGGGCCACACCCTGGGTCATGCCGTCACTGGGGCCTTCAGTGGAGGTGGCAGTGCTGAGCCTGCGAGGCCTGACATCACTTACCAGGTAGGATCTGGGGCTGCTTTTCCTCTGTGTGCTTGTGTCTTCGGAGAGAACTTGGCAGCTGGTAAACATCTTTTACGTAGTGCCCTGTGTTTAATTTTAGGAATGCAGTACAAAGTGGTGCTTCCCCACCCCCTTTAAAGTAGGGGTTTGCTGGGCTATGGTTCAGTGAGTAAGCACTTACTCTGAAGCCGTGCGGACCTGAGTTCAAAGCCCGTGAACCCACAGAGTCAGGCATAGCCATGCATATCTGCATCTCCTGCATTGTGGAGGGAGATGAGCAGATCCACAGCTTGGCAGCTGGCAGTTGAGATGAAATGACGGGTTTCAGTGAGAGCTCTGTCTCAGGGCAGTAGGATGGAGAGTGGTAGAGGGAAGAACCCATGTCTTGATTGGGCTCCTGTGGGCACACCCATTCACACACTCGTGTGCGAGCATCACACACATAGTGTGGTTTGAGTTAGACCCTTAGGCGAGCACCAGTAAGTAGAGCAGACTGGAATTATAACAGTCCAGCCCAACTTACTGGTAAGATGGCCATTTTCCCTCTAGGTGATTTTGTTTTTGAGAGAATCTGACTCAAGATGACCTTGAACTTACAGCAATCCTGCCTTGGCATTAAGAGTTTATCTTGGCTACACTGGATTCCTATGCTTCACTTGGAGACAGAGTCTTCAGTGTGTGACCGAAGCTGGCTCCAAGCTTGTAGCTGTCTCCTTGGTTGGCTTCTCAAGGATTGGAGTTACAGCCATGAGGCCTTGCCTTTCAGTTCAGTCTCTGTTACATAATCACAAGTCCTGTTGACGGCCTGTGACCCCTGACCTGATAGTTTTTGCCCTCTTGTGGATCTGAGGATTTTGTGTTTACTAAGGAACATGTAATCTCTTGAAAGGTGGTGTAGCTAAAGTTCTTGTCCATTTCTTTCCAATAATAGCCCTATTTTCCTTAAGAATGTGTCATTGTATTTTTTTTTCTGAGACAGGGTTTCTCTGTAGCTTTGGAACCTGTCCTGGAACTAGCTCTTGTAGACCAGGCTGGCCTCGAATTCACAGAGATCCGCCTGCCTCTGTCTCCCAAGTGATGGGATTAAAGACGTGCGCCACCACTGTCCAGTTTGAGTGGTTCACTTTTTTGTGTTTCTATTTGTGATTCTGGGGTTCAAATCCAAGGTAAACTAGACAGACTTATTATTGGACTCCTACCCTGGTTTGTTGTTTTGGTTTTGTGTTTTTGTTGTTGTTGTTTTCCAAGACACGATTTCTTTGTGTAGGCTATCCTGGACCTGGCTTTGTAAAGGTGCTCTTAGTCAGAGACCTGCCTGCCTCAGCCTCCTGAGTGCAGGGATTAAAGGTATGCACTGCCATCCTCAGCTTCCCTAGCCAGATTTTAATGTTTTGATTTTATATTTACAGTGTTGGGGTGAAGTCCATAGCTTGTGTATACTGAGCAAAGCCTTCGTAGAACCACTCCCCCGTTCATACTCCGGTGGCCTGGTTTGCCATTTGTTTGTTTCCTGGTTTGCCATTTGTTTGTTTTCTGAATTGGAGGGTATCTTTGGTTTTTAACGTTAACGTTTTTTTTGTTTTGCTTTCTACCTTTAAATGGTTTTCACTACCATATTACTGGATGGATAACTAAGTTTTCATCTTTGTTTTCCCAGCTAAGAGTCTGTGAATGCTACTCTTGTGTGCACCTACACTTTCTCAGGAGTACCTAATGTTGTGTCTTGGCAGGAGCCCCGGGGAGCCCAGCTGCTGGCCCAGCAGTCTCCTGGACCTTGCTTTCTTGAGATCAAACAGTTTCTGGAGTGTGCCCAGAACCAGAGTGACGTCAAGCTCTGCGAGGGCTTCAATGAGGTGTTGTGGCAGTGCAGAATTGCAAATGGTAGGTGACCTGTCATCTGCTTAGAGAGATTGATAATCCTCACCCCTGTGGGGTAGCTGTTCTCAACCTGCAAGTTGTCGTGACCCCTTTGGGGTCATCTAGGACATGGGAAAACACATATTTGTGATCATCTTAGGTACTGATTCCCTGCTCTGCTGTTGTCTCCGGGCTGGGCTGCCTACATGCAGATAAGTCAAGTCCACATAGGGGTACCAGTGATGACATCATTGTGCCAACCCCATCACATACACCCTGTGCAAATGCAGGTGTATGTGACAGGGTTGGTGCCAAAATATAGTTATGCAGACCAGGCACACATGTGTAGCAAGCAGCTATGGTGTTGAAAGCAGCAAACAACACTTCATGAATTATAATTACCGGGTAAGTGTCAAATCGTGTACTGTAAAGTCATCAACTACTGTAGAAAAAAGTATGGATTATGGGAACTATTTGTTTGTTTGTTTTTAAGACAGGGTTTCTTTGTGTAACAGCTGTCCTGGAACTAGCTCTTGCAGACCAGGCTGGCCTCGAACTCATAGAGATTCAACTGCCTCTGACTCCAGAGTGCTGGGATTAAGGGCGTGCGCCACCACCACTTGGTCATCTTCTGTATTATTAAAGCTACTGTCGTGTATTATTTTCATTAGAGGGCCATCCCCCAAGAGTGGACCGTGTAGAGAAGAAGGTTAAGAATAGAAGATACAGTGAAGAATTCTTACGGTATGGTTTTACCTCAAAAACGACAGCAGGCGTTGAGAAACCGCAGTGTGTTATTTGTGGGGACGTTCTCTCAGCGGAGTCTATGAAACCAAACAAACTGAAACGCCATTTTGACAGCAAGCACCTGAGCTTTGCCGACAAGGATATCAACTATTTTAGAAGCAAAGCTGATGAGCTCAAGAAAGCCAGGCTTGACACTGGCAGCAAATACCCCAAACAGAATGTCATAGCCGTTGAGTTTTCCTACTTGGTGGCGCTCAGAATCGCCAGGACTATGAAGCCTCACAGCTTTGCTGAGGATTTACTGTTGCCAGCGGCCAAAGACAGTGTTCGAGTTCTGATCGGAAAGGAATTTGGTATGCAGCTGAGCGCGGTTTCCTTATCTAATGACACTGTCCGCAGAAGAATAAATGACATGTCTGCCGATATTCTTAACCAGGTCATCCAGGAAATTAAATCTGCTCCACTTCCAATATTCAGTATCCAGCTCGATGAATCTACAGATGTCACAAACTGTTCCCAGTTACTGGTTTACGTGAGGTACATTAACGACGGCGACTTCAAAGATGAATTCCTCTTTTGCAAACCTCTTGAAACAACAGCCACTGCACATGATGTATTTGACAGAGTTGGTTCATTTCTGAAGGAGCACAAGCTCTCATGGGAAATGGTTTGTGGGGTTTGCACCGACGGTGCTCCGGCTATGCTAGGATGTCAGTCTGGATTTCAGCGTTTGGTCCTGAACGAGTCACCGGAAGTCATCGGAACTCACTGTATGGTTCATCTGCATGCGTTAGCAATGAAGACACTGCCACAAGACTTAAAAGAAGTCATGCAAAGCGTCATCGGTTCTGTCAATCTTGTCAAGGCGAACACGTTAAACAGTCGGCTGTTTTCGCAACTGTGCAACGAGTTTGACGCACCCAACAAAGCTCTGCTATTTCACACCGAAGGGAGGTGGTTGTCCAAAGGAACCGTTTTAAAATGTGTTTTTGAGCTTCGTGATGAACTCAGAATATTTTTTAGTCAGAAAGCAAGACCACAGTTCGTAGCACTTTTCAGTGATCAATGTGAATTGCAGAAAATAGCTTACTTGGTCGACATCTTTGCTGTCTTGCGTGAATTAAGTTTATCACTGCAAGGACCAAATGCAACATGCCTCGATTTGTCTGAAAAGATCCAGTCATTCCAAATGAAGCTTCAGCTTTGGCAAAAAGAGCTGGAAGAAAATAAAATCCACATGTTGCCTACCCTCTCTGCTTTCTTTGAGGAACATGACATTAAACCCTCCGGAAGGACTTCAGTGATCGTTTCCGTGAAAGAGCACTTGCACGTGCTTGCCGAAGAAATTTCCTGGTACGTTCCAAGTCTACCTGCCGTCCCATTTGCCCTTGCTAGAAGTCCGTTCACAGTCAGAGTTGAAGATGTCCCTGAGACGGCACAAGAGGAGTTTGTCAGACTTATTAACAGCGAAGCAGTGAGAGCTGACTTCTCTGCATTGCCACTTTCACGTTTCTGGGTCAAGTGTTTGCAGTCCTACCCTGTTCTGTCTGAGACCGTGTTGCGCCTCCTCCTTCCATTTCCAACAACATATCTTTGTGAGACAGGGTTTTCCAACTTGTTGGTTATCAAGTCCAAATACAGACGTAGGCTCGCTGTGGAAAATGATCTCCGTTGTGCTCTTGCAAAGACTGCCCCGAGAATTTCTGATCTAGTGAGAAAGAAGCAGTCTCAACCTTCACACTGATGTTGGCATTGACTTTTTGCTTTTTATGTGTGTGTGTTTGTTTGTTTGTTTTGTTTTTTGTTTTTCGAGTCAGGCTTTCTCTGTTGGAGCCCGTCCTGGAACTGGCTCTGTAGACCAGGCTGGCTTCGAACTCATAGAGATCCACCTGTCTCTGCCTCCCAAGTGCTGGGATTAAAGGTGTATACCACCACTGCCTGGCTGAAGTTGGCATTTTACAGATACTATTACAAAATGTAGCAAGTTGTTCTGGGTTTTGTTTCATTCTTTATTTTGTTTTGTTGGGAGATAGGGTTTGTCTTTGTAGCCTGGCTGTCCTGGAACTTGCATTGTATACCATGCTGACCTCAAACTCATAGAGATTCTCCTATCTCTACCTCCCAAGAGCTGGAATTAAAGTCGCCACCCAGGTACTGATGTTATATTAAGACTGTTACCTAGGAGAGGTGGCTTCGAGGTTAATAGTACTGGCTGAATTAATTCCTGAGTTCAATTCCCAGCAACCACATGGTGGCTACAGCCATCAATAATGAGATCTGGTGTCCTCTTCTGGCCTGCAGGCAGAACATTGTATACACAATAAAAAAAGACTTACCCATGATACTACACCATGATTCAAGACAAAATTTCATTATTTATAACTGGAAATAAATATTTAACAATAAATACATACTGTTTTTTTTTGGAGAATTAATCACTATGCTTTAATAATGTTCAATTTGTAACAGTGAAAATAAATTCTATGCCAGGTAGTGGTGGTAGTACACGCTATAAATTCCAGCACTTGGGAGGCAGAGGCAGGTGGATCTCTGTGAGATTGAGGCCAGCCTGGCCTACAGAGTGAGTTCCAGGACAGCCAGGGCTACACAGAGAAACTTTGTCTAGAAAAACCGAAAAAAGAAAGAAAAAATAAATCCTACATATCAGATGTTTACATTACAAGCCATAACAGTAGCAAAATTACAGTTATGAAGTAGCAATGAAATAATTTTATTGTTGGGTCATTACAACATGAGGAACTGTGTTAAAGGGTCACAGCAATAGGAGGTCGAGAAGACTTGATCCACAATGAACAGTTTCAGGGGATCTGATTTTTTAAAATACTTCCATCAGATTGCCTGTAGGAAAGTCTGTAGGGCTTTTTTTTTATTTAAAAAGTAAGATTTATGCCGGGCGGTGGTGGCGCATGCCTCTAATCCCAGCACTCAGGAGGCAGAGGCAGGCGGATCTCTGTGAGTTCGAGACCAGCCTGGTCTACAAGAGCTAGTTCCAGGACAGGCTCCAAAACCACAGAGAAACCCTGTCTCGAAAAAAAAAAAAAAAGTAAGATTTATTTATGTGTATCAGTGTTTTGGTCACCATCCTCGGGCACCAGGCAAAACACTGATGTACATAAACAACTAAATCTTCTTCTTATTATTCAAATCAAACTACCACTCACAATAAATGAGTGAGAAAGGAGAGAGAGAGAGAGATCTGGTCATCCGATCTCTTTATTTTTTATTTATTTTTTTTTAAAGGTTTATTTATTTATTAAGTATACAGGCCAGAAGAGGGCACCAGATCTCATTACAGGTGGTTGTGAACCACCATGTGGTTGCTGGGAATTGAACTCAGGACCTTTGGAAGAGCAGGCAGTGCTCTAAACCACGGAACCATCTCTCCAGCCCCATCCGATCTCTTTATTTTTTTTTTATTTTTTATTTTTTTTTAAATTTATTTATTTGTTAAGGATTTCTGCCTCGTCCCCACAACCGCTTCCCATTTCCCTCCCCCTCCCCCGATCAAGTCCCCCCCCCTCATCTGCTTGAAGAGCAATCAGGGTTCCCTGACCTGTGGGAAGCCCAAGGACTGCCCACCTCTATCCAGGTCTCGTAAGGTGAGCATTCAAACTGCCTAGGCTCCCACAAAGCCAGTACGTGCAGTAGGATCAAAAACCCACTGCAATTGTTCTTGAATTCTCAGTATTCCTCATTGTCCGCTATGTTCAGCTAGTCCGGATTTATCCCATGCTTTTTCAGACCTAGGCCAGCTGGCCTTGGTGAGATCCCAATAGAACATCCCCATTGTCTTAGTGTGTGGATCCATATCTATCACCATGCACAAAACTCAAATCCAAATGGATTAAAGACCTCAATATCAGTCCGAACACACTGAACCTGATAGAAGAGAAAGTGGGAAGTACTCTACAGCACATGGGCACAGGAGACCACTTCCTATGTATAACCCCAGCAGCACAGACACTAAGGGCATCATTGAATAAATGGGACTTCCTGAGGCTGAGAAGCTTCTGTAAAGCAAAGGACACTGTCACTAAGACAAAAAGACAACCCACTGACTGGGAGAAGATCTTCACCAACCCTGCAACTGACAAAGGTTTGATCTCCAAAATATATAAAGAACTCAAGAAACTAGACCGTAAAAGGCTAATCAACCCAATTATAAAATGGGGCACTGATCTGAACAGAGAATTCTCAACAGAAGAACTTCAAATGGCCAAAAGACACTTAAGATCATGCTCAACTTCCTTAGCGATCAGGGAAATGCAAATCAAGACAACTTTAAGATACCACCTTACACCTGTCAGAATGGCTAAAATAAAAAACACCAGGTGTTGCGGGAGGTCCTCCCACTCCTCCAGCCTATCACCGCTGAGGTACCAGCCCACTGGGGCGTGGTTTCTCTCCCTTTAAAAAAGCGGCCACTTCCCTCTTCTCTCTCTCTTCACTTCCTGCTCCGCCTGCGACTAGACTCCTTTCCTGGTTGCGAAGAGGGCTGTTGCCTGGGACAGTGATCTGTAAGTTTTACAGATAGCCTTTGCTGGAGAGGTTGTGGAGAAAGGGGTACACTCACCCATTGCTGGTGGGAATGCAAACTTGTGCAACCACTCTGGAAAGCAGTGTTTCGGTCCATCGATCTCTTTAGAAGTGCTATCTGTTGAGCCATCTTGTTAGCCCTTGAACGGCTACTTTTATTTTTGTTCTTGCTTGGTTCTCTGTGTGTGTGTGAAAGCACACACATACATGCACACATGCTCTTATATTCCATTCATTCGTACACAGAATGATGGAGGATGTTGAGTGTTTTTCTCTATTGCTCTTCCTATTCCCTAGAGATAGGGTCTCTCACTGAATCTGTCCTGTTTTGGCTAGACTGGCTGGCCAGCAAGCCCCACTGAGTCTCTCCTGCCTCTCTTGGTAGTCCCTCTACAGGAATGAGGGGAAAGGCCTATGCAGCCACACCTGGCTTTTTATGTGCATGGTGGGAACCCAAACTCAAGTCCCTGTGCTTGAATAATAAATGCTCTTGGGCTGGAGAAATGGCTCAGTGGTTAAGAGTATTGTCTGCTCTTCCAAAGGTCCTGAGTTCAATTCCCGGCAACCACATGGTGGCTCACAACCATCTATAATGAGGTCTGGTGCCCTCTTCTGGCCCACAGACATACACACAGAATATTGTATACAAAATAAATAAATAAATAAGCAAACAAATGCTCTTAGCAGGCCGTGGTGGCGCACGCCTTTAATCCCAGCACTTGGGAGGCAGAGGCAGGTGAGTCTCTGAGTTTGAGGCCAGCCTGGTCTACAGAGTTAGTTCCAGGACAGGCTCCAAAGCTACAATAGAGGAACCCTGTCTTGAAAAGCCAAAAACAACAACAACAAAACAAAACAAAAACAAACTATCCAGTCCCTCCGTTCCAGCTTGGGATGGTCAGTAGGTCTGTCTTCTCAATTTATGAGGCATGCTTTTAGGTGTATCCGTTGAGGAAGTTTCCAGAGATTATAGACTGAGAAGGGGCAACCCACCCTGAATGTAGATCACACCATACAGTGGGCTGGGGACTCAAAATGGAGGGGGGGGGGAGAGAAAGCAAACAAGGCGCTAGAATTCCCCTTTCTTTTACTTCCTGATTGACCAATGCAGGTATGAACAAATAGCCTCATCATCCTGCCCACTATGCCTTCCCATCTGATTGTATGTATTCTCAAACTGTGAGCCAAAATACACCCTCTTCTAAACTGATTCTTGCCAAGTATTTGGCTGTAACAATGAAAAAGTAATGTTGAAGACAATAATCATGTCACATAAAGAAACTCACGAACCAAGCGAAAGTGATTCCGCAAGCCTATTTCCTTTTGCAAAAATAAACCCAAACTGAGCTAGCCAATACATTCGGCCGGAAGGGCCCCCATCTTTTATCTCCGTGCTGGAATTACAGGTGTACCCAACCACACTAGATTTATACAGTGCTGGGGTGGAACCCAGGGCTTCGTTCATGCTAGGTAAGCACTCCACCCACTGAGCCACATTCCCTCGTTCCGTCCCTTCAGGTTTTTTGACCAACAGCACCTGAAGGTTTATAGTTAACAATACTGTCCCGCAGGAACACTTAGGATTTTCAATCGGGAACAAAGAAGCGTCGGCGCAAGCCACGCCCCTCTGTGAGGTCACAGGGCTCACCCCTAGAGCGGAGCCAATAGGAGCACTGGCCGGGGCCTTCCGGCCTGAGCAGCCAGCGGCGGCGGCGGGCGGAGCGCAGCGGCGTGATGGATCCGCCAACTCGTCCTCCCGTCTCCCGCCCACGGGCTCGAGTGCGCCCGCCGCCGCCGGAGGCGCTGCCCATTGCGGGCTTCGACGACGAGCTGTACGACTGCCTGGACTACTACTACCTGCGTGACTTCCCGGCCTCCGGAGCTGGCCGCAGCAAGGGCCGGACGCGGCGCGAGCAGCAACTGCGCACCAACCACCCGGTGCCCGGCGGCCACGAGCGCAAGGTGGCGCAGATCCTGATCAACGCGCAGCGCAAGCGGCGCCAACGCCAGCTGCAACCGCGGCCGCGCACGCGCCTGCCCTGAGAGGGTATGGGCAAGCAGAGCCCGTTGGTGGGGGGTAGGAAGTAGAATCGCCTATTATCTCAGGCTGGTCTCGAACTCCCTGTGTAGTGGAGGATTACCTTGAACCTCGTCCCGTCTCCAGCTTCCAAGAGCTAGGATGATGAGACAAGTGCAACAATGCCTAGCTCTTTCTCTCTTTTTTTTAAAAAATGGTTTTTCTTTTTTTTATTTATATTCTATGTATGAATGCTCTACATGTTTGCTGGCAGGCCAGAAGAGGGCATCAGATTCAATTATAGATGGTTGCAAGCCACCCTGTGGTTGCTGGAAATTGAACTCAGGACATCTGGAAGAGCAGCCAGTGCTCTTAACCACTGAGCCATCTTTCCAGCTCTCCTTCTTTTTAATAGTTTTATTTTTATTTTCTGGTTTTTTGAGACAGGGTTTCCCTGTGTAGTCCTGGCTGTCCAGGAACTCACTCTGTAGACCAGGCTGACCTCAAACTCACAGAGATCCATCTGCCTCTGCCTCCTGAGTGCTGGGATTAAAGGCGTGCGCCCCCACTGCCTGGCTTTTATTTTTTTATTTTCTGACACAGTGGTCTCATGTCGCCTAAACTGGCCTGGAACTCCTCAGCCTCCCCCGTTCCCCTCCAAATGCCGAAATTTCAACCATGGGCCATGGTCACATGCTGTGTTGTTTTAGTGATGCGGCCCAGTGTAGCTCAGGCTGCCATGGTATTTGTGACAATCCTCAACCTCTGCAGCCATGAGATTACAGGTCTGTGCCACCATGTTTTCGTTCATCTCTCACACCTTTCTATGACTTCCCGCGTTATTTGGAACTGTACCCGACCCCTCCCAGGTGTCTCCTGGCTGCTAGTGAAAGACTATGGTTTGGCAGTTTGCAGTTTGGTGAGAAAGGCCTCGCTCAGAAATGCCACAATATGTCTCAAGTCTATTCCGGCAGACAGGGCAGCTTACCCCTGTAAGCCATCCCAGTGCTCCAGAGACTGCTGCTGGAGTTGGAGGCCAACCACGCAGGGACCCAGTGTGAGGCAATGCCTCCAAACAAAACAGTCCCTCCTTGTTTGCTTTCTAATGCTGTGAGAGACACCTCGCGACCAAAGCACCTTGGGCAGGAAAGGGTTTCTTTCAGTTTAAAGAGGTCAGGGCAGGGACCCAAAGGCAGGAATTGAAGAGCAGTCCTTAGAGGTTCATGTTCCCTTGCCTTTCTTGTATCTCCCAGTACAATCCCAGCTCAGGTGATTGTGCCTACGGTGGGCTGGCCTCTTCCACATCAATCATTAATTGAGAAAATGCCCTCACAAGCCAATCTGATACCTCTGTCTTCCCAGATGACCCTAGTATGTGTCAAGTTGACAAAAACAAAAACAAAGGAAAAAAAAAAAGAACCAACAAAACAGGAGACAAGGGCTGGAGAGATGCCTCAGAGGTTAAGAGCACGGACTGCTCTTCCAGAGGTCCTGAGTTCAATTCCCAGTCTCATGCCACCCGTAATGAGATCTGGTGCCCTCTTCTGGCCTGCAAGCATACACGCAGGCAGAACACTGTACATAATAAATAAATCTTAAAAAAAAACAAACAAACCAGGAGACAAAAACCAGGTATGATGGTGCACACCTGTACTCCACTCTAGGGAAGAGGTGAGGGGGTCAGAAGTTCAAGGTCAGAGACTGGAGGTGGCTCAGCAGTGCTCTTTCAAAGGACACAGAATTGGTTCCCCCCACCTACATCCAGTGCCTCATATCCATCTGTAACTCCAATTCGAGAGGATCTAATACCCACTCTGGCCTCCGAGGAGACTGCATGCACTTCATACACAGACGTATATTTGGGCAAACACAAATATTTTTATTTTATTTATTATTATTATTATTGTTATTATTATTTTGTTTTTCGAGACAGGGTTTCTCTGTGGCTTTGGAGCCTGTCCAGGCTGGTCTCAAACTCACGGAGATCCGTCTGCATCGCCCGGCATATTTTTTTTAAACAAGTTTTTATTTATTTATTTATTATGTATACAATATTCTGTGTATGTCTGCAGGCCAGAAGAAGGCACCAGACCTCATTACAGACGATTGTGAGCCACTATGTGGTTGCTGGGAATTGAACTCAGGACCTTTGGAAGAGCAGGCAATGCTCTTAACCACTGAGCCATCTCTCCAGCCGCTATTTGGTTTTTTGAGATAGGATTTCCCTGTAGCTGTGGAGCCTGTTCTTTCACTCACTGTGTAGACCAGGTTGGCCTCGAACTTACAGAGATTTGCCTGCCGTTGTCTCCCAAGTGCTGGGATTAAAGGCATGTACCACCGCTGCTTGGCTCATTTTTTTTTATATAATTAAAAGATTTTTAAAAAGTTCAAGATTAGGGGCTGGAGAGATGGCTCAGAGGTTAAGCGCACTGACTGCTCTTCCAGAGGTCCTGAGTTCAATTCCCAGCAACCACATGGTGGGTCACAACCATCTGTAATGAGGTCTGGTGCCCTCTTCTGGCTTGCAGGCATACACACAGACAGAATATTGTAAACATAATAAAAAAAAAAAAGTTCAAGATTATTGGCTACATAGTCAGTTTGAGGCTAGCTTGGGCTACATGAGACAACAAAGGAAGCAGCTGAGAAGCAGCTCAGCTGAGAAGCAGCTCAGCTGACAGTGTTCTCCCAGTGTGCATAACTCCCCAGGGTCAGTCACCAGCACTGACTACGTACCAGTAATCTTGGCATGAGGGAGGGGGAGGAAGGAGGATCAAAAGTTTATGGTTAAAACCACAGAGAAACCCTGTCTCAAAAAAAAAAAAAAAGTTTATGGTTATCCTTGGTTACACAGTCTGAGGTCAGCCTGGGCTACTTGAGACCCTGTCTAAAAAAAAAAAAAAATAACAAAAACTACCGACTAGTGGCTCTGACCTGTTCTCCTTGCCCTCAGGAGGCAGAGGCAGGAGGATGCCTGGGCTTTGTTGTGAGTTTCAGATCCCCATGGGCTAGAGTGACACCTGGTCTCGCAGGAGAGAGAACTAGGAACTTCTAGTGCTCTTTGTAAGACCTGGGAGGGGGATAACTGATGTTCGTTTCTTTCTTATTTTCTACAGGAAACCTGAAAGACCTCTTAAAAGTATTTTCGCCCGCCACCGAGTTCCTCCATGTTGGTCAGCAGGCCTTTTTTGACAGTTTTTAAGCTTACCGCTTCAATCTTTCCTTCCTCACTAATTATTAAGGAAGTAGTTTCCAAGTGGGTGTGCCTCTTTAGGGTTTTCAATTAAAAGAGAACAAGAATGCATTTTAACTCTTCTGGGTTTCCTCCCTCCCCCTTCCCCGACCCCCTCCCCCAACTCAGGTTTGTCCTGTCCCTGTGCCTTCCCACCCCCCACCTCCCCACCCCCGCACCAAGGTGGTAACTGGTTGCCAGTAAGTGCTTGGACTGTAAAGTGTGAAGAAGAGATCACAAGGCTGGGGAGATAACTCATTTGTTAAAGTGATTGCAACCAAAGCCTGAGTTTGATCTTGAAAAGCCATGTTTTTTAAAAAGCCAGCGCAGTGGCCCAGTGTTTGGAAGGTAGAGACAAATTCCTGGGGCTCACCGGCCAACTAGTATAACCTGCCTTATGCGGTCCAGGCCAATGAGCAACGCTGCCTTTAAAAAAAAAAAAAAGATGGATGTGTCCTAAAGATCCATAGCTGATCGTGGGTAATTGCCTCTACATGTCCATACTCATGCTCAAGTTTGTGCGTGTGTGCACATGCACATGAGTGCACACCCACACCCACCACAAACAGTGAACCGGGGAGACCCAAGATAGGATGCTTTACAGGAAAGAATTCTACCCATATGCCATCTCTGAAAGTTCTTTTTTGGTTTTGGGGGTAGTATTTTGGGGAGTGATTGAGATTGGGTCTCTCTACGTAGCCTTGGCTGTCCTGAAACTTGCTGCAGAAACCAGTCTGGCCAGGAGCTCACGAGTTCTGTCTACCTCTGCCTCCTGAGTGTTGAAATTAAATATACGCACTACCACTTCAGGCTGAAGGTTTTTGTTTGTTCGTTCTCAAGACAGGGTTTCTCTGTGTAGTCCTGACTGTCCTGCAACTCTCCCTGAAGAGCAGGCTGGATTTGAACTCAAAGATCTGCCTGCCTCTGTCTCTGGAGTGCTGGTATTAAAGGCGTGCGCCACCACCCACCACCGCCCACCACCAGGCATCAGACTGGAGGTTTTAGTATGCATTACAGTAAGATATTGTGGTAGAGTGTTTGCCTAGCGTACTTGAAGCTATGGATTTCAGCCTTAGAGCCTACATTAATTGGGTGTGTGGGTAGAACATGCCTGTAATCCCAACACTTGGGAGTTGCAGGTCTAAAAATCAGAAGTTTGAGGTCATTCTTTGTAAGTTCAGGGCCGGCCTGGGCTTTGAGAGACCTTAAGAGTAGGCCATATTCAACAGTTGCTGAGGTCTCGCTTGTTTCACCAGAGCTCTTTGACATGGCTGCTGCAGTCCCCATTTTAAGAAAGAGATTCTAATAATGCCCTAGTTAGCTTCTTAAAAAATTTTATGTAGGGACTGGAGAAATGCTTAGAGGTTAAGAGCATTGACTGCTCTTCCAGAGGTCCTGAGTTCAATTCCAAGCAATCAAGGGTGGCTCACAACCATCTGTAATGAGATCTGGTGCCTTCTGGTGTGCCCACAATCTTGCAGACAGAATACTATACACGTAATAAACAAATACATCTTTTTGAAAAAATTTATGTATCTGTTTGTGTATATGTCATGTATATTCTGGTAATCCCAGAGGCCAGAAGAGAGTGTCGGGTCCCCTGAAGCTGCAATTAATATAGGCAGTTGTAAGCCATCTGCTGTGGGTGCTAGAGACCAAAGGCAGGTCATCTGGAAGCTCAGTAAACAATGTTAACCACTGTGCTGTCTCTCCAGTCCCCTGGTTAAATTTGGCACAGCCTACAGTCATCTGAGAAGGAAAGCCTCTATTGAGCAATGCTCTAGATAAAACTGTCCTGCCAACAAGGCAGTGGGGGGTTGTCTTGATAAATGAGTAGGAAGAACCCAGTCCAATATGGGTGGTACCATCTCCTTGGAAGGTGGCCTTGTATAAATAGGAAAACCTGTTTTGGTGTCTTTAATGTCTTTAATATCAGCACTTCGGAGGTAGAGGCAGGCAGATTTCTCTGGGTTTGAGGCCAGCCTGGGCTCCATAGTAAGTTCCAGGCCAGCCTGGTCTACATAGTTAAAGCCTGTCTCAAACATGACAGAAAGGTAGCTGAAGTGAGACAGCAAGCAGCATTCCTCTGTGGCTCCTGCTTCACACTCCTGCCTGAGTTCTTGCCCTGACTTCCCTCAGTGATGGGTGGTGCCCTGGAAGCGGAAGCCAAGTAAACCCTTTGCTCCCCTAACTTGCTTTTTCTCTGATTATTTTCACAACAGAAAGGAAACCAGAACAAATGCGGGCACGTAACATGCAGAGATCATGCAGGAGTGGCCTGGTCCTGGTAGCTGTGCGCCTGGCGTGTGTTGCACGTGAGGGTTTCACATGTACTCATCCCTAGGATGTAGCTCTGGGGTCTGATAAAAATTATGCTTAAGGGGCTGGAGAGATGGCTCAGTGGTTAAGAGCATCGCCTGCTCTTCCAAAGGTCCTGAGTTCAATTCCCAGCAACCACATGGTGGCTCACAACCATCTGTAATGAGGTCTGGTGCCCTCTTCTGGCCTGGAGACATACACACAAACAGAATATTGTATACATAATAAATAAATATTTCTTTAAAAAAAATTATGCTTAAGCCAGCCATATCTTAATAACCTTTTCCATTTGTTTGTTTGTTGTTTGTTTGTTTTTCAGGGCTGGGTGGTTCATTTTTGCTATCTTCCTTCTCTCTTTCTCTCTTAAGGCAAAGCCTCACTATGTAGCCCTGGCTGCCTTCAAAATTGGCACGTAGACCAAGCTGACTTCATACTCACAGAGATCCCCCTGTCTCTACTGAATATTGGAATTAAAGCATGCACTGCCAGGCTGAGCTTAACAATATTTTTGAAAAATTTTTTTTTTAAATCAGAGGCTCATTTTTTTTCATGCTAACTGATGAATGATGTGTCTCTTCTCTTCTTTCTCTCTCTCTTTTTGTTTTGTTCTTTTTTTTGGGACAGTTTCTCTGTGTAGCCTGGCTGTCCTGGAACTCACTCTGTAGACCAGGCTGGCCTTGAACTCGGAGATCTGCCTGCCTCTGCCTGGGAGTAAAGGTGTATGCCACCACTGCCATGCCTCAAATGTATGTTTTAAATGTCTCCAAGATTTTAAAGAAGGATTCTAGGTACTCCACATTCCCTCTTTTTAGCTTCTTTTTCTCAGCCCGGAGACAATGTATACTTCACACACAAACTCTTTTTCAGACCAGAGTAGAGTTAGACAGGTCAGCCAAAGCTGCAGGTAGTTTTTGTTTCTCTTCCGCCCTCAGTCAGTCCCTCTGCACCTTGCAGTGATGTCTTGTCTAGGCAAGGGAGGTTTTACTGAGAGGAACAACCTAACTTAGAGCAGAGGCTTTGGGCTTTCCCGCTGCAGCATGTCACAACTGCTTTCAGCTTCCTCCAGTTGCTTTTCCCATTTGTGAAGTGGGAATAACAGGGCATGATTGCCTTAGTTAGGGTCACTATTGCTGTAATGAGACACCACGACCAAAACAACCTGAGAAAGAGACGGTTTATTTCTCCCACAGTTCTATACAACAGTTTATCATCGAGCCAGGCAGTGGTGGTGCATGCCTTTACTCCCAGTACTCAGGAAGAGAGGCAGACAGATCTCTGTGAGTTTGAGGTCAGCTTAGTCTACAAAGTGAGTTCCGGGACAGCCACGGCTATTACACAGAGAAACCCTGTCTCGAAAAACCAAAACCAAACTAAACCAAACCAAACCAAAACCCCAAACAAACAAAAACCAATCACAGAACCTGAGGTTATAACTCAACACAAGTGCTATTTAATATGTGCTTAGTCCCGATGTTCAATCCTCAACACCACAAAACCAAGATGAGCATTTTATCCCAATTATCACAAAGTCCAGGCTTTAGAGTTTTTGTAACTGCTATTCCCTCCTGAAATGCTCACGTCCTTAATAAAGATTGCTTCTTCTCCAACTCATCAACTCAATTTGATGTTCTTGTTCAAGAGTCCTGTCCTGGGGTAGCAAAGACAGCTTGGTGGATAAAGGTGCCTGATGCCAAACATGATGACTTGAGATCAATTCCTGGAACCCCCATGATTGAAGGAGAGAACTGACTCCCAAAATTTGTCCTCTAATGTTGGAGGAGGGCCGCTTGTTGGTTCCCGGCCACCCAGTTAGCTTAGACCCCAAATAATCACACAGAAACTGTATTAATTAAATCACTGCTTGGCCCATTAGTTTTAGCTTCTTATTAGCTAACTCTTATATTAATTTAACTCATTTCTATTAACCTGTGTATCACCACATGGCAGTGACTTACCAGCTAAAGTTCCCAGCATCTGTCTCAGGTGGTGGCTCCATGGCTTCTCTTTGACTCTGCCCTTCTTTCTCCTAGCATACAGCCTAGCTTTCCCCACCTAGTTCTGTTCTTCCCTGCCATAGGTTCAACACAGTTCTTTATTCATTAACCAATAAAAGCAACACACAGACAGAAGGACCTCCTATACCATTTCTCCTGTTTAAACAAAAAGGAATGCTTTAACTTTAACATAGTAAAATTATATATAACAAAACAGGGCTGGGCTGTGGTGGCGCATGCCTTTAATCCCAGCACTCCCTGTGAGTTCGAGGCCAGCCTGGTCTACAAGAGCTAGTTCCAGGACAGCTAGGACTGTTACACAGGGAAACCCTGTCTCAAAAAACAAAACAAAGACAGGTATCAAGCAAGAATTACATTTACAATATTTATATCTACTTAATCTTTTATCACAACTAAGGAAAACTATAACTATAAATTCTTCAACTCCATCAAAGTCTCCAGAAGGATATAATATTACCTAAGTAAACAGGACATGCATTGTAATCAACTTCCAAAACTCTAGAACTGACAGAGACATCTTGTTGCTCAGTCACCCAAAGTTCTTCCGTATCATTGGGGCACCCACCTTCAGCCTACAGGCCCATAGTATCCAGCAGACTTTTTCATGAAGCATGAAATTTCAAAGACAGTTCTGCCTATATTGGCAGTTTGCCAGTCACTTTCTTTTGTATCTTGCAGAATGTCTATTGAGTCTTTTATGAAGCAGGAACCCCAAAGGACCATTTCACCTTTAGCAAGTTCAGCAGTCATTTCTTTATGGGTCCTGCATGTTCAGTCAAGTAGTCCAGGCAAGAGCAGTTTCTTGCCCATATGGCTAACCAACACCATAAGGAGCCTCTTGAAGTAGCTTGGTGCTGCCAGGAATAGATGTGTCTCACTGTCATGAAAAGTCTTATGTTTTTAAACATTTTAAATGCCATATTCTGAAGGTCTCTGAAAGACTTGAAGAATACCTATCTAACTGAATTATATCTCTATACATCTAGAAAATCTAACATAACAACAAGCTTGACTGATATATAGACGAGTATCTATTAACTTATATTTCTTAATTATACATTACATTTTTAAATGAGTTACACAAACATAATACCTTAATCAAGATCAGAAATACAGCCAGGTGGTGGTGGCGCACACCTTTAATCCCAGCACTCGGGAGGCAGAGGCGGGCGGATCTCTGGGAGTTCGAGGCCAGCCTGGTCTACAAGAGCTAGTTCCAGGACAGGCACCAAAGCTACAGAGAAACCCTGTCTCGAAAAAAAAAAATCAGAAATACATATACATATAACAAAATTGACCTTAAATTTGTATCAATAAACCAAGATCATACCAATGCAAATTATTCATATCTATATCATATCCCCCCTTAAATGTAAACAAACATTTATAGACAATATATGCGAATATGAGTATAGTTTTCTCCATACTGCTTTCTGCTGATTGTTGGGCATAGTTATTTTTGGGGGTGTTCACAGTGACCTTCAGGGGGTCTTATTCCATCAAACCACACCAGTCTGGAAGCAATCCACAGGTTCTCATCCTCTGTGGAAACAAGAGAAGAACCTCTTTTCCAAAGCAACATATCCTTTTTTTTTTTTTTTTTCGAGACAAGAGTTTCTCCGTAGCTTTTGGTTCCTGTCCTGGAACTAGCTCTTGTAGACCAGGCTGGCCTCGAACTCACAGAGATCCGCCTGCCTCTGCCTCCCTAGTGCTGGGATTAAAGGTGTGCGCCACCACCGCCCAGCAAAGCAACATATCCTTAGACCCAAATTTGGAGGTCATGATACCTTTATAATATACATGTTGGTTTAGCTTAGCAGCCCATACAATGAAATTTCTCTCTGTACTTAGCTCATTCACAGTCAAAAAATTCAAAGAAAATACAATAATATACATAATCCAGACTTTCTGTGAATTTTCCATTTTTACATGGCTTATTTTTCTTTACTCCTTTTCATCTATGACCGTCTGTACTCTGTCTCTTTAAAGACTTTGTTTTATTTTTTAAAAAGCCATTTACTTCTTTTTATAACTCTCTATACTCTTTTTCTTCTCTCTCCCAAGCCCACATATATTTATCCAGCACTGTGACTCATCTGGATTTGTCTTTATTGCATATCTGTACTTCTTTACTGTCCAGGAGCACTTTTTAAAATGCTAAGCGCTTCGTAAAACTTAAGCTGCATCATTACTATGGCATGTATGGTACTCACTGCTTGCCCGCCCAGTCTGAAACTTAAGCTGTGCCATTACTATGGCATATATGGTACTTCCTGCTTGCCCACCCAGTCCAGCATGGTGGAGCCCCTCATGCCTCTGAGAGCCATGCACACAGCCCCATTTTCAGGCACACAGCCAGTCCATACCACCAATTAAGCAAGCTGCAGCAGTCTGCTCACAAACCCCACTCAAATGCTCTGAAGCCTGACCTCCTGTCTGAAAGAGTCAGAGTTTGTGCTAGTAGCATGACTCAGAAAGCTGGCATTTCAAAACAGCACGTTTTTTCCCCCTGCTACCACTGAATCAGGAAAATCTCTCTTAAAGGAGCTGCAGCAAGCCGCCAGCTGGAAAAGAAATGCGGCTAAACTCTGCTTTTGTGTGTCTCGAGTTCCTTTCTAAGCCCCCTCAGGTTTTACATGGACTTAGTCCACCATGTTGGCATGCCAGTTTGTTGGAAGAGGGCCACTTGTTGGTTTCCAGCCACTTGGCTAGCTTAGACCCAAAATAATCACACAGAAACTGTGTTAATTAGATCACTACTTGGCCCATTAGTTTTAGCTTCTTATTGGCTAACTCTTATATTAATTTAATCCATTTCTATTAATCTGTATATCACCACGTGCCTATGGCTTACCAGCTAAACTTCCCAGCATCTGCCTCAGATGGTGGATCCATGGCTTCTCTCCAACTCCACTCTTTCTTCTAGCATACAGCCTAACTTTCCCAGCCTAGTTCTATTCTGCCCTTGTCATAGGCTCAAAGCAGTTCTTTATTCATTAACCAATAAAAACCTACATAGACAGAAGGACCTCCCAGACCACCTCTGACCTCCACAAGCTCTGCCCTCACAAACATTTACATCAGCGCCCACACAGATGCACACAGATAACATTTTAGAGGCCTGTCCTGCTCATTCATTCTCGTTCTCTCCCTCTCCCCTCTTTTTTTACTTTCTTTTCTTTTTTTTTTTTGAGACAGTGTTTATTTGTGTGGCTTTGGGTATCCTAGAATTAGCTCTGTAGATCAGCACTCGGGAGGCAGAGGTACATGGATCTCGGCGAGTTCGAGGCCACCCTGGTCTACAGAAGTGAGTTCCAGGACAGACAGTACTGTTATATAGAGAAACCTTGTCTCAGAAAACAAGACAAAAATAAAACCTTGCTGAGCAGAAACTAAAATGCCTGCCCCTATAGAACACCGGGCTCTATAGAGCTAATTCCAGGACGGCCAAGGCCACACAGAAAAACTGTATCAATAAGTAAATAATAAAGGAAGTGTTTTTTATTTAGGTAGTTTTTAAAATAAATTTATTTTTATTTTATGTGCATTGGTATTTGGTCCTCTGGAACTGGAACAGACAGTTGTGAGCTAGCCTGCGGATGCTGGGAATTGAACCAGGGTCCTCTGGAAGAGTAATCAGTATGTTAACCGATGAGCCATCTCTCCAGCCCCAATTTTATTTTTAATAATAGCTCCCATTCAGCTGTGGCTACTACTCAGGTAGGCGCATCAAACCGGAGGTTTCATCAACACCCACCCCTAGGCTTATGCATTCCATATATGCGGTCATTTTCAAATCTCTTTCAGGTCCCCATCCAGGGTTACACTTTGAATAATTTAAACCGAGATTGGACACTTCAAGTCTGGCTACTTGGGCCAATGGGAGATTTACACAACAAAGACATTGCCAGAGTTATCTCTTAAGTATACCAGAGCTGCTCTTTCCAAACAGTTATTACCCAGGCTCACCTTGCACACCTGGCAGAATTATGCTTCTCTTTTTTCTCTTTTTTTTTTCTTTTTCTTAATAAGAGCACAGGGGACTTAATGGTATATCTGGATTTAGTGCTAGTTCTGACTCTGGGCTTCCCCCTTAAGCTGCCCTTTAGAGCAGTGGTTCTCAACCTTCCCAATGCTGCAACCCTTTCATACAGTACGGGTACTTATGTGGGTCTGTCAGCAGGTGGATAGACCTCCTGGAGGGGGGAAGTTCCTTAGACCACTGGAAGGAAACGTGATAGCCTAAAGACCCTCAAGGGATCACCACCCACAGGTTGAGAACCGTTGCTCATACACATAAAATAAAAATAAGTTTTAAAAAAGAGTTTTGAAGGCCGGGCGGTGGTGGCGCACGCCTTTAATCCCAGCACTCCGGAGGCAGAGGCAGGCGGATCTCTGTGAGTTCAAGACCAGCCTGGTCTACAGAGCTAGTTCCAGGACAGGCTCCAAAACCACAGAGAAACCCTGTTTCGAAAAAAAAAAAAAGAGTCTGGGAAGCAGGGCAGTGGTGACACACGCCTTTAATCTTAGCACTCGGGAGGCAGAGGCAGGTGGATCTCTGTGAGTTCCAGGCTCAAGAACAACCAGGGCTATACAAAGAAACTCTGTTTGGGGGAGGAAGGGAGTCTGGAAAATGCTATACCAAAGAAGAAGAAAGAGGCGGGGGTGGATATACGCGTAGTTAGGGTATGAAGGTTCTCTCTTGCAATCTCAACCCTCTACAGGTGCAAGCAGGACCCAGAATTCAAGGGTATCCTCAGCTACACAGTAATCTGGAGGCCAGTCTGTGTTACAAGAGACCCTGTCTAGAAGGAAAATAGAAAGAGTTCTGTTTTTTTTTTTTTTTAAATGACTAGCAAGCTGGGCATGTCTATAATCCCATGTGAGGCTAGGTGAGGCAGGAGAATTGCCACAAGTGTTAGTCCAGCCTGGGCTACAGAATAAACAAACAAAAATAAATCGAGGAAAGAGGGAAGGAAGGAAGGAAGGAGGGAGGGAGCCAGGCTCCCTAGATCCCTGACTTTTGCTGGGAGCCTGAAAATCTGTGGCACTGGGGCTCATGATATCACAGGCCACATTCCATACTGTGGAGGTCATCAAGGCATAGCCCTCACGCAGGCACCGGCCAAAGTACCAGCTTCCCATCTCTCCGGTGCACCACACCAGTTTAAGGCTCCCGTTATCTGGGGCGTGTTCTGTCCCAGTATTGCCTTATACGGTGAGTCAGCTTCCATCTACTGCCCATCTGACTCTGGATTACGTCTGGGAAGTGTGTGTTTGAGAAACAGTTGGCACGGAGTAGATGCGGCCTCCCCTTGACCTGTACAGCGGACTGAAGATGAGCGTCCAACACGAGGATGGTGCCTTTGATTCTCTGAGACTACCTTCGCTCACAGGATTCTTCAAGAGAAACTCAATTCTCCCAAGGAACCCTCAGAAAGCATTCTTGAGTCAGTGTTGCATCTCTTTGGTTTGGTTGGCTTGGGGTTAGGTCTGCAGAGCTGAAACAGTCTCAACTCAGTATCCCAGGCTACCCTGAAAATCACAACTCTCCTCCTTTCTCAGCCTCTCAGGTACGCTACAATTACAAATGTGACCCCCCTCACAACAGAAGCTCAAAGGTCAAAGGTTCTTAAGCCCTGTGCTAGTGAAACCAAACGAAGGACCAGAGAGCACAGTTCAGCTGCCATCGTCATCAAGAGTGTTTTTGAGCTATAGCCTATAATATATCTCTAAAGTGCTTTCAATACAATATAAAATATATGATATATATTAGAATACAATCTATAAAGGCATTTTCCCGCCTAGCACCAACAAGCTGTCTTTCAAACCTAGTTGCTTCCGCTCATGTCCAGTGCCCTGCTTGCTCATGCCCCCATGCCCTGCTTACTCATTCCCCCATGCCCTGCTTACTCATGCCCCCATGCCCTGCTTGCTCATGCCCCCATGCCCTGCTTGCTCATGTGCAAGTGCTCTGGTTAAAGGACATATTTTTTTTTTTGGTTTTTTTCGAGACAGGGTTTCTCTGTGGTTTTGGAGCCTGTCCTGGAACTAGCTCTTGTAGACCAGGCTGGTCTCGAACTCACAGAGATCCACCTGCCTCTGCCTCCCAAGTGCTGGGATTAAAGGCGTGCGCCACCACCGCCCGGCCAAAGGACATATTTTTTACAACCCTCTCACTGCCTTTGCTCTCTGTGTTTATTCCTCCTTGCAAACATCGACTGACCACTGACCCCAACAGGGTCAGAAGTGTTGCACTCTTGTGATGCCGGTCCTGGGCAAGACCAGCCTGGCCTCCAACTCACGAGCCTCCTGCCTCAGTCTCCCAGGTGCTGGGGTTGCAGGAGCACACAACCATGGGTAGCAAACTTTCTTGTCAGGTTATCTCTGGACCGCCAGCCCATGAATAATTACTTGGAGACTTATTATTAGTTATAAGCCTTAACTTAGGCTTTCCCCCCACTAGCTCTTATAACTTAATAACATATATATGTATATATATACATATATATTCATATGTGTATATATTTGTTTGTTTTGCAAGACAGGGTTTCTCTGTAGCTTTGGAGCCTGTCCTGGAACTTGCTCTGTAGACCAGGCTGGTGTCAAACTCATAGAGATCCCCCTGTTTCTGCCTCCCAAGGGCTGGGATTAAAGGCGTGCGCCACCACCGCCTGGCTAGGAATTTAAATTTTAAAAAACTTAAAAAAGGAAAGAGTAAAATAAAAGAGCCCGACATATTGGCATAGTGATCTGGTGGTAAATGCCTGTAATTCTAGTGCTTCAGAGGTTCAGGCAGGAGGATCAAGAATTCAACACTGTTCTTGGCTATATAACTAGTTCCAGACTACTCTGGGCTCTGTCAAACCCTACCCTTCTTCCCCCCCCCCCAAAAAAAAAGTCCCTTGCCAGGCAGTGGTGTGTGCTTGACAGCCTGGGCCAGAATGTTACAGTTATGAACTGTCATGTGTGTGCTTGGAATTGAAGTCATGTCCCTGGAGGAGAAGTCAGTGCTCTTAACCTTTGAGCCATCTCTCCAGTCCCACCCCATGCCCAGCTTTTAAATGTATGTTTTGGAGGATCAAATTCAAGTTCTTTTTAATTTTTTTATTATTTATTTATGTGTAAGTATGCGTGCCTGTGTATGCACCCAAGGAGGTGAGAGAGGTCAACTCCCTGAAGCTGGAGTTCCAGGTAGCTGTGAGCTGCCTGGTGTGGGTGCTGGGAATGGAACGTGGGTCCTCTGCAAGAGCAACGTGTGCTCTTAACCACTGAGACATTTCTCCAGCCTAAACGAATGAGTAGATTTTTGTTTTGTTTTGTTTTTTTCGAGACAGCGTTTCTCTGTGTAGCCTTGGCTATCCTGGAACTCATTCTTTAGACAAGGATGGCCTTGAACTCACAGATTTCCACCTGTCTCTGCATCCTGGGTGCTGGGATTAAAGGCGTGCCCTACCACTGTGCGAACAGATTTATTTTTATTTTTATTTTTGTATATGGGGTTTTGCCTGCATGTATGTCTGTGCACTACATGCATGCAGTGCTTTTAGTGGCCAGAAGAGGGCGGCAGATACTCCAGGACTGGATTTACAGAATGTTGTGAGCCCAGCATTGAACCTAGGTCCTCTAGAAAAGCAGCCAGTGCTCTTAACTGCCGGGCCAGCCATCTCTCTAGATATAAGATTTATTTTTATTTTTAAGTCATGTGTATGCGTGTGTTGAGTCAAGTGTGTGAGAGTTCCCGAGGAAGTCAGAAGAGGACATCATCTCCCCGCGAGGTAGAGTTATAGACCGTCATGAGCCACTCAGGGTGGATGTCTCTATCTGAACTCCCATCCTCGGCAAAAGACATGAGTGCTCTTAACTCCTGCCATCTCTCCAGCCCTCTCACGCTTGCTCTTGTGAAGACAGGACAGAGTGGGGATGGCTAAGGAGTTTGGAGTTTTTCCCTCTTTTGCTTTTTAAATCTGGAGCGGTACGATCACATTCGTCTTTCAGGCTGTATCTGACAGATATCAGGAACAGATGGCTCAGTGTCTGTGCTGGAGACCTACGCGGTGGAATACGCTAGGATTAGGGAAGGCTTTTGAAAATTAAAGAAACAAGAGTGGTTTCTACGGGGCGAGGCGGGGGTGGGGAGGGTAACTACGGGGCGAGGCGGGGGTGGGGAGGGTAACTAAAAAAAAATGGAAGGAAAATTGGTAAGTAGGAAGACAGGGAGGGAGGAGATCCCCTGGGGGAGGAATTGGATTCCTCTCCCATTCCCTTCCCCTCCACCTCCGTGCTGGGAACAGGTCTTTACTAGACTACAAGGTCTCTGCCTTTGAGCCACGCCCCTTGCTCCTTCCTAGCCTTTGGTTATAACAGAAGGAATGTTGGGGTAGTATTTAAATTCAAGGCCCAAAAGTTCAAGAGGGAGTCAAGTGCAGTAGCAAATACTTGTTAATCGCAGAGCTCCAGAGGTAGAAAGGCAGCAGGATGAGGGCTTCCAGGTCGTCCTCAGCTACCCAGTAAGATGGGACCAGCCTAGGGCTACATGAGACCCTACCTCAAAAACAAAACAAAACAAAAGCTGGCAAGAGATGTGCCAACTCCTTGGAAGCATCAATGGTCCAGTGAAGGGTGGTGGTTATGAAATTATTATACAATGGATCCGTGTGAGTTTTTTAAAGGTTTATTTGTTTATTAATAACAATTCTTTATTGATTTACTGGAAATTTCACATCATGTGCCCAACTCCCTCTCACCTCTCAGCCCCTCACCCCTGCAGTATCCCCCTCCAGAAGAAGCCCCGCAAATTAATTACAAACAAAACAAACAAAAAACCACCTCGCTCCTCCATCTTTCTGTCCTCTCCAGCACTTCGTCATTCATCCTGATTTATTCATTTTTATTTTATGTGTGTGAGTGTTTTACCTACATGGAAGTCTATGCTCCGCATGTGGCCGTGCTTGCAGAGGCCAGACAAGACCATTGGAGCCCCTTGAACCAGTTACAGACGGTTGGAAACCACTAAGTGGGTGCTGGGAATGGACCCCAGGTCCTCTGGGAGAGCTGCTGGTGCTCTCAACCACTCTCCAGCTACCCAGCTCTGGTGATCTTCCTCCTGCCCTTCTCACACAGCCAGCAAACCAGAAGCTCCAGCTGCGCTTTCCTCTCCCCTCATCACCTTCCCTAAAATATTTCTTCTGCAGACGGCAGCTGTGGTCAAATTTGGTCCTCAGTGGATATGGGAGAGGCGTGGGAGAAGAGGGCTTACCTTTATGCCGGACAGGCTCCCACCCTGTATAGGTTGGTCGTCCCTAGCAGCAGCTTTCCACAGCGTTGGTTCAGTGTTCTAGTGGAGCGCCACAAAATACAGCAAACAACAACACTAGCATATACACTAACATGGGAATGAGAGGGATTCATTCCAAGTGGAGGTCCAAGCTGTCTTGGAGATGGCCGTGGTCCTAAGACTGAATGGTCAGAAAAGAGTGTGTAACATGTTAGAAGTTCACCCTGTGGCATTTATCACAAGTCTGCCCCCCCCCCCCAAGATGCTAGATTAAATAGCGTAGATTTGAAACATTGTGTCGATACTAGAAAAGTGGACAAGTGCTCTATCTCAGAGGTGTATTCCTAGTCAAACTTCCTATCCTCCAGGCTTGGCCTCCTAAGCGCTAAGATTATTGGTTACCATATCTACTTTACAGCTATATATTTTTTCTTTTCTTTTCTTCCTTCCTTCCTTCCTTCCTTTCTTTCTTCTTTCCTTCCTTCCTTCCTTTCTTCTCTCCCTCCTTCACTCCTTCCTTCCCTCCCTCCCTCTCTTCTTTCCTTCTTTCTTCTTTTCTTTCTTCCTTTCTTTCTTTCTTTCTTTCTTCCTTTCTTCCTTTCTTTCTTTTTTAAAGTCTCACCATGGGCCGGGCGGTGGTGGCGCATGCCTTCAATCCCAGCACTCGGGAGGCAGAGGCAGGCGGATCTCTGTGAGTTCGAGACCAGCCTGGTCTACAAGAGCTAGTTCCAGGACAGGCTCCAAAACCACAGAGAAACCCTGTCTCGAAAAAACAAAACAAAAAAAAAAAAAAAAAAGTCTCACCATGTAAACCCTGGCTCTGGCCTGGAGCTCACCATATAGACCAAGCTAACCTCAAACTCACAGAGATTGCCTGCCTCGGTCTCTTGAGAAGGCCATATTCTTGTTGTTGTTGAGACAGGGTCTCACTCTGTCATTTTGGCTGGTCTGGAATTCTCTATGTAGATGAAGCTTGCCTTAAACTCACAGGAGACACCCTCCTTTGCCTCCAAGAGCTCCGGAATTCACACATGTGCCATGATGGGTGGATCCCTCACAAAAATACGTTAAAATGTGGTTTAAAAGAACTGCTGTATCTGAGGAAGATTCAGTTGGGGACAGTCACGAGCCTATGTGACTCATGCCCTAGGGAGTTTCCAGAAGGTAAGTACAATGGAGACAGGACCAGTGACATTCCTTTATGATTATGGTTGTGTCTTCATTTTTCACTTCTGACCTAGCACTGGCGTTTCTGGGAGACACGGGTTACACCTTTTACTGTCATTTGATTTTTGCAGATTATTGGTGGCTTAAGCTTTTACTAGTAATAGTGCAAATATGTGACTTTCTTTATCCTTATTTTGTGTGTGTAAACTCATCTAAACATGGATCAGAAATAATCTGGAAAAGGGCTAGAGAGATGGCTTAGTGGTTAAGAACACTTACTACTCTTTGTTTGGTTTTTGAGACAGGGTTTCTCAGTGGCTTTGGAGCCTGTCCTGGAACTCACTCTGTAGACCAGGCTGGCCTCAAACTCACAGAGATCTGCCTGTCTTTACCCCCCAAGTGCTAAGATTAAAGGTGTGTGCCACCACTGCCTGGCTAGCACTTACTACTCTTGCAGAAGTCGAGAGTTCAATTCTCAGCACCCAAAACATATCCTTGGCTCTAGCTCTAGGGTATCCAGTGCCTTCTTCTGGCCTTCTCAGGTACCTGCATGCATTTGCACTGACACACACACACACACACACACACACACAATAACAAATTTACTACCAGGCATGATGGCACATGCCTTTAATCCCATCACTCAGGAGGCAGAGGCAGGTGGATCTCTGTGAGTTTGAGGCCAGCCTGGTCTACAGAGTGAGTTTCAGGACAGCCAATGATACACAGAGAAACCCTGTCTCGAAAAACCAAAAAAAAAAAGTTAAAAAATGGAATGATGGTTCAGTGGTTAAGAGCACTTGCTTCTCTTGCAGGGGACCTGGGACTAGTTCTCAGTACCCACATGGTGGCTCACAGCCATCTGTGACTTCAGTTCCAAAGGTTCTCAAGCCCTCTTCTGACCTCTGCAAGCACATACATGATGTACATACACATATGTAATTAAACAAATAGGAAGACTCGTCCATTTCCTTGGGATTTTGAAGTCACCATCAGCAAACATTAAGAAGAGCCAGATGTGGCAGCACACACCTGTGATCCCAGCACTTGGGAGGCTGAGACAGGGATACTGCAATGAATTTGAGGCCAATCTGGGCTCTACAGTGGGTCCCAGGTTGGCCCAGGCTGCAGAGTGAGTCCTTCCCCCCCAAAAAACCAATGCAAAACAAAACTCTGAAGAAGTGCAAAGTGCTGCTACCAATGAAAGCGAGATTGCTGAAGGAAGTCACGAGTCAACAGGACTTTGCCCTTCGGCCACCTTCCAGCAGAGCATGGCAAAGGGCTGGGACGCCTGAACGTCACCGTCATATCCCTTCCACCTGGAGCGCGAGGCTTTGCAGTTATTACCGCATTTAAGATCATTGTCACTGAAACCAGCAGATGTTTCCTGAACGCCGAGGTGTTGAGTAACAGCCTTGATCAGGAAGCAGGTATTGTGTTTGTCTGGCCCTACCAGGTCCTGCCCTGGGCAGATGGAATACTGTAGGTATGTAGGTGAACCACATGAATGCCCGCTGGCCTACACTGGAGGGCAGAACTCGGTGAAGCTGGAAATAGGCACATTGGTTTGGGCACCGAGCAGGGTTTGAGCCCTGCCCTCACTGTGGGATCAGGGAATTAAGAAATTCTCACGCATGGCTGGAGCGGCTGTTCAGTGCTTAAGAGCACTGGCTACTGTTTCAGAGAACGGGCTCCCAGAACCCACATGACGGCTCACAGCTGTCTGGAACTCCAGCGCCAGAGGAGTCCAACACCCTATTCTGGCCTCAAAGGGCACTGTACACACGTGGTGCACAGACATACATGTGGACAAAACAGACTACAAAATAAATAACTAAAATTTCAAAAAAAAAATACTCGAAACGTCAGTTCCCTATACTGGGAAATGATTACTTTTATATGTATTTTAATGGCTGTATGTAGATTAGACAATCCAGTATATGCAAGGTATCTAGTGTATAACTGAACAACTATTTTTTTTTTTTGGCTCAAGTTAAATAAATTTTTTTTTTGAGACAGGTTTTTTTCTATGTAGCCCTGGCTGTACTGGAACTCACTCTGTAGATCAGGCTGACCTTGAACTCACCTCTGTGAGTTCTCTCTGCCTGTGTCTGCCTTCCCAGTGCTTGGATTAAAGACGCGTGCCTCTACCATCCAGCTACAATAATTTTTTATGGAACCAGGGAGATGGCTCAGTGGGTAAAAATGCTTCCTTGCTTCTGAGTTAAGGTTTCTGTTGGTGTGATAAAACACCAAGCAACTTGGGGATTAAAGGCTTTATTTCACCATACAGTTTACAGTCAGTTCATCACGGAGAGAAATCAGAACAGGAACCTAGAGGCAAGAACTAAAGCAAAAGCCACAGAGGAATGCTGCTCACTGGCTTGCTCTCCATAACTTGCTCAGCTTCTTTGTTTTACACCCAGGACCACCTGCCCAGGGATGGCACTACCCACAGTGAGCAGGACCCTTCCACGTCAATCACTAATCAAGAATATTCCCCAAAGACTTGTCTAAGCCCAGTCTGATCAAGGAATTTCTACAATTAAGAGTCATTCTTTGGGGGCTGGAGAAATGGCTCAGCAGTTAAGAGTACTGGCTGCTCTTCCAGAGAACCCAGATTCAGTTCCCAGCACCCACGTGGCAGCTCACAACTGTCTGTAACTCTGTTCCAGCAGATCTTACACCCTCATGAAGACACCTGCAGGCAAAACACCAGTGTCCATAAATTAAAAATAAATTATTTTTAAATGGTCATTCTTCCCAGATATGTCTAGGATTGTGTTAAATTGACCAAACACAAAGAAACCAACTCCCAAACCAATCCCAACCTAGGTGAACCTGACAATTTCAGCACAGCTCCTGGAACCACAGTGGAAGGAGAGAGCTAACCCCAGACAGTTAGCCATTGACTGCCACGCTTGTGCTATGACACGCATGGACTCACACTCACGCCATAAAAATAATAAATAAGGGAAGGGGAGGGAAATGGGAGGAGGTGAAAATTTGTAATAATAATAAAATAATAATAATAATAATAACAACAATAAATTAAGGAGGCCAGAGAGATGGCTCGGTGGTCAAGAATGTGTGCTGCTCTTGCAGAGGACCTAGTTCAGTTTTCAGAACTGATCTTAAACAGCACACAGCTGCCTGCCGTCCGGCTGGCATTAAAGGCATGTGCCTCCGTGTCTGGCATGAGTCAGTTAATTTGTTCGTTTGTTTGTTTCTCTAGACAGGGTTTCTCTGTAGCTTTGGAGACTGTCCTGGCACTTGTTCTGTAGACCAGGCTGTCCTCAAACTCACAGAGATCCACCTGCCTCTGCCTCCTGAGTGCTGGGATTAAAAGTCACCACCGCCTGACAAGTCAGTTACTCTTATTTTTATCTATGTATTTTGGTTTTGGAGACAGGGTTTCTCTGCGGATCCTTGGCTGGCCTGGAACTCCCTCTATAGACCAGGCTAGCCTACAATTTAGAGACCCACCTTCCTCTATCTCCTAAATGCTGAGATTAAAGGTGTACCCCACTGCTGCCTGACTCACTGTACATTTTTTTACTGCCGAGTCATCTCTCCAGTCCCCATAGAATATTCCAGATGCCCTTTCCTTAGCTGTTAGTGTAGACTCATTTAGCTGTGGCAGAGGCTCTGGACAAGTCTGTGGCTGGCCAAAGGTTCTTGTTGTAGGTAGATCACACTCTCTTGTTCAAAGGTTTGTGGAAAACTACTTTTATCTTTCAAGTTGAAAAGCTTAGCAGGCACCTGGCCCAACCCAATTCTATATCAATCTCTACAGGTACATGATATGCCTTTTGATGAAGTACTGCGTTCTTTTATTTATTTATTCGTTTATTTTTTAAGACAAGATATTTCTCTTTTTTTCAAATACTATTTTATTGCCTCTAATCTCATAAACTTTTTTTTTTTTGTTGTTGTTTTTTGAGACAGGGTCTCTCTGTAGCTTTGGAGCCTGTCCTAGAACTAGCTCTTGTAGACCAGGATGACCTCGAACTCACGGAGATCCACCTGCCTCAGCCTCCTGAGTGCTAGGATTAAAGGCACGCACCACCACCACCTGACTTTTTATTTTTTTAATTTTTGGTGACAGTGGGTCTCACTCTGTAGCCTAGGCCAGTTTTGAACTGGGAGTGCCTGCCTCAGCTGCTCAAGAACTCTGCTACTACACTCAATACGCGTTTATATCTAACCTGAGTGAAAACTAGAAGCCAGGCAAACTAGTCTCTACTAGTATAATATTTTGGGGCTACATCTTTTCCTATCTGTTGCTCGTCAGCTGGCCATTTGTGTCTTCTCTTTTTTCTTTTTCTTGTGCGTATGTGTGTGCACATGTGCGTATTTGTGTGTTTGTGTGTGTGCATGGGAAAGACAGAAATCAATGTTGGGTGTCGTTCTTCCTCAGTCATACCGTACCTTTATTATTATTATCATTTAAAGTTTTTATTTTCGTTATACCTGGGAAATGTGTGTGTGTGCGCGCGCGTGCGTGTGTGTGCGCACACACGACAATGCATATGTGGTGGTCAGAAGACACTTTCAGGAGTCAGTCTACTTCTCTCCTTATACTGTGGAGGGCTTGATTTGTGGTTGACCACTAAGCCATCTCCCCAGTCTTCCATCTGATTTTCTGAGACAGGATCTCTCACTGAACCGAGAGCTCATGGAACTCACTGATTGGCTGGACTGGCTGACCATGGAGCCCTTCTGTCTCTGTTCCTGTAAGCAGTGAAGTACAGACACAGGCGGCTGTGCCTGAGTTCTTTCCCTGGTTAGTAGGGATCAGGTCTTTGTGTTTGTGTGGCAGGCAGTTTACCAACTAAGTCATCTCCTCAACCCTTAGCATATTCTCGATCAATGCCTCCCCCCCCCCCCTTAATGTTTCATGAAGAATAAGATAATTTGGAGGTTGTACTTTTAGCTTCATTGGGAGAGTACTTGCCTGGTATGCATGAAGTCTTGGATTTGGTCCTCAGCACAGCATAAACAGGGCATGGTGATACCCTGCTGTGAACCCAGCATTCAGGAGTATGATCAGGGTTGAAGTAACAAGTCAGAGGGAGACCAGCCTCACTATATGAAACTGTATTTTAAAACATCAGAGAGGGAGGGAGGGACACACACACACACACACACACACACACATATACACTCACACACACACATACACACTCACACACACACACACACAGAGAGAGAGAGAGAGAGAGAGAGAGAGAGAGAGAGAGAGAGAGAGAGCAACAGAGAGGCGGAGTGCCAGATAGAGAAGCAAAAATGAGTAAAGCAAACTTACCTCTGCTTGATGAACCTAGCTTCCACTCACAATGTACAAAAAATAATTATTTCGTTTCCGTCCACCTCAGGCCTCTAGGGAAGGCATCTGGAGAGTGGCCAACCTATTCTAGCCTTTGGCCTTCATTGCAAACCAAGCAGAGTGTCTTTCCATTCAGGCATGTGTGCTGTTCAAGAGCTTGCATAAACACAAGGTTGAGAAACAGTACTTTTGGAAAGGGTGTGAAAGAGGCAAAGGACATGGTGACTTGTCCTCTGAGGTGGAAGGTGGCCTCGGGCAGTTTCTCACTGAACTCAGGAAATGGAGGCAGTGTCTCACTAGGCTTCTAGTGAGAGACTAGTGTGGGAACAGTGGACCTAAGAACGGCATATTATACCTGCTGCTGTGAGAAAAATGCCCAATAGGAACCATGTGGAAGGGGAATGACAGCCGCAGTGGTGGAGCAGTCTTTAAATCCCAGCACTGAAACTCAGGCGGATCTCTGATCTCTGAGTTCAGGCACAGATTAGTGTACAGAGTGAGTTCCAGGACAGCCAGGGCTACCAGAGAAACCCCGCCTCAAACAAGCATACCAAAAATAATTATTTAGTCTTTGCTATTTATTTATTTACTTTTGAAACAGGGTGCCAGGGTCCAAGTCGAGATCCAGATCTTTCTGCTAGGTAAGCATTCGACCAACTGTTAAGTAAAAATAATAAGAAAGAGGCAGCTCCACCGGTGCAAGAAATCCAATTAGGTCAAATCAAAACAAATCGAAATGCCCATCGTTTTATTAAGAATGACGCTCTCGGGCAGCTGAGCGCAGGGCGGGGGAGACAGGACAGCAGGGAGTCCATGCAGACCCCAAAACCCTGTGTTTTCCTTTGGGAGCCCATTTAAATACCCTGTGGGAGTGGTCCTGAGCCCCCCCCCCCCCAGGGAGGGGTCAGGACCTGGCATGCTGGGATTTGGAGTCCAGAGCAATGCAACTCCCAGGCCAGGGAGGCTGGGATGGATGACAGGGGCTGGGGGCTATGCTCCAAACTTAATACCAACTTAATCCCAGCCTAACTTAGTCTCTTTGGTACCCAGTTTTCTCATCTTGACAATCAGAGTGTGGTGAGATGTAGTCTGTACTCCCAGCTCCTTGGGAGGCTCAGACAGAAGTGAATGAAGTTTGAAGCCAGAAATTCAGAGCCAGCCTGGGCAACGTAATAAAACCCCTATCTCAAGAAATAAAACAAAATTATACATACTTGTTTGTTTGTTGTTTTTCGAGACAGGGTTTCTCTGTAGCTTTGGAGCCTGCCCTGGAACTAGCTCTCATAGACCAGGCTGGTGTCAACTCAAAGAGATCCACCTGCCTTTGCCTCCCTAGTGCTGGGATTAAAGGTGTGCGCCACCACCGCCCGGCTATAAAGCAAAATTAGATGGAAACAAAGAGTAAGTTGAAAATAGAGGATGAAACCACATGGTCCCTAAAATAATTTTCCTTCCTTCCTTCCTGCTTTCCTTCTTCCCTTCTTCCTTTCCTCCCTCCCTCCCTCCCTCCCTCCCTCCCTCCCTCCCTTCCTTCTTTCCTTCCAGATGTTTCCTTGTAGTTATCCACTGCTCAAGTCTTATGCTCTTTCCTCCCTCTCTTTTGCAATGATCCCTGACCCTTGGTTGTGGAAGGATGCTGTGTAAATATTAGGGCCGAGCACTCAGCAACCTCTTATTTTCTGTGTCTTGGCCTGTTGTGGGTTTCTGTGCCAATAATAATTTACTGTAAAAAGAAGCTTTTCAAAGGAGGGTAGAGAGAGGCTCTCAAAGCAAAAATACACACAGACACACACACACACATTTTTATTTTGAGACAAGGTCTCAATATGTAGCCCAGGCTATCCTTGAACTAGAGAGCTCTCTACCTCACCCTCTCAAGTGTTAGGCAATATAGTCTTCGGCTCTCGTCAAAGCTGTTAAGAGAGTACATTTTGACCTTTCCACCAAGGCCACAGTGTATAGATGCTTTCATAGGCATAGTGATGTTGCAGGCACACAGTTTTTGTCCCAGCATAACAAGGATTCCATTTTTTTTGTTTTCTTCTTATTTTTGACAGGGGTTGGTGTATCCTAGGTTGGTCTCAAACCAGCTCTGTAGCTGAGGATGACCTTGATTCCCGACCCTTCTGTTTCCGACTCCAGAGTTCAGGGTTTCAAGCGTGTTGTGCCCCTCAGCCAGTTTTATGCGGTTCTGGGAAATGAACTCAAGGCTTTGTCTATGCCAGGCAAGCCTTCTACTCCTAGGCTATGTCTCCATCCTGCCCTTCTGCTTTCTCTCTGTGTCTGTCTGTCTCTCTTCAGTGCTGGGCACTGAATCCAAAGCCTTCCTTGAGCATAGACAGTGATACACCTCTGAGTCCTACCCACCCCCAGCCCCTCACTAGGGATACAGGTAATTTGTGGGTTCCTGAGAGCTTGGTCCCCAGCTGGTAGATCTATTTTGAGAAGTGTGGCCTACCTGGATGAAGTAGATCACTGGGGGTATGCCTTTGAAGATAATGCCAATAACTTAGTCTGTCTTGTCTCTGCACTTCCTGTCTACCACGAAGTTAACAATCTTTTCTACCATGGGCTCCCACTGTCATGATGCAAGGGCATGGGCCTAAGTGACCATGCACTAAACCTCTGAAACCAATTGCTTGATCAATACATCCTCCCTTAAATTAATAAGTCAGGCATTTGGTCACACCGATGCAAAGCGAATGCAGGAGACGTTGCTTCTGACTCTCTAGCTCTGGCCCTTGAAAACTCCATATAGATGCTGCCACTCGCGTCTTCCTTCCCTGACACAGTCTCTGCGAGTCTCCTCACAGTCTCCCTCCAACAGAACTAAGGTCAGCAAAGTGCCTGGTGCTTTCATCTTGTTTGCTTGGTTGGTTCATTGCTTTGGTTTTTCGAGACAGGGTTTCTCTGTGTAAGAGCCCTGGAGCTCCCTTTGTGGATAAGGCTGGCCTTGAACTCACAGAGACCTGCCTCTGCCTCCTGAGTGCTGGGATTAAAGGAGTACACTACCGCCACTGAAGGCGTAAGTCACAAACAATGCCACACCAATTCAGGGTTATGATTATTAGGGTGGTATTTATTTAAAGGGGAAAAAACTTACAGATCACTGTCCCAGGCAACAGCCCTCTTCGCAACCAGGAAAGGAGTCCAGTCGCAGGCGGAGCAGGAAGTGAAGAGTGAGAGGAGAGGGAAGTGGCCGCTTTTTTAAAGGGAGAGAAACCACGCCCCAGTGGGCTGGTACCTCAGCGGTGATAGGCTGGAGGAGTGGGAGGACCTCCCGCAACACCTCCCCCTTTTGTTTAAATAAGAGAGTTCTAAACCTACTATGAAATTATATACAATAAGTACAAATATCCTATTCTAACTAGCTTAGGTCTTGTATAATAAATAACTTGGCCAAGTCATGAGAGAAAGTAACTACATTTATATAGTCTTCAACCCCATCGAAGATCTGAGAAGGGAAATAATGTTACCTGGGTAATTAGGAAGTTCAGTAAAACTACTTCCAAAACATGCAACAAATTACAGAGACAACTAGCTACCTGGGCAATCACCCAAAGTCACATTAGCAGCGTTGAAGCAACCAACTTTGGCTAAGGCCTAACATAACTGACATACCATTTTCTAAGGCAAGCAACTTTTCAAAACTATCTTACCCTGTCTTGGCAGGATATGACAGTCCTGTTTTATCCATTGATGCATGCTCTGTATCTTTGTCAGTTGTTGAGGTATGGGCATTTCTTTGCCCAAACGCCAGTTCTGCCAAAAAGAAAGGCTCCAGGTGGAGTGTCTTTGGTGCTCAACATTCTCTCGGGAATAGAGTGGTGTTGCCAGGAGCAGTTGTGTCTCACTACCACAAAACTCTGAGTTAGATTAAAGGCCATTTTCTACAGCTCTTTGAAGAAGTTGAAGATTATCTATCTATACTGAGTATAATCTCTATATATCTAAAGAACCTGATTAGTCTATTATAAATGACAAACTTAGATGACTATTAGTCTATATAATTCTCAATATCTATCTAACTTAAAGACTAAGACAATAAACGACTGTGAAACAAATGAGGACAATGACCTCCAAATATAAACAATGTACAAATAAACATTGCAGTAGGTAAATATATATCAATACACAATCATTATATAAGTATCTTAATCAGAGGTAGAAATGTACACTGCAATATGGTAAATATATACAATATATATATATATATATCAATACAATATATGTCAATACATAAAAAAATGTTTTAAACAGAGGTAGAAACATGCATGCGTACAATAGTCAATATAATTTAACTTTGTATCAATATACAAGAATCTATACCAATGTATTTGTCTAAAAACAGTAACTCACAATTACAAATCTATTATCCCATCATCACTCTTTTTTTTTTTTTCAAAATGATCCCTGAGCGTATAAAATTCCTCCCCCAACCCTCAATCGTATACTAATTATAATCAACCCCTAAATGATGTCCCTAAACCCAAGGGCAAGTTTTACTGGGAAAGGGGACGTCGTCCTCTAGAATTACTTCCAGCTGTCATGGGGGCGACGTTCTTTCTGGGGGATCCTGTGAAAGTGAAATGATGGTTAAATTTCAAGATCAATGTCTTTTAAAATTGCCAATAGTCTCTGAGTATTTTGTGCAGGTCTGGCCAAAATGTTGTATAAGATGTGCACCATTTCAGCTAACCAAGTTGGAACTGTCTTGTGCAGCTGGTACCAAAAGCAGGTCTTGTAGTAGCGCTATCAGTATCATGACGTCATATCAACCAGGTGGAGTTGTTGTTATGGGGCCCCATCTTCTTCCTGGAAACTTCAAATGTCACTTCAGGAAAAACTCATTGTTCATTATGAAAAACTTAAACATTAATCATATAGACATATATAGACATATATATATATTCAATGAAAGACATGATAGATATATTCAATGAAAAGTATGATAGATATGAAGAAAAGCAAAGATGTTTTCTAAACTCATATTTCTTTCTGTCCCATATCATGGCTCTTGACATGAGACAGAAACTCCAGAAACTCTGGGTTTTTCTCTTACTAACAGGCTTGGAATTGGAGAGGGACTGAGCCAGAGTCCAACTTCAAAACCAGCTTTATAAATTTAGAAATATGGTTTAATATTACTTACACAATCCATTCAGTTGTCTTGATATTTCCTATTGGGCAGGTATTTTTCCATCTGTCAGTATCCAAACATCCAGGGTCCCTTGAATTTCTCAAAGATGAGTGTTTTCCTGTGGAGATAAGAACAGAACCCTGCCCCCATTCTATGTTTTTCTTACCACCTGTATGAATATCATCATTGTGGATGAGTTGTCATTTCTCCTTTCCAAGAGGTTTCTCCTCTTCAAATCGAAACTTTATTAATTTTGATGGTATCCACAATTTTTCTTCTCCTGTGGAAACAAGAGCAAAACCCCTTCCCCAACGTAGCACATCTCCTGGCTTCCACTGAGAGGTCAGCACATCTTTGAAATAAATCGGTTGATTTAGTTCAGCAGACTTTTCCATTATCCAATGTCTTTCTGCTGCTGTCGTTCCTTTCTCATTAGCGTTAAGAAAATTCAAGGTTAATAAAGCATTATGTAATCTATTTCTGGGGGTATTTTCAGTCCCTTTCTGTTTGTTCAGCATATCCTTTATAGTACGATTTGATCTTTCTATAACTGCCTGACCTGTAGGATTATTTGGTATACCTGTAATGTGTTTTATATTATAATAATCAAAAAAGCGTTTCATTTTCTTAGATACATATGCTGGACCATTATCTGTCTTTATTTGCTCAGGTATACCCATGATGGCCATAACTTCCAATAAATGTGTGATTACTGAATCAGCCTTTTCTGAGCTCAGGGCAGTAGCCCATTGAAAACCTGAATACGTGTCTATGGTGTGGTGTACATATTTTAATTTACCAAATTCCATAAAGTGGAACACATCCATCTGCCAGATTTCATTTCTCTTAGTACCCTTTGGGTTACTCCCTGCAGGCAACGGTGTTTTATTATAGAAAGAACAAGTAGGGCATCTCTTTATAATGTCCTTAGCTTGTTGCCAAGTAATGGAAAATTCTTTCTTTAGGCCTTTACTATTGACATGATGCTTCTTATGAAATTCCGAGGCCTGCAACACACTTCCAATCAATAATTGATCAATCTCAGCATTGCCTTGGGCTAGAGGACCAGGCAAACCTGTATGGGACCGGATGTGTGTTATGTACATCGGACAAAGCCTGTTCCTGATTATGTCTTGTACCTGGATAAACAATGAAGTCAACTCTGTGTCATCTGGTATAAATTCAGCGGTTTCAATATGCAAGATAACTCTTTCTGCATATTGTGAATCTGTAACTATATTAAGAGGTTCTTTAAAATCCCTTAGCACCATAAGAATGGCATATAATTCTGCCTTCTGGACAGAATTATAAGGGCTTTGTTCCACCTTACTCAATTCATCTGACTTGTAACCTGCTTTCCCTGATTTATTTGCATCAGTATAGAACGTACGGGCTCCAGTTATTGGAGCATCACGTACAATTCTAGGAAGAATCCAAGAAGTTCTTTTTATGAGATTAAGTCTATCACTTTTGGGATAGTTGCTATTAATTTCTCCCAAAAAGTTAGCACAAGCTCTTTGCCATGGTTCATTGTCTTCCCATAACTTTTTTATTTCTTCAGTAGTAAAAGGCACTATAATTTCTGCTGGGTCTATACCTGCTAGTTGACGAAGTCTCAGCTTACCTTTTATAATTAATTCAGAGACCTTTTCCACATAAGTTTTTAATTTTTTACTTGGTTTATTAGGTATAAATATCCACTCTAAAATAATATCTTCCCTCTGCATTAGAATCCCTGTAGGAGAAATTCTGGAAGGCAATATGACTAGGATGCAGCTAAGATTTGGGTTCACCCTATCCACATGTGCCTCCTGTAATTTTTCCTCAATCATTGTCAGTTCCTTTTCTGCTTCAGCTGTCGGTTCTCTTGGACTATTCAAATCTTTATCACCATCTAAGGTTTTGTTTAAATGAACTATTAGATCAGGTGTTATCCCAACAGCTGGTCGTAGACTGGAAATGTCTCCTAACAATCTTTGGAAGTCATTAAGAGTCTTTAACCGGTCTCTCCTAATTTGTGCCTTTTGCATTTTAATTTTCTCTAACCCTATTCTGTAACCTAGGTAATTAATAGAATTTCCTCTTTGAATCTTTTCAGGGGCAATTTGTAATCCCCACCTAGGCAAGACTTTCTTTACTTCTTCAAACATCCTTTCTAAAGTATCTTTATTTGAATCAGATAATAAGATGTCATCCATGTAATGATAAATGATGGACTTGGGGAATTGTTTACGAATTATTTCCAATGGCTTACTTACAAAATATTGGCACAGTGTAGGACTATTGAGCATACCCTGTGGGAGGACAGTCCATTGATATCTCCTATTAGGCTGAGAATTATTGTAAGTAGGCACTGTGAAGGCAAATTTTTCTCTATCCTTTTCTTGTAACGGTATAGTGAAAAAACAATCTTTCAAATCAATAACTATAAGAGGCCATCCTTTTGGTAACAGAGAAGGCAAAGGAATTCCAGATTGTAGTGGGCCCATAGGTTGAATTACTTTGTTGACAGCTCTTAGATCTGTCACCATTCTCCATTTACCAGATTTCTTTTTTACAACAAACACAGGAGAATTCCAAGGGCTGGTTGATTCTTCAATATGGTGAGCATCTAGTTGCTCTTGCACCAGCTGTTCCAATGCCTGTAGTTTATCTTCAGCTAGAGGCCATTGTTTGGTCCATATTGGCTTCTCAGTTAGCCATTTTAAAGGTAGGGCCGTTGGTACCTCTAAAGGTTTGGTATTTGCTGTATGTTCTTGTACAGCCTGAATGGCTGGTGACCTTTTTCCATAATACCTCATCATATCCTTCCCAGAATTATGAGTTCCTGGAAATACAGGAATGTTAATCTGGGTATTCCATTGCTGTAGCAGGTCACGGCCCCATAAATTTATGGCAATATTGGCTATATATGGCCTTAGTCTTCCTATTTGCCCTTCGGGCCCTATGCATTCAACCCATCTTGTGCTTTGTTTTACACGAGATAGGGTTCCAATTCCCAGGAACTGAACATCTACCTCTTGAAGAGGCCAATTCGGATGCCAAGATTCTGGGGTAATGATACTTACATCCGCACCTGTGTCTAATAAGCCTTCAATAAAAGTGCCATTTATACAGACTCTTAGCTTTGGTCTTTGATCATTAATAGAAGTCTGCCAAAATATACGTTTCCTCTGTCCTATTGGGTTTTTTGACTCATCCTCCACAAGTAATTCTTCATTTAGACCAGTATTACTTTTTACAGCAGAAATTGGAGCTTTTAATTTTCTTGGTGAGGCACGTTCTCCACTGTGACTGGGAATGACTGGGCCACTGTTGGCTTGGGGGCCTGCGAGAGGCCCCCCAAGGAGTTTCCCGATGATATCGGATTGCCCCGTCTGTCTGTTGTTGACCTACATTCGTTGGACCAATGCCTGCCTTTACCGCATCTCCTACATATACCTGAAGGCCGAGGTCTCCTATTTTTGTCATTCCCAGAAGAGATATTATTCCTAGAAATTCTTTGCCTGCAATTCCTTTGCAAATGTCCTAATTTACCACAATTAAAACACCTGGCAGTTTGATGTCTCCTCATTGCTTTGGAAATCGCTTCTCCTACCCAAGACTCATCATTATAGCTAAACGTCTCAACATTCATCGTATGCTGAATCCATTCATCCATAGGTGCTGATCTAGACTTTAAAGGCCCAATTATCTTTTTGCATTCTATGTTTGCATTCTCAAAAGCTAGAGATTCAAGAAGTATTCGTCTAGCTTCTGGGTCTGTTACCCCTATGTCCAGAGCCTTAATTAATCTTTGCAAAAAGTCAATAAAGGGTTCTCTCTGTCCCTGCCTAATTCTGGTATATGATTCAACCCTTTTTGCTGGATCTTGTATCCTATTCCAAGCATTTAAAGCTGCTTGGTGACATAGACACAGTACTTCATCGTCATAAAGAGCTTGGACCTGTGGATCAGCATATTCTCCTGCACCAAGAATTTGATCTTGGGAAACCTCAATACCTTTTGCTCTTCCTTGCTGTTCCATATGTTTGGATTCTTCTCTGAAATAAATTCCAAACATCAAGGAAGGTCCATTATCTAAAACTGCAGACACTAACTGATGGAAATCATGGGGAGTAGCTCTAGCATTAGAAGCCCAAGTCCTTATCATTTCCTTTACATATGCATTGTGCAAGCCAAAATTAACAACAGCTTGCTTAATTTCTTTCAGATCATTCATTGCTATTGGCGTCCATCTAGCTTCTCTGACTCCCTTTGAGCCTTTAGAAGTTGATGCTTTTTCAGAATTAAGTATAGGGTATGTCGCTAGAACCCTGGGTAAGCCAGTTCTAATAGCTGGTGGAGGCCTTATATCCTGTCCTTGTGCCTCCTTACTCTGTTCACCAGCTGCAATAATTTCCCCAATCTTTTCAAATCTTTTTATCATTGTCTCTCTTAAATCCTGAATCTCCTGACCTGTATATATTTCCAGTGATTTCACTGAGGTATCAATTTTTTGGTCCCCATTCTGCACCTGTGATTCCAAAGCTTTAATTTTTTCCTTCAAAGATAACATGTCCTCCTTAAACTTTTCTTGTATATCATGTAGATTCCCATCTTGGAGGTACATTCTGTCTGTTACCTTATCAAAACTTTGTGATAAAGTCTGAACGTCAAATTCAACAGCCTGAACCCTTTCAGGTAACTTTCTAATACCCTTGGATATGGAATCAATTTTGTCTGTCATAGTATCCACTTGTTCAGATAACCTCTGATTTTCAATAATTTTAATCCTGTCAATTAGTTGTTCATTATTAGTTCGTAAAGATTCTATCATTCTTAGGAGTGCCATATTCTTCTGTTCATTATTAGTACGTAAAGATTCAATCGTTCTTAGTAGTGCCATATTCTTCCTTAATGATAGAATATGGAAAAGAAAACTGAAGGCTAGTAACAAGCAAATTAAGGTATCCCCATAATCATATAAACCTTGTATGATGTAATTCATTGTATTAGTAAATATAAATTTACTAATCCATTGTATTAGTGAAAACAAAGCAGTAAAATTTGCGTTAGAAACAAAAACTGCAATATTACCTATTATCCAGCAGGTGGCGCTGTTGCAGAGTCGCGGTGAAAACATGGTCCTGTTTCAGTGCCTTAGTAGATGTTAAAAACTGGAAAATGCAAGTTTCTCAACAAAATAAATCTAATTAAATCAATTCCTGAGACGGAACAAGTCACCCTGAGGGGTTGCAGCTTTCAGCAACCACGTGCTCTGGTTCGTGCCACTTAAGAGCTGTACTTGCAAGGGAGATTTAAAAATGACTCAGAAAAGAGCAAACCAGGTGGCCAGAGACTACGCGGGCCTGTGGAGTTTGAGTCCAAGGCCTCTGGCGGCTGAGGAAGGAGGGGCTCCCGCCAAGCCGAACTAGAGCCCGCCAAGCCCGCGGCCGCCAAGCTGAACTTGCGCCCGCCAAGCCCGCAGCCGCCAAGCCGAACTCGCGGCTGCGAGTGGGGAAAGGAGAGGTTCTAAAACCAAACGTTGGGCGCCAAAATGAAGGCGTAAGTCACAAACAATGCCACACCAATTCGGGGTTATGATTATTAGGGTGGTATTTATTTAAAGGGGAAAAAACTTACAGATCACTGTCCCAGGCAACAGCCCTCTTCGCAACCAGGAAAGGAGTCCAGTCGCAGGCGGAGCAGGAAGTGAAGAGTGAGAGGAGAGGGAAGTGGCCGCTTTTTTAAAGGGAGAGAAACCACGCCCCAGTGGGCTGGTACCTCAGCGGTGATAGGCTGGAGGAGTGGGAGGACCTCCCGCAACACGCCACCACCATCTGGCTGTTCTCATCATTTTTTTTTTTTTTAAAGAGATATGAACTGTGTGTTCCCCCTTAAACCCTGAAGAATTTACAATCTGGGTAGCTGGGAGAGACCAATGCCAATAAGATCATTATTTTATTATTTTTATTTATTTATTTTTGATTTAACACACAGTCCTTTTTTTTTCGTTTGTTTGTTTTTTGCTTTTGGATACACAGTCTTATGTAGCCGAGGATGGCCTCAAATTCACCATGTAGCTATGAATAACCTCAAACTTCTCATCCTCCTGCCTCTGCCTCCTGAGTACTGAGGTTACAAATACGTGCCGCCACAGCTGGCCAGGGGATTAAGTTTTGAACACATGATTTTGAGGATGACACCCTGGAAACCTAGAGGAGAAACAAACTCTTGCATAACCACTTGACGTTCTATGACAGTTAGCGATAATGTTAATGTGGCCGCATTTGAGTCTAGATTTGACCAAGGCTAATTTTCAAATTACAAAGCTATCCAGATGTTGTTTGTTTATTTTTCGAGACAGGGTTTCTCGTTGTAGCCCTTTCTAGTCTGGAACTCACTCTGTCGCCCAGGCTGGCCTCGAACTCACAGAGATCTGCCTGCCTCTGTCTGAGTGCTGGGATTAATGCTGTGTGCCACCACCACCTGGAGAAGAAGGCTGTTCTAAATGCAGTCCTATCTTGGCAGTCAGCCTACTATCTCTGCCCTGGGAGGGCGATGTAGGAGAATTGTTGCGGTCAGTCTGGACAACTTATGAATGCCAAGCCCTTCTGGCTACAGAATAAGACCCTGTTTCAAAATACATAAAATAAATAAATGAACAAACAAGCAAGCTAGCAGGCATTGGGCATGGTGACATGCCTGTAATCCCAGCACTTGGATGGATGGAGGCAGGGGACCAGACTGTCTTCCTAAGGATCAGCCTCTGCTTCACAGTTAGTTTGATGACAGCCTGGGCTACCTGGGTCATTTCTTGAAAACCTAACAAAAATAAACAAACAAACAAACAAACAAACAGAAAAACCCAAGTAAATAAAGAGATAAAAGGAAGATACTAAAGTGAATTTTTTTCTTTTTTGGAGACAGGGTTTTTTGTGTAGACCAGGCTGGTCTCGATCTCGCAGAGATCCTCCTGCCTCTGCCATCGAGTGCAGGGACTAAAGGCCATCACCACCCAGCTAAATATTTTAAAAATTGATTTATTTATTTTATGCGCAAATGCATACATATGTGGGGGCGTGCACATGCCATGGTATATGTGGGAGTCCCTTCCGGTCATCTTGAATGCCCGTTCGGAAATTTTGTTGTTATTGCTGTTTTATTTTGTTTTTCTTTCTTTTACTTTTGTTGTTTTTGAGAGATGGTGTTATGTAGCCCATGTTGACTTCAAAATCAATCTGTGACTGAAGTTGACTTTGAACGCCTCCTCATACTTCCTAGTCCTTCCATCTCCCGAATGCTGGGATTAGGGGTGAGAACTATCCTGTAGTTCTGGCTACATGGGAGGGTGAGACTGGACTATGAATTTGATACCATTCTGGACTACTTAGGGAGACCCTGTCCTAAACCACACTCACGTGATGTGTATCTCATTATAAAGACTACCTAGAGTACTTGGGCATGGTGGTGCATGCCTTTAATCCCAGCACTGGGGAGGCAGAGACAGGTGGATCTCTGTGAGTTCAAAGCCAGCTTGGTCTACAGAGAGAGTTCCAGGAGAATGCTATTAGACAGAGAAACTCTGTCTTGTAAAATAAAACAAAACAAACAAAAACCCCCCAAACAATCAAACAAAAAAAAAAACACACACAGCCGGGCGGTGGTGGCGTACGCCTTTAATCCCAGCACTCGGGAGGCAGAGGCAGGCGGATCTCTGTGAGTTCGAGACCAGCCTGGTCTACAAGAGCTAGTTCCAGGACAGGCTCCAAAACCACAGAGAAACCCTGTCTCGAAAAACCACACAAAAAAAAAACACACACACACACACACAAAAAGAATTTTGCTTAAAAAAATACACATTTCTCGGCCTCTTTTCTAGGAATCACAGTTTAAATTATGTATTTCATAGTTGTTGAAATACAGACCGGTTAGGTTTTGAGTGTTTAGTTTAGGCCATTGGTTCTGGAAGATTTTAATCTCACCCAGTGCTGTGTTTCATTTTCACCCATGGAGAGGATTAAGGTAACAATGGGGAGCATTTACTGAACACTGCCGTGTGCCAGGCACCGTGCATTTAATCTCCTTAAGCCCTCTAGGTCAGCAGGACAGCCCTCCTAATTTATAGATGAACACAACGGAGTAGAGAGAGTAAGAAGCTTGGGAGACACACACACAGCCAGTGAAATGTAGGGACCTCCAGCCATGCCCGTAAACAATGGGATACTATTGGGGACTACAGTTGTAATTCAGCTCTTCAACTGAATTGTATGGAAACTAACCTTGTTAAGGAGCCATTCATTTAATCATTCATTCATTCATTCATTCAAAATCTACTTACTAGGTCCCTGCCCTTTGGCCAGATCCTGTCTTTCTGATCGATATAGTAGCTAATGAAACAGAGAAAGAACTCTCGCTTGGGGGACTTATAGTATAGGGGGAGATACATCAAAAAGAAAAAAAATCCACAAGAAAAATAAGTATAATGTCTTTGGTTATATGGTGGTAAGAGCATAATTCTTTCTTTTTTATTTATTTCTTCCTTTTTAGAGACAGGGTTTTGTTGGGAAATAATATTTTAAGGTTTGTTGCTTTTGTTTTTTTTTTTTTGTTGTTGCTTTTGTTTATGCTCCATTTGTTTAACTCTGTGAAGCTGTGATTCTTTGCCTGCCTAAAACACCTAATAAAGTGCTGAGCGGCCAATAGGGAGGCAGGAGTGAGGGATAGGCGGGGCTGGCAGGCAGAGAGGATAAATAGAAGGAGAAATGAGGAAGAAGAGGGGCAAGAGAACAAGGAGAGGAGGACATCAGCGGCCAGTCACCCAGCTACACAGCCAGCCATGGAGAAAGAAGTAAAGAAAGGTATACCAAAGTAGAGAAAGATAAACGCTCAGAGGCAAAAGATAGTCAGGATAATTTAAGAAAAGCTGGCAAGAAACAAGCCAAGCTAAGCCTGGGAGGCATTAATAATAAGCCTCTGTGTATTTATTTGGGACTTGGGTGGTGTCCCCCTCCCCCCCAAAAAGACTAAAGAGTCAAGAAAGTAAGACCTCATGCAGTAGCCTGGGCTGTTGACCAGGATGGCCTCAAACTCACAGAGATCCACCTGACTTTGCCTCCCAAGTGCTGGGATTCAGGGCCAGGACTACCACCCAGCCCAATTCTCTACGTATATTGGACCAATGGCACAGGGTTTTATTATTTTATTTATTTATTTATTTGGTTTTTCGAGACAGGGTTTCTCTGTGGTTTTGGAGCCTGTCCTGGAACTAGCTCTTGTAGACCAGGCTGGTCTCGAACTCCCAGAGATCCGCCTGCCTCTGCCTCCCGAGTGCTGGGATTAAAGGCGTGCGCCACCACCGCCCGGCAGCTGGCACAGGGTTTTAAAGGTTTGTTTGGAAAACAATCTCTCAGCGTAGCGCAGGCTGGCCCTGAACTTGAAATCTTCCTATTTTAGCTCTCCTGAGTTTAAATATGACGTATGAACTGTCCTCACATTAACAAAATGACAGCAACCCATTATCTCTAAATGTGAAAATACCACCTGTTTTCTTGCCATAGGCTGTTTCCCGAAGGGAGCTGAGAGGCTTGGACATTCAGACTCCATTTTAAAGCTTTCTAGCCCAGTTATTGTTATACCTCAGGGTCCCTGCTCCATCCTTGCTGGGATCCTTTCCAAAATGTTGGGGAAAAGCACAGAATTCTAATTCAGCAAATCAAATCTGAGGTCATTGAAGAAGCTTGCAGAAAACTGGTATTTTTGTTCTGGAGCAAAGAGGTAAGGTGGCAGCAATCTCTTTCTTTGTACAAACACAGGGATAGTAGATAAAGTATTCTAAAGAAAAGAAGAGAGCTTTCAAATACGAAGTTGAGTTTGCCAGAAAATACTGCACATCTCCTGATGCCAGTGAAACGGAACTGGGGGCTTGGAATGAGGCTGTTTGTGGAGCGCTTTCTTAGAGTGCAGGAAGTCCTAGCTTCAAGCCCCAGCATTACATAATCTGGGTAAGGACATGTGCCTATAATCCCAGCAGTGGAGAGGTGGAGGTGGACAGAAGTTCAAGCCCATCATCAGCTATGTGGTGAGTTCGAGGCCAGCCTTAGGATACGTGAGACCTGACTTAAAAAGAAAAGAAAAAAGGAAGAAGAAAGAAAAGTGGAGGGACCTTGGAAGCACCAGAGTCAGGTATGGTGATGCCTACCTGTAATCCTACCCTTCTGCCTGCTAGTCACGCACTTTACCCCGCTGACTACACCCCAGTCTCTTTGTGTGTCCCTTCCTGCTTTTGGAAACAGCACTTTCTTGTGCTTTAGAGGAACTGGCCGCTCCTTAATAGAATTTAGCCTGCAGAAAAGCAGTGTCTCTGCCTAAAGATGACTTCATTCAACTACATTTCTCTGAAGTACTGGCTTTCAAGTAGCAAGCAGATGAATTTAAGTCCTATGATACTCTCTCTTTTAACCCAAACAAATATTCCTCCCCCCCCCGTGTGTGTGTGTGTGTGAGAGAGAGAGAGAGAGAGAAAGAGAGAGAGAGAGAGAGTTTATATAAATATATGTCTGGGTTAATGGGCTTGTTTGTTCATGGATGTTAGAAGAGGGCATTGGATTTCTCAAAGCTGGAGTCGCAGGCACTTGCAGTTGCTTGGCTTGAGGCATACACCCCAACCCCCGGTGGACCATCTTCAAAGTAACAACGTTTAAAAGGGATAGGATATCATCTCCGAGCTCATCTAACAACAGAAGACTCAGGTTGGAGAGAAGGCTCAGCTGGTAAAAAATACGCTTACTGCCCAAGCATGAGGACCCGAGTTCAAACCTCGGGCACCTATTCAGTGCGGCTGTATGTCGTTGCACCTACTCACAACCCTTGCACTGGAGATGGGTCCTCAGAGCTTGACCAGTCACAGATTCCAGATTCAGTGAGAGGCTCTGTCCCATGGAAGTAAGTTGAAGAGGATTACATGCAACGATCTTCTTTGTACTCACATACATATGAACACACACACATCACTAATAGAACTTTAAAAGACTCGGATCTCATTCCTTCTCTCTGTTTGCTGGAGGTTTAACCCAGAGCCTCACATATACTACACAAGTGCTCTACTGTTGAACTATAGCTCCCTTTTCTTTAACCCCTTCCTATGGGGGTGGAGGCGGGGAGGGAAAAGCCAGCTGCATTTTCTGGGGGTGTAAATTGGAACAGCTGTTAGTGCCAAGCAGCCAGAGAGGTTGCCTGCCACCTGCTAACTGCCATCGGAGTGAACCTGAAAGAGGACGTTCAGGGTTTGAGATAACTACAACCTGCCTTACATCTTGATTTGATCCAAGGCAGAGGAGGCGAGGAAGACAAAGGAGAGAGGGGACACTCCAAGCGGGAGGATCACGCTAAATTGCATTCAGATTTCTGATCCAGAGAAACTGGAAAAACAAAACAAAACACACTTCTTTGCTTGTTTAAGGGTGCAAAAGATTGGGTTGAGAATCTCTGAAACTGTAAGCAAGTCACCTCAATAAAATGTTTTTTTCATGACAAAAAAAAGATTGGGTTGATTTGTTACCTAATACTGTATAATTAATTGGAAAATATTACTTATTAATCAAAATCACTATGCAATGCCCCTCAAAGCCTGAGAGCTGTGCTGGGGCAAAAGCTAGTAATAGCCGTAAACAGTTTGTTTCTTCATAGACACAGAGGCCCTTACATGTATTTTCCTTTCCAGTTTTGGCCACCAGGCAGCTCAAAGTCAGTTATGGCTCAATTTGAACAATTGTGCAAGGCCCTATGACATGGCCTGCTTATTATCTGCCTTCTCGCGTCTCCCCTTTCATTTTTTCTGATTTGCCCCTTTCCACGTCTTGATTTCTTTTTTTGTTCATTTTTATCCTTTTCGTATGAATTATGTTAAAGCCATATCAAATCCAAAGTATATAAAAGTATTCATGGATCCATTTAAAAATAGTCTTCTTTAAAATATAAAAATAGTTTTGCATATTTAAGAAAAAAGTTTTTCACACGTTGAACACAAGATGACTGGAGGTGGTGCCTGGGGAAGATCATGTCATGCAAACGTGTCTCTGGAGCTCTGGAGCCATTGGTCAGGGATAATTTGGATTGGATAAGAAATATCAAGTGATAACGACGAAAAAGAGGGGGGAAAGGGCAACTGACTGCTACCAGGGGCCAAGGGATTGCCCAGTCACGCACAGTAACAGCGTCTTTGAAATCGATCCTTTGCAACAGGCCCCTAAGGCTAAGCCAAACCACCTCGGGCCTCACCCCTTCCCCGGCCACACCCCTCAACTCCCCTGGTCGCGCCTCTGCCCTCTTCCAGCACACTAGAGGTTTTGAGCTCCGCCCCTTCCCTCCCCTCCCGCCTTCTCCGCCCCACTTTACCCCGCCTCTTCTTTGACCGCGCCCTCCAGTCTAATGAACCCCATCTCTCCGTCCCGCCCTCCATTTGCGCCACGCATCCCTCGCTGGCGGCCACCTCCGCCCCTTCCCCGTCCGCGCGCTTCTGGCCCACACCGCCCCTTTTAAATTAAACCACGCCCACCTTCCCAACCCCGCCCCTCGCCTGCGCCGCCCCGCCTCCCTGCCGTTGCGCGCTCCGCCTCCTCCCTCCAACCTTATGTGCGGTGCGGTTTCTCGCCCCGCCCCAATTCTGGACAAGCCCCGCCCCTTCTCAAGCCCCCCCTCCCTCAGACCCCGCCCTCCGCATGCGCCGCACCGCCTCCCTGGCGGTTGCGCGCTCCGCCCCTCCCTCCGTGCCCGCGCGCGCCTTCCCCGCCCAGTCCGCCTCACTCCTCTCGGGGCGGTTGGGCCGCGCGCCTGTGGGGGCGGGGCCCGGAGGAGGCGACCGAGCCAATGGGGCGCGGCGGTGGCGGTGGCGGCGGCGGCGGCGGCGGAGGCGGTGGCGGCAGCGGCGGCGGCTGGGTCGGGCCCCGACGGGCGGCGGCGTCTGAGGTGGAGGCGGAGGGAGGCGGCGGCAGCGGCGGCGGCGGCGGAGGGGGGAAGATGGCGGCGCCCGTCCTGCTGAGAGTGTCGGTGCCGCGGTGGGAACGGGTGGCCCGGTATGCAGTGTGCGCCGCCGGGATCCTGCTCTCCATCTACGCCTACCACGTGGAGCGGGAGAAGGAGAGGGACCCGGAGCATCGGGCCCTCTGCGACCTGGGGCCCTGGGTGAAGTGCTCCGCCGCCCTGGCCTCCAGGTAGCCCGGCTTGAGTGAGGGGAGCGCGACGCGGGCGGCGGCGGGGGGGGCGGGGAGCGCGCGGGGAGCTCCGGCCTGACGGAGCGGGGCTTGGGCCGCGACACGGACGGCGGCGACCGGGGGGCGGCGGCCGAGGGCAGGGCCTCCGGGATGAGGTGGCACGGTGCAGCCGGGAGGGCGCGGGCGCGTCCTGGCCGGCGTGACTTGGTTCCCTGTTGTCGCTGTGCGAGGCGTGTGAAGCCCTCGGTGCAGGGATCGGCGAAGCCAGTGTCCATCCCCAGGGTCCTCGGACCTCTGCTGCCCCGGGGCAGTGTGGCCGGATGTGCGCTCCCGGGGGTGACTTTCCCCACCAACCTCCGGTTGTTCAGGACAGGTGTTTTCGGTGCTCAGGCCTCTTTGTACTCTGTAGAGTTAAAGAGAATTGGCAGCCCTTCTTGGAGGCGACAGTGACATTTGCGGGTAGACACGCATTTGACCCTACTCTGGAAGAGGAAGGTACCAGCACTTAACCTATCTGATTTCTTGGATTTTTCTCCCTCCTGTATTTCTAGAAGTGTGCCCAGCAGGGGGAAAATGGTCAGAGTTTGGTTCTACTTTAAGTTTTGTATAAAAGATGAGTATGTTGTGTGTAGTGAAGATGTTTTAGGCACCTACTACGATGACTTTTATTTTATTTTGAGAGAGGATCCACTCAGCCCTGGAACTCATCTGAGTGTAACCACCGCAGCTATTCTCCTGCCTCAGTCAGTCTCATGAATGTCGGGAAATGCAAGCATGTACTACCATGCGTGATTTACAATGACTTTTAAATGTTGCTGATTAGTATTAATGGGATAATCCGCAAAAGATTAAATATGCACAATTTTGCCAAGCTGGTTTGTTTGAACAATTTTTATTTCCTGAAAAAACAATTGACTTTTTTTCTGTTACATTTTATTTATTTATTTTTTTTTCTAGGAAATTTCCAGGTAAATTACTTGGAAAAATAATTTTACACGTTTTAAAAATACTTTTTTTAAAAAGGGTACCAGTCATCAAAACCAGCAAAAGTGAAAAGAATTACTGCAGAATTGATGGTTTGTAATTTTAGTAGACACTTTCTGTCCCCAATATTTGATGATTGTTAAGAGTGCTTACATTTCACTACATTTCTTCCCCTCCTTTTGATAAATTGTTAGGGAGACAGGAATATATAGCTCACTAGTTTATTTTGCCCTCCATATTGGTGGAGGAGTATTTGAACAGGCTAGGATCGGGGGTTTTTTTGTGTTTATATGCAAACTTAAGGCTGTTGATCTTTTCCACTTAGCCCTTTTCATGGTCCAGGTAGGCTGTCTTGTTGGCTGTTAAGTGGAATTCCTGTAACTTTTTTAGTTGCGAAGTTATCATTGTGGTCTCATTAAACATTTGTTTTTTTGAGACAGGGTTTCTTTTTGTAGCCCTGGCTATCCTGAACTCAGAGGGGCCTTGAGCTGAGAGATCCTCCTGCCTCTGCCTCCTGAGTGCTAGGATTAAAGGGGTGCACCATCATGCCCCACTCATTAAACATTTTTAAACATGCATTGAGGATGTAGGCACCAATACACATTGTAGAACGTGTCAGTGTGACAAAGAGCTCACAGGAGATTATTTCCATCCAGGTTAAGTCTTCTTAGACTTATTTCAGATACTTTGAGAACCACTGAGCGTTATCTTACCTTTATTGCACATATTTATGTTTTAGTGGGAGCACACCTAGTTGTGGAGGTTAGTGGACAACATGTAGGAGTCAGTTTTCCACCATATGGGTCATAGAGATTGAACTCAGATCATCAGGCTTGGTGGCAAGCATCTTTACCAATTGAGCCATTCACTGATCCTGCTGAGTGTACTTTATGCACACATTTTTTTTAATACATTCTTTGTACTTTTGGAAAGGATTTTTAAACTTAAATATCATAATACTCAATTTGTTGAATGACAATATATTTCAAATACTTAAAAACCATGAAATAAAAATGACTGGATAATAGGTTAATATGAAATTTAGTTATAATTATTGCCAACTTTTAAATTTTTTTAATGAAATGTATAAAAAAATTTCTGGGCCTTTTATTATTTGGTCTTGTAAAAAGTAATTTACTATATGCTTAAGTTCTTAAAATGGACTTTTTTTTTTTAAGAGACTGTCTCTGGGGCCAGGCAGTGGTGGTGCATGCCTTTAATCCCAGCACTTAGGAGGCAGAGACAGGTGGAGCTCTGGGAGTTTGAGGCAAAAAGAAAAAAAAAAGACTGTCACTGAACCATTTAATAACTATACACTATTTATTCTCATAGTTAATATGCACCACAGGGAAAAATTTTCATGCTTTTTGTTTTTTAGACAAGGTCTTTGTAGTTCTGGCCAACCTTGAATTGAAAGCTGTCCTCCTGTCTCAGCCTCCTTTTTACTGGGATTATAGCCTTGCATACACACCTGTCCAGTCTTTGTTTTGTTTTTTTAATAAGACATGATAAAATGATATTTAGTAAGATCAGTTAATGAATTAAAATTATTTTAAAGTATATTAGCCTCAAAAATCTCTGTATGTCTTTCCCAGTGGTACTGGAGATTGAACACAAGGCAATTATCAGGCAAACTCTTTGTGTGACTGAGTTTCATCCCTGGCCCACTTTGTTTTTTGTCAGAGTCTAGTATGTTGCATTGACTGGCTTGGAATTCAGAAATCTGCTTGCCTTTGCATCCTAAGTGCTGAGATTAAAGGTTTATGCCACCATGCCCAGCACTGTTTCTTTTCTTTTTTTTTTTCGGGACAGGGTTTCTCTGTAGCTTTGTAGCCTGTCCTGGAACTAGCTCTTGTTGACCAGGCTGACCTCGAACTCAGAGGCAGGAGGCTGCCTCTGTCCCCTGAATGCTGGGATTAAAGGTGTGCACCACCACCACCCGGCCCCAGCATTGTTTCTTAAGACAGGTCTCATATATAACCCAAGTTAGCCTCAAACTTGCTATGTTGCAGTACAAGTTGAGGTTGACCCTGAACTCCTGAGATTACAGGTGTGCATCATCATGCCTAACTCCTATATCTCTATAATATATAAAGTGTGAATATAGTACGTTGTGGCTGATATTTAGTTATGTAGTGATATACACAAATATCTTAAATTTGAATTGGAGAGATGGCTTACCAGTTAAGAGCACATACTAGTCCTCCAGAGGATGAATCTAATTCCCAGCATTCATACTTAATGGTTCACTCATAACCACCTGTAATTTCAGCACTGGGGGATTCAGTGTCCTCTTTTTTCTTCTTTTCCTTTCCTTATATATATATATAAATATATATATACATATATATAGTTTATATGAGTTTTTGCCTGTATATACATATATATACCATGTGCATTCTGACTGAGGTCAGAAGAGGATGTTGGTTCTTGTGGGACCGGAGTTACAGGCATTTGTGAACAATCCATGTGGGTGCTGGGAACGAAACCCAGGTCTTCTGCAAAAATAAGTGCTCTTAATGAGCTAACTCTAGCCTCTTAGTACCCTCTTCTTGCCTCAGTAGACATGTGTGCACATACCTACAGATAAAAATATAGATGAATTAAGAATAAAATCTTCAGTATTTTTAAATTTGATGCCCACTCACTAAAGAATAGGTAAGAAGTAAGGCATTCTAATAGGACTAAATATCCCATATATAAAACTATTTTCAAGAAATAGCCTTTTTATTAACTAACTTGAGAGGTGCAAATGTATGCATGAGTGTGTGTCTGTGTTTAATGAAGATAAGGGGATTTAGGCTAAATGCGTTGTAGGCTGATTTTCTTTTGGAATTGGGTAGAATAAATTTCTACAAGATTTTCTTGATAGTGTGGGAAAGCCCTTAAATGAAGCATTATTAGAGACTTCACATTAGTCGCTTTGGTTTGAAAACTGAGTGCCAGATAATAATAATATTAAAAGATGCAGTTATTTTGGAAAAAAGCCCTTGAGCCTAAGAGTTAGTAGAATGAATGGTAAAGGAAGTTAACAGAAGAGAAGCTTCCTCAGCAAAGTTATTCCTAACCATGTTTTAACCATGAACTGCTTAAATTCACTTTATTCTCATTTCTCAGTTATTAAGCTTCTTAATTGAAATAGAATAAGGTAGGCATTAATATTAGACAGTCTTCAGGTCACTGTGTTTAAGGCCTCTAGTGTTTTGGGAAGTATAATTACATAACAGAGTAGTTCCAGACTTTTGGATTTCAAAAGAGACATTGCCTCCAAAGTTCAAAGGCAGCAGAATTGCCAATAACAGCAATAGCAATGGAGCCAGGCATGGTGGCACAAGCCTTTAGTCCCAGCACTCATGAGATCAAGGCAGGGGGCTCTCTGTGAGTTTAAGGCCAACCTGATCTACATAGCAAGCTTCAGGACAGCCCGGGTTATCTAGAGAGATCTTGTCTCAAAAAAACAATAGTAATGGTACTGTCTGTCACCATCATTGGTTTGTTTTAGGTATTTTAAACAATTTGAAAGAACAGAATCTTAAAGTAACAGATCTTTACGTTGAATCATTTACCTTTTATTGAAATGTTTACGTTTTATCTCCAGTACCACAGAGAAAGGATCTAGAAATGTGTTGTTTCTTTGTCAGTTTTAGGCATGATGAGGATTGCAGAGGTAGTGACAGATTAGGATTAGAATCATGGCTTCTTGGGTACCAGTTTAGAGCCTCCTATTTCACCCCCTTTCTTTTGGAGACAGGTTGTCACTATGGCCCAGGCTGACCATGAACTCAACATTGATCTTCTGCCTCTGTTTCCCTAGCAATGACTTTGTGCCACCATGTCCCCCGCTTGCTTTTTGCTAAGCATTATTTCTACCTCTCTGTATTTTTAAGTGTTTGTATTTCTATCAGTGAAATGTTAGTAACTGCTAGTATGTGAGAGAAAACTTCCTATTTTAATGAATTCAGATGAATTTAAGAAACAGATTGCTGTGTTGCCGTTGTGTCTTGTAGCAGAAGTCTCAAAAGCAGCTGAAACCAAAAGAAGGATACAAAGACTCATAAGGTGAATGTGGATGGCTACCACGTAGTGAAGATAGATAGATGTCAGTATTTACAGGCCTGCTTGCTCTGGGCTGGCCGGTGTCTAAATACCCTATGTCTGTTATCCTTGGAACAGTCTTCTGAGCTCAGTAACTCATCACTGCTTTACAGAGGAGAAACTGAGTCACAGGTGTGTGAATGACACTCATTCCAGAGAGCGTAAGAGCAGAGCCGGACTCTAATGCAGACAGCCTGGCTGGACTCCAAGCACTTTACTATGTTTAAATTCTTTATTATTGGGGGAGGGGAGGTGTATGTGAAAGTTAGAGGGCAACTTTGTGGCAGCTTTTCTCTTTCTGCCTTTTCAGGGGTTCTGTGGATCAAACCCAGGCTGTTAGCCTTGCTCAGCTCAGCAGCCGCTTTTACCCAGCTCACTGGCCCAGGTTGTTTTTACTTCTGCTTATTTTTATTTTCTGAGATAGCGTCTCACTAAATAACCTTGACTGCCCTAACCTTACAGTCTTCCTCCTCCAGCCTCTGGGTACTGGGTTTACAGGTGTGTGCCACCATGCCTAGCCTTTTACCTTGACTTTAAATTCCATTTAGATGGAATACTGATTTGCCTGTGGTTTTAGTATATTTTTACCTGTTAACAGCAGTCTTTTTTGGGGAAAAAAAAAGGACATTACTAAGAAGGTGTGGTGTTCAAGAAGTAAGTTCCTGGAGTGTTTGCCCTCTAAGCCTAGATTTGTGAAGGCCTGCCCTTCCTCACACCCAGTAGTTAACAGCAGATACTCAGTGAAGTAGCTGCCGTGAGGTCTTAGGAGGTTAACCCAGTGAAGAAAGGTAAAATGAACCTAGGCACCTGCAGGGAAGAGGATAACCCAGAGGGGTCTCAACCTTCCTGCTGCGACCCTTAAATGCAGTTCCGCATGCTGTGGTGACCCCCAACCATAACATTATTTTCATTGCTACTTCATAACTGTCATTTTGCTACTGTTATAAATCATAGTGCAAATATCTGTTTTCCAGTGGTCTTTGGGGGTCTTTGCCAAAAAACCACTGATTACTATTTCTGAATGATGAGTTTAATGAACATAGAGACAGGATTAGGTCTTGGTTGAGCTGGCTAAATCACTAGATAGTTCAGAACTAAGACTTCACAGGCACTTATTTCCTGTATGATTTGAAACAATTCCACAAAATGGCATTTGGAAAAGGCATGAATATTGGAAAGCTGACCCTTAAAGGGTAAACAGCATGCGTTGTTGTATTTGAATGTGACAGACCTACCTCAGTTAGGTAAGGAGTGAGGTCTAGAACTCAGAAAACCAGACATTCTTTCACATCATGTATTGTGACAAACGTGAGCACCGAGCCTTAAATTTTCTCCTATAAAATACTTGTGCAAGACTGTTAGACCGATATCTACCTAACATTTGTTCCTCAGAATTCTTCTGAGTCAGAATTTCTCAAGAATTTGGTTCCTATTCTAGTGTTAACCTTAACTACTATATAGGCATTTATATAGGCTCAAATGCATTATCATGCTAACCTAATTGTCATATTGGGGACCACTGATTGGTACTGCTAGGTTATCGCAATAGACTTGTGCCGAGTTGGGGATAGCACCAGTCCTAAAAGAGTGCATTCATGTCTTAGGAAAGCATTTATGTAACACTGAAATAACAAAACTAGAGATGAAGGAGGGTTAGTTGCTGCAAGGAGTTATAATGGAAGCCAAGAGGTGGTGTGGGTCCGAAGTAGCATGAAGGGTCTGGAGGGCAGAACTAGCTCTAATATCAGCTGTGGTTGCACAAAGGTATAACTTCGATAAGAGTTGCACCTGACGTGAGATCTGAATGAACAGGGCGTCACATCAAGGTCAAGTGCCTGGTTGTGGTGGTGAACCTACTTATCATCAAGGAGGTTGGCTAAAGAGTGCTTCCAGAATTTTTTCTTCTTTTTTGCAAGTTCCTGTAGTCCATAATTACAACATTTTGAAAAAGTAATGCAGTATATTTGGAATATTTGGAGGGAAAATAAAAGTAAGCAAAAGGAAGAACTTTAAATTATCTGTAATGCCACCACCACTCAGGATAAGCATCCTAGAAATAGTTGCTAAGTTTGTTCATATCCTGGGATTAGTCTTTGCTGCAAAGACTGGCTTTATGGTAGGAGTTTAAGAATTCGGGCCAGGAGTGGTGACACATCCCTGTAATCCCAGCATTTAGAGAAGTTGGGGCAAGAGGATCATAAGGCCAGCCTGAACCACCTAGGGAGACTCTTTTCTCTTTATCACACACACAGTCGTGCTGGCAGTCATTGCATTGTACAATGACACAAACATATAACTACCTTACACGTGTATCTTTTTTTATAATTACCATGTATTTATTTTTTACTAAACATTTACAATTAGCAAGTATTCATATTTTTAAATAATGTACACATTTAACTTGGAGATGTACTTTGTAGCCTTTAACAGGTATAAATGTATCCTTAATGCACTGTTTTTGTTGTTTTAAAAGAACAGACTACTTATCATTTGTGACTCTTGAATCAAATTTATTATTTATTCCTTCATGTATTTATTTATTGGTTTTTTTGAGACAGGGTTTCTCTGTAGCTTTGGAGCCTGTCCTGGAGCTAGCTCTTGTAGACCAGGCTGGCCTTGGACTCACAGAGATCCGTCTGCCTCTGCCTCCCAGAGTGCTGGGATTAAAGGCATGCACTACCACTGCTTAATTTAGTTTTTTCACCAGGAGAACTTTATTGTTCTCACTATATATGTTACAGATTTGGATTTATGAAGTATACTGATTTAAAAAAAAAGATTAAAAAATTAAATAAAAAAAGATAGGGCTAGCAAGACTTACCTGCAAACCTGATGACCTGAGTTTGATCCTTGGGACCTATATGGTACAAGAAGAGAACAGATTCATGTGAGTTGTCCTCTGATATCTACACACATATATAGTCCTTCACACAAATAAATAAATTATTTTAAAATTTAAAAATGAAATTAGAATAAAATCTGACTTGTTTCTTATAGATTCACAATCTACATAAAATTTCATTTAGAAATATTTTGGCTAGGCTATGGCGGCGCACGCCTTTAATCCCAGCACTTGGGAGGCAGAGGCAGGAGGATCTCAGTGAGTTTGAGGCCAGCCTAGTCTACAAGCATGGAGTCCTGGGTTCTATCACCAGTACAGCATACACTGGCCTGGTGGTATAAGCTGTACCACAGCACTCTGGAGACAGAGGCAGGAGAATTAGAAGTTCAAGGTTCCCCTCAAGTACACATCAAGTTCCAGGCGAGCTTGTACAACAATTTGTCATAGGACCCATGTTCAGTTCCTAGCAGCCCAAGGCAGCTCACACCATCATTTATTGCAGGTCCAGGAAGTCTGGCACCCTCTTTGGCACCACACAAATGGATATGCGTACTCTCAGATAAAACATACACATAAAATAAAAAATATAGACTTAAAAACACCATTACGCTTTATAGATCCTTGGGGAGGGAGAAATGCCAATCAAAACGATGAGATAACATTTTTCATACATCAAATTGGCAAAGAACTGAAAAGTGAAACTGCCCAATACTGGCAAGGGCACAAGGTTCCTGACATTCTCCTACATTACTGGTGTGATTTTTTTTTTTTCATGATAAGGGAAAATAGCTGTGGTGTGTTAGTGAGGGGAAAAACATTAAATACATTCAAGATTCAACTATGCTCTAAAATAATTATAATGAGGACTTTACTCAGGCATTGTCCTTAGACAGTTTACATTCACTAACTGGTGCCCTTCATAGTCCCCACAATTGGTAAAGGAGGAAACAGAAACACGTTAATGAAGTGATAAAGTTAAGATTTCGACCCTGGTTGACTTGTGTTGATACTCTATTAAATGCACAAAGTACAGAAATAAATCAAATTTCTTTTTTTTTTTTGTTTGTTTGTTTTGATTTTCGAGACAGGGTTTCTCCACAGCTTTTGGTTCCTGTCCTGGAACTAGCTCTTGTAGACCAGGCTGGCCTCGAACTCACAGAGATCCGCTTGCCTCTGCCTCCCGGGTGCTGCGATTAAAGGCTTGCGCCACCACCGCCCGGCCTGTTTTACTATTTTTTTATAGGTATCATTGTAATTAGGTTTTTTTTTTTTTTTTTGACAAGGCCTCACAATGTAACTTTAGTTGGACTGGAACTTATGTGTAGACCAGGCTGGCCTTGAACTCACAGAGGTCCACCTGGTTTTGACTCTAGTATAGGATTTGTTGTGGTAGTGCACCTCGTTAGTCCCAGCACAGAGGGAGGCAGAGACAAGCAAATCTCTGAGTTTAAGGTCGGCCTGGTGTACGGGTCGACTTCCAGGATAGCCAGAGTTACACAGAGAAAACCCTGTCTTGAAAAACAAAAAGGAAAAAGGAATGTTCACGGTTTTATCTTTCATAGTACTTTCTTTTGTGTTTGTTGTTAAATTGAGATCTGGCTTATTTTCTTCTAAATAGGTAGGCTTTTGTCTATTTCCCATTTACACACACACACACACACACACACATACACACACACACGACAGAGTCTTGCTGTGTAGCCCAGATTGGCCTCAAACCAGAGATTCTCTCCTCAGTTTGCCAAGTGTTGGGATTATAGACACCATCATGCTGTACAGATTTTTCTGTATTGACATGGCTCAGATGTTCCTTGATATGACCTCTTGATGTACAAAAATGTTTTATCTGTCTTTATTCCATTATCACAGTTTTTGGACCCCCGTGACTTTACATAGTAAATTTGGTATCTAATAGTGTAAATGTGCTTGTTTTCAGAATTTTCTGAGCTATTTGTATGCATACACTGTCATGGGAATCTTAGTTCTGGGCTCTAAAAATGTCCCTTTGGGGATTTTGGTCAGAAATGTACTGGATTTGTAGATGACTTTGGAAGGAGTCAGTTTTTTTTTCATTTCCCCCCCAGCCGATCCTGCCTTACAGTACATCTTCCTATTCCTTAGTTGTATTTGATACTTTCTGAACCTAGATTCCCTTTATATTTTTATTTCATTCTTAAGTAAACGTATTAAAAAGTTAGCTATTGCTAGGTGGTGGTGGTGCACACTTTTTTTTAATCTGAGCACTCACGAGGCAGAGGCAGGTGATCTCTGAGTTGGAGGCTAACCTGGTCTATAGAGCTAGTTCCAGGACATTAAAGGCATACACTCCCTGTGATCTCTTTCTTTCTTTCTTTTTTTTTTTTTTGTTTTTTTGTTTTTCGAGACAGGGTTTCTCTGTGGCTTTGGAGCCTGTCCTGGAACTTGCTCTGTAGACCAGGCTGGCCTCAAACTCACAGAGATCCGCCTGCCTCTGCCTTCCAAGTGCTGGGATTAAAGGTGTGCTCCACCATCGTCCGGCCATGTGATCTCTTTTTTAATGTCATTGATATAATGATTAAGGACTGTTTCATCAAGTTGATAACTGAACTGATACCTTCTTTTTGCTTGATATTAAAGATACTCCCAAGTTTTTGTTTATATTTTTGTATGTGTATGATACATTCATGTATTATGTTCACAAATGTGGGTGGAGGCCCAAAGTTCATGTTGGGTGTCTTCCTTAATTTTCCACTTTATTTATTCCGGCAGGACCACTGAATCTGGAGCTTGCCACTTCTGGCTAGTCTAGCCCCAATAGTCTCCTCTCTCTGGACTGCAGGGACCACCATGTTTGCCCAGCTTTTTATATGTGTTTTAGGGATTCAGACTCATCCAGCACTGCATGTTCTTTAGCTACTGACCCATCACCATAGTCTCAGCTTCCAAGTTCTGAAAGTGTAAAGTAATGTTGAGCTTAGAAATTTGACTTTATTTTAAAATGTCTTAGCTTGTTTTAGTTTTTTTTGAAAACATCTCAAAAAAAATGAAAAAGAAGAAACCCTGTCGAAAGAAAGAAAGAAAGAGTCTTTAGGTAACATGTGATTGTGAGCAGTGCATACTGTGGCAGCATGCAAGGAAAAGAAGGTGCCACCTCTGAAGAGGTGAATGTCATTTTCCAAATTCAGCCCCATATGCCACCTCGTTCTCCTTTCCATGTGTGTAGATGATCTATACTATTTGTGAAGTTTTGTGAGTTTATTGAAGGAGTGCCAGGGCAGGTGTGGTGGTTTGTGACTTTAGTCCCACTTTCTTGTGCCGAGGCTGGAGTTCTTGGAACTTGCAGAACATAGTGAGACCTTGTTTTAAGAAGGAAAAGGAAAAGCTGGACGATGATAGCACATGGCTTTAATCCCAGTACTCAGGATGCAGAAGCAGGTTGATCTCCTGAGTTAGAGGGCAGCCTGATCTACAGAGTGAGTTCCAGTTCCAGGACTATACAGAGAAACCCTGTCTTGGGAGATGGGGGGAGAAATAAAGAAACCTTTGACATTAAGAATTATGAATTCTGCCAGGTGTGGTAATCCTAGCATTAGCGAGGCAGAGGCAGGCAAAAATCTAGGTTCAAGTCCAGCCTGGTCCACAAATCAAGTTCCAGAATAGCCAAGGCTATGCAGAGAAGCCCTGTCTCTAAAAATAACAACAAAAATGTTATGAATTCATGGACTGAGAGATCAATTGTGTTTTGTATTGCTACTGTATTTTGAGACAGTGTTTTACTTTATAGCTCAGGGTAGCCTGGAAATTGCCGTATAGCCCATGCTGGTCTCAGATTTATAATCCCCCTGCTATCTCACTTATACTACTTTGTTTGGTTTTAAAATTTTTTTTTTTTTGGTTTTTCGAGACAGGGTTTCTCTGTGGTTTTGGAGCCTGTCCTGGAACTAGCTCTTGTAGACCAGGTTTTAAAATTTTTATGTATATAAATAATTTGCCTGTATGTATATAAGTGAACCATGTGCATGTCCTGCATTCTTAGAGGCCAGAAAAGGGTCAGATCCCCCAGAGCTGGAGTTACAGATAGTTTGAACTACTTTGTGGGTGTTGGGTACTGAATCTGCGTTCTCTACTAGAGCAGCAAGTGCTCTAAACTGCTGAGCTGTATCTCCAGCTTCTCTCATCCCCGCCCTGCCCCCAACCCTGCTTTATTCTTAACTAAGACTTTGGCACCAAAGTATAGGACAGAATACTGGCGTGAGCTCAGCTGGTACATGTAGAAATGGTATTTTTTAGACTCAAAGTTAAACTTAAATTATTGAAACTACCAAAATACCATGAGGTGAGCCATCTCTAATTTTCAGATATGACTAGATCTTCCCTGGAGATCTGAGCAAAGCCTAAATTCACTAGGTTCGTTCTGTCATCTGCCCTGGGGCATGTAACCAGAGGAGTCCATTTGCCTTGACTGACTGCTGACTTGCTTTGGGAGCAGAAAGGTGAGCCATTCCCTGCATGCTGACCTTTTAATGGTGACACTGTCCAGTTGTACAGACTCAGTGCTCCAAAGGCTGCCATCTCCCTCCTTGAGAGTCAGAGCAGAGGAAGAGGGCTGAGATTTGTCTCCTCACAAAACAACTCAGAAATACTTGCATCCATTCTCAGAAGCAGCTGTTTCCTGGTGAGATGCTGTTTGTCTTGAGTCCGAAAGGGTGGAGTAGAAACTGGCTTGCTGAGTATTATCCGTAATCCGCATCCTCTCTTAAGTATGCATCAACCTGAAGAGTGGCCTTCTCTTATCTTCCTTAATGGTTCATGATGTGCTCCTTATTTTCCTCCTGCCACTTGGTCCCTTCCCTTCTTTTCTTGTTGGCCTGCTCTGTATCTGGCCACTAAATGTTGGCATGGATTAGTTCTGGGCCCTCCAGTGACTGTTTTCTCTTGATAGTCATATCTTTATAGGTTTGTTTCTAGTAGGTTCACTTAGATAGGATCCAAAGTTTGTATCTCCACCTGTGACCTCTTCTCTGAGCACTGATCTACATGTCGACTTTGTTACTGGACATTTCTGCCTGGCTATTTAAAAGTACTTTAAGTTCCGCGTTCCCCAGGTTAGTTCGTATTCTTCCCCTGAAAACGCTGTCAGTGAAGAGCATCACTTTGCAGGCTGTTGCTCAAGTTGGAAACCCGTGGCTTGTCTGTTGCTGTGTTCCCTCCCATACCGAGTGTGGTTGAGTCAGTAGACCCAATAGATTGTAAGAGTCATTGAGCTGTGTGTGCCTTTTTCTTATAATATTCATAAAGCATAATAACCCCCATAACCAACAGTCAGGTCAGAAGTGCAAGGCTTTCTTCTGATCAACTGACCTCTAGCTCAAAATGGTATCTGAATTTTCTTGAGAAGGCACTTTTATTTATTTATTTTTTTTGAGAAAGGGTTTCTCTGTGTAACATCTCTGGCTGTCTTGGAACTCACTCTGTAGACCAGGCTGGCCACGATCTCACAGAGATTCTCCTGCCTCTGCCTCCCTAGTGCTAGTGCTATGATTAAAGGTGTGCACCATCACGTCATTTTATTTTTTACAGTCTAGGTCTTTTATTTTTGTATTCATGAATTCATGACCCGAACATTCTGGCTATTTTCTGCTGGTTCTCACAAAATGCTTTTCTGGGTGGAGAGCTGAGTGCTTCAGTTGAACCTGGTGCTTTTTCTTTACTGCCCCATCTCCCTTATTTTTCTTTGAGATCATTCCCTCATTTTCTTTTACCTGTTTCAGAAGGCTGTCTCTGCCCTCAAAGTGCTGAATCTGCTCAATCCGCACATTAATTCTCTTGACAAGAATTTTGTCCTTAGTTTGCTTGTTTACAGCAATGCCAACAACATGGTGAGTGACACTGTTGACTCACTTTTGCCATGTGAACAGTTATGGGCCATTCTGTTTTGAACAGTACCCATTCCCTTGATGTCAATAATATCACTCTTCTTGTATGTTCAGATATATGTGGCTGAAGGAACACATCCATGTTTTTTTGAAGACCTAGGGAATATAAAATAGGCGACTCACCTCTTTTTCTATGTGTTTGGCTGAAAGGCAAAAGTTTAATTTTTGAGATGGTCTCACAGAATAGCCCAAGCTTGTCTTGAACATGAGGTTTTCCCCTCTTCATCTTGACGCTCTCAAGTTCCAGAGTTATAGGTGTGTATCATACCTAGCTCATTTGGATTTTAATGGAAACTCTAATTTTGTTTTCTTTATTCTCTGCTTTTACTCAGTGATTTTTTTTTTTTAAGAGAATGTTAGAGAGACAGACATACAAGCAGACATGATCTCACTACGTAGTCCTGGATGGCCTGAAACACTATGTAGACCAGGCTGGCTTTGAACTGAGATCTGCTGAGTGCTGGGATCAGTGTACATCACGATGCTCAGCTCATTCAGTGATTCTTTGTGAGATTTTGTGTTTGCATACTTGTTCAGTAGTCATTGCTAGATAAAATTCTATATGAATAGTATAATGGACTTACTCATTTATATATATATATATGTTTTTTAATATTTATTTATTTATTATGTATACAATATTCTGTCTGTGTGTATGTCTGCAGGTCGGAAGAGGGCACCAGACCTCATTACAGATGGTTGTGAGCCACCATGTGGTTGCTGGGAATTGAACTCAGAACCTTTGGAAGAGCAGGCAGTGCTCTTTTAACCACCGAGCCATCTCTCCAGCCCTATATATATATATTTTAAATTATTTATTTACTATTTATATTCTGTCTGTGTGTATGTCTGCAGGCCAGAAGAGGGCACCAGACCTCATTACAGATGGTTGTGAGCCACCATGTGGTTGCTGGGAATTGAACTCAGGACCTTTGGAAGAGCAGGCAATGCTCTTAAGCACTGAGCCATCTCTTCAGCCCTCATTTATATTTTTTTATGTGTGTTTTATGTGAATGGGTATTTTGCTTCCATATATGTCTGCGTACCACATGTTTGCCTATTTTCCACAGAGGCTGGAAGAGAGTGTTGACTCCGCTAGGACTAGAGTTACAGACAATTGTGTGGTTTTGTTGTTGTTGTTGTTGTTGTTTTTTTCAAAACAGGGCTTCTCTGTGTATCTTTGGAACCTGTTCTGGAACTAGCTCTTGTAGACCAGGCTGGCCTTGAACTCACAAAGATCCGCCTGCCTCTGCCGGGATTAAAGGTGCTGGGATTAAAGGTGTGTGCCACCACCGCCCAGCTAGAGCTACAGACAATTGTGAGTCACTAAGTGGGTGCAGGGACTCAAACTTAGGTCCCCTAGAAGATGAGCCAGTGTTCTTAACTGCTCAGCCATCTCTCTAGCCCCTCATTTGTTTATTTTTTGATAGATATTTCAGTTGCTCCCAATTCACAGCAGTTATAAACACTGCTTGTATGAACATTTTTGTGTGTGCTCAGTATTAGTTGGTAATGTCAGACCAACTGACATTGGTTGCTTTTAATTCTACCAGTAATATGTGGGAACTCCTGTTTATTCTTACAAACCCTTGAAGCTGTTGCATTTTTGAAAAGATATATTTTCATTTTATAAAATTTAGGTATGTGTTCATGTGTGCATGCATGCATGCTGTGTTCACACATGCTCTTGTTGGACCCTAGAGTCCAATCACTGAGGAGGAGTTGCCCCAAGAGACCATCTCTCACACCACAGCTGATGTAAAAGCATGAGGATTTTATTAATTCTGTCATGACAGGGTCTTTCAGCATTAGAGGCTAGAAAGACCCCGAGTAGCTGGTACAGGCTACGTTTAAAGGAAAAAAACACAGAAGCAAGAGGGGTATCTGGGGGTTGTTCTTTAACTATTATGATTGGCTTATTCAAAAGGGCTATTACCAATAATTGGCTAGAGAGTGGTTGCCAGATCAGATGAGGTAAGGGAAAACATCTGAGGGTCACTTTGCCCCTTTCCCAGGGCCCAAGTCAGAACATCAGTCACTGAGTCAACACCTAAGGGTTATCTTGCCCCTATTCAGGCAGATGGAAAGTTCCCAATATCTCAGTACATGCATGTGTAGCTGTTAGGTCCTTGGTTCCTAGGGGGGAGGGGAGCACTATTGCTGAGACTGAGAGGGCTCAGAATTGTCTTCAGAATTGTCTTAAAGTTTTACACTCTTGTGACTGCAGTGCCCTCAGAGGCCAGTAGTATCAGATCCTTCTGGAGCTGAAATTACAGAGATTGTGAGTCTCCTAGTGTGGGTCCTGGGAAGCAAACTCAGATCATCCGCAAGAGCAGTATGCACTCTTATCCTCTAAGCCATCATTCCAGGCTCAGGCAAACTTTAACACTGTTAATTCATTCTGTATTTTGAACTTCTTATGAATTGGGTTGTATTACATTTACTCTTCACTGTTTGGCATTGTTCACCCAGTATAATGACATTTCTTAATTCATTGAACTTGTTGACATTATCAATTTTTAAAACCATTATTATTAGTACTGAATTCTCTTATCTAATTATGCTTCATTTTTTATTGAGTTCTAAGAGTTTGGCTGTTGTGAACTAAGCAGCTCTGAACAGTCACATGCAAATCTTTTCACATATGTTCTCATTTCTCTTGGGAATATCTTTAGGAGTGGTTTTCTGGGTCAGAGTGAGTGTTCGTGAGAAACTATAGAACAATTTCCCAAAGTGATTGTACTATTTAACACTCTTTTTTGGTTTTAATTGCTTTTTTCTGATTACTAAGAAATTGAGCAGCCTTTCACATGGGCTTTGGCTCTTTGGATATCTTGTTTTTGAAAGACTCACCAAAATCTTTTCTCATGTTTCTAGCAGGTGTTCTGCATTGTGCACTGCTGTTTAGGAGATACACAGACATACACATATAAGTACCCCACACATTCACATACTCACTCCTCATCTGTGGCTTTGCCTTTTTATTAGAGATAACCTTTTGAACAAGACACCTAGTCCCTGCAGCTCTAGGGATTGAACCTAGGGTTTCACCCAATGCGAGGTAAGTGCTTTACAACTGAACTTCAATCCCAGCCCTCTTTTTACTTTGAGGTGAATTCAGTAAGTTGTTCAGGTCAGTTTGGAACTTACTGTAGCCCAGGCTGACCTTGAATTTGCAGTCCTCCACTCAAGTGGCTGGGATTATAGACTTGTGCCACCAGATCTTTTTAGAACACGGTCTCATCTAGCCCATGTTGGCCTTGAAATTGCTATTTAGCATAGGATAACCTTGTTCTTTTGATTTTTCTGTCTCCTCCCACCATGTGCTGGGATGACAGGTTTGCTTTATGTGTGTATGTGTTGTCACTGTGTTCTTGTAGAGATTAAGGGACAACTTTGGGAGTCAATTCTCTCAAGTTACCTTTTAGGCTTGCTTATCTACTGAGCCGTCTTGCTGGTCCCCAGCTAGAAATTCTTAATGTTGTAAGGTGGCTTATTTTTGGTTGTTTTTTGAGACAGTCTTACTATATAACTTAGGCTTCTAAGTGCTGGAATCCCCAGATCTGGGCTGTCACATCCAACTAATTAATTGTATGTATTATTAACATTCCCCTTTGAAATTAAGACCTTTTAGCTTCTAATGTGAAGATATTCCATACTATTTTCTGTCTTACTGTTTACATATAGGTAACAATTTATAGGGTTTATTTCCCCTTTTAAAAGAACTTTAAAAATCTTTAAATTTTGTGTAGGTGTGCATATGTCTATATGTGGATATGTGCACACGAATGCAGGTGCCAAGGAGGTCAGAGGTGTTAGTTAGATCCCCGGAGCTAGAGTTGTGAGCCAATAATGTGGGAAGACTACTTGGGTCCTCTGGAAGAGCAGTAAGTGCTCTTAACTGCTGAACCATCTTTCTAGCCTTCCACTTCCCCCTCTCTGACTGTGTAGCTCAAATTAACCCTGAACTCAGAGTCCACCTGTGGCGGCCTCCTAAGTTCAGTGCCAGGGTCACAAGTATGTTCTTGGCTTATTTTTATTTCTTGTTTGTTTATTTTGAGGCAGAAATATATATATATATTTCTTTATATAGCCCCACTCTTCTGGACCTCAACATGTACACAAGGCTGGCCTTGAACTCACAGAGATCTGCTTGCCTCTGCCTCCTGATTGTTAGAATTAAAGATGTGTGCCATCACACCTGACTTTTCCTTTTCTTTTTTTTTTTTTTGTCCCCTTTTGAGACAGACAGAAATCTTTTTATTGGTGTGAGATAGTCAATTGGTTTTTCTATATTGTCATTATTGGTATTGTATAATTTATTAAAAAATCATTAGTCTTGCTCTGTAGAGCCATTTTTTTCATAAATCAGGTAATTGTATAACTAAGGATATATCTGGACTCTTACTCTTTGTAATTTCATTTTTTTAAATTGGGCCTATAGCTTACGTTCTTAAGTACTTTATTTAAAGAGTTCTCAAAAGTGTGAGACATAGGGTTCCTGAGACCATTTCAGAGAGTCTTCCAAGTCAAAATAATTTATATAGGGTCCTGGTTTGTTTCTTAATAAAGAAACAAATAATGTGATAAAGACCATGACCAAAAATAACTTAGGGAGGAAAGTTTATTTGGCTTATATGTCTCAATTACATTTCATCATTGTGGAAAATCAAGGCAGGACAGGGTTATGGAGGCAGGAATACAAGCAAAGATCATGGAGGAAAACTTTTTTTTTTTTTGGTTACTTTCAATACAGGGTTTCTCTGTAGCTTTGGAGCCTGTCCTGGACCAGGCTGGCCTCAAATTTGCAGAGATCTGAGAGATCTGCCTGCCTCTGCCTCCTGAGTGCTGGGATTAAAGGAATGCGCCACCACCGCTCGATTTGGGGAGTACTTCTTAGTCTTGCTCTTCTTGGTTTACTCTGGATCTCCTCTCAGGGCACTAGGTCTTCCCACAGTTGATTTCTTTCTTTTTTTTTTTTTTAATTTTTTTTTTTTGGTTTTTCGAGACAGGGTTTCTCTGTGGTTTTGGAGCCTGTCCTGGAACTAGCTCTTATAGACCAGGCTGGTCTCGAACTCACCCCACAGTTGATTTCTTAACTCCAGGTAACAGTTGTCCTAATAAAGCAGAGATTTCATGTAAGTGGTACTGGTCTCTTGTCACTCACAACTACTTTTTCTGCCATAGCTCATCAGAAAACACGAGGACTGGAATTCAGTTCCCACCATCCACATCAGGTGGCTCACAACTGCCTGTAACTAGCTCCAGGGTATTTAACTGCCTCTTCTAGCCTCTATGGCCACACCTCCATGCACACACATGACATATGCTCAGACACATACATGTAAATAAAAATAAATCTCTAAAAAGTGAGTTCTTCAAGAAATGATATTTGGCAGTCTGAGTACCTGTTTGGGAAAAAAGAAAGGGTTTGCCAACTCACTCTAAAGAAGGAAATGCCTTCTTTGAGATACAAGATAGTGCATGCATTTTCAGGGACCAACTGAGTATGTTTTTGTATGAATATATAGAAGAAGTAGCTGTAACCAGATGAAAGTATGGACTTTTTTCAGCTTTCCAACTTCTCTGTTGTCTTCCTGGTTGGTGCCACCTCTCCTAGAGATGATCACATTTCTGATTTCTGTCCATGCCTTGGTTTTGTTCGCTTTTAGTTTTAAGTAAAGTAAATCTTATAATTTATTTTAAATACTTATTTATTTATTATGTATACAATATTCTGTCTCTGTGTATGCTTGAAGGCCAGAAGAGGGCACCAGACCTCATTATAGGTGGTTGTGAGCCACCATGTGGTTGCTGGGAATTGAACTCAGGACCTTTGGAAGAGCAGGCAATGCTCTTAACCGCTGAGCCATCTCTCCAGCCCTCCCCGCTTTTGTGTACTTTAAACCATCTGTAGATTCCTTATCATAGCTAGTAGAGTGTAAATACCATGAAACACTTGTTATTACTCTGTATTGTTTTGGGAATGATGGTGTACATATTCAATACATTCATGGTATCAGATATTAAACCTAAGGCCTCATATGTGCTAGGCAGATAGATGTACTACATTTTTTAGCTTTTATTTTGAAGCGGGGTCTCACGAAGTTTCCCAGGCTGGCCTGAACTGACTTCTTGGGCCAGGCAGGCCTTGAATTTGTGACCCTCCTGCGTCAGTCTTCCAAGGAGCTAGGATTATAGCCACTTAAAACTGAAAAACCCTCACCCAACCCCCCCTTTTTTTTCTTGAGTATTTCACCCACAGTTGATTTAACCAGCAGATGTCAAATTACAAGGGCCACCTATACACCAGTAAAATTTGTATGTGAAATGCTGTGCATGAACTCAGTAACGTGAGTACATCATTCCATTGTGTGCACATGGACAGTGTGTGTAGGGGTTAGATAGTATTCTGCATTGATAATCATAAAAATTGGGACAAAACCTATCTGTAAAAAACTATCCTGTCAGTAAATGCTGCATTGATAAATCATAAAAAGTTAGGACTAAACCTGTCCATAAAAAATTAGAAAAACAATTTAGTCATACACTGAATTAGCTCTTAGAATGAGTTTGGTAATAATATATGAATTAATTCAGAAGTCTCTAAGATTTATTAAATGAAAAGAGAAAAAGTGCATCACAATACACACACATACATATACATGCTATTAATAAGCCATATACTGTTGGCGTTTGGCATATTTGATAGGTACGCTAAAATAACCAGACCAGCTCAAAACAACAGATATAATTTAATAATTGAAAACGGAGAACTCACACTACTGGAGAAAATCCAAAGTCCAAATGGGCCAGGCGATCACTGCGCGCAGAGAGCCTGTCCACCTCTCTTCTCTACATCCCCCCCACCCCCCCACTGTTTATCTACCTGGCTCCAGGTGGCCACACCCAAGCCAGATGTGATTGGCTGAGCTTCCCCATCAATATACTATTATGTAGATTTATTTAAAAGACATGGAGTAGTATTCTTTTCCTCCCTTGGAACCTCTCATACTCAAGGGAGTTCTTTCTTAAATCTACATTCACTCTTTTTTTTTTTTTTTTTTTTTTTTGAGACAGGGTTTCTCTGTGTAACAGTCCTAGCAGTCCTGGAACTAGCTCTTGTAGACCATGATGGCCTCAAACTCACAGAGGTCCACCTGCCTCTTCCTCCTGAATGCTGGGATTAAAGACGTGCACCATCACTGCCTGGCTTCACTCATCTTTAAAATAAAAGATGTACAAGCATATCTAGATGATCTCTGAGGGAGTAGAATGTATTAGTGGAAGGTCTCTGGAGATGGATGGACGACAGAATTGAAAGATACTTTCTCTGTATAGGTTTTGTTGTTGTTGTTCGTTTGGTTTTTGGTTTTTTGAGATAGGGTTTTTCTGTAATAGCCCTGGCTGTCCTGGAGCTCACCTTGTAGGCAAATTTACAAAGATCTGCCTATTAAGTTCTGGGATTAAAGGTGTGTACACCACGACAGGCCTCTGTATAGTATTTTGTGACCTTAAAACTTCGTTGTAGCTCACGTCCCAGCACTCAAGAGGCTGAGGCAGGAAGATTGTTAACATACTTGAGGCCAGTCTATGTTATGGAATGATGCCCTGTTTCAAAAAAAAAAAAAAAAAAAGAAGAAGCAAAAAAGAAATCAAATTAGTGAGTATAAAACTTTAAGTTGGATATAGAGTCTACTTGGATTTGGGATCTAAAGGTTGGAGAATCAGGATTTCACAGCCATCTTTTGCTACATAGTTCAAGGCCAACCTGGGCTTCATTTTTAAAAAAGAATTAAGTAATAAAACTTGAAAAATTTGATTGTGGAAAAAGTTAAAAATAGAGGTAAAATATATATAGCAAAGCTTATTTAATAATTGCCTTTTTTGTGTGTTTTGAGACAGGGTTTGTCTGTGTATTCCTAACTGTCCTGGAACTCGTTCTCTATAACAGACTGTTCTTGAACTCAGAGGTTCACCTGTTTCGGCCTTTTGAGTGCTGGGGTTAAGGAATGTGCCACCACTGCCTGGTTTGTCTTTTTGTGAGTAGTTTTTTTTTGAAAGACAATCTCTTGCAACCCAGGCTGGCTTCTTTATCCTGATCTTCCTGCCTTTGGAGTGCTGAGATTATAGGCATGTGTACCACATCTAGCTGGATAGTTTATTTTACTTTACACAGTGCCTCAGACTTCATCCAAACTATTTTACAACTTTCGAATTCTGCACTTTGTTCATATATTACTTCTTTTTAAAATAATATAAAAAGACATCATCATTCAGATACTGGTTTAACTGAGGTAAAAAATTGATAACTGGCGTTCATTATTCAGTTCAACCAATATTGAATGTCAAGATGTTTGCCAAAATAGCTTTATGTCAGAATACTATTTGAATCCTGATTTCATTATGTATTTCTCCTTGTGTCCTCAGCTTCTCAACCCCACTCAATAGTTTTTCCTCTGGGCTTATCCAGCGTTGGCACTGTCCTCAATATCTACCTCTTTCTCCCCACACAATCTTGTACCCAAAGTCATTGCTTCATATTTGATGATTTCTCCTCAATCTATGACCTGGAAAAAGTGGCTTTTCAATGCTACTCTGAGAACCCTCTGCCAGGCCTCTTTGCAGTATTCACTATTTCCTGTGAATTGTTTATGGTAAGTTTGGGCTTTTGTTACTTTTTAATTTTTTTCCTCCTTTTATGTAGTTCCCTTTGGCTTCAAATTGTGGTCTTCTGCCTCAGCCTTCTGAGTGCTAGGATTCCTAGGCATGTAGCACCTAACCTGGCTGTGGTAGGATTTTTGAGTGGGTGTGGGAACAAAGGAGAGGGTTGAAATGATTGAGGTTTATTAGAGGGCTATGCGTCTTTAGAATGGAGGGGTTCATGAAGGCTGTAAGGGGAAAGTACGTGACGGTTTCAGAAATGTCATTTGGAGAGAATGGTTTGCAAAACTAGCTACAACTCTGAACTGTGGTTGATGTCTACAATTCCAGTGCTTAGGAGCTCAGGAGACTGAGGCAAGGAGATCATGTGGTACAGCCTGGTCTGTGCTCGCGCCCTCCCTCCCTCTCTCTTTTCTGTCTGTCTCTGTCACACACACACACACACACACACACAGTCACGTACTGACTCTAGTACATATACATCTCATTGTCTTTGTATGTTTGTATTCTAAGAATATGGAAAAAAGATTGCCATTAAAAAATACCCAGAAAAATCATCTTTTTTGGCAGGGGAGGGGTTCAAGACAGGGTTTCTCTGTGTACCCTGGCTGTCCTGGAACTCACTCTGTAGACCAGGCTGGCCTCAAACTCAGATCTGTCTCTGCCTCCCAAGTGCTGGGATTAAAGTCGTGTTCCATCATCACCTGGCTGGGTCACCTTTCTTAACATTGGGATGGAATTAACTTCTGGTTATTTTTCTATATATATCTATATCTATCTATCTATATGGATAGACTGATTTTAAAGCTTAGTTGATTACTTTTTCTAAAGTTCGTTTTTCTCCTCTGGGTTGTTGCTAAGTGAAGAAATCCAAGGCACTATGGCACTATAAAGGAGGGGCAGGAGAATTAAGGAGTTCAGTATCAGACATAAGAGTGGAGCAAATATCAGGAAAAAAGGAGGAAAGTCATTGGTTAGGTATTCCAAAGAGGAGGTGTTCAGCTGAGTAAGACAAAGGCTTTAGATGTGAAACGAAGGCATTACTATTTGATTTACAATATTATGTCCAGCAATAGTATTAAAACAAAGGCTGGATTTAATCCTCTGACTTTTCTTGTTTCTTTTCTTGTTCCTGTGACAAAATATCCTGACAAAAGTGACTTAACGCTATACCTGTGCCCTTCCCCCATAAATGAATAGTAAATAGGAAAGAAAAGAAACCAGAAAACTAGCTGGGCATAGTAGCCTTCTGTAATGCCAGCACTTGGAAGAGTAAGAGAAGAAGAGCCTCTCAAACTAGAGACTGTCTCAAAGAAGAAGTCAGGTGTTGTGGTAAACAGCTGTGAGGGTGAGGCAGGAGCATCACCACACATTTGAAGCCAGCGGTGTTTATAGTGAGTTCCCATTGGGCCAGAGCTACAGAGCAAGACCCTGTCTCACAAAGAAACAAACCCCAGAAAACTAGCTCAGTGGTCCAGTGTGCTGTCTAGCCAATGCAAAGCCCTCAGTCCTGTCCTCAACACTAAAAGAAAAAGAAACTAGAAAACTGTTAGACACTGTGTAAGAAAGCAGTTTGTTGCTTATGGGTAATAATAGATCACAGTGGCCAGTGATCTCTGAGAGAAAGGAGACAAACCTGCACTGTCTGGTTACCTCAGTTCATATAGAAGTTTGCAGGCTGCAGAATAGAGAGTAAGGAGCCCAAATAAAATTTGGTGGCCTTTTTTTGTATTTGTTTTGTTTTGTTTTGTTTTTCGAGACAGGGTTTCTTTCCCGGCTGTCCTGGAACTTACTCTATAGACCAGTCTGGCTTCAAACTCAGAGATCTCTGCCTGTCTCTTGCCTCCTGTGCCCTGGGATTAAAGGCATGCGCCACCATGGCCACCAAGTTTGGAGGTCTTACCTTGGTTGAGAAGCTAGATATAAAAGCTGGGTAGAGGGCTGGAGAGATGGCTCAGAGGTTACATGCTCTTGCAAAGGTCCTGAGTTCAATTCCCAGCAACCACACGGTGGCTCACAACCATCTGTAATGGGGTCAGGTGCCCTCCACTGGCCTGCAGGCATACACACAGACAGAATTTTGTATACATAATAAATAAATAAATAAATAAATAAATAAATATTTTTTTTAAAAAAGTTGGGTAGAGTAGGAAAGGAGGAAGAAAGTTTGGAGGTAGATTACATAGGGAGAAAAGATAAAGTAAATTGTAGACAGGCAGAGAGTCTCTGTTGGTCTGGTGAGCATTGATCTGCACTTAGGTGAGAGGGGGCTACTCTGCTCGAGGAAAGCCCTAGGCACAATGATCCATGACCTCACACTGTGCCAGGCATAGTCTGTTCCTCCTTGCCAGAGTATTTGCAGGCCATCAAAGGGTAGGGCCCTGGAAATAAGGCTATAATATCTGCTCTAATTAAAGGCTCTGTTGCACTACCCTCTCACTGAAGAAGCAATTTTGGATGGTGATTCCAAGAAACTTAATGCTGTGCCAAAACAAAACCTAAGGCAAAAGAGAAATTGGTGTTTAAGCATTCAAAATTACGAAGCATGGAAAGAACCAGGAAATATGCCTTAAAATCAGGAGGAAAATCAGTTTCATATATGACACATTGGGATTAAGAAAGACATTGAAGTAAATGTTTTTTTGTTTGTTTGTTTGAGAAGGTAAAAGAAATAGATAACACAAAGGAGATAAACACACACATTCTGTTCACACACAACATATAGAGGTGGAGAAGAAAAGCGCACACAGATAAGGTACTTATAACTCCGTGAACTTGAAGATGAAATAATTTAGCAGAAATGAAAAATAAAAAATGGAAATATTAGTAAGTCATCAGTCACTGGACCAGGGTCAACAGAATCAGTCTAACGTGTTTGGAGCCCCAGAAAGAACAAGAGGGGAAGATGTAAAACATTTTTAAGCGATGCCAAGAAAATTACAAATAAACAGATTCCAATAAGCTCAACAGGTTACTCCACCAAGATGAGGGCGCAGGTACTCCACCTTGCTTTTGCAGTCTCTCACTGTTGTAGAATATTATTGTTAAGATGTGTTACATTTGGTTATGCTATGGAAGATTTAATGATGCAAAGATGTGTTGCAAGGTGGACAGCTTCTGAGGAGTAAAATGTGAGGTTGACCTCAAGATTTGAAGTTGATCACAAACATGTGTGCACCCTTCAACATGAACTCGCAATACCCACATACATATACTAATTTCCAATCCATTGTGGATGGATTGATATGTTTTTAAAATATATCACTAAAGCAAATCAGACATGCAAAATACAAACTCAAATAGTTTAGTTAACTGACAATCACATTTCAATACTTAAATAGGACAGGATAAAGAATTGTAAAAACTGGACAAGAATCAGATGCAAAGTTATTTTGTAGTTGTAATAATAAAAAACTACAGTGAGCAGTACTTTTTACCAGCAAATACTATTTCATCAACTGTTAAAAGCTTTTTAAAAATATTTTATTTTTTCCGGGAGGTGGTGGTGCATGCCTTTAATCCCAACACTCGGGAGGCAGAGGCAGGCAAGTCTCCGTGAGTTTGAGGCCAGCCTATTCTACCAGAGCTAGTTCCAGGACAGGCACCAAAAACTACAGAGAAACCCTGTCTTGAAAATCCAAAAAAGGGGGCTGGAGAGGTGGCCCAGCGGTTAAGAGCACTGGCTGTTCTCCCAGAGGTCCTGAGTTCAATTCCCAGCAACTGTCTGTAATGAGATCTGGTGCCCTCTTCAGGCCTGCAGGCAGAATATACATAATAATGAATAAAATCTTTTTTTTTTTTAAAAAAAAGAAAATCCAAAAAAAAATTATTTTTGAGAGTATAATTACATCATTTCCCCTTCCCCAAGCTCCCCTGTAGTCATCCCTGCAATAGTTAAAGTTTGTATCTGGCAGGTGAGAGTGCCTCTGGTTGGTTATCTCCGAGCAGTACCACTCTTGAATGACAGCTAATCCCCAAAAGTACAAAACCACTGTTACCCACATTCTGTTTATAGGATTAGAAGACAAGACTGTGAGTAGTTTGGTCCTATTCAGAGTATTCATTCTGAATTTTATACAAAGTGAAGTAATATATAACCTTCAGTGCATCTTCATCTTTGAACAGTAGCCAATTCATGGATTATTTTGTAATTAAAATAACTTTACATGAAAGGATTAGATTCAGTCCTGCTACATTTTCTTTAAGTAGATCTCATTTGGTTGGAAAGTCAAGTTTGAATTTTTTGTTAAGTTTATACGGTCATGATAATCAGTGAAAAGCATTTTTCAAAGCTGATTTTTCTCCCCCTTGAAGTTCCTAACTTTTGTTTTCACTATTTAAAAACTTTTTTTTCTTACATTTTTATTTTATAATTGGGGGTCAGGAGGTGCCGCGTGCCATGGCATTCATGTGGAGGTCAGAAGACACTGTCTAGAGTCAGTTCTCTTCCATCACTTGCGTTCTGGGAATCAAACTCAAGTTGTCTGGATGGCTGGCAGTTGCCTTTACTTGTACTGTTCAGGATTCTCTAGATTAAATGGATTCTTTTGGATTATATGGGATGAATATATATTACATACATATGTATGTATCAAAGAATTTAAGTCAGCTTGCATTAAAACATTGTGTTGGATCACACCCAGAGACTGAGAACCTGTTAGTTTTTTTTTTTTTTTTTTTTTTTTTTTTTTTAAAGTTTGTTTTGTTGAGACCAGATCTCTACACATCCCTGGCTGTCCTGGAACTCATTGTTCCAGGCTGACCTCCAACTCATGGAGATCCATCTGCCTCTGCCTCCTGATTGCTGGCCTTAAGGGCATGGACCACCATACCAGGCTTGTTCTTTTTGGTTTTTTGTTTTGTTTTGTTTTTTTTTTTTTTTGAAGTTGAGTGAATGACTCAGCACCCAGAGCAGTCCCAAGGTAGATCCATCAGATTGACAACCCAGTGGTTGCCTAGTCCACAAGGCTAGGTGCCTGAGGTGTTAAGAGTTTGGTGCAGGAAATCTGAAAGGTTCCTGGAGAGCCACTGGTCATGAGGGAAGCACGGAAATACTGGTTCTGATATCAGTGAAGGAATCAGCAGTAGCAATAGGGCAGATCAGCTCCTTGGCAAGACAGAAGGCAAAGCCAGCAAAAGGTGAACAGTTGGCCTTCAGCCACACCTTTTCGATCTGCACTGCTATCAGGACAGTTCTCAGGAGAGGCTTTCTACTCAGGTCGTTCTGATTTCTGGCAAGTTGACATTAAAACCAGCCACAATACTTGCTGAGCCCTCTCGAAGGCCGCTTGTTTTCATTTCACTCTTTAAACTTGTCTGCTTCTGACAGAGTATTATGATCTCACCATGAGATGGTGGTGGTGATAGTACACACCTTTAATCCCAGCACTAGGGAGGCAGAGATGGGCAGATCTCTGAATTCGAGGCCAGCCCTCTCTATAGAGTGAGTTCAGGGCAGCCAAGGCAAGAAGAGAAACCCTGTCTCGAAACTACCCGCCCCCCTCAAGCTCAAAACGTAATTCTTTTAAAGAGTATTAGATAAAGAAAGCTAGGACTAGAACTGAGAAATAGAACACTCTGGATTCTGTCCTCGGCCCCTCCATTAAAAAAGTGGGAAGGGTGGTGCTGGAGAGATGGCTCAGTGGTTAATAGTACTGAATGCTCTTCCAGAGGACCTGAGTTCAATTCCTAATACCAAGCACATGCTGGTTAACTCCAGTTCTAGGGAATAAAATGCCCTCTTCTGGCCTCCATAGGTACTGCGTGCATGTGGTGCATAAATCAAAATCTTCATACACATAAATAAAAATAACAGAATCTTAAAAGGATTAAAAATAAATAAATGTTGCTTGCTTGGCTAGAACTAACTTTTTAAAAATTCAGCCTCAATGCCAGCCTTGACTGTTCTTCTGGCACAATCCTACAGTATTTTTTGAGAAGATCCCTTCATTGGCCTGAATCGACCAAGAAGGCTAGGTCAACCAGCTGACAAATCCCAGGAAACCTCTTGTGCTTCCCAGTGCTGGGATTGCTTGTCCGACTCACCATTCCTGGCTCTTTGAACCACATCAGGTCCTCATGCTTGTTTAGCAAGCACTTTACCAGTTGAGCTATTCTCCCCTCCTCAGCACACACACACACACACACACACACACACACACACACTCTTTAGTTTTGTTGCCTCATCAGACAGCACACTGTGTTTTCAGTCTTTCGCCATCAGTCTTGGCACTGAGGCTGAATTTTTGTGAGGATCACACTTCTTGGTCTTCATCTGCTAAGATGCTTCTTCCAGCTTACATTGGTTTGCTGGTGCAATATGCCAGTGCTTGTTTGTCCATATGTAGAGATTTTATTTTCTCTAGTTTAACTAGTGTTAAATTATAAATTAAGATGGGCATAATGTCACGTGCCTGTAATTCCACACTTGCGGTTGAGTCAAGAAGGATTGCCATTAATTTGAAGTCAGCAATATAAGTACCAATATAACAAACTAGCCAAGGCTACATAGTAAGACCCTGTTTTTAAAAAGAAAAAAGAACCAAGTGGTGGTGGTGTGTGCCTTTAATCCTAGCACTCAGGAGGCAGAGGCAGGTGGATCTCTGTGACTTGGAGGTCAGCTTAGTCTACAGAGCAAGTTCCAGGACAGATTCCAAAGCTACACAGGAAAATCCTGTCTTGAAAAACAAAACAAAAAAGCAAAGCAGTATATACATATGCTAAAAACCACAAATCTGCTAGATGTGGTAGTGTATTCCGTTAATCATAGGCAGAGGTGTGTTGACAGAGGTTTCTGTCCTGCCTGATCCTGCATCTGTTCAGCCCCAAAGAAACACACAGACGTCTACATTATAAACTGGTTGGCCTATTAGCTCAGGCTTCTTATTAACCAATTCTTACGTCTTAAATTAGCCCATAATTCTTGTCTGTGTTAGCCACGCGGCTTGGTACCTTTATCAGAGAGGCCTTCTCACTTTATCAGTGAGACACTTCCTCTATGACTGGGTGACAGACTACTGACCTCTCCTCTTCCCAGAATTCTCCTGCTTTAGTCGCTCCGCCTACAGAGGCAGGCAGAACTCTTGAGTCTGAAACCATTCTAGTCTACATAAAGAGTTTGTGACCAGCAAGAGCTACATAATGAGCCCGTCTCAAAAACCAAACAAAAAGTACATGGTAGCCGGGCGGTGGTGGCACACGCCTTTAATCCCAGCACTCGGGAGGCAGAGGCAGGCGGATCTCTGTGAGGTCGAGACCAGCCTGGTCTACAGAGCTAGTTTCAGGACAGGCTCCAAAGCCACAGAGAAACCCTGTCTCGAAAAACCAAAAAAAAAAAAAAAAAAAAAAAAAGTACATGGTGAGGTCTTGTACTTCCAGTTTGTTCTATCTCCTATATATTTTACATCAAGAATTCCAGTAGAGCTGGGGAGATCGCTCATTGAACAGAGGGCTTGCTATGCAAGTGTGAGGAACCAAGTTCAGATCCTTAGCACCTAACACCTACACAAAATGTTAGAGGTCAGGGAAGCAGTCCCTTGTGGCTCAGCAAATCTGGATTTGGTGAGGGACCTTGTCTCAAAAGACAAAATGGTGGGGCATGGTGGTGTAAGCCTATGCCAATAATCTGCCTCCAAACCTTCTAGAGGAAACTGTTGTTGGCTTGTCTCCCTGTAGCACTATAATTTTGCTTTTTTATGACTAAAAACATGGAATCAAACCTTATATACTACACAGCACTCATCTTAGACCTTGTGCTCTGCTTCACTTCTGGAGTGTTGGGGTTATAGGCTTGCTTCACGATGCCTAGCTGGCAGACTACCTGAAAAGGAAATATTAAAGCTAGGTGAGGTACCGTGCTGGTTGTCCTAGTACTTGAGTGGCAGAGGTAGGAGATTGCTATTAATTCAAAGCTATCCTGATTGAGTTGATGCTAACTGGGTGACAGCATGACCTTGAAGGTCAAAGCCTTCTCTCTCCATTAATTATTAATATTAATCTTCTTTAAAGTGCAACATAAGAATATATAGCTATAGGTGTTTTGGCAACATTCCTTTAGTAAATGAAGTATTCATACGAATGTTCCCTTTAGTAGTTGTTAAGACATAATACCAGTATTAGACTTCAAGGAAGCAGTTTAAAAGACAGTGCAGCTGAGTAGTGGTGGTTTATGCCTTTAATTCCTATCCTCAGAAGGCATAGGTAGGTAAATCTCCTGAGTTTGAGGTGAGCCTGGTGTACAGAGTGAGTTCCAGGACAGCCAGGGCTAGAGAAACCCTCGAATTAAAAAAACGGTGTTGTCCAAAGACAGCTTTCTGGTGGTTATGGTTGATGGTGGCTATGGTTGATTTAAGAGTAAAACTCAAGCAGGAATGGTGACTCACACCTGTAATCATGCTTAGGAGGCTGAGGCAGAAAGATTGTCACATGTTTAAGGCCAGTCTGAGCTACATCGTTCTAGGCCAGTATAGGCTACAGAATAAGAGACCTCACATCAAAACTTTAAAGAAAAAAGAGGTAAAGTTCATAGAAATGAGTGGTTGGAATGCCCTCAGATGAGTGAGTCCACAGACTGTGAGTCTGTGTATCCAGTACATGTGGAGGCAGGAGGTCAATGCTGAATGACTTCTTAATTTCCCTCTTCCTTATTAATTTTTTAGTTTTTTATTTGTGGTGTGTGTGTGTGTGTGTGTGTGTGTGTGTGTGTGTGTGTGTATACCACTGAAATATTTGGGGGTCAGGGGACAACTTGAGGTAACCAGTTCTCCATCCACCATGTATGTGAATCCTGAAGATTGAACTCGGGTTGTCAGGCTTGGCAGCAAGGGTCTTTACCCACTGAACCATCTGCATATTCCCACCTTATTTTTTGAAACAGTCTCTCACTGGTCAGGGACATACTGATTTAGCTAGGCTGACCCGTAGCAAGTCCCAGGTATTCACTTGCCTGTGCCCCACCCCCTAGCTGGGATTACAGGTGCTATCGCACCTAGCATTTTACAGAAGTTCTGGAGCTTGAACTTGGATCTCCTTACTTACATTGCAAACACTTTACAAAATCAGCCATCTCTCCTCATCCCCTCAGCCAGGTTTTGATGAGAAATCACAGTCTCCATTTCAAGGTATATAGGAAGTGCATTTAACTTTCAGGGACAATTAAAGGGAAAGCCACCAGATCTGAAGTTACTTGAGGAAACCCAGTGTGTTAATGTTGTCTGGGTGTTGTTTTACTGAAATATGGCATCTGAGAATATTTGAAGGCAAAGGATTGACAACTGAAACAAGATCAGTTGGTGTTTATGTAAACAGAAACATAAATCACCAAAGTCCTTAGCCACATGTTCACCCTTGCCTTCTCTGATGCCTTTAACCATTTATCAAAGGTTATTGTTGATGTCATAAGTCTCCTGACTCTAAAATTCCACTCATATCCTGACTACCACCAAATTTATCTCTAGCTTGCGCTGCAAGTTGATACATCTAGTTGCTTATCTGTCACCTCTACATAGATGCATAAAGGCGATATAAACCTGTGTCCAAAGCTGAGTTTCTATCATATCTTTCCTAGCTCAGAAAACAACTTCAAAGCCCAGCTACTCAAGTCAAAGTCCTCATTGTTGCATCATTTCTTTGTACTGTTCCATCTGGGAGCAAGTTCTGGGACCTGCACCTTCCAGATACCAGCACCTGGCTAACACTGAGGCTAGAATGCTTTTTATATTTATTTGTTTTTATTAGCACTATTATTGGTTTTTTGAGACAGGATTTCTCTGTGTAATAGTCCCGGCAGTCCTGGAACTCACTTATGTAGACCAGACTGACCTGGAACTCACAGAGATGCACCTGCCTCTGCCTTTTGAATGCTAGGATTAAATACATACACTGCTATTTGGTTCTTATTTTTATTTTATCTAAAAATTTTATTTTATGTATTTGTGTGTATGGTGTTTTGCCTACCTGTATGTCTGTGAACCACATGCATGCCTGGTGTATGAAGACACCAGAAGAAGGGAGTTGAGTCAGAATCCCTGGGACTGGAGCCACAGACATTTGTCAGCTACTGTGTTTCCCAAAATGAGGTCCTCTGGAAGAACAGCTAGTGTTTCTCCAGCCCCTAGCTTATTTTTATTTTAAAGTGTGTGTGTGTGTGTTCATTTATGTTTGTTCAGTGCCCAGGGAGGCCAGAGAGTATGTAATAAGATCCCCTGGAGCTGTAGTTACAAACAGTTGTGAGCTACCTGACAATGGGGTCTGGGAACTGAACACAGGTTCTTTTCAAGAACAGTGGGTACTCTTAACTGCCGAGTCATTTTGCAGTCCCCTAGAATTATTATTATTTTATTATTTTGGACACAGAGTATCACTTTGTAGCCCAGGCTGGCCTTAACTTCTTATTCTCTTCCTGCCCCAGCTTCCCAAGTCCTGAGATTATAGAGGTATACAACCATACCATTTCAAAATGATTTTTTTGTAAGGGTGGTGCCTCTTGCATTTAATTGCCGCACTAAGAAGACAGAAGCAAATCTCTGAGTTCCAGGCCAGTCAGGGCTACACAGTTTAAAAAAAAAAAGTTTTTAATTCTTTTATTTTCTTTGTATGTTCCACCAATACTGACTCTTTGGCTGTTCAAACAAGATTACTTATGGGTGTGTGTATGCATGTTAACGGCATATCAGAGGACAACTTGTAGGGGTTGCTTCTTTTCATCATAGTAGGTCCTGAGAATTGAACTCAGGTTATCAGGCTTGGTGACAAAGGCCTGTCACCATTGAGCAATGCCCCCCCCCCTTTAAATTTATTATTTAATAATTTAAAAAAAATTATTGTTATTGTATACAGTTGTGCGTGCATGATGTGGACAGGAATGGTGGTGGATGGCCATGGCACACACGTGGAGTGGATTCTCTCCTTCCACTTTTTTTTTTTTTTTCTCTCCTTCCACTTTTATGTGAGTTCTGGGGTTGAGCTCACTATCCACAGCTTGCAAGTAAACATCGATGTGCAAGCCTGGAGCCACTCTGAGAATTAACTACAGTTGCTACAGCTGGCTCAAATGGGAGCTCCATTTCTAGTTGGTTATTTCTGTTGTTGTTTTGACACAGGGTCTCATTTTGTAACCCAGGCTGAACTAGGGACTCACTGTGTAGCTCAGGTTAGCATCACACTCATGATGATCCTTCTACTTCAACCTTCAGCATGCTGGAATTACAGACATGCACCCCAGCCTCAGCTCCTTGAATGTAGTCTTAGCCCCACTGCCAGCCCACTGAAGCAAAATCTGCATTTTGTTGACAAGTCTTCACTAGGTCACTTCATTTTACCAGGTGCTGCCCTGGAACGTCCCACCCCCATTCTTCTGTGTGTCTGAGTAGCCTTGTTCAATCCTGAATGTTATGTACTAGGTAATGATTTTTTTATTTTTATTTTTGCCATAACTAGAATGTAAATTCCATGAGGGTAGTGCTGTCTGTAGGGTGCTGTACCTCAGTGTCTGTACTCTTCAATAAGTATTTGATGAATGAAGAGAATACATGTAAGTAATAGAACTGATACTCTATTTGTTTGAAATATGGAAGTCTATTTAATAAAAATTTTCTGTAGCTCTCAGTTCCAAGATTGGAGTGATTTTTTTCAACATCAGTGTGGAGGGGTTTTGTTCACTTGCTTTGGCATGAAGTCCTTTAAACCAGCGTGACTTGATCTTTCATTCTTATTTTCAGACGTTTATCTTTATAGCAAAGTTGAAGTGATATTCCAGTGTATCTTACTAAACTCTACGGTTATTTCCTTTTTGAATTTAGGAAGCACTGTCATTCTGAGTTAAAGCAGAAGTCTCTTAAGGTTTTTAATCCAGTTACTGTTGGTCTGTTTGTATTATCTTATTAAATCATGATTTTAATAATGCATTTTTTTTAAAGAAGGAGGATTCTAGTATGGGTAATAGAGGTGGGAAAGATAATAAAGGGGTGGACAGAATGAAATCTATACATGTATGGAACTGTCAAAGAACAAACTCAATAAAAGTTATTTTAAAAGACTCTGAATATGTGAAGTCACAAATTTTAAAGTTAAACTTTAATGAAAACAGATAGTGGAATGTGAGGTATCAGATTTTTACTTGGGAAGCAGGATTTTAGAAGAGACCAGTGTTTCTGGTATTTCTCTGCATTCAACGATCTGTCCTGAGGTATCTGTTTCTCATGTTTACCTCGGTGAAGTTTCCAGTAAGCAGCTTCTCGGTCTGTTGATTTTGAGTACAGCTTTGGAAGGGACCACATCAGTGGTTTTCAGCGGGGGCACTTAGCAGTGGCTGAAGCTTCGGTTGGAGGTCACAGCTGAGAGTGGGAAGTGGAATGGGTGGAGGACAGGGACCTTGCTAAACAGTGTAGTGCAAGAACAGCCCACACTTTTAAGAATTCCCTAGTTGGAAAGGTCTGAGAGGGTGATGTGAATTGAGAGAGCTTTCCCTTGAGTACGGTCAGGGGGTCTTAGGTGGAGATACAGAGCTTTTTAAGGGAAGTTTTATTAAACCATCAGTTTAAATCAGACACAATACAGGAGTTAGTGATTGGCCTTCCTCTGTGCATAAATCATTCTTGGAACAAAAGATATTTAAGTGTTTTGTGAACATAGTTTATTTTGGAATTGGATAACATTCTCAAATAATTTTACATTTTAAAAATTAGGGAATCTCAAATATAGGGTTACTGGTTTTCCTTATTTTACAGATGGGGTCGAGGATTTGGTCTTTTGGGTTCCATTTTTGGAAAAGATGGTGTATTAAACCAGCCAAACAGTGTCTTTGGACTTATATTTTATATACTACAGTTATTACTTGGTAAGTATTTATACAGAGATACAGAAATAAGCTTGTTATACCCATTCAATGCTTGTGTCTTCACCCTAAAGTATATCATCGTAGTATAAAGCACATGCTGATGATAGAGAACCACTTTGGTGCAGCATATTTTTGTGAAAATGTGATTCACTGCTTTTTATGATTTATTGACCTTGATGTCAGTGGACCTTTAGTCGTGACTCGCAGTGTGTCCTGATGTCCAAAAATCCAGCCCCATTTGTGGAAATTATTACTCTAGTCTTCTTGTAAGCTCTTTTTAAAAATGACATTATAGACTTGAGCTATTTTAAAATACCACATATTAAGTAAACAGCAGTAAGCTGCTATAATTTTCATCGCATTTTTGTATCTACTGTTTCTGTATCTAGTGGGTCTTTGGTTTGCCCCCTGTGGTGCTGGGATCAAACCCAGAATTGTATAATTGTGTTACATCTTCAGACCTGCCTTTTGCTTTAAAAAAAAAAAAAAAAAGAAGTCTTATGCTCTCTTATTTTCAATATCAATGTCCTAAGTGTCTGTGAACTTCTCAGTTTCACATTTTTACTAAATAATGCCACAGGGATCTGTTTTCTTTAAAGCACCTCCCTCCTTGAGTTATTTCCCTGAAATAAATTTCCAGGTATGAGGTTAATGAGTCAAAAAAAGATTTTTTAAAATGAATTTTATCAGTTATTGCCAAATTGCTGTCGTCCCACCCCCACCCCACTCCTGTCATCTGGTCTCCATCTAATCTTCATTTTTTTCCCCCTAATCTTCATTTGAAAGGTTGTTTCCTTGTCAGATTTTCTAGTTATCAAGTATCAGTAGCCATTTTTGTAATTTGACTGTATTTTAATGTCCTCTTGCTGCCCACTAAGCTTATTTGTGATAATCTTCTTATCCTTTGAAATATTGGTTTTGTGGTTTCACTTTGGGTCTAGTGCTACCATTTGTGCTTTGCAATTCAACTGTTTAATATTCTGTTCCATTGTTTGTCAGCTCTTCTGCGCAGTGATTGGTTGTCTGCAGTTGGCTTGTATGATTCACATTTGGAATATGATTTTTTTCTAAAAAGTTTTATCAAGTTTATCCAATTCTGAATGCACATATTTATCCTGCAGAAATAGGAATGATAATGCAATTTAAAATAGCAAAGCTATCACTGGGAACTCAGCAGTAAGTAACGGCTGAATTAATAGGGCATATCCATATTAGAAAGTTCTGTGTAGTCATTAAAGCAAAAGTGAGTGTGAAAAGATTAAGATGCTGTCCCGAAAAAAACAAGCAAAATGGGGTTTAAAGAATAGGGTAATCATGTTTGTGCATGTAAAAGCATAGTGAGGGATTCTGTGGTTGGAAGGGAGAAGTTTCATCTCAAATTTATTGGTTCTGAGGGATTTCTAAAGTATAATCCCAAATCAAGGAACAACTCCTTTCCCCTTATAGGAAGGTGCTTAGGGAAAACAATCATCCATGCTTCTGTGGGAAATCGAGGCAAGACAGGTTTCCATTTATAACAGTAATGTGTTGGTTCCATTTCATGATGCATAGTTCCATCGTACGCATTATTCCACTCACGGTTCCTGACTTTCTAGTCTCCACGTGCTTCTGTAGTGTCAGTTCTTGTGAATCATCTTACACATCCCTGGTGGACTATGTGACTGTCATCATTTAAAATTAACTTTTTCAATAGTGCTATGTGGTGAAAAGTAATCCCACCTCAATTCCACCTCACTTTATTGCCCTCACCCCCCACCAGTTTATGGTTCTGGATTGTTTTTGCATATTTAAAAGATACAAACACATGGTCTTAATTTCTTTCTTTTCAAAACATAAAAAACAAATGCTGTGTTTCCTGTCCTACAGCTTACTTTCTTTTCTCCCCCTTTGATTCTTCTTTTTTGCTTGACTGATCTATGATCTATCTTATCGTGTGTGTGTGTGTGTGTGTGTGTGTGTGTGTGTGTGTGTGTGTGTAGTTTGTTTGTTTTGTTTTTTAAGTCCGGGTTTCTCTATGTTACAGCCCTGGCCTTCCTGGAATTCTCTTTGTAGTGCAGGCTGGTCTCAAACTCACTGCCTCAGCTGGAATTAAAGGCATGTACCACCACCGCCCGGCTCTTTTTCCATATTTTTATGTGGATACATTGTTTTTTTTTACAGCTATATAATATTCAATTGTTAGAGTTATGGCATATTATAAAGTTCTCAGTTTTTCCTCAAATAACAAGTGCCTGCATATGCCGCAGTTAAAGAGTAACAGTACTTAGAGGGCACTCTGAGCACCTTTTTGTAGCTCAAATAGTCAAGCTCTAGCTGAGCTCACTTAATTCTCACAACAGATTTAGGAGGTAACTGTTGAAGTATGAGCAGAGAAAAATGCAGTACTTTACGTATCATTTTATTTTTTGTTTGTTTGCTTGCAGTGCTGGTATTAAACCCATAGCCTTGTGCATCTAGATGATAAGAGATCTACTACTGATCTTCATATCTAGCCCACCAGTATCATTTCTTGAAATATTTATTTGTGTACAAATAAATAGATGAGGCTAGAACTCATGGCTGTGGCTGTCCTTAGATTCACAGAAGACCACCTTCCTGTCTTCCCTTCCTGAGTGCTGGGATTATAGAGTGGATCGCCATGCCTGGCTCTTGCATCATTTTAAAACTTTAACAAAGTTGTCAACACTATTAGGCTTCGACTTTTAGCATAGGTGATTTAGCTCAGGTGGGGGCAGTGCAATTTGAGAAAGTTGAACATAGTCTAGGCTTTGTTGGCACACTAGCTATAAGCTCTGCCTTTTTTGACCTTGAAAAGTAATGTGTATAGCCATGGTGTCACTGGCATAGTCTTTGTGTCTCTGATATTAGGCAGTTACAGAACAGTACAGTACATGTGAAGGGAGTCAAGACTCCAAACACACTTTTGTCTTGATTCCTGGCTTCAAATACCCCCCTCTTGGGACAGGCCTCCAGTCTTTAGTTTTTCTGCCTCAGCCCCAGAGTGCTGGATTGCAGACATATGCTACCACCCCTGGCTCAAACTGCCTTTTTTCCTGATTGTTTTGATGCACGTGTGGCTTACTGGCCTGCTAGTTACCCTTATTTACCAGCTAACTATCCTAAAGTGTTTCAAAGCTTTATGTTTTGTTTTTTCCTCTTCAGCCAGTGTTCGCAAGGGTATCACCAGGTCTGGGTCTTTGGTAAATTCTCCCCAGATAGGGAACCTACAGTGAACATCAGAGGGGAGGATCTTACCCAATAGGTATGGCTTCAAAGGAAAGCTGCCGCCCTCATTCCTGTGCTCTTTAGGAGACTGTCAACATCTTTGCCTAAAGTGATTGCAAGCTTGCATAGTTCATGTGCACACTTCTTGTGAAATAGTAACAGATCAGATACCTGGCAGCTCTGAAGCAGTCCTTTCAGTAAAATTCAGCCTGCTTAATGTTAAAACAGACAGGTGGTTTTTGCATTCTGTTTTCAGAGTCAAGAAGGTAAGGTCAGTATTGATACACTACTGCTTTTAGCCACAGCTTGTTACTTATCAGTTAAGAAGCTTCTGTCCAGGCCAGGCCCTGATCTAGCCATGTCTCTCTCTTGCAGGCATGACGGCCAGCGCAGTTGCAGCTCTTGTTCTCATGACCTCCTCCATCGTGTCCGTGGTGGGGTCTTTGTACCTGGCCTACATTCTGTACTTTGTGCTGAAGGAGTTTTGCATCATCTGCGTCATCACATATGTGCTGAACTTCATTCTCCTCATCATCAATTACAAACGACTAGTTTACTTGAATGAGGCTTGGAAGCGACAGCTGCAGCCTAAGGAAGACTGACGGCTGGCAAATTCCCACTCGACTGTCTCAAACACTTCTTTCATTAAGTTTATTTTGCAAGTTTTTTTTTAAAATTCACAACAGACACTTTCCCTGAGAATCTTAAACTGATTTTTTAAAATACTGTAAATTAGAAGGGGCCCTAGCTATTTTCTGTTTCAATCTTCATTTTAAATCCGGATACAAAAAAGGATACACCGAGCCAATCAAAGACAAGCTTTAACTTTACCTTGAAGATGTTTCTGAGATAATAAAATGTAGCCCTTGCCCCTGGTCCTTAACCGTAAAGTGAGCAGCCATTGCTAGTAATTCTTTAATGTGTAAAAATTCAATTTCAGGTATAAGAAATGTGATCATGAACATGAAAATATTTTAGAATAGATACTGTATTAAATATTGCCATGTTTACAATATGTAATATGTTTTTAGCTGATGGATTTAAACCTGTAGATTCAATTAGAGTCCATTCATGTGATATTTGTAAATAAAGGTAGAAACATTGGATCCACCCCTGCAGAACTTACTGTACAGTTTAGTTGAAGTGTAGCAATGAGGAATTGTCAGCTCATCATGACTGATACATAGTGGAGAGATAGTAGACACCAACAGAACGTCTTGGGAATGTGCTGACAGCCCTGGTGCGGGATTGACAACAGAAACAGTAGGGTGCTTGATTCCCTTCCATCTCCTACTCTGAGAGGAAGAAGTTAAATTTGAACATCCAAGTCAAGTTTGATTAGTAATAAAACTGGATGGATCCTAACTGTTTAGCATGTCATGTGACCAGACCTTTAATTCCAAGGCTCTTGGGACACTGATGGTAGGAAATGGAGAAAAACTGAAACCACTATGGCATTTTTGGGCAAAGCTTCTTAAACAGTAGCTGACCTTTCAATACAGATGTGTTCCTTTGAAACTGGTGCCAGTCAGCTCAACAGTATTAGCACAAGCCAAGTGCTCCAAGGTTGGTCCATAGTGTTTCCTTTCTCATTTCTTCTTGCACTAAGGATTGTCAGTAAGTGTTTCAGAATCACATATTGAATTTGTAAACCTTAGGGCTGACACGAGGACCAGTTTGCTGACTCAGAAGAAACACAACACATAGAAAGACCTGGAAGTGAGACCTGGAGCCTTTGTCCCACTCCAGTAGTCCACCCTGGAGGACATGGTGACTGTGTTTCTCTGGTTAGCATCTTACAGGAGATGTTAAAAGTGCCTTCTGTCTTAAATCTCAAACCAAATCATTCTGTGTGTTGGACTGGGGCAGAAGTATCCCTCCTTTCATTCCTTACCATGAAACAGAGAACTTGCATTCTACCAGAAGGGGCTGTGCTGCCATTTTATTCCTTGGGTTGAGAAGTAGTGGAAGTGTTTTTGTTTATGATTTGGTTAATCATTATGTTAAAAATAGGCAACTAGATGGCAAATTTGGAGACCTTTTATTTGCCTTCTTTTTGGAGGGAGGGAACAGGCTTTGCTTTGTAAAGAATGGTAAGCAGTCGCTGAGTGGTTTACGACCTTCAATCACAACTGATGCACTGTAGGAGTTCTGGCCCAGGGCAGGTATAAAACATGAATTGTAATGCCCTTTTAGTAGGTTCTAACCAGTTTCTTAAGACAGCTTAATTCTGATTTCATCAAAGGTTGTGTTTCCCCACGAATGTGAACATTTCCATGACTGTCTAACTATGTACGCATTGTTGTCTTCTGAAGTAGTTAAAGAACTTCTAGAAAGTACTGACTGGTATTTATGGAGGACCAAGTCCTCATGGGAGAACTGTACAGTGAGATCATCTCGTACCCCTTTGTCCAGCTCTCCCAAGGCAGTGGAAATGGCTAATAGCCAAGATTTCTGCTACTTAGATATCAAGGCTGTGCTAAACAAGTCCCTTGGGTCCCAATTCCAAATTATCTTTTCTATCTTTTACCACTCAGCAGAGTGGTGTTAAAGCTTGTCTTGACATTACAGGTGTCTTCAATGCTTACTCAAGAAAAGGTGAGAGTATCCCATCCACCACATCCGTCATGGTTTCCCTTTGCTTTCCTCAGTCTTGGGAGTACCACCATTATAGATTGTATGAATTTTTTGTTTGTTTATTACATTCCTGTGCCCTAACAGAATGAATACCCTTTTCTCAGTGAGAGTTAACAGGTGCTGTCTGAAGTAAGAATGCCGAACTGTGTGCTCACACTTGACTTTGGGCCCTCATTTGGGAGGTAGAAGCAGGAGGGTCAGGAGTTCAAGGTCATCCTTGACTACTTAGAAAATTAGAGACCAGCCTTAGCTATAGCAGCTCCATCCTTAAAGTAAAAGAAAGAAAAAAAAAGAAAGAAAGAAAAGAGAAGCATTTGCTAAAGTATAATATATGTTCTCAGTAAGCAACCCTATTGTGTTTTATTTGGTAGTTTTGCCCTGAGGAAATTCAGGTTCCTCTCTGTACCTTCTATTACACCTAGTAGAATGGGGGAGAAAAATACTGTGCTATAAAACTGCTAATATTATTATGACTGTTTCAGACTGAATATTTAAACACTGAAGAAACTGGGTTTGGCTCGGCATAGTGACACACACCTTGAATCCCAGCATTTGAGAGTCAGGGACAGGTGGATCTCTGAGTTGGAGGCCAGCCCGGTCTAGATAACGAGGGTTATATAGTGAAAAAAGCAGACCCACAAAATAATAATAAACACTGAAGCAGAACTAACAATAAATGCGGAAGGGAAGACTAGGAGGACAATGACTCATACAGTAATTCTGTGAAGCCTTTTACTCCATAGTGATAGTATTTGTAGGAATATGAGAAGTTCCAACTAGGCATGCTCCAGGACTGTGGCTGTCCCTTCCCCACAGCTGGTTTCTATCAGGAGGATAAACTGGAACAACTCAGGTCTAACAAGTTGCACTCGCTGCATTCCAGAAATTACTTTTGCTTCATATATGTAGCCTCTCCTTCGACTCTTTTGTTATTGTTGTTCTTTTGTATATTTTTAAAGACACATGATCACTGTAGCCTAGGCTGTCATAGAACTCAGTATGTAGCTCAGGCTGGCTTCAAAGTTGGCATTCCTCCTTAGCCTCCCAAGTGCTAGAATGAGTGGTTCAAATTTATTATATGTAAGAATGTTGAAAGACATAGACTTTTTTCATATAAAGAGATAAAGCCCACTTGTCATTCTTGCAGAGGACTTGGGTTCAGCTCCTATCACCCACATGTCAGCTTAACAACAGTCTGTAACTCCAGTTCAGGGGATCCGATGCCCTCTTCTGGCTTCCAAGGGCACTGCATGCATATGGTGCATAGACATTAATGCAGGCAAAACACCCATACATACAGAAAAGTATTTCATTTGGTACAAGATATCCTTTACCTATGAGATAAGATAGAGGACAATGAGATTAATATTGTTGCTTTTTTTGTTTGTTTTTATTTATAATTATTTTCAAAAGACTACAGTGAAAGTGTAGCCGGGCATGGTAGCACATACCTATAATCCCGGCACTTGGGAGGTAGAGACAGGAGGACCAGAAGTTCAAGGGCAACCTTGGCTTATATGAGACTTGTCTCAAAAGCAAAAATTAAAAACACTGCTCAGCAATTACTTCCTAAGCTATAGTTGGCACCATCAGTTGATTCTGATGAATACTGACAGGTGGTGGCTTTACCTTAAAAGTCAGGAAAATGTCAGCAAAGCTCCTCACTGTCATTTCCAGGAACTATTTGGGGATATGGATTTTACCCACCCCTGTGTTTTCCTCCAGCATACATCAGTGAACCTGCCCCTCTACACCTTTTAGCATTTGAGGCAGCACATTTATGAATTCGAATTTGTGAGTACAACCCTACAATCAAAGGGCAGAGTAGGATTCCAGGCACTTGATCAAGCATCCCTTGCCCCCTTCTGAAACTAATTGGCCCAGAAGAGATGAACTGTTATGAAGCTGTATTGAGCATGGCCTAAATAATAGGTGTATATGACCTGTAGAGTGTGTCCATCTAAAATATTACTCATGCTTTGAAAGCTCCTGAGGAAACACTCATGTAAAAAGTTCACTGGGAAGATACCCTCTCTAATATAGATAGAAATATTCTTTATCAGAGATTTAGGATACCATTTTGCTAACTGGTAAATAAAAACATGTAAATATGTAAGAATGTTTATTTGTTGCACATAACTTTTTTGGTATAAAATAAATGTAGACGTTACCTGTGGACATTGTGCTGCCGTTCTTACTTCGTTGTGGAGCCTCAAAACGAAGCTGGATGAAATGAAGTCTCGAGTCAGGAAGAACGTGTGGATCCTGGTACTGTAACCCTGCCCCTACACATACTAACTTGAAGCCTTTTCTCTTAAATCCCGGGTAACTTATAGGTGATGCAGATTTCTTAGGGATTATGTTCTTGGATTCCTGTGGGTTTATTACATATGTGATTGTTAAGAATCCATGATAGGGCCGGGTGCTTTGGGATCTTAGTCTTTAATCACAGCAGAGGCAAACATAATTCTGTGAGTTTGAGGCCAGCCTGGTTTACATAATACATTTCTAGGACAGCCAGAGTTACTTGGTGAGACCCTGTCTTTAAAAAAAAAAATCAATGATAGGGGCTAGAGAGATGGCTCAGTAGTTAAGAGAGCACTTGCTGCTGTTGCAGAGGACCTAGGTTCAGTTCCCATTGCTGACATGGTGTCTCACAACTACCTGTAAGTACAGCTCCAGAGGTAAATAATCCATGACAGGGCTGGGGACATAGCTCAACAGAAAAGCATTTGTTTACTGGGCTGTAAGCTTAATTCCATCAGCGAAAAAAAAAAAAAAGGGCAAAAAGCTAGATATTGGTGGCACGTGCCTGTCATCCCAGGACCTGGGAGGTATAAATTTGAGCATCAGGAGTTTGAGGGCATCTTCAACTACATACTGAGTTGGAGGCCAGCCTAGGCTCTGTAGGATGCTGCCTCAAAAAACGACTGACAAAGAATGGCTCAGGGGTTAAGAGCACTGGTTGCTCTTCAAGAGGACCTAGGTTTGACTCCTAGCACCTGCATGGGAGATCACAACCATCTGTAATTCCAGTTCCCAGGGATCTGATGATCTCAAGAACCAAGTGTGCAAATATGTGTGTACAGTGGTCTACAGACATACATTCAGGCAAAATACTCATACAGATAAAAGGGAGGAGGTCCTTGTGGTGGTGTTGACAATAGATGTTATGTAGACTGTTTTAGGATGTCTTTCCATAGCTTTCTTTGAATTTTCCATCCCTATAGTCTGTTGTTGATTGTTTTACTTTTTAATCTTTGGGCTTTTGGGGGGCCTACCACCCAGCTCCCAAATAAATCATACACAGAGGCTTATTCTTACTTATAAATAAATGTCCGACCTTAGCTTGGCTTGTTGCTTGACAGCTTTTCTCATCTTAAATTATCCTGACTACCTTTTACCTCTGGACTTTTACCATTTCTTCTGTTTATCTTTCACTTTTACTCCGTGGCTGACTGGGTAGCTGGGTGGCTGGCCCCTGATGTCCTCCTCTCCTCTTCTCGCTCCCTCTTCTCCCAGAGTTCTCCTCATATTTATCCTCTCTGCCTGCCAGCCCTGCCTATTTCTCTCTCCTGCCTCACTATTCAGCTTCTTCAGGTGTTTTAGACAGGGACACTAACACAGCTTCACAGAGTTCAACAATTGCAACATAAAAGTAACACATCTTAAAATAATATTCTACAGCAGTCCTCTAAAGAGGTAACATCTAGAAACAGAGAGTCCATTTGAAATCTAAGCCATCCTTCACTGACTAAACCGTGTTTTATGTGAAACCTTAGGAGCTGGGTCTAGGGTGTAGTTGTGTTGATAGCTTGCATGGGTGGATGTGTACAGACCAGGTTTGGTATAAACTGGGAGTGATAATGAGTACCATAGTCCTAACACTTGTGAAGTGGAGGCAAGAGGACCAAAGCATTCAAGGTTGGACCAGTAACAGGTTCAGTGAGCTATGGCAGTTGCTTTATCCTGACAGCCCAAGTTTTGTCCTCAGGACCCACATGGTTGAAGAAGAGCACCCATTACCACACATTGTCCTCTGACACCACACATGGACTCTGTTCTGCAGTACAATAAGAGACTAATAATAATTTTAAAAGTTCAAGATCTTCCCATGTTAAACATTAATTTAAAGAGATTAGCCCAACCAGGTGTAGTGGTGCACACCTTTAATCCCAGGAAAGGCAGGCAGATCTCTGAGTTTGAGACCAGGCCTGGTCTATATAGTGAGTTCCAGAACAGCAAGAGAGAACCTGTCTCAAAAAACAACAAAAAAAGAAAGACTGGTCTGGAATACACGAGATCCTGTCTCAAAAAACAAAAAAGACCATTTTAGGACTCAAACCATAATTTATCTCTAATTTGTAAAATGTTTACATGTCTGTTCCATTTACATATTGTCAACTAAGAAGCTTTATTTAAATTTATATTAAACTAGGGGCTGGCTGGAGAGACAGTTAAGAGCATTGGCTGTTCTTCCAAAGGACTGGGGTTCAAGTCTCAGCATCCATATGGTGGTTTACAACTCCAGTTCCAGGGGATCTGACATATTCTGGCCTCCGTCGGCACCAAGCCAGGCATACACATGGTACCCAAACACTCATACACAGAAAATAAACAATAAGTTAATAAAATATTAATAAAGATTTATATTAAGCTAAAACAAAAAAACTTGATTATTTTGAAAATTTTAAGAGGTCCGTGGTGACATGAAATACAGCTCTCCTAGAATCCCTTCCCACTTGAACTAACAACAGTCTGAGTTTTAAATGATCTCAGATAGTAGGAGGAAGCTCTTTTCATGGGTCTAGGAAAGGAAGACTGGAAAGGGGTGTGTAGAGAGGCACGCAGCTGACGCTGAGAAAAGAGTCCAGCCGTCTTCCACCGGACTGGCAAGCTCGGGAGCCCTTTTCAGGACACCCATCCTCATGCCGGTGTGGGCCTTGGGAAGATACTGTGCTGTGTATACCCTTGCCTCAGTGGAGCCTCTGGACCAGGGAAAGACTTAGCAAGATAATAGGTCATCACTCTGGATGTACCAGCCACAGAACACTCACTTATATAGGCCCTGTTTAAAGAGCCAGGCCCTCGCCAGTGGCCTTCTACACAGATCTACCCTGTCAAGTTTGAATTATAAAGAAGCCCATGGAGACAGTAAAGTACTTGTGGTACATGCATAAGAACCCTGGTATCAGCCCTCAGAACTCATACCTTAGAGCTGGGCTGGGACTGATGGCATATGCTTAGAATTTCAACACTGGGGAAACAGGCTAAACTGAGTGAATTCTTCCCTAGTCTGAGACCCTGTCTCAGGTGGATAGCACCTGAGATTGTTTTCTGGCCTCCACAAGCATGCGTATATACCCAAAGACTAGGCTGGCATTGCGATCACAATTCAGAGACTTGTATTTGAGTCACTTGTCCTCTCAGTCATGGAAAGTGGTCTGTCAGTTGCTGCACTATGTAGGGACTTCTCTATGTATGTGAATACCCATGGAACTGTGACTAATCAGTGGGGTGTTTGTTCTGAGACAAGTCTGCCTGCCTTTGCCTCCCATGTGCCACTCCACCCAGCTCCTTTGTGGAGTTTAATGAGTGGAGTCTTTGGTTTTTTCAGACAGCTCTGGTTGTCCTGGGACTCTCTTTGTTGATCAGGCTGGCCTCAAACTCAAAGAGATCCTCCTGCCTCCACATCCCAAGTGCTGGGAGGAATTAAAGGTATATGCCACCACCACCGAGCTGAGTCTTTGACTCTTACTGGGTCAAGACTAGACAGTTTTGATGTCCAAGCATGGGAGTTGGGACAGGGAATAGTTTGTCACCTGTAGCACTTGGAAACCAAAATTAGCCAGGTGGGTGGTGGTGTACACCTTTAATCCCAACATTTAGGAGGCAGAGGCAGATGGCTATTTTGAGGCCAGCCTAGTCTGCAGAGTGAGTTCCAGGACAGCCAGGGCTACACAGAGAAACCCTGTCTTGAAAAACTAATAATAAATAAATATATATTTTATTTTACATGTCTGGCTCTTTTCCCACATGTATGTCTGTACACCACACGTATGTGATACCTGCAGAGGCCAAAAGAGGGCTTTTATATCACCTAGGAAATGGAGGGTTTGTTTTTGTTGTTGTTTTGAAACAGGGTTTCTCTGTGTATCCGCTCTGACTGTCCTGGAACTCGCTCTGTAGACCAGGCTGGCCTCAAACTTACAGAGATCCTCTTGCCTCTGCCTCCTGAGTGCTGGGATTAAAGGCGTGTGCCACCACTGGAATGGAGTTTGTAATCGCAGTTGTCCACCAAGTGCTAGGACTTGAACTTGGAATCTCTGAAAGAACAGCCCACACTGTTAACCTCTGAGCCACTTCTCTAGCCCCTTACCTTATCTCTTAAGGATGTGTGAGTGCCCAAAACCTGATGTAGAAATGAGCTCAAACAGTTCTCAGCACGCACTTACTGAGCTCAAGCACAGATATTCATATGCAAGTCATTATTCCCATACAAGAAAGGCTTTATTATCACCGCTAATGTTCCCTTCTAGCATATCACAAATCCAAAGTAAAGAAACTCTGGCACCAGGAACTGTCTGGGGATGCCTGCTCTGTTGAGAAAATGCTTTTCATTTATTTTATCAGAGGTTGCATTTGCAGAGGTAGTTCTAGCTTTAGAATGTCAATGGTCTGGTTCCCAAACACTGGGTCATTGGCACCGAATGGTGATCCATGGTTTCACTGACAATCCTCCAGTATCTCTCTCGCAAGATAAACGCTGCACTTTTGGGCTGTCTCTGACGAGTGAAGATCCCCTTCTTGTTTCCTATTACTCTGATTGGTGCTTTAAAAAAAAACAAAACAAAAAAACAAGGGGGGTTGATAAGATGACTCAGAGAGTAAAGAACTTGTCATTAAACCTAATCCCCCAAATCACAGGCACCCACATGGTAGAAAGAGCAAGCAGACTCCCCAAAGTTGTGTAGCTTCTACTTGTGTCTTAGGGCACGTCAAATCTCCCATCTACTCCCGCACATGCTAAATAAAAATGTAAAGTTTAAAATACTATGGAGGAGCACACATTTAGTCCTAGCACCTAGGAGGAAGAGACAATCAGATCACTGAGTTCCAGGCCAGCCTGGTCTACAGGTCAGCCAGGGTTGCATAGTGAGACCCTACCAAGAGTTGGAGGTGAGCTGAACCCATTTTAACTAAATGTAAAATAGACCAAAGCAAGTACTTGACTACCTAAACATCTCCCCAGCCCCATTTCCAGTATAACTAAGAAAAGCCAACCTGAGAAAAACCCATAAGCCTAACAGACACTTACACTGGTTGGTCATAAAGTCAGCAAAATTCCAAATGAGTTCTCCAACCACGTATTCTTTTCGTTTCTGATCGAAAACCAAATGATAATTCTCCAGGAGAGCTTTCTGGTACTCCTCACTGAACATGACAGGTGGATCCTGAGATTCAAGACAAAGGGAATGTCAGAGCTGGGACTGAAGTGTTAGATAAAAATTAGAGATCCAGCCGGGTGGCGGTGGTGGTGCACACGTTTAATCCCAGAACTCGGGAGGCAGAGTTAGGTGGATCTCTGAGTTCAAGGCTAGCCTGGTCTACACAGTGAGTTCCAGGACAGCCAGGGCTACACAGAGGAACCCTGTCCCACAAAAAACAAAACAAAATCCAGTTTTGAGACAGGGTACTCCTGAACTGCTCAGGCTGGCCTTGACCTTGCTACCCTGCCTCAGCCTCCCAAGTAACTGGGCTGTTAGCACCCTGACTGTTCAGGTTAACTAAGCAGTGTATATTTATTCTCTCTGACTTCCACTCTGCCCTAAGTCTGATCCGCCACAATAGCACCCAGGTGACCCCTCTCCCTCATCTGCATGTGTTGGAAATCAGATGATTTTTAATTGTATTCTACCTTAAATAATTGAGTTGGGGTCTCTTGTTCCATTTGGCCCAGTTATTTGCTGGGGATCCCATCTCTGACCACTGGAGCAGCGGGATTACAGGAAGCCTGCCACACCAGCCTGGAGCCTACCTGGGTGGTGGGGAGCTGAGCTCTGCTCCTCATGGTCACAGAACAAATACTTTCCCTGCTGAAGCCACCCCACAGTCCCCAGCCCTAGCTGCTCTTAAAACTTTAAAGTACTTAGGAAGTAAGATATGTGTTTACCTCAACTGTCAAAAAGTTTGTTGTGGGGCAGGGCGTGTGTTTCTTTTTGGTTTTGTTTTCAAGATAGGACCTTACGACCCAGCCTGGGGGTGGCCTAGACTGTCCTCTGACAGGCAGTCACCCTGCCGCAGCAGCTCCTTCGTGTGGGACTGACTTTTGTTGTTGTTATTTTAAAGTCTATACATTAGCAGCTGAGATGGTGTGGTGGTTAAGAGTGTACTGTTTGCCGGGCGGTGGTGGCGCACGCCTTTAATCCCAGCACTCGGGAGGCAGAGGCAGGCGGATCTCTGTGAGTGCGAGACCAGCCTGGTCTACAAGAGCTAGTTCCAGGACAGGCTCCAAAACCACAGAGAAACCCTGTCTCGAAAAACCAAAAAAAAAAAAAAAGAGTGTACTGTTTCTGCACAGGACCCAAGTTCTGTTCCCATCTCCTGTGGTAGGTGGCTGACGATCACCTCTGGCCTCAGGGGGTACCCTGACACATGCGCATATCTACCTACATACAGTCACACAGATATACACACAATTAAAAAATTTTTGATAATGCTGGGGATTGAACCCAGGACCTTGTGCAAGATAGGCAGGCACTGTACCATTGCACTGTATCCCTAGCCTAAAATTTTTTTAAAAAACTTATGTATGGGGCTGGAGAGATAGTTCAGAGGTTGAGAGTACTGGCTGTTCTTTCAGAGGATCCTGGTTCAATTTCAGCACCCACATGACAGCTCACAACTGTAACTCTTAATTCCAGGGCATCTGATACCATTACACAGACATTCATGCAAACAAAATACCAATGCACATTTTTTTTTTAAAAAAGAAATCATTAAAGAAATTTTAAAAATTCTTGTGTATGAAGTAGGTACAAGTATGTGCATGGGCGCAGGCATAGAGAAGTTAGAGGGTAGCTGTCAGTCCTTGCCTTCCACCTTGTTCACCAGGTGGGGAACTGGGATTACAGATGTGTGCTACCATACCTGGCATTATGTGGGTTCTGGTCCTCATGCTTGTGTAGCAAGCACTTTATCTAAGTCATCTCATGTAGCCCAGGCTGGCCTGCAACTAAGCATACAGCTGAAGCTAGCCTTGAGCTCATTCTGCTTCCACCCACGTGGTAGAACAGACTTGGCCCACCTTGCCCATCATGATTTGTAATGGGAGTAGACCCACACTAATACAGTGGCTACAAGCCGCATGTGGCTATTTAAATTAGGATCAATTTAGAGCCGGGCGGTGGAGGCGCACGCCTTTAATCCCAGCACTTGGAAGGCAGAGGCAGGCGGATCTCTGTGAGTTCAAGACCAGCCTGGTCTACAAGAGCTAGTTCCAGGACAGGCTCCAAAACCACAGAGAAACCCTGTCTCGAAAAACCAGAAAAAAAAAAAAATAGGATCAATTTAGTCTACTACCTACATCTCAGATCCTGGAAGCTGCTGTACAGCTAGCTGCTACCAACACCTGTCTCGACAGGAGAATGTTTGTTTGTTTGCTTGAGACAAGGTTTTCGGTATCCCAGACTAGTCTCAAACTCCTGTAGGCAAGGATGATCCAGATTCTTTTGTCCCCACTTCCCAGCGCTAGTGTTACAGGCATGCACAAGCACAGGGGCTTGTGTGTGCAAGGAGAGCATAGCATGTTGAACTCCATGCATGCTGGACAAGCATTCTGCTAGGTGAACTACCTTCTCCCAGGCTGAAAATTACTTTTTCGTTTTTAGAGAGAGGTTTTCTCTGTATAGCTTTGGCTGTCCTGGAACTCACTCTGTAGAGTAGGCTAGCCTTGAACTCATAGCAATCCACCTGCCTCTGCTTCCCAAGTGCTGGGATTAAAGGTGTGTGCCATCACGCAGCCTGAAAATCACTTTTAAAAAGGTTTGTTCATTTTTTAAATTGTGTATCTGTGTGCACTCCAGCCATGCAGGTACCTGTGGAGGCCTAACGAGGGCGTCGCATCCTCTCGGACTGGAGTTACAGGCAGTTGTAAACTACCCGATGTGGGTACTGGGAACCAAACTGACATCCTCTAGAAGGGCAGCAAGTGCTCTGAGCCATCTCTCCTGCCCACAGTCCAAGAATCTTAAAAAGTCATTATTGGAGCCTTTAATCCCAGCACTTGGGAGTCAGAGGCAGGTGGGTCTTTCTCTGTGAGTTCGAGGCCAGCCTGGTCTGCAAGAGCTAGTTCCAGGACAGCCAGAGCTGTCAACAGAGAAATCCTGTCTTGAAAAACCTAAAACAAAACAAAAACAAACAAAAAAGGGCCAGATGTGGAGGCTCACATCTGTCACTCCAGCACTCAAGAGACTAAAGGAGATTGTAAGTTTGAGGCCAGTGTGGGCATCAAACAAACATCTTTGCAAAGAAGAAGAAAAAAAAGAAACCCAATGTGGATAGCAGGTTGGGGGGGGGGCGGGTGGTATGGAAACAAAGCTAAAAATGGGGCTGCCTCTGGAACCCACACAAGCCAAGCAGAGGCCTGCATGCAGGGGCACAGTGTGTGTAGAGTTGGGGATGTGCCTGAGAGCGAAGGTTGAGTCCCTAGTCCACCTGAGGGCAGGGACAGCCCAAAGAGATAAGTAGGGTCACCACTGTGGTAAGAGATGATAAAACTATCTACACCGTTTACCTGGTGAAACCCGGCAATTGTGTCTGCTCCGTATTCGCTCTGGATAATTGGCTTCTTGTGAGTCTTATACCAGTTCTCAAACTGGCTCTTCAGCTGTGGCTGGATCACCTCAAGATGCCCAGAGTCATGATACCAGGAGAAGTAACTGTTCACACAGACCACGTCCACATATGGGGCCTAGGACAAGAGCAGTCAAGTGAGTTTGCCCCCCACACTGACGATCTCTTCAAGGTCAGACTAGAATGCAGATGACATAGGTTATCCGACCCAACATGTAGGGAATAAAGCCAAGAGCAGACCCTCATGGGGCCAGTCTACGATGCTACATGGAGGCTCCCACTGGGCCACGGCTGGAAGGACAGCAGGACAGCAGGCCGCCATCCAGGCTCTGGCCTTGTTGGAGTTTACTCCTTCTTGTCACTGGTCTGCTGTGGCCTTGCCTGGAGATACGACCCAACCTAAAGAGCAGATAGTGTTTCTCTTCACAGTTCGGGTTTTGAGACCCTTAGCTAGCCCAAGCTGACTTCAGGCTACCTATGTAGCCAGCACTGACCTGGACTGATGATCTGTTTTCACCTCCCATTGCTAGGGGCGCAAGGGCGCACTGCCTACACCCCAGTTTTCTGCCTTGCTGGGGATCAAGTCCAGGGTTTCAGGAACTTGATGCAAAAGCTCTTATTGATTAAGCTACATATCTTGCTCCTTATTCTTTTGGAGGGTGGTGTGTGTGTGTGCGCACATGTATGCTGGGGGTGCAACCCAAGGGCTTGTTCTTGTTAAGCACAGGCTGTACCACTGAGCCACATCACCAGCCCCTCAGAGTCTCCTCTGAGGCACAATTGAGAAGGCAGTGCTGTGAGCGGCAGACTGGCTAGATTTCTCCCTAGCAGTGATGAGGGTCCACAGGGAAGGGACAGGAATGTGAACAGCAGGATAGAGTTCTGCATCTAGCTGGCTAGCCTCCAGTGTCACCTAGGCATGTCTCCTTCAGGCCATACTGCTCGGCTCCAAAGCTACCCTTTGAATGGTGAGTTCTTTCCCAGGGGACCTCAGATCCTCTCCAGGCTGTGGTGGTGGGAAGATGCAAGCAGCAGAAAGCTTTGGAGGGTCAAGGACTGTCACTTCATAAAGCACACTCCAGGTAAAGAGGCCAGGCACAGGGCACCCAGCAAAGCTGTCCCTGCCCACAGAGAAGATGGATAAGTGCTGGAATAGCCAGCACCCGGGCCTCAATGCAAACTGTGTGTTTTTTTAAGAGTGGGCTCTAGAGATAGAGAGAAGCCAGGGATAACAAGACTTTTGTTATTAATTATTTTTAGATATTTATAAATGAGTGTTTTCCCTGTGTATCTGTATATGCATCAGGAGGTGTCAGATTTCCTGGAACAAGATATTTATGAGCCACCACCATGTGGGTACTAAAAACCTAACTCTGGTCCTCTTTAAGCGCAACAAGTGCTCTTGACCAATAAGCTATGTCTCCGGTTCCCTGACAAGGCTTTCTTATTCATAAGGAAACAGCTGTCTCAACAAGACCATGTCTCAAAAAATTAAAGGGGAAGGTAGGTGCTGAAGAGATGGCTCGGTGACTAGGAGCTCATACTGTGGGCTTGAATGAGCATAGTCTCCATAGACTCATATGTTATAGTTCTTGGTCTACAGTTGGAAGAGTTTGGGAAGGATGAGGAGGTGTGGCCTTGTGGAGGAGACTTATCACTGGGGCTGGGTTTTGAAGTTTCATTCCCAGTGGCTGAATCACCTCCAGCTGCCCAGTCATGATACCAAGAGAAGTAGCTGTTCACACAGTCACGTCCACATACGGGGCCTAGAACAAGAGTGGCCCCCTTCAAGGTCCAGAAAGAAAGCAGATGTGGTTGTGTTCAAGATATGAGCTCTCAGCTACTGCTCCAGTACTGTGCCGGCCTGCTGAAGTTCATAAAATTAATGAAAAAAAATGGGGGGGGGGAGACTGAGTCTGACCAGCATGCTGGCTCACACCTGTAATCCTAGAGCTAGGAGGATTTTGAGTTCTAGGCCAGATTAGGCTACATAGTGGGATTCTGTCTACAAACAAACAAGCCAACAAACACGAAAGTTGAAGAGAGGAAAGGGATCAGTGGGAGTATGAGGTGGACAAGGGAGGAAATGAGTGGCGATGATCAAATACACTATATACACATAGGAAAATATAATAAGCCTGTTATTATGTATAATATTATGTACAACAGGCTTATTATATTTTATTATATATATGTATATATATATATATAAAATAACTATATATAGGAATATAAATAGATGCTAATAAAAATCATCTTGAGAAAAGCCCAAGTCTACAAACAAGTACACTGCCCTGGCTCTAGCACAGCCTTCTTGGGGTAGAAGCCACACTGCCCAGAGGATAGGCAGGAAGTTAGTCACTTTAACTACTTGTGAAAATGGCTGAACTGGCCACTGCTGGTTCATGGTAGCAAGCACAAGACTGAAGGCCAAGCACAGGTGAGCAGAGGCAGTGTGGGGGCCACCCCACCCCCAGGCTCACCCCCAGGTCTGCATTGTATTTTTCGTTGGTCACAAAGGTCACAGGGCGGGTGGGGTCCAGGGCTTTGGTGTGGGAGATCAGCGTCCTGTCAGTGGGAGGCAGAAGACAAGCTGTCAGATGGGAGGGGCTCAAGGACACCCGTCTCTCCCTTTCCTTCCCATCACCCCATCAGCGGTGGCTCCCAGCTAAGGCCATGACTGCACGGAGCCGCGAGAGCAGAGATGAATACAGACCAAAGAGGCTGCAGAAAGGAAGGGGAGTGTAGCACCCTGTAAGACAGTCAGTTGGGGGGAAAGGGGGCAGGGGAGAACATGATTTAAACTAAGAGAAGGGAAGCCTCCTGAAGCAATAATATTTAAATTAGTGCTGAGTTAAATTCCACTGACTCATGAGGACTAGAAAGGAGAGGACCCAATGGAAAGACTAGTCGAGGTTTAAAATTTGGTACTTGGGACCTATTCCCGGCCTCCACGGTAAAGATCACCATCATTCACCATTAAAGACTTTCCCCCTTTTACGTCTGTTGATCATTACTCTTCCTGTTTGAAGGCTGTGTTTTGCCCCTTGGTCTTAGGCTCTGAACCCACGTTTCCAAACAGCTCTAAACCAGCAAAGTCAGTCTGGGTTACTCCAGCCCAGCCAGTCCTAGCCTCATCCCTGCTGTCCCCTAACACATGCATGCATCTCCCTTGCCACCTCCTGAAAACGTTTGGGAGCCTCAGTAAGCTATATGCTTCCCCTTCAAGAAAAAGCCTTGGGGCTGGAGAGATGGCTCAGAGGTTAAGAGCACTGAGTGCTCTTCCAGAGGTCCTGAGTTCAATTCCCAGCAACCACATGGTGGCTTACAGCCATCTATAATGAGACCTGGTGCCCCCTTCTGGCTTGCAGGCACACGTGGAAGGAATGCTATACACATAATAAAATAAATAAATAAATAAATAAATATTTAAAAAAAAAGAAAAAGAAAAAGCCTTATCCACCCAGCCCTGGTCCCGAAGCCCCCTGGACACCATGAGCTCTGCAGGGCTCTGAGTGTCCAGAGCTGTCACAGAGTGAGGGGAGTTCCTCCAGGCCTACCTCCTACAGACTCAGAGGAGCTCACTATGTGGAGCTGGGATACAGCATCAGAAGCTTTGGTTGTCTCTCTGTGACAAGCGGAAAAATTCACCCTAAAGACTAAGTGACGGTCTCATGGCAGATGAAGGAATGGGCCTGGAGGTAGAGCTCACTGGTAGAGCAGTTGCCTAGCGTGCATACATAAGGCCCTGGATTGAACCCTCAACATTAGAAAATATTTAAAATTTTTCTGTGTAATTTAAAAAACAAAATCCCCTTTTATAGTGCTGGAGAGATAGCCCAGTGGTTGCTCTCTTCCGAGGACTTGGGCTCAATTCCCAGCACCCACATGGTGGCCTACAACAGCTGTAACTCCAGTTACTGGGGAACTGACGCCTCCGGCTCTGAAGGAAAGACGCACACATGGGACAGGTATATATGCAGGTATAAACAGTTTTAAATCCTACTGATATTCTCATGCCTGTGTAAATGGGTTTTATACAGATGAACCCAAAACATCATAAAGTAGTTTTCTATAGTTTTATCATTGTTTCTATCTAAAATGAATGAATGAAAATGAAAGAATGAATGAATGAATGCAGGTGTGATGGAACACACCTATAAGCCTAGCACCAAGAAGTAGAGAAAGAAGAATTAGGAATTCAAGGCCAACTTTGGCTACATAACAAATTTGAGGCCAGCCTATACTACTTGGGACTTTGAAAAAAAAAAAACAGAAAAGAAAAGAAAAAAATCAGAAAAGGGGCTGAATAGACGAGTCGGTGGTTAAAAACACTTCCTGCCAAGTCCCGTGATTTGAGTTCAAGCCCCAGGACTCACATGGTGGAAAGAGAGAACCCATTCCTACAGGCTGTCCTCTGGCCTCCACGTGCCATGGCACACACAGAAATAAAGTACAAATAAATCTAAAACCAAAACCACTGTCAGACTTGATGTGCCATGCCTATGATCCCAGCACTCAGAGGGCAGGGTCAAAAGGATCAGTGCAAGTTTGATGCATAGCGAGGGATACATAACATAGCAAGACCCTGTCTCAAAAATAATATATAAAATACAGAGTTCTGTGTATCAAAGGGAGCTCTGGATTTCCTTCCAGGTATGACTAAGAGGCTCTTAATGGGTGGAAAAACCATACTTTGGGTGGGCTGATTTGGGTTCTCAGAAATGATGGACAGGGAGGGGACAATGACATTGACGGTGTTCATCTACCCCTTCAAGGCTGACTTTCACGCTCCTGGCTGCCTATGGAGGTTGAGCCAGGTCAAGGGGCCAAGGCCACAGGCCTGACTCAGCCCGGGGGAGAAGGGTACTCACTTGAAGTAATAAGCAGCAGGTTTCAGAGCAGAAGCAGGCTCATTGGCCACAGACCACATCACAACAGCAGGGTGATTTTTGTCCCTGCGAACCAGTTCGTCCATCACCTCTAGGTGGTGCCGAAGAGACTCATTGCCAAAACTCTGGCTGTAGAGGCAGAAAGGAAAGGGTGGGTCACCAAGGACTCGGAGGAGAGCCGGGCAGGCTGGGCAGTGTGGGCAGTGAGGGGCACTCACGGCAGCTTGATGCCCACACCAGGACACTCATCAATGACCACAATTCCGTATCGATCACAGAGCTGGAGGACCTCCTCTGAGTAGGGGTAGTGGCTGGTGCGGAAGGAGTTGGCACCAAGCCATTTCAATAGGTTGAAATCCTTTATCAGCAGTGGCCAATCGAAGCCCTTCCCTCGGATCTGGGGGACAGTAGAGCTGTGTGACCTCTGCCCTTATCACTGGAGAATACCCGCTTTCTTCTGCAGCCCCAGCCCCTAGAGAGACACCTCCCTGTTCCCATCTCGGCTCAGTTCACACGCCCAAGCCCATGACAGCCTCCTCAGAACACATGAACTCCCAACATCCCACACGGGGGTACCACGGTCACAACTCACATCCGAATCCTCGTGCTTGTTGACGCCATGGAAATAGAAAGGCTTCCCATTTATGAGAAACTTGTTCTCGGTGACAGCCACTGTTCGAATCCCGACAGGGAGGGTGTAGAAGTCAGAGTCAGACACAGTTCTTGCCATTCTCACCTAGGAGACCAATGTGCCGGGCAGGGGCACCCAGGTAGACTGAGCCTCATCCTTCCCGACAGGAAGGACTCGTCCCATGCGTGACACTTTGGAGCTTTTATTTGTTTTCAAGACAGGGTTTCTCTGTGTATCTCTGGCAGTCCTGAAACTTGCTCTGTAGACCAGGCTGGCCTCGAACTCACAGAGATCTGCCTGCCTCTGCCTCCTGAGTGCTGGGGTGTGCCACCACCGCCCCGCCTTTCCTTTCAAATCAGACCTTGTGTATCCTAGGCTGGCCTCAAATTCGCTTGAAGCTAAGGATGACCCTGAACTCCTGACTCTCCTGCCTGTAGCTCCCAAGTGCTAAGATTACAGGTATGCACCTCCATGTCTAGCTGGCTATTTTGCTTTTTGGATTTTTTTTTTTTTTGAGACAGGGCTTCTCTGTAGCTTTGGAATTTATCCTAGAACTTGCTCTGTACACCAGGCTGGCCTTGAACTCACAGAGATCCACCTGCCTCTGCCTCCGAGTGCTGGGATTAAAGGTGTGCACTATCACTGCTTTTTTTTTTTTTTTTTTTGAGGCAGGGTTTCACTATGTAGACCAGGCTAAGCTCAACCCCTATACTCATTTGATCCTATTATCCCATACCCCTGGGCCTGGCTAAAAAGGACCTGTGTATCCTGCTTCAGCTGAGATGCCGAAATTATAGTCTCTGTCTTTAAGAAGAACATAATCTCAGGACTTTCCAAGGGATAGAAAAGCCAGGAATTTAGGGCAGTGCCTGCCTAGCCACCTGTCCTGGACTGCTTAGAGAAACTACTGTCACCAGATGGCAGCAAAGGGCCTTCCTTAGCCCCAGTTCCAAATCCCCATTACCTCCAAGGAGTACAGGTAGGCTGGATGCTCATGCATCAGATAAGGCCACCAGAGGTTGGCGCTAGGGACCCGAAGTTGGCCCTGTTCCCCCGTTTCCTGGGCCACGACTTTGCCATCCTCATCCAAAAGACGTACTTCTAGCTGGAAATGTTCATCTCCCTGGACGGAAATCCAGTAATTCACCAGTCCTGTGGGAAACAAGAGATGGGGACAGAAACGGATGGGACTCCCAGAAGTCCTCTCGGGTCCTAGGACCCCAGCAAACAACTGCTTGATGTTTTTCTTTTTCAGCTTACTGTGCAGGGAGGAGCGGCTAGGGGTGGTACAACGGGGGGGGGGGGGGGGGGGGGGAAGGGGGGGGGCAAGTGACTCAGTATCTAGACAAGACCACACTTCTCACTGGTCCTCATGCCGTCGCAAATTGAGGCCCACCAGATGGGTGCCTTCTGAAGCCCTTGTTAACTCGGGCAGTCTGGGTCTTGTCCCCTGAGGGTGATGAAGCAAGTGACGCTTGGGAGATGCTTGAAGCCTTTTTCCTTGGAGGCTGTTCCCTTTGGGGAACCGAGATAACTGGGCTCAGCCTAGCACAGACCCCCCTGCCAGGAGCCCTTACCGACTTCTTGTTCCACGTCAGTGGTCACGGTGATGTCGTCGATGTAGGTGGTAGGCGTGGTGTAGAGGACCACAGACCGATGCAGTCCCGCATAGTTGAAGAAGTCAAAGCTTGTGTTCTGGAAAAAGTAATTCTTGGGAAATCTAGGGTAGAAAATGAAGGTCGATTGTTCCTTTCCTGTGGGTTTTTTTTTTTTTTTTTTTTTTTTTGGTTTTTTGAGACAGGGTTTCTCAGTAGCTATGGAGCCTATCCTGGAACTTACTCTGTAGACCAGGCTGGCCTTGAACTCTGCCTGCCTCTGCTTCCCTAGCCACTGCCTGGCTCCTGGGTCTTTTAATCACGTTCATGTATGTGTGTGTACGTGTGTGTACCACAGTGCCCATGTGGAGGTACTGGCTCTTGCCTTCTACCTCCAGACAGGGTCCCTTGTTCTAGCTGGCCTGAGAACTTCAAAGAATCCGGTCTCCACCTCTTATCTCCACACAGGCCCACTGAAGAACACTGGGATGAATCACATCCATTCTTCCATGGGTGCCTGGACTGTAAGCTCATGTCCTCATGCTTACGTGGTGAGTATATCACCATTGAGCCATCTTCCCCGCTCTCTGCCTCCTCTGACGTTTAACAAGCATGTATTCTGTGGTCTCCGCAGATCGGGGCTAAAATCACTCTCCCTATATGGGAGTCCACTGGATGGGGGAGGAGGGGAGAGGAAGGATGTTGCTTACACAGCATCGGTCTTGTGGATGATGGACCCTGGTGGCAGGGTATGAGGGGTTAGTGTGTTGTTGATGGCGATTGTGATCCGGCAGGTGGTCTCGGGTCCAGTCTGAACCAGCTTGCTGATGTCAGCTTCAAAGGGGAGGTGACCGCCCTCATGCTCCACCACATGTACCCCATTCACCCACTGCAGACACAAGGAAATATGAGCCGAGGGCAACGGAAGTGTTCTAATGGAGCCCACGAAGCAACCCTTTCTGTGACCCATGGCACAGACTCGACAGCCCAGGTTGCTCCCCCCCCCCAGCCAGCCACGCCCTACACTGACCACAACGGCGTGGTAATGGGCACTGTTGATCCTCAGCACCACTCTCGTGTTTGTGTCTTGGGTCCATCGCTGCGGCAGGACTGCTTCCCGTTCATACCAAACCCAGCCGATAAAGTCCCGAAGCTGTGCCTCTTGGGTGATGTCATTGAAGCTGGAAGGGACCGGCATATCCAAAGTTGGGCCCGACTAGGTAAAGAAGAGCCGGGGTCACAATGGACTGGGGCTGTACCTCGGCTGGTAGAGTGCTGGCCTACCACGCCTGTGACCCCGCGTTCCAATGCCAGCACTGCATGAACCAATGGTGCTGGTGCACACCAGCTGTCCTAGCACCGGAAGGTGCAGCCAGGAAGATCAGAGTTCAAGGTCATACCCTGGTTATCTAGCATCTGTTACTGAGCAAGAATCAGGCCTGACAGTGGTGGCGCACGCCTTTAATCCCAGCACTCGGGAGGCAGAGGCAGGCGGATCTCTATGAGTTCGAGGCCAGACTGGTCTACACTGTGAGTTTCAGGACAGCTGGGGCTACACAGCAAGAATCAGGTCTATCCTTCATGCCTGCACTCCCCCAGAGTCTCCCAGAAGCATGGGGACACAGAGGAGGCACTCTGTAAGCGTGGGCTGCAGGTGGGTAGGTCGCCTCCTGACAAGTGAAGTGTATGAACAGTTCATGCAAAAGACTGCTGCAACCAGCTTCCTCCCCAGGGCAGACGGCACCAGGGCCAAAACAGTCCAGCCTAAGATAGGAAGCCCCAGACCCTGACTAAGAGGCAGATGTTGGCAGGAAGGCCAACAGGGGGCCCTGGGCTGAGGAAACTGAGAAGGCGTGTGGAGGGCACTTCTCCTCCTTACTTCCTCCTTTGCTGAATGCTGGGCAGGGCAGATGAAAACTGAGTGGTTAAACCAGGTGTGGTAGGCTCATAACTTGTAACCCTAGCACCGGGGATTCGGGGGGAGTGGGGGTGAGGGTGTTAAGGCAGCAGGATTGCTTTGGTTTGGAGGTCAAAGTGGGGCCAGAGTGCTGCCTCAAACACACACACACTCTCTCTGCCTTAAAGGCACTGGCCACCAAGCCTCGTGACCTGAGTAGATCCCTGGAACCTAGGAGAGACCAGACTCCAGCGAGTTGTTACCTGACCTCCACATGAACTGTGTGGCACACGGGTGCCCACACACATGCACACACAAGTAAGGAGATATTATAAATATTAAACAAAGAAGACAGAGAAAGATGGGGAAGAGGGAGGAGAGCCAAAGAGGGGAAGAGGAAGTGGGGGAATGAACGAAGGAATAAATGAATGAATCCCGGAGAGGCAGAGGCAGTGAGCACACAGGTTTTCTTCAACCTGCTCCTGCACCAACCCTACCCAGTTAGGAAAGGAGAGCAGAGATGGGATCCTTCGCTGGCTGGGTGCCAAGTCACGTCCTTTATCTGAATCTTGCAACCCCAAGGACCCTGCAAGGCCTCCTAGCACTTCCCTCCTCTATCCCCACCCCAAATCTTTGTGGTGGGCAGCATCACCAACGCATGCGTGCACACTGTTAGGGTTCTGCTTCTCATGAGCTGTGCGAGAGCAAGCAGGAGGCATGTGCAAACATCCACTCCAACATGCCAGAAAACTGGAGGAGGAGGCTCACCGGGCTATCCAGGCCAGCTTGGGTTCCAGAATGAGACAGTTTCAAAACAAGAACAAAAGGCTCAGTAGTGACATGCATGCACAATATCCTGGGTTCAACCCCCAGCACAATGAAATACAATGAAAAGCTTTAAAAAAAAAAATCCGTTGCCTGGGGCAGCGCTCGCCTAGCAGAATCTCTGGAGTCCATGTGGTTCTGGGGCATGCGAGGTCCCACTTCCTCGTCCGGCCGCTCCCCTCCCCAGCCTGCAAACCCATAACCTCCTCTAGACTGGCACAAGGGAAGGGGATCTCCGGGTACAGGCACCCCTCCTCCCATCCCCTGGCTTCCGGGAGCTTCCAGAACCCGGGTACCCCTCGGGAGCGCACACCTCCCTCAGCGGCTGCCGGTACCACTGCTGTTCGAATCCCAACAGCCGATTTTCGGAGAAGTCCGCGCGGAAGTGCCACAGTCCGTCCAGCACCTTGACCTCCCGCGAGGGGGTCTCCACGGGGAAGAGCATCCCGCCCTGCAGTGCCAGCGCGCAGCTGCACAGCAGCGGGCCCAGCGCAACCCAACACGCGCTCAACTTCGGGGACATGCTGGTCTGGCTGCCCACCGTCCAGCGGTTGCGATTTTCGCCTCGCTCTCCTTGGGAGGGCGAGGGCGGGGCCTGGGAGGGTCACGTGTTCCCGCGTGAAGCCGCCTGCGCCAACTTGGTTAAGGGCAAGTAAGTACCGGCACAGCTATTTGAGCAAGGCCATCCAGAGGCTAGGAACTGCAGGAAGAGAAAACTCTCATATTCCTCCTAGCCCCAAAGGCCTGAAGTCCTGGGTCGTCCTCCCATAGGAGTGCCGGAGGTTGTGCCTTCCAGGACCTTTAGACTAAGGGCTGAGAGAACCCTTGGAGTCCCGGTCCCCACCATTTCTCCACAGACTCCTGTGAAAAGTTGAGCATGAGGGGTTTAAGAGAGACACTGGGAAGGATTGTTGGGGGTTCACAGTTTATTAACAACATATGGACAACCTCCTGAGGTGGGGGCTCTGAAGAGGGTTCAGGTCCCCTTGCCAGAAATGAGAGTCCCTTCTTGTAGGTCTCTCAGGAAGGGGGTGGCTTCACACTACAAACTTGCAGCTAAGCCCTCTTGATGCCCAGCAGGAGGCAGGCAAGGGGGGTAGGGGTGGGAGAATAAGACGTCTGGCCATCAACACTTGCTTAGATATATAGTTACTGCCCAAGTGAGAAATCTGAGGACTTGAAAATCTGTTAGCTAGTGCAGTGATGGATGGGGGGGGGGGGGGGGAGGGAAGAGAAGGGGGCGGTATTAAGACCACTGAGGACCCGGGTGAGAGGGGACCGGCTTCTGCAGGTCATGTGACCTGTGGAACACCCATCACAACCTCCACCTTGACTGGAATGACACAGTACAGGCCCAGGAGACTCTTCTTCCATGCCCGCTGGTGTGAGTTCTACGGCATCTTGAACTTGGGTGTAGATGCTCCAACTCTGCCCAGAGACCTAAAGTTTCCTCCTTGCGTCACAGGCACCAGTAATCTGGAGGATTACTCAGAATTGCAGGTCTACCTCGGCTACAAAGCCTGTTGTCCCCCCAGCCAGGGTGCCGTTGGGTCCACGGGGGTGGCTCAAAGATGGGGACAGATCATCAAAGTCTAATAAACCAGAAGCAAACTTTATTTCAAAACCAGATTCCAGGAAAAAATTAAAAAAAAAATAAAAAATCTCCACAGGATACAAAAAGTTTATCAGCTAGCTGAGAAAATAGCCAGAGATGGATTTCTTAAGGCTGTGGTAAAGGCCAGTTTCTGAGCCCACCTTCCCCCTCCCCCAGACAGGGTTTCTCTGTAGCTTTAGAGCCTGTCCTGAAACTAGCTCTTATAGATCAGGCTGGTCTCGAACTCACAGAGATCCACCTGCCTCTGCCTCCCAAGTGCTGGGATTAAAAGTGTGCGCCACCATCACCCGGCTCCACCTTCTTATAGTAAGGTGTACCAAGCATTAGGTCTGAACAAAGAAATATTTACAATCTCAAGGTAAAACTCAGCTACAGATTGCTTTACTTTACAAGCTTCATTAACAGAGTTTTTCAGTTAAATAGTGTTTGTACTTAATCTATTGCCTCCCTTGGTACTTCCAGGTAGTGAGTGTTTACTGACGCCCCGTGCCGCCCCCTCCCCCCCTTTGATGCTGCCGGTTTCACACAGCAGGGACAATGCGTAACCCAGAGGTCATGTATTTCTATCTCCTAAAAGTTGACTCAGCTCATATCCGTGAAATGGCTCTCAGTTTGCAGGGAGATGCTTCGGCCTTGTAAATAGAGCTATGTGTTGTAAATCGGAGTAACCCACTGTTAACAGTTAAGCCTTAAGCTGCTGAGAAAGCTGCTGGCAGTCTGTTCTCATTCTCCTAGGCTTCCAACTTTATATTTCTTTCTTTCTACATTCTTATTTCTGGAATCTACATTTTTATATTCTTATTCTTGGACCCTTCAGTACCAGGAGACCCCGTCTCAAAAAGCAACCAAACAACAACAAAAGAATAAAAAAGCATATATTGTATACACAAATATACACTAAATTATATAATTATAATTATAAATTACTGTCATTTTGCTTCACATATTTTTTTAATTTTCTTAGTGAAAAATGCATTATAAAAATAATTACAATCACGACCAAGCCATTAAATAATTTTTAAAAAGCAAAGAGGTAAAAAGGAGTATCTCTTTGCTCTTATGGATTAACTGATTTTTAAAAAATTTTTATGCTTTTTAAAATTTGTTTTATGTGTGTGCATAGATATGTCTATATGCATATGCAAAGCCAAGGAGCACGTTAGGAGTCTTCTTCCGTCACTTGGCTGCTTGGCTTTTGATTGATTTGACACAATTTAGACAAGTTAGGGCCTTCTGGGAGATTGTATCCATCAGACTGACCTGTAGGCAAGAAAGACTGGGACATATTCTCAATTTCTCTCTCTCCTCTTCCCCGAGGCTGGTCTTGAACTGCTGGTATTCCCCTGCCTCGGCATCCCCAGTGCCAAGATTCCCGGTGTGTACCACCATACTCAGCACCGTGCAAGCATCTTTCCCTCTGTCACCATGTCCCGTGGTCTAGATCGCCCTCCTGCTCCTGTGCATACAGCCACAGTTTCACTGAGGAGCTCTGATCTCTCCCGAGGCTCTCATTGTCCCGGAATCCATGGCCTTCCAGTGGCCTTCTCACGCCAGGCCTGATCCCGGTGTCCCCTTAGACTTTGGTTAACTTTCTCTTGAGGCAAATTTTCATGACTCTGACTCCAAAAAGGGGAGGTCTGGGTATAAGATAGAACCATCAAAGACATACCCGAGTGACATTCTTCTACCTATGTCTCGCCTCATGGGCCATTCTGTGTGAATTCATGAATAGGCTAATCTACTGTTTAAGTTAGGCCCTTACGTCATGGTCCAGTCATCTCCCGAAAACCCGCTGACTCGGCAATTGACCCCTTCATACATGAGCCTTTGGAGGACATTTTCTTTAATTTTGGAGGCTGGTTTTTCACCATGTAGCCCAGCTGGCCTGGAACTCACAGAGACCTGCCTGCCTCTGCATCCCGAGTGCTGGGATGACTGGTGTGCCCACCACGTCTACTGGAGGCCATTTTTATGGCTGTTCTGAGACAGGGTGTCAGATAGATTGGCCAGGAAGTGGGTGAGGCCAGAATGACCTTGAAGTCTTGTCCCCCTGTTCCCTTCGCTGGAGCTGGGGTCCTGACCCACGTGCCAATATTCAGGGTTAAGGCAGTTGAGAACACAGACTTAGAAGAGTCAGGTTTAATTATGAAGATGGTCCCAACTGTCTGTAGCTCTAGACCTGGGGATCCAACCCCCTCTTCTGGCTGTAGTGGGCACCTGGCATGCGTGTGTCACACAGCATACATGCAGGCCAAATGCCCCATACACATAGAAAAATTTGGAACATCTCTTGGGATATTTCAGGGAATGTAAGCTCCTACCCATTCTGGGTCTGGGAGAGCAATTTGTCTCCTGGGTCCATTGATTGGAGAGGTGTAGAATACAAGCCTCTTATATTTTTTTGGGATGCTAGTTTCAAGCTACATGTCTGTCAAACACATTAATTTTGCAAGGGCAGGGAGAGAATGTATATATGTATTCTTTTCTCCTCCCCAATTCGCTATGAGCCCACGCTAGCCTGAAATCTATGATCTTTCTAGCTCAGGCTCCTGAGTGCTGAGATAACAGGCATGGATTAATACGTCAGAAGTGAGTGAAGAAAGTCACAATGTCCCAAGTCTCTCTCACTAGTCCTCCTCCTGCCCAAGTTTCTCTAGACCTTGACTCAAGCTAAATTGGCAGTCATGGCTTCAATATTGAAAAGAATTTAAAGATTAGCCAGTTTAGGAAGCAAAGTAGGAGATTTTATTAAATATTTATACACACAATGAAAATTTTATATTTTTAATTTTGTGTGTGTGTGTGTGTGTGTGTGTGTGTGTGTGCGCGCGCGTGCACGCGTGCTCGCCTGAGGAGGAGGCCAGAAGACAGAAGATGAACGATATTGGCTCCCCTGGAGATAGAGTTACAGGTGGTTGTGAGCTGCCCAACATGGCTGCTTTGAACAGAACTTGGGTCCTTGGTAAGGCTGCCATGTTCTCTTAACCACTAAGCCATTTCTGCAGCCCATATATATGTATATATAATTTTTTCTTTTTTTTGAGAAATAGGGCTTCTCTGTGTAATAGCCCTGGCTATCCTGGAACTCGTTCTGTTTGTTTATATGGTGGATTACCTTGACAGATTTTCATCCCTGCATCTCTGGGATGAAGCGACTTGATCATGGTGGATGATGGTTCTGATGTGTTCTTGGATTCAATTTGCCAGTATTTTATTTAGTATTTTTGCATCAAAGTTCATGAGTGAGATTGATCTGTATTCTCTTTCTTAGTAATGTCTTTCTGTGGTTTGGGTATCAGGTAATTGTAGCCTCATAAAAAGAGTTTGGCATTGTTCCTTCTGTTTCTATTGTGTGGAACAATTTGAAGAGTATTATTAGTTCTTCTTTGAAAATCTTGTAGAAGTCTGAGCTGAAACCATCTGGTCCTGGGCTTTTTTTGGTTGGGAGACTTTTGATAACTGTTTTTCTGGAATTAGTGTTGCTGTTGAATTCTAATTTTAAGCCATGGTGATCTGATAAGATACATGGGGTTATTTCAGTTTTTTTGTATCTGTTGAGGTATGTTTTGTTATCAAGTATGTGGTCAATTTTTTAATAAGGTTCCATGAGATGCTGAGAAGAAGGCATATTCTTTTATGTCTGTTAAGTCCATTTGAGTCATAACATCTGTTAGTTCCCTTATTTCTCTGTTAATTTTTTGTTTGACTGACCTGTCCAGTGATGAGAGTGGAGTGTTGAAGTCTCCCACTATTAGTGTGTGGGGTTTAATGTATGATTTAAGCTTTAGAAGTGTTTCTTTGACATATGAGGGTGCCCTTGTGTTTGGGGCATAGATGTTCAGTATTGAAATTTCCTCTTGATGGATTTTTCCTGTGACTAATATGAAATGTCCTTCTTTGTCTCTTTTGATTGATTTTAGTTTGAAGTCTATTTTGTTAGATATTAGGATTGCCACACCAACTTGTTTCTTAGTTCCATTTGATCGGAAACTTTTTTCCAATCCTTTACTCTGTCTTGGAGGCTGAGGTGTGTTCTTGTATGCAGCAGAAGGATGGATTCTGTTTTCATATCCAATCTGTTAGCTGTGTCTTTTCAGGTGAGTTGAATCCATTTATATTAAGGAATATTAATGACCAGTGATTTCTACCTTCTGTTAATTTAGTTTTCATTGTTGATGATATTAATTTGTGTATTTTTTCCTTCTTTGGGATTTGCTGCTGTGAGATCATCAATTGTCTGCGTTTTTGTTGATGTAGCCAACTTCCTTGGGTTGGAGGTTTTTTTTTTCTAGTACTTTGTGTAGGGCTGGGTTTGTGGCTAGGTATTGGTGAAATCTAGATTTGTAATGGAATATCTTGTTTTGTCCTTCTATGGTGATTGAAAGTTTTGCTGGGTATAGTATTCTGGGCTGGCATCCATGGTCTCTTAATGTCTGTATAATACTTGACCATGACCTTCTGGCTTTCATTGTCTTCATTTAGAAGTCAGGTGTAATTCTGATAGGTCTGCCTTTATATGTTACTTGATCTTTTTCCTTTGCAGGTCTTAATAGTTTTTGTTTACTCTGTATGTTTAGTGTTTTGATTATTATGTGGCAAGGGGACTTTTTTTTGGATCCAGTCTATTTGGTGTTCTGTAAGCTTCTTGTATCTTCGTAGGCATATCTTTCTTTAGGTTGGGAAAGTTTTCTTCTATGATTTTGTTAAATATATTTTCTGTGCTTTTGAGTTGAACTCCTCCTTCTTCTATCCCTATTATTCTTAGATTTGGTCTTTTCATGGTGTCCCATATTTTTTGGATATTTTGTGTTAAGCTTTTGTTAGATTTAATGTTTTCTTTAACTGATGAGTCTATTTCCTCTGTTTGTATCTTCAACGCTTGAGATTGTCTCTTCCATCTCTTGTATTCTGCTGTTTATGCTTGCATTGCATTTGTGATTCTCATTGTTTTTTTCATGATTTCTCTTTCTATAATTCTATTGGCTTGTGTTTTTTTTTTTAAGATTTATTATGTATACAGTGTTCTGCCTGCATGTATGCCTGCAATCCAGAAAAGGGCACCAGATACCATTACAGATGGTTGTGAGCCACCATGTGGTTGCTGGGAATTGAACTCAGGACCTTTGGAAGAGCAGGCAGTACTTTTAACCACTGAGCTATCTGTCCAGCCCAGCTTGTGTTTTCTTTATTTTCTCTATTTCAGTTTTCAAATCTTGAATAGTTTTTTTTTTCATATGTTTGATTGCTTTTTCTTGGTTTTCTTTAAGGGATTTGCTGATGTCTTCCAATTTTTTGTCTTTTCCTTCATTTCTTTGAGGGAATTTCTCATTTCCTCTTTAAGAGTCTCAAACATACTTCTGAAGTTATTTTTCAGGTCATTTTCTTCTGCTTCATCTTTATTTGGTTGTTCAAGTCTTGCTGTTGTAGGTCTCTAGGTTTTACTGGTGTCATGTTGCTCTTTGTGGTGTTGCATTCTTTCCTTGTCTACTCATCTTTTCCTCTAATTGGTGTGGTTGGGGCTGTCTGTGACTCTGGTCATTAATCTAGGTGTCAGTGGATCCAAGGCTCAGATGGTTGTTCCTCGTGATACAGTCAGTGTCATGGTTCTAGTTACCCCATTTGTCACTTTGTGTTCCTGGAGGTGGCTCAGCACTCCTGGGGTTTGCTCCGCTCCCGGGGTTTGCTCAGATCCCGTGGAGTTTGCTGTCTCGGGCCTGCTCTGGCTTAGATGGCTGGCTCAGACCTGTTTCTGTAAACGTCCCTGGTCTGGATCTGCTCCTGCAGAGGTCCCTGGCTTGGGATTGGTCCTGCAAAGGTCTCTGGCTCTGACCTCAGAGGACCCAGACTGGGGTGTGCCTGAACCCGCTAAATGGTAACCCCTCCCCAGAGAGGCTCAAGACCACTCCCACAGGCTATTTAAACTGTCCCCCAGAGAATGAACATGTAGTCTTCCTAATCTTTTTTTCCCCTCTCTGTGATTTTCCAGTCTTCCTTCCCATCTCCATCCCTGGGGGGCCTTCCAGGAGTGCTGGCATCCATTAAACCTGGGCTTTCTCTAATTCAGTTTGATTTGGTCTGATTTGTATTATTGCATCAACAGAGAGGCTTATTGGTCTGTAAAAACATTTCACTGTCATATTCCCAAGATTTTTTTTTTTTGGGTCCCAAGATTTTTTAAAAAAATATTTATTTATTTATTTATTTATTTATTATGTACACAATATTCTGTCTGTGTGTATGCCTGCAGGCCAAAAGAGGGCACCAGACCCCATTACAGCTGCTTGTGAGCCACCATGTGGTTGCTGGGAATTGAACTCAGGACCTTTGGAAGAGCAGGCAATGCTCTTAACCTCTGAACCATCTCTCCAGCCCCCATATTCCCAAGATTTTACCAACCTTCCTTTTCTTTTTTTCTTCCTCCCTTTCTTCTTTTCTTCTTCCCTCCCTCCTTCCCTCCCTCCCCTCGAGGACCGGCCTTGACAAAAATACTTCTTACCAGGGTAGGGGCATGGGAATTGGAGAAATATAAGTAAAAAATATGAAGATGCATAAAATAATAAGACAGAAAACATAGAAAGTATCGGGAGGGAATTCCAGTGACTGAAATCCTGAAATTCACCTGCATTTATTTTTCCACAACTTTTATACTCAACTTAAACAGGGAGGGGGAGGGGAAGAAGGTAACAAAAGACTTTATTAACATGATACAAAGGATAACTCACACAGTCAATCACTTTATCACTCTGACACATCATATCGTTAGCATTCTGTTGTCTAGGTAGCAAAGGCGCTCTAGATCATGTATGCTGAAGACCGCCCTTCCTCAGGTGACCTCATAGAAGGAGCAGAATGTGTTCGCATATCCTATCCTGACCACCTGTTAGGATGGCATGGACTTATTAGAATGAGCTAAAATCTTAATTTTACCAAGCAGTCCCATCATGAGTTGGGATGTGCAACTATGTTTGTCATTCTCCAAACTCTCTGACCATCACACAGAGTGGAAATGGACCTGCATTTTTTGGTCTCCACACTTCTCTCTCTCTCTTTTTGTGACAGAGTTTCTCTGTGTAGACCAGGCTGGCCTTGAACTCAGAGATCTGTCATCCTCTGCCTCCCAAGTGCTGGGGTTAAAGGTCTGTGCCACCACCACTCTGCTTTTCCAGCCCTTCTATCCTGCCCCAAGTATGCCTGCCAAGTTCTTCTCAGGTATATTGGTAATCCCAGCACTTGGGAGGTGGAGGCAGGAGGATTAGGATTTTAAGGTCATCGTCAGCTGCATTGAGGACAGTCGTGGGGAAACAAAACCATGTTCTCAAAAGGGGTGTGGGCTGGAGATGCAGGTCAGTCGGTAGAGAGCTGTAAGTTCTCTCCAGAGCGTCAGGCTTGGAAGATGGAGGATCAGGAATTGTTGGTCACAAAGGAAACTCTAGGCCAGGCTGGGAGCTGGCTACATTAGAAGGTACTTGTTCACTTTGGAAACTCAGTTGTGTCATGGGGACGTTTGGCTTTGCTTGGCACTGTGAGGACTTTCTTTGCTTTCCCATATAGCCTGCTTTGGCATTTATGTGACTAGATTCTAGTTTAACCTTTATCTCTAGATTCTAGTTTAACCTTTATCTCCAGATGTGAGGCATAAAAGCCATTTGGGCCATATATCATCACCAGCTGATGTGAAATTAACTTTCTCCACTGTCCGAGGCTTATGTAGCTTTGAGGTGCTGATTTTGTAGAATAAAGAATCAGAGGGAGCAGGCATTGATAGAGCATGCTTTTTATCCCAGCACTCAGGAGGCAGAGGCAGGCAGATCTCTGAGTTTAAGGTCAGCCTGGTCTATAGAGCCAATTCCAAAACAGCCAGACTACCCAGAGGAAACCCTGTCTCCAGTGGGCAGACTACAAGGAGAGAGAAAGAGAGAGAGAGAGAGAGAGAGAGAAAGGAAGGAAGGAAGGAATAAAGACTTATGGGGAAAACAATCAGAAGAATCAGAGTGTTGCCAGGTATAATGATGCACATCTGTAGTCCCAGCACGTGAGAGGCAGGGGCTCAGAAGTTCCAGGTCATGGTTGACCACATCACGAGATAGAGGCCAGCCTGAGCAACATGAGTCTTCAGACTCTATCAAAAAGATCAACAACAAATAAACAACAAATAAACTCTCTCTCTCTCTCTCTCTCTCTCTCTCTCTCTCTCACACACACACACACACACACACACAGAGGCACATGCAAACACATACACACATAGATGTGTATGTGACAATAATAACTAAAGAAATAGAGGCTATGAACTTAGAGTCGGTGGGTGCATGAGAGGAGCAGAAATAGAACTGGATATGGAGAAGCTTGTTGAATAAAGTATGGGAAAGTACAAATCTGTAGTAATAAGGGCGGTGGGGCTGCGTCCCCAGCACCCGGGCTGCCTGGCTAGCTTATGCCCGAAATAACAACACACAAACTGTATTCATTTAATCACTGCTTGGCCCATTTCTATCTAGCCTCTTCTAGGCTAATTCTCACATATTAATTTAGCCCATTTCTAATCATCTGTGTAGCACCCCTAGGTGCGCTTACCGGGAAGATTCTAGCCTATGTCCATCCTGGGTCGGAGCTTCACAAATCTAACAGAAAAACATACAAAATAAGGACAGTAGCATGGCTTCTTCACATATATGAAGTTATACTTCCCTTGGGATATGCTACCTGGCTTCCTTCTAGCGAAGGTTTAGTCTAAGGTTAGTCATCAGAGAGAAAGGAGGCTCTGAGGATGCTCCCGTAGACAAATCTCAGAGGCCAACACTCCAGGTTGTTGTGAACGTTGCGGTGCGGGTGTTGGGGGTCATGCAGGTCTGTCGGAAGAAGACCCAGAGACACTTTAAGAATGAGTTTAGCCTTTCGGGGCTACAGGGGGCTCAGCCTCTAAGGACTGAAGGGCTTTCCCTTTTCTCAGGGAATTTCCCCCATATTTACCCTTTAGTCAGGTGATTTCCATATGTGCAAAACAACCTGAATAAAGCTTCCAAAAATACAATGCCCAGTGCAAAGACCTGATTTAGGAGGTACTGTGGTTTTCCAGGTTGCTCCCTATCCAAGTTTTGCATAGGTTTTGAATCCTTGGGAAACTCTCAGGCAAGATTCACACTGGGAGACAAGAGAAACAAAAGGTATCTGCTAAACAAAAGATGGATTAGGCCTAGGTGCTAGCATTTTGGAGCTAGGCCAGGTATAGCCCAGTGGGAATTAGGGCTAGGTGCTAGCAATCTGGAGCTAGGCCAAGTATAGCCCAGTGGGGATTAGGGCTAAGTACTAGCACTCTGGAGCTAGGTCAGGTTTAGCCCAGTAGGGATTAGGGCTAGGTGCTAACACTTTGGAGCTAGGCCAGGTATAGTTTCATGTACTGAGCAGTGCAATTCAGTTGCTATTGTTAGTTGAATCCTGAAAACAAGATCAAAATAAGCCCTCAAGTCTCCTTGCTGTTAATAAGATTAGTATAAAATGAAATAAAGATATAATGGACTTGGAAAGAAATGCAAGTGCTTTGTGTTATCATTTATAAACATAATGCAGATGAGGGCAGCGGCAGGCCACCCAAGGCCTTGGTGGGTGGGAGACTTGTGGCAGGTGAGAGACAGACAGATATATATATATATATATATATATATATATATATATATATATATATAGTGGGTTATGGAGGGGAAAGGGAAGAGGAGAAGGGGAGAACGGGGAGAAGAAAGAAAGGCAGAAGGTGCCTCTTTAGAAGAAGGGCAGAGAGAGAGAGAGAGCGAGAGAGAGACAGACACAGAGAGGGGGGATTGGAGAGGAGGTGGGAGATCCATTTGCCTCAGTGGAAGGGTGGGGAGGTTGGGAGTGGGCAGAGCTTGTCTCTTAAAGGGACAGGGTACCCAGGTGACAGACCAGGCCAGCAGATCATAACATTTCTGGCACCCAGATGTGTGGACAACTGAATCCACTAAAAGCCTGAGAAAGCTTGGGAAAGAGTACAGCATGTTTTCTTGGTAGCAACAATTTCTCAGTCTACTCTGCTTGCTAGAGGCAATCAAGTGCTCTCATCTTAGAGAGGCTTCCTGACTCAGCTTTAGCTGCAAAACCCTGCAGCTCATTAAGAGGTCCTGCCACGAAACACTTAAACAGTGTTGACGAAAAGCTGAACGTGTGCTTTTTGGTTTTCAGCCGTAGCAGGAAAAAAGCTGCGCCGTTTAAAAATGCCGGCTTTCTGGGCCATCCTGCCAGGGCAAACTCTGACTGTTTGAGGCAGGAGGGCAGGCTACGGAGAGAGGACTTGAGTGTTGTCTGTTGCAGCTTGCTTGCTGGCAGGGACCTTGAAACACCATACAGTTGTGGCTATAAACATGGCTACAGCCTATATCTCCACCATGAGGCTGGAAAGCTAAGGAATGGACTGGATCTAGCTGGCAAAGCCATGGCTTTAGTCCTACTGATATTGCTTGGTAAATTGAAGACTCATGTGGTCAAAAAAGAGACATATACAGTAAAAGAAAGATTCAAAGAAAACTTTAAAATGATTTACAGTGTGTTAAAAATATGTGCAGGCTAAAAGTTGAAGTTCTTAAAGTAAAAAACAAAAAAAAAAAGGAAGAGAGTTGGAGAGTTGTTGTGTGTGGTAGTACACACCTTTAATCCCAACACTTGGGAGGCAGAGGGAGATTGACCTCTGTGACTTCAAAGTGTGGTAGCACACGCCTTTAATCCCAGTGCCTAGAAGGCAGGGACAAACAGATCTCTGTGAGTTCAAGGTGTAGTAGCGTACACCTTTAATCCCAATGCCTGGGAGGCAGAGACAGGCGGATCTCTGAGAGTTCAAGGACAGCCTGGTCTACAGATTTATTCCAGGACAAAGATACAGAGAATATAAAATAAAATTAAAAATAAACAAAATAGAGTTAAAATAAAGCCGTACAAAGATGGAAAATAAACAGAGAATTTTGATACTGTATGCTATTATGCTCTCTTTGAATTGTTTGAATGCTGAGGAAGGAGCAACAGCTGCTAAAAGATATTTGTTTATAAATGCTGCTGAACTAATCCAACATAGATATTTTGAAAATACCTTGACTTTGAAATTTGGATCTAAGGACATGATGCTTTGGAAAGAAGTTTCTTATTTTGTTTTCATGAGGGTGAGAGTCTGTGGATTGCCTCTATCCCAATATGGTATGATGGACCACGCCCTCCTGAAGGGTTGCTGTGAACACCTTCAGAAAATTGCTTCGCTCAACTGCCAACTAAGATGAAACTAGCACACAGGTTATACCATGAAAGACCTAATTAACGACGCCCCCATTCAGCAGGAAGCAGTTTGGAGAGAAAAAACTGCGTCCATATTCCCAAATATTGTTTATAAATGTTCTTTTACATTTAAAGAGGGAGATGATATAGATGTGAATAATTTGCATTGATATGAATCTTGGTTTACTGATATTAATTTAAGGTCAATTTTATTATATGTATATGTATTTCTGATATTAAGGTATTGTGATTGTGTAGTACATTTAAAAATGTAATGTATATAGGTTGTTAATAGATAATCATAATAGTCAAGTTTGTAGTCATGTTAGTTAGATTTTCTAGATGTACATAGATATATTTTAGTTAGGCATTCTTCATATTTTTCAAAGATTATAGAATATGGCATTTTAAATGTTTTAATAACTTAGGGTTTTTTGTGACAATGAGACACGTCTGCTCCTGGCAGCACCAATCTACTTCAAGAGGAAGAGGGGCATCAAAGAGGATCCTTATGAAATTTGATAGCCATTTGGGCAAGAAACTGCTCTTGCCTGGACTATTATATAAACTGGACACAGAAAACCCTCAAAGAGAGGACTACTGAACTTGCCTAAAGGTGAGATGATCTTTCGGGGTTCCTGATTCATGAAGGAGTCTGCAAGACATTCTGCAGGACACAACAGATAGTGACTGAACTGACTTTGAATTTTCCTGCTGAATGGAAATGTCTGCTGAAGATGGATCCCCCAACGGTACAGAGGAACTTTGGGTGACTGTTCAGGCAGCGAGATGTCTCTGTCATTTCTAGAATTTGAAAGTTGCTTATTTCTTGTTTGTTTAGGTAATATTGTATATTTCTGGAATCTTTGATGGAGTTGAAGAATAATTAGTTATAGTTATAGTTTTCCTTAGTTATGATAAAGATAAAATAGATGTAAATATTATAATTTTTACTTGACAACCGTTTTGTTATATGTAATTTTGTTATGTTAAAGTTAAAGCCTTCCTTTTTTTTTTGTTTAAACAGAAAAAGGGGAAATGATGGAGGAAGGTCATTGGTGAAAAAATAAAGAAACTGCTTGGCTGGCCCTCATAGGTTAAAACATAGGTGGGAGGAGTAAACAGAACAGAATGCTGGGAGGAAAAGGAAGTGAACTCAGAGACCCCATGCTCCCCTCTCCCAGGCAGACATGATAGCTCTTCTCTCTGAGACGCACGCGATGAAGCAAGCCACCAGGTCAGACATGCTGAATCTTTCCCGGTAAGCCAGCACCTCATGGTGCTACACAGATTATTAGAAATGGGTTAATCAAGATATGAGAGTTAGCCAAGAAGAGGCTAGATATAATGGGCCAGGCAGTGTTTAAAAGAATACAATTTGTGTGTTGTTATTTCGGGAGTAAAGCTAGCCATGTGGGAGTCGGGTGGGATGAAAAGCAGGCCTGCTCACCTCATCACTACATTTACAGGAATCCTGAGCCAGGTACATGGACTGAGAAAAGACCTACGAGGCCAGCCCTTGCTGGATGCCGAGCTCACCTGGTACACGGACGGGAGCAGCTTTATACATGTTTGCAAAAGGTACATGGGGGTGGCTGTAGTGGCAGAAGAGGACACTATATGAGCAACGATTCTCCCATCTGACAAATCTGCTCAAAAGGCTGAGCTGATAACCTTGACAAAGGCACTGAAGGTGGCAAAGAGGCTGAAGCTGTACACGGACAACCGTTTTGCCTTTGTCCATGTCCAGGGGGCCATCTACCAGAAGTGCGGGCTCCTTACTGCCGAAGGAGAGTATCAAAAACAAACAGCAGATTTTAGACCTGCCAGCAGCATTATGGCTGCCAATCAAGTTGTCCATTATCCACTGTCCTGGGCATCAAAGAAATGATACCCCAATGGCTAGAGGGAACTAGAAGGCAGATTGGGTGGCAAAGGAAGCCGTAGAGCAGACAATTATCCTGGCTCTAATGTTACAGGACCTAGAACCGCCGAATTTCCCAGAGAGTCCAGCCAATATCCTTGCTGATTTATGCATGATACAGTGCTTCCTGAGTGCATGGCAACCCCAACAGTCAGCGAGTCGATGGATGACCGGCAATGGAAGACTCATCTTGCCAGCACGTTACTGATTTTGGTCAAATTGGAAGGCCAACAAGCAGCTGTCCAGAGACCTCTCATCAGAATCTGGTGGTAGAGCCGGGCGGTGGTGGCGCACGTCTTTAATCCCAGCACTCGGGAGGCAGAGGCAGGCGGATCTCTGTGAGTTCGAGACCAGCCTGGTCTACAAGAGCTAGTTCCAGGACAGGCTCCAAAAAAAACCACATAGAAACCTTGTCTCGAAAAATCAAAAAAAAAAAAAAAAAAAAAAAAAACAGAATCTGGTGGTAGACCTGGAGCCTCTCCTTCCCTTCTGTCAAGTTGAAAAGTTGAAATTCCAGTTAGGAGGGGTGAGGGGGAAGCCTTAGTCTATGTGTATTAAGGCAGGGTTGACAGTTGGGTTTCCTGGTCCTGGGACCGACTTTTGGCCTCTATCAGAATTTTCTCTCTTTCTCCTGTGGTAAACAGAGCCTGTCACAGCTGATGGCAATATTCCAGGTGGGTTGGTGAGTGACTCTAACAGAATCTTTAGGTTAATAAGGGCCCTCGGATTGTTTGAGAAACTGGGGTTTTGTCCCCCTCCCCCCCACACACTATTGAGATCACTGTACATTGCATCTGTACATTGCCCTCAGCATCCTATGGGCTGACTGCCCTCAGGGGAAGAGTGACAGAGTCAGTGACCTGGGGTGATTCTCACTGGGTCCACCCCCTGGTGAAAGGCCAGCTTTCCAATTATCTGAGCCTCCCTGGCCCCCCTCCTGGCTGCCTGATCAGTAGGGAGAGGTGGTCAGTAAGGGGGAGGTGAGAAAAGGAGTCCATGCCCCTTGCAGCCCTCTAACCTTGATGCTGGCGTTGTCTAAATGCATAACCACCTTTCTATGTTAGTATTGCAATAGCTGGTGATTACACCTCAGTCTCCCCAAAATCCTGCCATTGGGGAAAACAAGAAAAGATTTTGCTACAGCAGGTGACAGGTATGGGAACCTGTATGGCGATCCCTGGAAGGCAAACCCCAGCAGGTCTATGTAACCCGACCATCACCATACAAAAGAACACCCTCTGTTTGGTTTCCACTGGATGGTGGGTTTGCACTTCGGGGCTCACTCCCTGAATCCTTGGGACAGTCCTTAGCACAGGACAAGGTTTTTTGTGTGATGGTCGAATTGTTCCCCAACATGAAATACTACACAGAGGACCAAACGGAACTGGCCTTATCCCCTGTTCCTGCCAGGGTAAAACGGGCTATATAGTGACAACAGCTGTCTTGCTCTCTCCCCAGTAGGACAGGGCATAGCTGGAGAAATGGGAGTGGGTATCTCAACCTTAATCCTCCAGGATAAAAATTACCAGGCCCTACTGTCGGCTATTAATTCGAATCTTAAAAATATAGAACAGTCTACACTCAAGCTAGAGACCTCTTTAGATTCTCTGGCTGAGATTGCCTTACAGAATGGAAAAGGTTTGGACCTCCTCCTCTTCATGCAGCAGGAGGGTCTATGTGCTGCCCTGGGGAAAAAATGTTGTTCCTATGTCAATCACTCCAGGGTAATTAGAGATTCAATGGCCTTGTTAAGAAAAGAGATTAATGATCGAGAACAAACACTCACGCGGAAGCTGGGTGGCATGAAAACTTGTTCAACTGGTCTCCATGATTAGCCACTTTCCTTTCAGCTCTAGCAGGCCCCCTAATGATCTTGTTCCCACTACTTACTCCCAGCCCCTGCCTCATCAACAGACTGATGACTTTTGTTTGAGAATGGATCAATAGTGTTCAACTGATCATCCTAAGGTTCGAATATCACCCCTTTGGACCTCTGGATGGACAGGACCCATGATTGAATCCTGTCATTGGTACTTGTAAAGGGGGCCATGTAGGACCCAGGGCAGCTTGGTACACACCTGCCAAGACAGGCTCTATAGACCAACAGAAAGGCAGGTCTGAGTTTCAGTTTACCCTAAGGTAGTACCTGGTTCCAAGAAAGACCACAACTGAGACCACTCATGCTTCACCCAGGAACAGACCATCCAAAGGAAATTCTTAAACATTCCAACTTTTGTAAATAGGATCACTTGATGTTCCTTAGCCCAGCACACACCCATCCCCTTTTTGCCAGGGCTCCTTTAGACAAAATGAATTGGAGAGAATTGTGATTTGACAAATTGTGTTATGGGTTTGACCTGTTAATGCTTTAGTCCACTATAAGATAAAGATTAGAACTTGTCTAAGAAAAGTATGACATTACCACTAAATTCTCGAATTCAACATGTTTGATAAGACAAATTTAGATTTTGATATAACTGTATACTGTTAAGAAACACTCTTTATTGATTCAAAAAGAGCATTCCCATCCCAGTGATCCTCCACTCCTTGAACTAGGAGACACGATAGCCATATTGTATGTATAGCCCAAAATATTATCTGCTTACTTATCATTAGCCAATTGCTGATAAACTCTCTTGACAGAAACTTGGCTCAGAGACACAGAGCCCAGAAGTACTTTCTCCCTTAACCCTTTGCTTATAGAGGTCAGCAGTCAAAGATGGGTTTGATCCTTCCCCATTCCTGTAGTGTGTAATCTTATGTAATGTGCATATGTCATCTCATGACTGCATCTCAGTCTTATGGGGGCAGCCACACCTGTGGATGGTCAGGAAGATGACTTTTCATTTAGCTGTATAAATTTTGATATGTAGAAAGTATACTTGTACATGCTTCTTAACTAGATCTATTTGTCCCATGAGGACTGTAGACACTTAAAAGCCTGCTTTGTTTCTTTTGCTCAGACTAGCACAATTAGCTCACTTTCACCTCAGAGCAAGTTCAAACTAGACTAAAGATTTTGTAAATAGATCATGAGTTTGAAACTTTACGGCTGTGTACAAGGTCAAAGTGGCAGGTGTCCAACCAGGGTTGCTACACAAAGGACACTAAGAACAGCATGCCAATTCTTCTCTTGCCAAGTCTGTTGACATAACTGACATGTCCTAGTATATGTCTCAAAGTTGTCACTGGGTCCTGTGCCCCTTCCATCCAGTCACAGTCTTACTCCTGAAACCCTTGTGTTGCCACGGCAAATGTCTTGGCTTCTTATCACCTACCCTAGGAATGTTATTTTGACCAATGAGAGATAACTCTTAACCTTTTTCATTGCTTCAAACCCCATGAGGGAAAGGGAATTTTGAGGCTAGAGAAGTAGTTATGAGGAATTACAATTAGAACAGGGGCATTAGAATAAAGAGAGAAGAATAAAGAGATTTGTTTGAACAGCACGGCGTAAGAGAGTTCTTTTGCCCTCAGATATTTAAAGTTCTTTTTGCTTCCTGTAACGTCCGTTATAAACCAGTGGTATAGTCGTTTCATACAATATATTTATTGCCAACTTCTTGAGAATTATCCACGCTGGTCTGTAGAGTTGTACAATTTTGCAGTCCCATCAAGAGTGAATGAACATCCTTTTCCCCTTCATCCCTCCCAGGTTTTCTGTTTGTTGTTTTTTTGATCTTTGCCCTTATGACTGGGTTAGGATGAAATATCAACAGTGCTTTTGTTTGCATTTCCAAATGACTAGTGCAGAGGGTCATTTTATGAGATGTTTCTGAAGTATTTTCCTTTGTATCTTTTTAAAAAATATTTATTTATTTATTTATTTATTTATTATGTATACAATATTCTGTCTGTATGCCTGAAGGCCAGAAGAGGGCAGCAGACCTCTTTACAGATGGTTGTGAGCCACCATGTGGTTGCTGGGAATTAAACTCAGGACCTTTGGAAGAGCAGGCAATGCTCTTAACCACTGAGCCATCTCTCAAGCCCCCCCTTTGTATCTTTTAAACAATATTCTCTACAGGTCCAAGGCCCATTTTGAATGGAGTATTTATTTTCTGACTTTTTTAAAAAATTTTTTATTGAGAAAAAGAAAAAAAAGTTTCCGCCTCCTCCCAGCCTCCCATTTCCCTCCCCCTCCTCCCACTCCTCTCCCCCTCTCCCCACTCCTCTCCTCCTCCCTCTCCAGTCCAAAGAGCAGTCAGGGTTCCCTGCCTTGTGGAAAGTCCAAGGTCCTCCCCCCTCCGTTCATGTCTAGGAAGGTGAACATCCAAACTGGCTAGACTCCCACAAAGCCAGAACATGAAGTAGGATCGAAACCCAGTGCCATTGTCCTTGGCTTCTCATCAGCCCTCATTGTTCGCCATGTTCAGAGAGTCCAGTTTTATCTCATGCTTTTTCAGTCACAGTCCAAGCTGGCCTTGGTGAGCTCCCAATAGATCAGCCCCACCGTCTCAGTGGATGGGTGCACCCCTCATGGTCCTGACTTCCTTGCTCATGTTCTCCCTCCTTCTGCTCCTCATTGGGACCTTGGGAGCTCAGTCCGGTGCTCCAGTGTGGGTCTCTGAATCTATCTCCATCCATCACCAGATGAAGGTTCTATGGTGATATGCAAGATATTCGTCAGTATTGCTATAGGATAGGGTCATTTCCGGTTCCCTATCCTCAGCTGCCCAAGGAACTAACTGGGGACATCGCCTTGGGCTCCTGGGAGCCACTCTAGGTTCAAGTCTCTTGCCAACCCTAAGGTGGCTCCCTTAACTAAGATTTGTGCTTCCCTGCTCCCCTATCCAACCTTCCTTTATCCCAATTATCCTGTTTCCCCAAGTTCCCCCCATCCTCCCCTTCTCACTTTTCTCTCTCCATCTTCCCTTACCCCCATCCCACCCCACCCCCAAGATCCCAATTTTTTCCCCGGCAATTTTGTCTACTTCCCAGGAGGATAACTATATGTTTTTCTTTGGGTTCACCTTCTTATTTAGCTTCTTTAGGATCACCAATTATAGACTCCGTGACCTTTATTTATGGCTAGAAACCAATTATGAGTGAGTACATCCCATGTTCATCTTTATGGGTCTGGGTTACCTCACTCAGGATAGTGTTTTCTATTTCCATCCATTTGCATGCAAAATTCGAGAAGTCATTGTTTTTTTACCGCAGCGTAGTACTCTAATGTGTATATATTCCACACTTTCTTCATCCATTCTTCCATTGAAGGACATCTAGGTTGTTTCCAAGTTCTGGCTATTACAAATAATACTGCTATGAACATAGTTGAACAAATGCTTTTGTCATATGATAGGGCATTTCTTGGGTATATTCCCAAGAGTGGTATTGCTGGGTCCAGGGGTAGGTTGATTCCAAATTTCCTGAGAAACCGAAACACTGCTTTCCAAAGTGGTTGCACACGTTTGCATTCCTACCAGCAATGGATGAGGGTACCCCTTCCTCCACAACCTCTCCAGCAAAGGCTATCATTGGTGTTTTTGATTTTAGCCATTCTGACAGGTGTAAGATGATATCTCAAAGCTGTTTTGATTTGCATTTCCTCGATCGCTAAGGAGGTTGAGCATGACCTTAAGTGTCTTTTGGCCATTTGAACTTCTTCTGTTGAGAATTCTCTGTTCAGTTCAGTGCTCCATTTTTTAATTCGGTTAATTAGCATTTTAAAGTCTAGTTTCCTGAGTTCTCTATATATTTTGGAGATCAGACCTTTGTTTGTTGTGGGGTTGGTGAAGATCTTCTCCCAGTCAGTAGGTTGCCTTTTTGTCTTAGTGACAGTGTCCTTTGCTTTACAGAAGCTTCTCAGTTTTAGTAGGTCCCATTTATTCAATGTTGCCGCTAATGTCTGTGCTGCTGGGGTTATACATAGGAAGCGATCTCCTGTGCCCATCTGTTGTAGGGTACTTCCCACTTTCTCTTCTATCAGGTTCAGTGTGTTCGGACTGATATTGAGGTCTTTGATCCATTTGGACTTGAGTTTTGTGCATGGTGATAGATATGGGTCTATTTTCATTCTTCTACAGGTTGACATCCAGTTGTGCCAGCACCATTTGTTGAAGATGCTTTCTTTCTTCCATTGTATACTTTTAGCTCCTTTATCGAAAATGAGGTGTTCATAGGTTTGTGGGTTAAAATCCGGGTATTCTATACGATTCCATTGGTCGACTTCTCTGTTTTTATGCCAGTACCACACTGTTTTCATTACTGTAGCTCTGTAATAGAGTTTGAAGTCAGGGATGGTAATGCCTCCAGAAGATCCTTTATTGTATAAGATTGTTTTGGCTATCCTGGGTTTTTGTTTTTCCATATAAAGTTGATTATTGTCCTCTCAAGATCTGTGAAGAATTTTGATGGGACCTTGATGGGGAGTGCATTGAATCTATAAATTGCCTTTGGTAGAATTGCCATTTTTACTATGTTGATCCTCCCAATCCAAGAGCAAGGGAAGTCCTTCCATTTTCTGGTATCCTCTTCAATTTCTTTCTTCAATGCCTTAAAGTTCTTGTCAAATAGATCTTTCACTTCCTTGGTTAGAGTTACCCCAAGATATTTTATGCTGTTTGTGGCTATCGTGAAAGGTGAAGCTTCTCTGATTCCCTTTCTGCTTCCATATCCTTTGTGTATAGGAGGGCGACTGATTTTTTGGAGTTGATCTTGTATCTTTTTTGTTGTTGTTGTTCTTTATTCCCTCTTGTGGCGCCTGCACCACCTGGAACCACAATCGGGCAAGGGTCTGGGGATTAAAAAACACACAGAGACACAGGTCCCTCTTGAAACAAGAATGCCCATTGTATTGTGTTCCAGGGCAGCTTCTATAGGGCTCTCCTTGACTAATGACCACGCCCTAGCTCTTGGGAATTTCAGCTGCAAATCCACCAGAAACCAGTCCCCTGCCATCAGGAACTCATGAGGGTCTCATGCTCTGAGCAGCCACAAGCACAGGAAAACAGGCTGTTCACTCCGGCAGGCAAAGGGTCATAGAAAATTCAGGGTCTTAGGGTCTGCAGTCCCCAACACCATCTCATTCTGTGGGCTTCCATTTTATACCATTTATTATTTCTTTGGCTATATTTTTTTGTGAAGTCTTACTTGTAATTCTTTGACCTTAATTCACATCTTACATGTTTGCCTGCCCTGAGTCTGCACTAGAGTTTGTCCATGTGATGGACAAAGTTCAGACCCTTTCGTTCTGAACTATGGGCCATTGAAAGGTGTTTTTTTTTTTGTTTTCTTTTTTTGTAGGGAGACATTACCTCCAATATTGTATCCATTGGTGAGACCCCTGGTGTCCCACTATTATTTCCAAAGCTCTCTGTAGTTACACTGATAGGATAAACTTATTGAGTCAGATAAGAAAATTAAAAAAAAAAAACAACATGAATCTCTAAAAGGGACCTGTTGGTAGGGGAAGCTTTGATGAGCTTGACATGAAGTGATGTGGGATTGTCCTTCTGTATGCTGTGGATGTGTGTTGCTTTTATTGGTTGATCAACAAAGCTGCTTTGGTTTGTGGCAATGCAGAACAAAGCTAGGAGGGAAAGTCAAACTGAATACAGGGAGAAAGAAGGCAAAGTCAAGGGAGACACCAGCAGTCACCAGGGAAGCAAGAGGTGAGGTAACAAGCCATGAGCCTTGTGGTAAAATGTAGAACAAGAGAAATGGGTTAATTTAAGTTCTAAGAGTTAGTTAATAAACCTGAGGTAATGGGTCAAACAGTTTGTACTTAATATTAAGCCTCAGTGTGGTTATTTGTGAACTGGTGGGTGATAGAGAAATCTCTGGTTATGTGAAGATCTGAGAAGTGTGAGATAAGAGGAAACAGAAGAAGACTACTGTGTTTGTGAGTGAGTGTGTGTTTGTGAGTTAGTGTGTGTGTGAGTGTGTATATATGTGTGTGAGTGTGTGTGTGCGTAACTGTCAAAGAATGGTTTTATTTAATTGATACATGTTACTAGGGATATATATGATGAACCACCTATTTTAACAAATAAGAAAAGAATTGTACAGTCCTGGATAAGGATGTGTAATGGTCTGTTCTGTCCCTTTAAGAGACAAGCCACGCCCACTCCCTCCCTTGTCCCCTCCCCCCCAGGCAAGCTCATTTTCAGTTTTCAGCCTGAGTCCTTTCTTTTCCACCTCCCTCTCAAAGAGGCAGCTTTTGCTTCTCCCCACTTCTCCCCTTCCCCCTTCTGTTTCTGTTTCTTTCTGTCTCTCTGCTCTTTTCTCCCCTTCTCCCTCTTCCCTTCCATAACCCACTAAATAAATATCCAACCTCACTCTGCATGGTGTGCACCTTTGGAGACCTGCAGTGTGGGACTGGCTGTCCCGTCCAGGTCTCTCACCCAGCACAAGGCACCCTGCCTGGGACTTGGGGCCTGCTGCAGTCCCTGCCTGGGTCTGGCTGCTCTCTGGACCCACTGCCACTCCCGCCCCTTGGGGACCTAAAGCATTTCTGCCACTGCAGCCACTTGGGGATCCGCAGCACTTTTATTTAATCCATTACACTTTTCCCTTTAAGAATTTTACTTAGTGGCTCAAGGTCTCCCGAAGGGTTTTTAAAATAAGGTTATTGCCATGGGATGTCTTATTTAAGGTTTATAAACTATCTTTCTTCTAATCCAAATTGCAAGCCTGCCTAGCTGTTAGGCTTAACCTGCTCATTTACATTTCCACAGACCCTTGACTGGCCTAAAGCTGCAGTTCAGTTCCCTGAGGCTACTTTTTTTTTTTTTTTTGAGGTTTGGCTGTCAGGCCAGGACCCAGGATCTTGCCTTGCAGCTGAAGCTGGGCTGTGTGGACAGGGTGCAAGCCATGTTCTCTGCTTGGCAGTGTCCCTCTGGGGACTTTGGACCAGGAGGTGCGGGACCCTCATTGCCTGCTGTGTTTTTATGTTTAGCAGTCCCCTCAGAGGCCAGTGTTAGAGGCCACTGATGAATTTACAGGCTCTCAGTTATCCACCATTGTAGCGATTCAGAGACCGCTATGTCCACAAGCTTAGGCGAAAATAACCACGTTGATTTTTACTATCCTTGCTTATTTATTTGAAATTCTGTAATCATGATATAAGGAGACTTCCTGAATCCTCTCCTCTATTATCTGTCATCGGTTCCTTGGATCACAGGCCAAATGGCCTCTAGGCATTTCTATTGACCAGCTCTGAGCACTGACTGTGGGAGGTAGAGCCCTTCTAACTTTCCTGTCTCCTGCCTTTCTTGGCTCCACGGCACAGCGTGGGTCCGACTTAGCTGGCCACAGTGCATGTCTGTGGACTGCCACAATCTCAGCGGTAACCCAGGCCATTGCTGGGCCATGCGCCAATTCTCCTTTCTTTCTTCTCACCCACTAAGCAGCAACAGAGGATGCGGCTAGGTCACCAAAGCACCACCACTTGGGTGGGTGAAGGTAAGGCCTCACTTTGGCTTCCCTGAGTCCCAGAGTACCCTGAAGGTACCAGCGGGTATGTTGCCAGTGCGAGGGCAGGAATATAACATTTTCAAACTCTAAAAAAATCTTTGCATTAGCCGGGCGGTGGTGGCTCACACCTTTAATCCCAGCACTCGGGAGGCAGAGGCAGGCAGATCTCTGTGAGTCCAAGGCCAGCCTGGTCTACAAGAGCTAGTTCCAGGACAGGCTCCAAAACCACAGAGAAACCCTGTCTCGAAAAAACAAACAAACAAAAAATCTCTGCATTAGCTTCTGCTCCATTTCACCTCCTCTAGCTATCAAAATACATCTAAGCAACTGTGCAGATAGTTGAATACTATTTCCTTGTCCTATATCTACAAGTATTTACAGTTTTAATCTCGATTTTTTTATCCCACCTTTTTCTTTCCTTTTTTTATTATCTATTATTTCTTTTTTAAAAATATTTATTTATTTATTATTTATTTATTATGTATACAATAGTCTATCTGTATGTATGTCTGCAAGCCAGAAGAGGGCACCAGACCTCATTACAGATGGTTGTAAGCCACCATGTGGTTGCTGGGAATTGAACTCACAACCTTTGGAAGAGCAGGCAATGCTCTTAACCACTGAGCCATCTCTCCAGCCCTTATCTATTATTTCTGGGCGCTCATTACTCACCTCTTCACCTGTGGTGCAATTTTCTTGTGGGGTTCCTCACATATTCCCTTGTACACCTGGGCACACTTCTGTGTGCTTTGGGGTTCACCAATCACCCCCACATTGTGTTGCCATATGTCAGGGATCAGCCTTGACAAAAATATCACTTGCCAGGGTAGGGTATTGGGGATTAGGAATATAAATAAAGAGTACGAAGACATGAAAATAATAAAACAGAAAAACCTAGACTAGTGTTGTGGGACAATGGTCATTTATCCTGTCACTTGTATTTTTTAATAAAATGCTGATTGGCCAGTAGCCAGACAGGAAGTATAGGCAGGGTGACCAGGAAGGAAGTAGAGGTAGGGCAATGAGAACAGGAGAATTCTGGGAAGAGGGAAGCTCAGTCTCTAGTCGTGACCCAGTCACAGAGAAAGCAAGATGTGACTGCCTCACTGAAAAGGGTACCAAGCCACCTGGCCAACATAGACAAGAATTATGGCTTAATATAAGTTATAAGAATTAGTTATAAGAAGAGCATGAGATACTGGGCCAGTTTATAATTGATGTAGACCTCTGTGTGAGTCTTGGGGACTGAACAGCTGTGGGACCAGGTGGGACAGAAAACCTCAGCCAACAGACTAGTACTGGGAGGGAGTTCCAGCGAATACTGAAATCGCCCACATTTAATTTCCAATTGCTTAAAATATCCCGATCCCAAGAGGTAGGAGTAAGATTGAAAAACTGCATGATAATACAAAGAAATGAACATATCAATTGAAGGTTGCGGGCTACATCCATAGTTAAACATCCTGTTGCTAGAACAAAACAAGTCACACTCACACCCTAGACCAAAACATTCTGTAGGCAAACCACTCCCTGGGTAGAATCCAATGTTATCTCCATAAGGGAACTGGACCCTCAATTGGATCCTTAGACTTTTGTTTTAGGTTACAAATAAAAGCACTTAAAATACATTCCTATAAACCCATGTATACATTATGGCTGGCCTAGAACAAAAGAATTAACATATTGTAAGAGATACTCAATGAGCCGGGCGGTGGTGGCGCACATCTTTAATCCCAGCACTCGGGAGGCAGAGGCAGGCGGATCTCTGTGAGTTCGAGACCAGCCTGGTCTACAAGAGCTAGTTTCAGGACAGGCTCCAAAACCACAGAGAAACCCTGTCTCGAAAAACAAAAACAAAAACAACAAAAAAAAAAGAGATACTCAATGAATAATGAAGTTTGAATAGGTAAGCATCATAGCCTCCATAATATGTGGCAAGACTGACACAAATAAGGGTGTCATCTATGATTACAAACAGGATAATTATTTTCTAAACACGTATTAGCCAAAGTGAGGTAAGCATAGTTACTTAGGTCCTCCCCGCCCTTTTTTTTTTGGTTTGGGTTTGATTTCTTTCTTTCTTTCTTTCTTTCTTTCTTTCTTTTTTTTTTTTTTGAGACAGGGTTTCTTGGTGTAACTGCCCTGGCTGTCTTGGAACTCATTTTGTAGACCAGACTGGCCTGGAACTCACTGAGATCTGTCTGTCTCTGCCTCTTGAGTGCTGGAATCAAAGACGTGTGCCACCACCACCTGTCAGTGCTTTGGTCCTATCTCTCTGTATGCTTGATTGCTTCATTGATAATATTGCTCACTCAAATGCATTGTAAAACTTGAAGGCCTTTTATATGAAGTCAATGATGACAAAGACTAACTCATGCTTTCTCTGTTTGATTTTTAGTTTGAAAGGCCAGTTCTCAAACCAAAGTCACTGGGTATACGCAAGAAGATGGCAACCATAGAACCCAGTATAAGTAAGTACAGGGTCTGGGAGTTTCCTCTACATGGACAAAAGCATCATGGGTGTGCACATTCATGCTGATAGGTACTCTGAACAATTTTGGCTACTCGGAAAGTTATCAATCCTTCCAAGGAACTGAAATATGCTACAAAGCCAGAGTATATTATAGGTCATCTGAAGCTCACACGGAGAACACTGTTACCTAAAGATGTGAATATGTCTAACAAAATGTCTCCAGATAGTTTTCTCACATAAAAATTTACTTCTAGACAATGTATAATGGTTTTTTCTTTCATTCAGTGTATCAATTTGTTATTGGATAGACGTGACACTCACTAATAGGCCATCTCTTTAGCTACCATTGGTTGTTTCTTAATCAAGACTACCACAGAGATGATTTAAATACCGCTTTTAGTTGGCAGTACTCTCATGGTGGCTAGGGATAATCTTCCTGCATCAAACTGCAGAATCTATTTTGCTTTCTTTTCCCCAGGTGAGTTCTCATAACAGCCGTAATCTCCCCTCCCCCCAAAGGTACAAGTTTTGCAAGTTAACAATGCCCAGGGGTCCTCCTTTCTCTGCCTTCCCTGAAAAATGAACATCAAGAAAACAAATTAGTCCATTTTTCAAAATGGATAATAGAACTAAAAAAAGTGTTCTCAGGAAATGAAACACAAATGGCTGAGAAACACTGAAAAGTGTTTATCTTTGTTAGCCATCAGGGAAATAAAATAAAAACTGTCCAGAGATTTTGTCTTAGCCCAGCCAGAATGCCCAAGATCAATATAAGTGATAATACAGCGTGGTGAGGTTGCAGGGAAAGGACCACTCATGTTCACTGTTGGAGTGAAAACTGGTATAGCAACTGTTGAAATCAGTACGGATAATCCTGAAAAGGACATCAGTCTCATCACAAGCCCTGCAAAGAAGAATTACAACCGAATTGTCTCAGTGTTTCTTTTAATCATAGACTGTTAAGGATCTCTCCAAAAGGTATTCTACATAGCTAGTACTACTTTAAACCCCAAGACACGAACACACACACATACACACACACACACACACACACACACACACACACACACACCGAGAGAGAGAGAGAGAGAGAGAGAGAGAGAGAGAGAGAGAGAGAGAGCATGATGATCTCAGGGGCAATTTAAAAAAAAATACTAGAAAAATGAATACATGCCCATATACAGAAAATCATCCACCACGATTAAGGTGGTTTTATTCCAGAAGTACAGACTTTGTTCAACATACAGAATTCCTCACGATCCTGCCTGTACCTTCCCAGTGCCAAAATGACAACTAAAATCACAGTACTTAAATAATGTCAAGTAGAACCAGGTTCAAAGATTGAACAGAGTTTAAATATTAAGTAGGGTTTAAAGGTTGTTTGAGAAAATGAACTGATTTGTGTATCCCTCTTATCTTGGAGAATTTTCTTTCGCAAATGAAACTGTAAAGTGATTTTTCTGGGGTGTACTGCTCAGATCTGGCATGCAGAGCAGGGCTCATAAGGTTAAGTCAAAGGTCATAGACATTCTGGCTGAAAGCAAGGCTGATTGACTATTTAAACATTCTTGCTGAAGAAAATGGAGCTGTCTCTGAAGGAAATTTCAATGGGAATTTTGATGTTGTCAGTTGTGTCCAAGTTCTCACCTATTTTGGTGATAAAACCACGACCAAAAGCATCTTGGGACGGAAAAGGTTTATTTTACCTTCATTCAGGGAAGTCAGGGCAGGAACCCGGAGGCAGAAACCGATGCAGAAGCCATGGAGGAGGGTTGCTTACTGACTTGCTCCCCAGGACTTGCTCAGCGTGTTTCTTACATAGTTCTCAAAACCACCAGTCCAGAGATGGTTCCACCCACAGCAAGCTGTACCTTCCACATCAATCACTAATTTTTAAGAAAATGCTCCACAGGTCATTCTGGTGGGACACTTTCTCAACTGGGTTTCCCTCTTCCCAAATGACTCTAGCTTGTGTCATGTTGATATAAAACTAGCCAGGACAGGGTGAGGTTTTTTCTCTTCTCATGTCCTCTTAGTTTTTCTTCCTTCCCTCCTTCTCCTCCTTTTTGAGAAGATATGATGTAGCCCAGGTTGGTCTCCAATTCCCTATATACAAAGATGACACTAAACTTCTCATCCTGCCGCCCCCATCTCCTCCCCAGTACTAGTGCTGGGATTACAAGTGTGTGCCATCCTGCCAGTTTCTCTGACGCTGGGAATGGAACCCAGGGCTTCACCTCTGTCAGGTAAGCACTCCACCAACTGAGCCACCTTTCCAGCATTTCCCCCATCTTTCCATCTTGTTCTATCTTGCTTTTAAAATCTCTTAGTAATTAGAGGCAGGTGTGTGATTATATTAACAAGGCTGACTTTGAACTCCTCATCTCTGGCTCATTGGTGCTGTCAGTCCTGGGGATACTTGGTTTAGGACTGTGACCCATCCTGCAGGCCACGTAATTCGTGGGCCTCGAGTTCAGGATCACCTGGGTAGGAAGGGAGGGAAAGAGAGAGAGAACCAAGCGCGAGTAAAGAATGACAGAGTCAATCTGAAATGCGTCAAGGTTCCGTTTATTGCAAGCAGTGATTTATTCTTATAGGGAAGTTCTGGCAGGGAGGGGTAAGGTTGGAGGGGAATGAAAACTATAATGCCCAAGGCCAAGGGGGAAGTAGTTATTTTTCACAAAATGCCTTGACCACAAGACGCTTTGAACGTCACCAACTAAATTTGTACTATCTGTAATGTGTCTTGACCACGGGACGTGTCAAAAGACAACAGCTATATATGTAATGTCTCATTAGAAGGTCTGTGGTCAGTTCTGTCCCAAAACCTATCGTTGATTGTGCAGTAGGCTGTTCTGCAGCAATCTATATTTGTAGAGGGGATGAGGAAGATTGGTCAGCACTTTAGATCAGGGGGCTTCTTGGTCCCCAACAGGACTGTGTGTCTGGGTAGCCATGGATGGGCAACACTTTGGGGGCAGGATGCCGTCTAAGACAGGGAGTATTAGAGGGCTGTTCCCCACGACAGACAAGGTTTTCCAGCCAAAGTAACAAGACAGACACCGTTTACTTTATAAAATAAAATGGGGGAGTTGTTGTGATCTAGCTGCCCTTATTCCCCCTGACCAACATCAGAACTTCCTTGTGGTCTGTAATTGACAAGGATGTAGTGTTCTTTCTGGCCGATGGTTTTCCACAGAAGCAGTAGAGGTATAAAAGGCTTTAGCTGAGGCAAAATAAAGGTTTCCGTTCTTCCACCTGAAAAGAAGCCTCCGTGTCTCAATCCCGGCACCCTCTGCCAGTTTTTTTTTTTTTTTTTTTGGTTTTTTCGAGACAGGGTTTCTCTGTAGCTTTGGAGCCTGTCCTGGAACTAGCTCTTGTAGACCAGGCTGGTCTCGAACTCACAGAGATCCGCCTGCCTCTGCCTCCCGAGTGCTGAGATTAAAGGCGTGCGCCACCACCGCCCGGTCCTCTGCCAGTTTTGGTATCCAGGCTGCGCTGGCACGGCACTGGTGGACTAAGACACCATGCCTCAGTCAAGAAAGCCCAAATCGGCAGCAGGTAACATAGCTGGGGCACATCCTAAATGGAGGACAGCAGTGGCTCTCAGATGCACAAAAAGTGACGGTGCCTAAGTCCCGACTCCCACCACAGCTAGACAAGGGAGGGAGTTCCTAGCCGGATTTTGCTGTAGATTCCAGGTTTTGCTGAACTGACTAGGACCCCGTGGCAGCTGGATGGCCTCCCTCTCTGTGTATAATAGTGGCTGTGGCCTTCCTAGTCAAGATGGTGACAGCTTGACTTAGGGACAAAAATCTCACCATAACTACCTCTCATACTTGAGGCGTCCTAAAGCAGCTCCCAACAGGTGGCTGAGTAATGCCAGAATGACTCACAATCAAACCGTGTTACTCAATCCTGCCGGAATAACGTTCCAGGTGCCCTCAGCCCTGAACCCGGCCTAACCCAGACCTGGAAGCACCCTTGCACAACTGCTCTGGAATCCTGGTTCAGGTACACTGTGTCTGACCTGATTGGAGGACACCCATCTGCCTGATGTGGAAGTCACCCGGTACAGTGATGGAGCAGCTCTGAGCAGAGCGGACAGAGAGGTGTGTGCAGGGTTGTGGTCAGTACCTCGGAAGTAGTTTGGGAAGAGCCAATGCCTACTATCTCCTCCCTCAAAGAGCAGAATTAGTAACCCTGATAAAGACTCTAGAATTAGGACAGGAGTGGAAGATTAACGTCGACACCAACAGCTGTTATGCATTTGCAACTCCCTGTGTACACGGGGCAATATGTAAAGAAAGAGACTGTTGACTGCAGAGGGAAAGGCTATCAAAAATAGAGAAGAGGGCTGGAGAGATGGCTCAGCAGTTAAGAGCATTGCCTGCTCTTCCAAAGGTCCTGAGTTCAATTCCCAGACAACCACATGGTGGCTTACAACCATCTGAAATGAGATCTGGTGCCCTCTTCTGGCCTGCAGGCAGACACACAAGACAGAATATTGTATACATAATAAATAAATAAATATTAAATAAAAACAAAAATAGAGAAGAAATTCTGGCCCTTCTTAAAGCCCTGTGGAAATCCTAGAAAGTGTCTGGGGCACCAAAAGGAGGACGGGCCTGTCCCTCAGGGCAACATTTGCCAGATAAGACAGCCTGGGAGGTAACAGTACAGATCAGCCTGATCCTGGCTTCAGCTCTAGTAGACCCAGGACCCCTGTTTTTCAGGAGACTCCCAAATACACCTGGGAGGACCTGGCCTGGATAAAATCCCTCCCCATGGGGCAATGCCTGGAGGGATGGTGGTGATAGATGGACAGCAAAATTATTCCACCTGTCCATTTGGGGCAAATGTTACTGTAGGGTAAAAGGGCCAACTGGAGCAGGGAACCAACCAATCACTGAGCACTCTGACTTGAAACCCAGAGCCAGTGAAAGAAACACACCCTGTATTTGAGGCCTGTGTCAGGAAAGAAACATCTTTATCCCTGAACCCAGGACTAAAGACCTGTGCCCTGGCTCTGAAACTAGTGTCAGAGAAACACGCTTTGTTCCTAGAATCAGAGCCAGTGGAAAAAATATGCCCTGGCCCTAAGATTAGAGTCAGAGAGCTAAAGCGGACCAGTGAAAGAAATACAGTTTGGCCATAAAGTCAGAGCCTTCTCTGCCTCTGACCAGCTAAACTGACCAATCCCTGAGCAGGGAAAAACTAACTAATGCCCCTTTCTCCCTGGGAAAACTCCGCCCCTAAGAACCCCTATATAAGCCTCTCCACCCCTTCAGTTAAAGAGCTGCTGTTAATCCCTCCCTGGCAGAGGCAGCCACTCTCCTGGATTCCTCCTTCCCAAAAAAATCTCTTTCTCAAAGGAGTCTTGGGTGACGACCTTCATTTGCAGGTGCAGAGCAGAAGAATTTGTCTGGGAAGTCCCTTAGAGGACTGAGCTGAAAAACCTGGCTGAGGTGCTCCCTAGGGGGCCTCAGCAAGGTGGAACAGAACAGAACTTTGCTAGGAAGCTCCTTAAGGGGGCTAAACAATGCCAATGGAGGAAAAGTAACAACTTTTCGCTGGAGCGGGAGGAGATTGATACATTTCTGCAGGGGCTTCCTCTAGCAGAGTGTTATCAGAAGAAACATCTTGGGCCAGAGAAGAAGGAGATAGCTCTGCTAGAACACTCCTGTAAGGGGACAGCAGAACTCAGCTGTAGCGGGTCTCCAGGAGAGGAGCAGGATCCCCACACGCTGCGAGGAGACCATTCCCAACCGCACCCCAGCTTCAGGTAGCCTGGCTTCCCCATAGTCAGGACACCTTTCCTCCAGGGCTGAGTGGTCCAGCCGCAGCTCCAGCCTCCAGAGCTGTCCTATTGCAGCTCTAAGTATATCCTGGCTTCCCGATAAGTCAGGATATCCCAACGCCACTACTATATCACATTCCCCTACAGTTACTGCAAAAAATTCATTATTCCTCTCACATGGGGACCCACAGAATGAAAGATCTACAGAGGTGCTCTGGAGTTAAGATCAGGGATCAATTAACATAATTAACAGCAGAAAATTATGGACATAGTCTCTTAAAGTAAAGCCTGTCAGCTAACCAATGCTGTGGCCAATCCCAGAAACTCTGGGATCTGACTCAGAGGGAAAAGCCTGGGGCATGCTGGGAGGTAGATTTCACTGAAATTAAACCTGGAAAATATGGATATAAGTACTTACTGTTTATAGACACCTTCTCAGGATGGACCCACCAAACATGAGACAGTGAAGGTGGTGGCCAAGAAGCTCCTAGAAGACGTGCTGCCCAGGTATGGATTTCCTACTATGATAGGGTCCGATAACAAACTGGCTGTTGTATCCCAGGTGAGTCAGAATTTAGGCCCTGTCCTGGGGAGTGATTGGAAATTACATTGTGCTTATGGACCCAAGTTCAGGACAGGTAGAACGCATGAACAGAACTCTAAAAGAGAGCCTTACTAAATTAGCCCTGGAGACTGGCACAGACTAGGTGGCCCTCCTTCCTTTTGCCTTGTTCAGGGTTAGAAATTTCCCCTATCAAATGGGGCTGACACCCTTTTGAAAGACCCTCGGAGAGGACCTTTCCTCTGATGAAGACCCCAGAACCAGGACACTCTGAGACCAGACCACAGGATACAATTAGCAAGAGGTTTATTAAATAAACACAGGTACCTGCGGGCAGCAAAGTCTTTCGGAGGACTTGCGCGCCTGCAGACTGGGAGGAGGTCTTTTTATAGGAAAGAGGGTGGCAAAAGCACATTACAGAAGCAGATGCGTGGTTAGTGGTCAGTTGGGATGAGGCAAGGGGCATAAGTGTTTTTTCCTTTCCCAGCACAGATGTATGGCAACAGATATCCTGTTCCTCTTTTGGTTTTTCCTTTCCCAGCACAGATGTATGGCCACAAACATCCTGTCATATAGATTGCCTATCTCATAGACATCCTGCTTTACAGATGTCCTGTTTTATAGATATCCTGCTTTGCAGCCAGGGGCCCTGACCTCACTCTGCACTTACATCTGTTTGTCAAAAGCCTTGCGAAATGACGTTACAGCAGCTAAGCTGGGATCTTTCATAGGGGGAATTGTTTCTTTTGTGAACTGCTGATATTCTAAGTTTGGCACATGTGCTGACTATAGGCATCCTGTTTCCCTAAGCAAATGGGATGTTCTCATGAGAGCCGGCTAGCTGCAGGTCCTGAGAGGGTACTGAGGGTCTCAAGCGAACAGGATGTTCTCATGAGAGCTGGCTAGCTGCAGGTCATGAACATCTTTCAAACAAACAGGGCGTTCTCACGGGAGCATGCTAGCTGGGGTTTTGAGGGGGGGTGTCTGTAGGGTCTTTCACTGTGAGCTTAGGTTTGGTACCTCACCCCTAATATTCCAAGCCTGTAGACAGACCTCCTGGTGGAGCTGGATGACCAAGACCTCCTTGATGCCATACGAGGAGTCCAATGGGCGCATAAGCATGTATACATGTTGCGGGAGGTCCTCCCACTCCTCCAGCCTATAGCCGCTGAGATACCAGCCCATTGGGGCGTGGTCTCTCTCCCTTTAAAAAAGCGGCCACTTCCCTCTCCTCTCTCTCTTAACTTCCTGCTCCGCTGGTGACTAGACTCCCTTCCTGGTTGCACAGAGGGCTGTTGTCTGGGACGGTGACCTGTAAGTTTTTTCCCCTTTAAATAAATACCACCCTATTAATCATAATTCCAAACTGGTGTGGCATTGTTTGTGACTTACGCCTTCAGTTGGCGCCCAACATTCGGTGTTAGGACCTCTCCTTCCCCTGCTCTGCTGCTGGCCGCAAGTTCGGCTTGGCGCAAGCCTCCCTTCCTCAGCCGTGGCCTGTGCCTTGCGGTGGCGGCAGCGGCCTTGTGGTCTGTGTCTTGTGCGTGGAGCCAGCAGCTTAATATAAATCATCACGCACTGGCTTTTCTTGCTGCAGTTCTTTATATTTTCCCTTTAGACACCTCAGATTGACTTCCAGTCCCCACGCACCCTATTGTCTGCCTCCCCACGTGGATTTAAACTCCACAGGCCCACATAGTCTCTGCCCACGTGGTTCGCTCTTTTCTGAGTTGTTTTTAAATCTCCCTTGCAAGCACAGCTCTGAAGTGGCGCGAACCAGAGCATGCGGTTGCTGGTTGCTGAAAGCTGCAACCCCTCAGGGTGACTCTGTCACGTGGAGGCATAAGCGGCTTCCAGGTTGCTCTTCTCTACCCCTGGATTCTGAGTTTCTGGTTCCGTCTCTGGAATTGATTTAATTACATTTACTTTGTTGAGAAACTTGCATTTTCCAGTTTTTAACATCTACTAAGGCACTGAAACAGGACCCCGTTTTCATTGCGACTCGGCAACAGCGCCACCTGCTGGATAATAGGTAATATGGCAGTTTTCGTTTCTAACGCAAATTTTACTGCTTTGTTTTCACTAATACAATGGATTAGTAAATTTATATTTACTAATATAATGGGTTACATCATACAAGGTTTATATGATTATGGGGATACCTTAATTTGCTTGTTACTAGGTTTCAGATTTCTTTTCCATAGTCTATCATTAAGGAAGAATATGGCACTCCTAAGAACGATAGAATCTTTACAAACTAATAATGAACAGAAGAATATGGCACTCCTAAGAATGATAGAATCCTTACAAACTAATAATGAACAACTAATTGACAGGATTAAAATTATTGAAAATCAGAGGTTATCTGAACAAGTGGATATTATGACAGACAAAATTGACTCCATATCCAAGGGTATTAGAAAGTTACCTAAAAGGGTTCAGGCTGTTGAATTTGACCTTCAGACTTTATCACAAAGTTTTGATAAGGTAACAGACAGAATGTACCTCCAAGATGGGAATCTACATGATATACAAGAAAAGTTTAAGGAGGACATGTTATCTTTGAAGGAAAAAATTAAAGCTTTGGAATCACAGGTGCAGAATGGGGACCAAAAAATTGATGCCTCAGTGAAATCACTGGAAATATATACAGGTCAGGAGATTCAGGATTTAAGAGAGACAATGATAAAAAGATTTGAAAAGATTGGAGAAATTATTGCAGCTGTTGAACAGAGTAAGGAGGCACAAGGACAGGATACAATGCCTCCACCAGCTATTAGAACTGACTTACCCAGGGTTCTAGTGACATACCCTATACTTAATTCTGACAAAGAGTCAACTTCTAAAGGCTCAAAGGGAGTCAGAGAAGCTAGATGGACGCCAATAGCAATGAATGATCTGAAAGAAATTAAGCAAGCTGTTGCTAATTTTGGCTTGCACAATGCATATGTAAAGGAAATGATAAGGACTTGGGCTTCTAATGCTAGAGCAACCCCCCATGATTTCCATCAGTTAGTGTCTGCAGTTTTAGATAATGGACCTTCCGTGATAGTTGGAATTTATTTCAGAGAAGAATCCAAACATATGGAACAGCAAGGAAGAGCAAAAGGTGTTGAGGTTTCTCAAGATCAAATTCTTGGTGCAGGAGAATATGCTGATCCACAGGTCCAAGCTCTTTATGACGATGAAGCACTGTGTCTATGTCACCAAGCAGCTTTAAATGCTTGGAATAGGATACAAGATCCAGCAAAAGGGTTGAATCATATACCAGAATTGGGCAGGGACAGAGAGAACCCTTTATTGACTTTTTGCAAAGATTAATTAAGGCTCTGGACAGAGGGGTAACAGACCCAGAAGCTAGACGAATACTTCTTGAATCTCTAGCTTTTGAGAATGCAAACATAGAATGCAAAAAGATAATCGGGCCTTTAAAGTCTAGATCAGCACCTATGGATGAATGGATTCAGCATACGATGAATGTTGAGACATTTAGCTATAATGATGAATCTTGGGTAGGAGAAGCGATTTCCAAAGCAATGAGGAGACATCAAACTGCCAGGTGTTTTAATTGTGGTAAATTAGGACATTTGCAAAGGGATTGCAGGCAAAGAATTCCTAGGAATAATATCTCTTCTGGGAATGACAAAAATAGGAGACCTCGGCCTTCAGGTATATGTAGGAGATGCGGTAAAGGCCGGCATTGGTCCAACGAATGCAGGTCAACAACAGACAGACGGGGCAATCTGCTATCATCGGGAAACTCCTTGGGGGGCCTCTCTCAGGCCCCCAAGCCAACAGTGGCCCAGTCATTCCCAGTCACAGTGGAGAACGTGCCTCACCAAGAAAATTAAAAGCTCCAATTTCTGCTGTAAAAAGTAATACTGGTCTAAATAATGAATTACGCATGGAGGATGAGTCAAAAAACCCAGCAGGACAGAGTAAACGTATATTTTGGCAGACTTCTATTAATGATCAAAGACCAAAGCTAAGAGTCTGTATAAATGGCACTTTTATTGAAGGCTTATTAGACACAGGTGCGGATGTAAGTATCATTACCCCAGAATCTTGGCATCCAAATTGGCCTCTTCAAGAGGTAGATGTTCAGTTCCTGGGAATTGGAACCCTATCTCATGTAAAACAAAGCACAAGATGGGTTGAATGCATAGGAAGGGCAAATAGGAAGACTAAGGCCATATATAGCCAATATTGCCATAAATTTATGGGGCCGTGACCTGCTACAGCAATGGAATACCCAGATTAACATTCCTGTAGTTCCAGGAACTCATAATTCTGGGAAGGATATGATGAGGTATTATGGAAAAAGGTCACCAGCCATTCAGGTTGTACAAGAACATACAGCAAATACCAAACCTTTAGAGGTACCAACAGCCCTACCTTTAAAATGGCTAACTGAGAAGCCAATATGGATCAAACAGTGGCCTCTAGCTGAAGATAAACTACAGGCATTGGAACAGCTGGTGCAAGAGCAACTAGATGCTCACCATATTGAAGAATCAACCAGCCCTTGGAATTCTCCTGTGTTTGTTGTAAAAAAGAAATCTGGTAAATGGAGAATGGTGACAGATCTAAGAGCTGTCAACAAAGTAATTCAACCTATGGGCCCACTACAATCTGGAATTCCTTTGCCTTCTCTGTTACCAAAAGGATGGCCTCTTATAGTTATTGCTTTGAAAGATTGTTTTTTCACTATACCGTTACAAGAAAAGGATAGAGAAAAATTTGCCTTCACAGTGCCTACTTATAATAATTCTCAGCCTAATAGGAGATATCAATGGAGTGTCCTCCCACAGGGTATGCCCAATAGTCCTACATTGTGCCAATATTTTGTAAGTAAGCCATTGGAAATAATTCGTAAACAATTCCCCAAGTCCATCATTTATCATTACATGGATGACATCTTGTTATCTGATTCAAATAAAGATACTTTAGAAAGGATGTTTGAAGAAGAAAGTCTTGCCTAGGTGGGGAATACAAATTGCCCCTGAAAAGATTCAAAGAGGAAATTCTATTAATTACCTAGGTTACAGAATAGGGTTAGAGAAAATTAAAACGCAAAAGGCACAAATTAGGAGAGACCGGTTAAAGACTCTTAATGACTTCCAAAGATTGTTAGGAGACATTTCCAGTCTACGACCAGCTGTTGGGATAACACCTGATCTAATAATTCATTTAAACAAAACCTTAGATGGTGATAAAGATTTGAATAGTCCAAGAAAACTGACAGCTGAAGCAGAAAAGGAACTGACAATGATTGAGGAAAAATTACAGGAGGCACATGTGGATAGGGTGAACACAAATCTTAGCTGCATCCTCGTCATATTTCCTTCCAGAATTTCTCCTACAGGGATTCTAATGCAGAGGGAAGATATTATTTTAGAGTGGATATTTATACCTAATAAACCAAGTAAAAAATTAAAAACTTATGTGGAAAAATTCTCTGAATTAATTATAAAAGGTAAGCTGAGACTTCGTCAACTAGCAGGTATAGACCCAGCAGAAATTATAGTGCCTTTTACTACTGAAGAAATAAAAAAGTTATGGGAAGACAATGAACCGTGGCAAAGAGCTTGTGCTATTTTTTTGGGAGAAATTAATAGCAACTATCCCAAAAGTGGTAGACTTAACCTCATAAAAAGAACTTCTTGAATTCTTCCTAGAATTGTACGTGATGCTCCAATAACTGGAGCCCGTACGTTCTATACTGATGCAAATAAATCAGGGAAAGCAGGTTACAAGATGAATTGAGTAAGGTGGAACAAAGCCCTTATAATTCTGTCCAGAAGGCAGAATTATATGCCATTCTTATGGTGCTAAGGGATTTTAAAGAACCTCTTAATATAGTTATAGATTCACAATATGCAGAAAGAGTTATTTTGCATATTGAAACTGCTGAATTTATACCAGATGACACAGAGTTGACTTCATTGTTTATCCAGGTACAAGACATAATTAGGAACAGGCTTTGTCTGATGTACATAACACACATCCGGTCCCATACAGGTCTGCCTGGTCCTCTAGCCCAAGGCAATGCTGAGATTGATCAATTATTGATTGGAAGTGTGTTGCAGGCCTCAGAATTTCATAAGAAGCATCATGTCAATAGTAAAGGCCTAAAGAAAGAATTTTCCATTACTTGGCAACAAGCTAAGGACATTATAAAGAGATGTCCTACTTGTTCTTTCTATAATCAAACACCGTTGCCTGCAGGGAGTAACCCAAAGGGTACTAAGAGAAATGAAATCTGGCAGATGGATGTGTTCCACTTTATGGAATTTGGTAAATTAAAATATGTACACCACATCATAGACACGTATTCAGGTTTTCAATGGGCTACTGCCCTGAGCTCAGAAAAGGCTGATTCAGTAATCACACATTTATTGGAAGTTATGGCCATCATGGGTATACCTGCACAAATAAAGACAGATAATGGTCGAGCATATGTATCTAAGAAAATGAAACGCTTTTTTGATTTTTATAATATAAAACACATTACAGGTATACCAAATAATCCTACAGGCCAGGCAGTTATAGAAAGATCAAATAGTACTATAAAGGATATGCTGAACAAACAGAAAGGGACCGAAAATACCCCCAGAAATAGATTACATAATGTTTTATTAACCTTGAATTTTCTTAACGCTCATGAGAAAGGAACAACAGCAGCAGAAAGACATTGGATAATGGAAAAGTCTGCTGAACTAAATCAACCGATTTATTTCAAAGATGTGCTGACCTTTCAATGGAAGCCAGGAGATGTGCCACATTGGGGAAGGGGTTTTGCTCTTGTTTCCACAGGAGAAGAAAAATTGTGGATACCATCAAAATTAATAAAGTTTCGATTTTAAGAGGAGAAACCTCTTGGAAAGGAGAAATGACAACTCATCCACAATGATGATATTCATACAGGTGGTAAAAACATATAGAATGGGGGCAGGGTTCTGTTCTTATCTCCACAGGAAAACACTCATCTTTGAAAAATTCAAGGGACCCTGGATGTTTGGATACTGACAGATGGAAAAATACCTGCCCAATATGAAATATCAAGAAAACTGAATGAGTTGTGTAAGTAAAATATATTAAACCATATTTCTAAATTTATAAAGCTGGTTTTGAAGTTGGACTCTGGCTCAGTCCCTCTCCAATTCCGAGCCTGTTAGTAAGAGAAAAACCCAGAGTTTCTGGAGTTTCTGTCTCATGTCAAAAGCCATGATATGGGACAGAAAGAAATATGAGTTCAGAAAACATCTTTGCTTTTCTTCATATCTATCATACTTTTCATTGAATATATCTATCATGCCTTTCAGTGAATATATATATATATATATATATATATATATGCCTATATGATTAATGTTTACGTTTTTCACAGTGAACAGTGAGTTTTTCCTGAAGTGACATTTGAAGTTTCCAGGAAGAAGATGGGGCCCCATAACAACAACTCTACCTGGTTGATATGACCTCATGATACTGATAGCGCTACTACAAGACCTGCTTTGGGTACCAGCTGTACAAGACAGTTCCAACTTGGTTAGCTGAAATGGTGCACATCTTATACAACATTTTGGCCAGACCTGCACAAAATACTCAGAGACTATTGGCAATTTTAAAAGACTTTGATCTTGAAATTTAACCATCATTTTACTTTCACAGGATCCCCCAGAAAGAACGTCGCCACCATGACAGCTGGAAGTAATTCTAGAGGACGACGTCCCCTCTCCCAGTAAAGTTTGCCCTTGGGTTTAGGGACATCATTTAGGGGTTGATTATAATTAGTATATGATTTAGGGTTGGGGGAGGAATTTTTTTCTTATAAATGGAAACATTTAATTGGAATGGCTTGTCTACATACAGTTTCAGAGGTTCAGGCCCTTATCATCATGCAGGGAACGTGGCAGCATGCATGCAGACATGGTTCTGGAGAAGCAGCTGAGAGTCCTATATCTTGCAGGCAGTAGGAAGAACGGTCTGGGGGAGGAATTTTATAAGCTCAGGGATCATTTTGAAAAAAAAAAAAGAAGAGGGATGATGGGATAATAGATTTGTAATTGTGAGTTACTGTTTTTAGACAAATATATTGGTATAGATTCTTGTATATTGATACAAAGTTAAATTATATTGACTATTGCATGCATGTTTCTACCTCTGTTTAAAACATTTTTATGTATTGACATATATTGTATTGATATATATATATATTGTATACATTTACCATATTGCAATGTACATTTCTACCTCTGATTAAGATACTTATATAATGTTTGTGTATTGATATATATTTACCTACTGCAATGTATATTTGTACATTGTTTATATTTGGAGGTCATTGTCCTCATTTGTTTCACAGTCTTTAAGTTAGATAGATATTGAGAATTATATAGATTAATAGTCATCTAAGTTTGTCATTTATAATTAGACTAATCAGGTTCTTTAGATATATAGAGATTATACTCAGTATAGATAGATAGTCTTCAACTTCTTCAAAGAGCTGTAGAAAATGGCCTTTAATCTAACTCAGAGTTTCATGATAGTGAGACACAATTGCTCCTGGCAACACCGCTCTATTCCCGAGAGAATGTTGAGCACCAAAGACACTCCACCTGGAGCCTTTCTTTTTGGCAGAACTGGCCTTTGGGCAAAGAAATGCCCATACCTCAACCACTGACAGAGATACAGAGCATGCATCAATGGATAAAACAGGACTGTCATATCCTGCCAAGACAGGGTAAGATAGTTTTGAAAAGTTGCTTGCCTTTGAAAATGGTATGTCAGTTATATTAGGCCTTAGCCAAAGTTGGTTGCTTCAATGCTGCTAACGTGACTTTGGGTGATTGCCCAGGTAGCTAGTTGTCTCTGTGATTTGTTGCATGTTTTGGAAGTTGTTTTACTGAACTTCCTAATTACCCAGGTAACATTATTCCCCTTCTCAGATCTTCGATGGGGTTGAAGACTATATAAATGTAGTTACTTTCTCTCATGACTTGGCCAAGTTATTTATTATACAAGACCTAAGCCAGTTAGAATAGGATATTTGTACTTATTGTATATAATTTCATAGTAGGTTTAGAACTCTCTTACTTAAACAAAAGGGGGAGGTGTTGTGGGAGGTCCTCCCACTCCTCCAGCCTATAGCCGCTGAGATACCAGCCCATTGGGGCGTGGTCTCTCTCCCTTTAAAAAAGCGGCCACTTCCCTCTCCTCTCTCTCTTCACTTCCTGCTCCGCTGGTGACTAGACTCCCTTCCTGGTTGCACAGAGGGCTGTTGTCTGGGACGGTGACCTGTAAGTTTTTTCCCCTTTAAATAAATACCACCCTATTAATCATAATTCCAAACTGGTGTGGCATTGTTTGTGACTTACGCCTTCATATACATACATACATGCTACATACCTACATAAGCATGTATGGCCAAAGTTTAGGGCCCTTTATGAGTCTGGTGTCCCTCCCGAACCCCACAGATTCCTGCCAGGGGACTGGGTCTGTGTGAGAAGTCACCATCAAGGAGCGCTAGAGCCCATGTGGAAGGGACCCTCTGTCATCCTGCTGACTGTACCCACTGTCACTAATGTTGTCGGCATAGTCACCTGGATCCACTACACCCACACCAGGCCTGCAGACCTCTTCACCCTCAAGGAAGACTACAGAGGATGGGAGGTTGCTAAGGACCAAGCAATGCACTCAAACTTTGGGTTTGACGAAGTTCTGCGTGGCATCAATATCACTGTGGTCCCCAGTATCCCTGTGGATCTCTGCCAGTTCTAACCCCCTTATGATTCAGAAATGGTTCAGAGTCCTTATTTACCCCACTCCTCTATAGAACTGCAGAGCAGAGAACCGCATTCCTGTGTGTACCCAGAACATGCGCCCGGTAGAGCCTGGAAGGATCGCCTGAAATGCGGGGGAGTAAGTGACTACTGCACCCGCTGGTTCTGTGAGTCCACTGGACACTTACGGCGGAGCTCTCCCCTTAAGAGAGATTACATTTCCCGCAAGTGTCTCCCCTCCCAACACGTATTAAAAGGTAGGCATTTCCTGATTTCCTGCGTGGGACTCCAGGAGCGCTGGTGTAACCCTGTGAACATTACCTTTACTTCTGCAGGATGGGCAGAAAGAGGTCAACTGGATTGGAGGATACACTGGAGAATTAGGCATCCCAACAAAGGTTGTGCTTTTGGAAGGGCATGGATCCAGGGGCTTTATTCACCATAAGACTCTTTACCAAATGACTCGATCTATGGCAGTGGGCCCCAGCCAAGTGATTAAGCTTACAGAATAGGAGGGTTGTGAACCTGATTTTTCTTCAAGGGTGGGGGGGGGCTCTGTGCTACATTAGGGGAAGAATGTTGCTGCTGCTGCTGCTTCTTCTTCTTCTGATTTTTCTTCAACAAGTGGGGGGCTCTGTGCTACATTAGGGGGAAAATGTTGCTTCTTCCTCCTCTTTCTCCTCCTCCTCTTTCTCTTCCTCCTCCTCTTCCTCCTCCTCCTCCTCCTCCTCCTCCTTCTTTTTCTTCTTCTTCTTTTTTTGTTTTTTCAAGACAAGGTTTCTCTGCAGCTTTGGAGCCTGTCCTGGAACTAGCTCTTGTAGACCAGGCATTCAGTTTTGTTTTTCTGTAATTGTCTGTCCTGTCCCTTTAAGAGACAAGCCCTGCCCACTCCCTCCCCCATCCACCCAGGCAAGTGGATCTTCCTTCCACTTCCAGCCTGAGCCCCTTACTCCCTTTCTGTTTCTCTCTCCTTGAAGAGGCAGCTTCTGCTTCTCTCCCTTCTCCCCACTTCTCCCCCTCCCTCTCCTCTTCCTGTTCTCTGTCTCTGTCTCTGCCTCTCTCTGCTCTTCCCCCTTCTCCCTTTACCCTCTTTCCCTTCCATAACCCACTAAATAAATACCCACTTTTTCTGCATGGCTCTCTGTCTCTCACCCACTGTGCGGCTCTCTGCCTGGGACCTGCCTGTCTCTGTGACCTGCCACGGTCTTGTGCCTGCTGCTACTGCTGCCACTCAGGGACCTGCAGCATTTTACTTAAACCGTAACATTGGTGCTTATGACTGGGTCAGGCTCTTTCCATGTTCCCTCTCACCCACAAGCGGGCCAGCTGAGAACACATGGAACCCTGTATTAATTTGGGGGTCTCATCCCAGCCCCAGCATCCATCTTTGGAAGCCCACCTCCCCAGGGAGGGTCAAGAAAGCCCACCAAAACGTGCAGTAGGATCAAAAACCCACTGCAATTGTTCTTGAATTCTCAGTATTCCTCATTGTCCGCTATGTTCAGCTAGTCCGGATTTATCCCATGCTTTTTCATACCTAGGCCAGCTGGCCTTGGTGAGATCCCAATAGAACATCCCCATTGTCTTAGTGTGTGGGTGCACCCCTCGTGGTCCTGAGTTCCATGCTCACCTTACGAGACCTGGATAGAGGTGGGCAGTCCTTGGGCTTCCCACAGGTCAGGGAACCCTGATTGCTCTTCGAGCAGATGAGGGGGGGGGGGACTTGATCGGGGGAGGGGGAGGGAAATGGGAAGCGGTTGTGGGGACGAGGCAGAAATCCTTAATAAATAAATAAATTAAAAAAAAAAAAGAAAGCCCACCAAACCTTGACCCCTCCTCTTGACCACTCCCACAGGCTATTTAAACTGCCCCCCCAAAGAATAAACACATGGTCTTCCCTCTTCCTCTTGGGTGGTTGTGTTGGCTTTCTGTTCCCCCCTCAGGGTCACTTCAGAGCGCAGATGTCCAATAAAACCTGGATATCTTTGGGGGGCTGGAGAGATGGCTCAGAGGTTAAGAGCACTGGCTGCTCTTCCAGAGGTCCTGAGTTCAATTCCCAGCAACCACATGGTGGCTCACAGCCATCTGTACTGAGATCTGGCGCCCTTCTCTGGTGTGCGGGCATACATCGAGGCAGAATGTTGTAAACATAATAAATAAATCTTTTTTAAAAAACTAGATATCGGGCTGGAGAGATGGCTCAGAGGTTAAGAGCACTGGCTGTTCTTCCTAGAGGATCTGAGTTCAATTCCCAGCAACCACATGGTGGCTCACAACCATCTATAATGAGATCTGGTGCCCTCTTCTGGAATGCCAGCAGAACAGTGTGTACATTATAAATAAATAAATAAATAAATAAATAAATAAATAAATAAATAAAAAAAACTAGATATCTTGGGCTGGAGAGATGGCTCAGTGGTTAAGAGCATTGCCTGCTCTTCCAAAGGTCATGAGTTCAATTCCCAGCAACCACATGGTGGCTCACAACCATCTGTAATGAGATTTAGTGCCCTCTTCTGGCCTGCGGACACACACACACAGAATATTGTATACATAATAAATAAATAAATATTTAAAAAAAACTAGATATCTTTTAATTTGGTCTGATTGGGATTAGTTGCATAGGCAGAGAGGCTCAGTTTTAAGAAATATTCCTAACATTTTGGAGGTACCACGGAGAGGGGGTTGTTTTTCCCGTGGGCTCAGGGCCATGTGTAGGAAAATGCCCTTCTAGCACACTTGGTCTTCTCCAGGCTAAAATTGGCCTCCATGCTAATATTGGCTTTGTCTCAGTGAGCCCCCCCCCCTTTTTTCTTTGCTTTATGCCGGTAGGGAGACAGGACCCATTCACGTTTATTTTTGTCCATTTTTTGGGCTTTCTGTTGAAGTTACCATCGTGCAGTGAAAGTCCAACCCAAGCGGCAAGGCTGGACTTCACTGAGGTGAAAATTGTGTGTACCAGAGATGATTGCCACTCATTTTCACAACCCTGTTTTGGCTCAAGAGTTGTACCGGTGAACGGTGAACGTACTGTGGCAGACTTGAGTCCCACAATTTGGCATAGACTTTTAAATGGGTTCTTGCAATTTGAAGCCAGATCCGTTATCGCCCCTGGGCTGCCTCCTACAAAATATTTATAAATTGGGACTGTCTGATACAATCTGCCCCTAAGGGCTAATTTCTTTATGCACTAAGATCTGGCTTCAATATGACCTTGAAAATGAGATGCGATGGCTACCAGAGGGAGCTCTTGAGCTTTCCATCCTCCAGGACCTCGAAAATTTTGCGGCCTTGGGGACAAATGGACAGAACTCTCATATGTCCACGGTTTCTGGGCACTGCACTCTTGCCACTCCCTCAGTAGCCAGTGTCTTACAGCATCGGTTCTGGTCACCAGGGTAACGGCGCCTTCAGATTCCTGATCATCCCAGAAAGCTCTGCTGTGCCCATGCATCCAGAGACACTGGCCCCTCCCGAACTCCCTTGAACCCTAATACCCAACTCCCTCCTGTGGAACAGCAGTCTCCACATTCCTCCCCTTACCCACCCCTACCGACTTCCTCCCTAGTCAATCCGGAGGTTCAAGATCAACTTTCTCCCTACCCACTTTCCTCCCCTCTCCTCCCTCCTACCGCATCATCCTACTCCTCCGTGCCATAACCCACTTCTTAGACCCCCTTTACACACTGGCCTAATCCCTCCCAATCCTCCCTTCTCCTTTCCTACCAGATCTCACCGTAACACTGCCCTCTATGGGAGGTAGTGGGAGCCAATGGCATTATTAAAGTCCTTGTTTCATTTTCTCTTCCGGATCTCTCTTAGGTAGAAAAGCGGTTGGGTTCCTTCTCTGCTAATCCTTCTGTTTATATTAAGGAGTTTCACTATCTGTCCCAGGGCTCCAATCTAACCTGGCATGGTTTCTACGCCACCCAGGCCTCTACTCTCTCTCGCTGAAGAACGAAGTAGAATTCAGGCAGCAGGCAGACAGTACGCAGACCAGACTCACCTAGTAGATAGTATGGTCCCTGTGGGAGAAGTGGCGGTGCCAGCCACAGAACCATACTGGGATCATCAACCTGGCCAAAACGCCCAACAGAGGTGGGACATGGTGGTCTGATGCCTCCTTCAGGGTATGGAGATAGTCTCAGAAAAAAGGGGTTAATTTTGACAAACTTTGAGAAATCACACAGCTAGCCAATGAAACCCAGCCATTTTTTAAAGCCAATTACAAAAGATCATGGTTCAATATACTAGACTGGACCCAGCCTTCTCAGTGGGAACCACAGTCCTGGCTACCCATTCCATTTCTCAGCAGCAGATATTAAAAAAAACGTTTTTTTTTTGTTGTTGTTGTTTTTTTTTTTTTTAAAAAAAAAAAGGCTGAGGAAGGTCCCCAAACCCCCATACAGGAATTGGTGAAAATGGCCTTTAGAGTTTTTAATGCCCGAGAAGAAGCAGCTGAGTCCTCCCGACAGATGAGGCTGCAACAGGCAGCAACACTCCAAATCCTAAGCCCTAGAAGCCACCCTGAGGTCACCGGGACCCCCAGAAGGAGGACAAGGAAAGTCAACCATGAAGCTCCATCCCGCGGGAGTTTAGCTCAAGTCAACCTTGCCGGTAGGCTGCTAAACTGTGGTCTAAATGGCCATTTGGCACAATATTGCCTTGGGCCTCTGTCTACAAAGGCCATGCCTTATCTGCCAGCAACCTGGGACTCTGGAAATCACAATGGCCCCATGTGGGCTCGTCCTCTATGCTATGCCATGGAGGTTCAGCCTCACCAATATTGGTAAGTGAGACTGCGCCAGCCTTCCAACTACTCTGCCTGGTGGAGGATTGATGTGGCCCCCAAGACTTGGTGAATCCCATAGCCCTCTCCGAGCCTAGGGTAACGCTGCAGGTAGTGGGTAAGTCCATTGCCTTTCTTTTGGACATGGGAGCTACCTCCTCTGTTTTAACATCTCACTCGGGCCCTACGTTCCCCTCACCAGTTTCAGTCATGGGGGTAGATGGGACCTGCTCCTCCCCACTTAAAACTCTGCCCTTCTAACAGCCCCTGCTCTTGCTCTTCCAGACCCCACGAGACCTTACCATCTCTATACAGATGAGAGGTCAGGAGTGGCCAGGGGAGTTCTAACCCAACAGGCTGGGCCTTCGATTTGGGATGTCGCCTTTTTATCCAAACAACCGGACCTCACTGCATGGCCACTACGTCTAAGAACTCTGGCGGCAGCAGCTCAACTCACTCTCAAGATCCCCCTGTCCGGGCCAGTCACGGGATATTCCACCCACCGCCTCTCAGACCTTCGGAGACACTCCTCTCTCTCCTTGAGCCTTCACGAGTCCAGGTTTTTCACTTACTGTTTCTAGAAAACTCAAATTACTTTGGCCTCCAGTCCTGCCCTAAATCCCACAACTCTCCATCTTGTTCCCTCCTGCTCTGGTACCTCTTCTCACTCTTGACCAGAGGCTGTAGAGGCTTTAACCTCACCTCGGCTGGGTCTTCTAGACCAGCCACTTACAGATCCCCAAATCACCCTGTTTTTTTTTTTTTTTTTTTTTTTTTTTTTTTGGTTTTTTGAGACAGGGTTTCTCTGTGGTTTTGGAGCCTGTCCTGGAACTAGCTCTTGTAGACCAGGCTGGTCTCGAACTCACAAAGATCTGCCTGCCTCTGCCTCCCGAGTGCTGGGATTAAAGGTGTGCGCCACCACCGCCCGGCTCACCCTGTTTGTTGATGGAAACTCTCTTATAGATAAATCAGGACACTGCCAGGCAGCTATGCAGTGGTCACTTCCACTAACACAGTACAAGTGACCTGCCTGCCATTGGGAATCTCCTCACAAAAGGCTGGAGTGCCTTGACTAGGGCACTCCAGATAGCCAAGGGCCAAAGGGATGATATCTATACTGACTCTAAATATGCCTTCTTGATAGCCCACACTCATTCTACACTCTGGAAGGAAAGGGCTTCCTTACTACCAAGGGCACTCCCATAGTTAACAGACCACTTATAGCCAACCTCTTGGAGGCCCTCCAGCTCCCCACAGACGTAGCCATTATTCACTGTTGGGGACACCAATCCTCCTAGGACCCAGTGGCCTTAGACAATGCCAAGGCTGACTAGTGGCCTAGGGGCTGGTCTCCAGCTCCTGTGATTCCTTAGAACATATTTTGTTCTCTCCCCCCATACGCTCCCCCCCCCACCCGTAGCTTTGGAGCCTGTCCTGGAACTCGCTCTGCAGACCAGGCTGGCTATGTATTTTGTTTTTAACTCCCTCCTATCAGCCCCGTTACCAACCAAAAGAGAGGGACAAGCTCATAAAAAGGGGGGCCACAAAAGCAAAGGATGGGTGGTTCTACTTAAATAACTGCCCCATCCTTCCTCATGACCAGGCATTGTTGATCATTTCAGACATCCGCCAGACCTCACACATAGGCCGCAAAGCTTTATTCTACTTCTTGGAGCCACTTTTTGACCCCACCCATCTCCGAGATTGTATTTCACAGGTTCACTTCTCCTGCCAGACGTGTGCCCAGACCAATCCACAGGGGGCTGTCCACATACGTCAGTCTCTATCTATATCAGCTTCATAGACACCAACCAGGCGTGGATTGGTAGGTCTATTCACAAAAAACTCCGTTATCTCCTAACACTTGTGGACACTTTTACAGCGTGGATAGAAGCGTTTCCGGCCTCTAGGGAAATGGCAGATGTGGTGGCTCAGGTACTCCTGGACCACATCATTCCTCAGTTTGGCATCCTGTGGGCCATCCAGATGGACAATAGGCCAGCCTTCACTTTCAGGGTCATGGAGCTCGTGTCAGAAGCTCTCAACATCTCCTGGACACTCCATATCCCCTACCACCCACAATCCTTGGGTAAGGTGGAGAGGGCCAATGGACTCATCAAACAACAGCTAATCAATCTCTCCATTGAACTCAGGTTATCTTGGCCCTCCCTTCTCCCCATTGCCCTTACTCACCTCAGGGCCACCCCACATTTCCCTACAGGTCTGAGCCCTTTTGAGCTCCTTTACGGCAGGCCATTTCTCCTTAACCATCACCTCCCAGCCCAAACTCCTCCACTGGTGGGGTATCTATCCTACCTCTCCCTTCTGAGGTCTCTTCTCTGTTTACACACTGACAGCTGTCTCCCTGCCCCCACACCAGTGGACCCTAATGCCCCTGAACCTGCCCTGCTCTCTCCAGGGGACAGAGTACTCCTCAAACAGCTAGTTCCTAGGTCTCTTGAACCTTAATGGACAGGACCTCACACGGTAATTTTCACTACCTCCTTGACTGTCTTGGGACATCCATGCTGGTACCATCACTTCAGGCTCAAGCAGGTCCCTACTCAGAATACTTGGTCTGTCCAGCAGTTAGGACCTTCCACACTCTGGTTTTCCAAGATGCCACAATGAGGGGCTTATCTGCTCCTTATCCTGGCACACTCATCTTTGTTGATACAAACAAGATGGGTAATAACAATATTTTTTCTCCTAGTCACCTGCCTTCTCATCTCCCTCAAGGAACAGATGCCTGGCATCTCCGGGATGACAGTCACACCTCTCGCTGAGCGTGAGCCCACCTCTCTCCTTCCCCAACATCATTCCTCCCCGACATCATCCCATGCCCGCAGGAAGTAGCCAGACTTGAGTCAACACCCCTTTATCCAAAGAGAGCCTAAAATGTTGATCATAAGCATCACCTCAGCTCCCTGTCACCCCCTTATACAAAGAGTCATCCCAGCCCCTGGTATCCATCTTTGGAAGCCCACCTCCCCAGGGAGGGTCAAGGAAGCCCACCAAACCTTGACCCCTCCCACAGGCTATTTAAACTGCCCCTCAGAGATTAAACATGTGGTCTTCCCTCTTTCTCTTGGGTGGTCGTGTTGGCTTTCCGTTCCCCCCTTGGGCCACCTGAGAGTGCAGATGTCCAATAAAACCTGGATATCTTTTAATTTGGTCTGATTTGGTCTGATTGGGATTATTTGCATCGGCGAAGAGGCTTGGCTTTAAGAAATATTCCAAACACCTTGGGCTCGGGAACCGGAAGTCTGCCTGAAGAGCGACCTCTATGCACACCAGTGGCTTCGGTAGTGAGTTTTCCCCTTCCAGTCAGCCAACCACAGCCTTCATGGCTACAGTTGAGCCCTTCGCTGACATTCATCTCTGGTTGTTTCCCGTAGCTAAAAAACGTAGTCGGACTACCCAGGGTTGGTTTTCCATGCACACGCTGTGTGGTGCATTCGATTTGGGGCCCGGGTTCCCTTGGATTTTTCTTTCTCCTTTCTTTTTCTTTTTCCGAGCTGACAGACAGCTCGGAGCAGCCTCCAGCCTCTGGTTGCTGAGTCGCCTGGACCGGAGCCAGTCAGGCTTTAACACCCCGCCTATAGAGAGGAGATGCCCTTCTATAGGTCCTGTGGTGTTCGTTCACTGCTTTTACAGGTTTTCCACGTTTTCAGCTATGGTATAAGCCCTCAAAGTATCAGCTACCCGCCTGTGAATGCTCTGCTGGTGTCCTGCCGGCTCTGCTTTTCCTCCAACTATCCCTGCCACTGCTACCGCTGGTCCCACAGAAACAAGACTAGTCAGATCTGCAAGGCAGCTGTTTTCGGTTTCAGCCTCTGCTCCCCACCGTGGCTGTGGCGTGGCTTGTGGTGCCGTAGCTCAGCAACAGGGTGGATCACGCCTCTAGGTCTCTCTTGTTATTATGTTTAAAATTCCTGCAGCTCAAAAAACGTGGCTTCTTCATACAACATGTGACTGCCACCATCTTAACTAAGGTCAAGTGACTTCACCATCATCTTAACTGAGAGCCAGATCAGGTGACCAAGTCCTGCCATCTTTACTGAGGTATTCCCTGCCTAGTCCTCTGGTGCTGACTCTGTTATATGTGTGTTTTACGCAGTGGCATGCCTTTGGTAGGGCCCACCAAAGCATCCACTTTGCCCAATTCCTGTTTACTCTGTATTGTGTGTGTATACATGTAACTTAAATGCACCTATGTTTACTGTTAAATGTTAAATGTCTGTTCATTGTATCTCATTCCAGACTACAAAACAATAAATCTCATGTTTTAAATTGGTATGTACATTTAAGTCTCTTACAAAAATATGGTATAAAATATATTAAGCTGTTCTCTATTATTTTCAGTTCTGCTGTTAACCCTCTATTGCAAACAGTTTTTTTCTTCTTTCTGTCTTTTTATGAGTGTAAATCTTACCTGATAAGTTTGGAGCCAGTATAGTCAAGCTCAGACCCATTTCTCCAGACAGATTCTATACCTGGTAAACAGCCCTCAACTGCTCAGAGCTCTGGAGAATATGGCATTTAAATATTTAATTATTAAAAAAAAACTTTTCATTGCCAGGTGGTGCCGCATGCCTTTAATCCCAGCACTCAGGAGGCAGAGGCAGGTGAATCCCTGTGAGATCGAGGCCAGCCTGGGCTACAAGAGCTATTTCCGGGACAGCTAGGACTGTTACACAGGGAAACCCTGTCTCGAAAAACCAAAAAAAAAAAAAAAACCTTTTCATAACAAAAAGAGACAATTTGGATTGGATCCTAGCAGCAGCACTCTATTTCCTCCCAAGAAGACAGAAGACAAATGGGCACAAAACAATGTCCATCCACAATTCACTTTAACTGCCAAGCCCTGACCACTGGGAAAAACTTCCTTTCATCTAAACTGAAGATCTCCAGACAGTGGAAAGAATCGCTGAGCAGCTAGGCTCAGGTCAAGGTAGGCTTTTCTTCCTACAGATTTCCTAGCTCACAGGATCTTCTAGAGCCTGGCAGGCCCTGTGCTGAACAGCAAAAGGCAAATGCAACCTTCAGCAACCATGGAGGACCCAAAAAGAGTAGTTCTAGGTGCCAACCATGTAAGTTCTCTGTCGTTTTTTAATCAATAACTCAAGTAAAATTTTATCCTTCTCAAAGATCTCCGATGCAGTTTGACAGCTGAGAGGTTTTGTCGTTTAAAAGGACAGTCTCACCAAACAGATTTCAACAAGTACAAGTTTTCAAATCTCTCTCACACTGCCTTCCATAGTCTTAAAAATAATTTTCATTGTGCAAAAACATCTGTCACAGTCATTCTGACACAAATATACTACTGTTTATACAATGTATATGTCTAAACTTATGTTTTCATAAACTCAAAGAATTCTTGTGAGTTCCAAGGAGCTGAATTAAAGGATCCACCTTAAACAAGTCAGACACACCCCTCTCAATTCCCTGGTCCTAATTTTTTTTTTTCCCTAAAGTTAAGTTTGTCCTCTGTTCTGCCAGTACCTTAAACAGGTGTAAGAGATGCCAGAAATTTCCATACCACAAACACTGGACAGGACCAAAGAGACCAGCTACCCCAGGATGTTACCTAAAGGGACCAGCTATGCCAGAATGTGACTAGCACCCAGCTTTGTCAGGTCCCCCACAAGATGATGCTCACAAAAAAGCAGTAAGCAGTCTTGAGAACACGCTGTCCCAATTCCTTTAACCTTTTGTGTCTAACCTCCACTTTTTTTTATAAAAAAGAGATGGGAATGCAATGGCCTGACCTGTCCCTTTAAGAGGCAAGCCCCACCTACTCCGTCCCCCATCTACAGAGGCAAGCAGTTCTTCCCTCTGCTTCCAATCTGAGCTCCTTCTTTTCCACCTCTCTCTCCAAGAGGTAGCTACTACTGTGGCTCCTCCCCCAACTCTGTTTCTCTCTTGTGCTCTCTCGCTCTCTCCCTCCCTCTCTCTCTGCTCTTCTCCCTTCTCCCCTTTGCCCCTCCTTTCCATAACCCACTAAATAAATATACAACCTCACTCTGCATGGTATGCCTATCCCTTTTCTGTCTCTTACACACCAAGGCTGTGGATCCTTGTGGGACTGGCTGCCCAACCGAGGCCTCTCACCCACCACGTGGCTCCCTGCCTGGGACTTGCTGCTCCTCGTGGCCCACTGCCAGCTGCTGCCACTGGGGGAACAACACCGTTTTATTTTTACCATAACAACTTCCTTCTTGCCCCCATGGGCCAGTTCAACAAATCCCCATTCCACCCACGAGGAAGACAGTCTGAGGCAGGAAACACGTGGTGTCTCTTCAGAGCCCCCACTTTATTATTGGGGAGCAGCTTTCGGTGGGTGGAATCTAGGCCTGCTGGGCCCGAAGCAGGGCCCTCACCTGGCTGATCTGCCACTCCACGCTGGATCGTGCCGTACCACCCAAGGCGCTATACTGTTCCACGCTGTGACCGTAGTCCCACACGTGATTCACATCACCTGAGAACAGGGGACTGGGGAGAAAGAAGGAGTCAGGATAGTGCACTCCATGGAGCTGCCCAGGGTCAGATTCAGGATGGGGTGGGGATGGTGGGGGTGGCACACCTGATGGTCTGCAGTTCCTGCAGGGACAGCTGGTTGAGGGCGACTCCTTTAGTCTCTGCCATGAACACAGCTTTTCCTGAGGCCTCATGGGCCTGGCGGAACGGCATCTGGATACAAAGGCAGAAGGTGGTGCCATCGGGAGTTGTTTTCCCGCTGCGACCTGAGTGCCCGGCTTTGGGGACACCCTTGTCCCCAGGCCCAGGTGTTTCACACTCACCCCTTTGCGGACCAGGTAATAGGCGAGGTCGGTGGCCAGCATGTCAGGACTGAGCGCCTGTGTCATGTTCTCACGGTGAATCTGGGGGCACCGGTCCAGCAAATGTGAGCTGGGGAATGGCGTGAAGCCTGCCCTACCGTGTTCTAAGCAACTGATGAGTCTCTTTCGCCCCTACCCCACCCCACTCAGCCCCTCCCCACCCACGAGCAATCCACTCACTGCTTGAACATTTTCATCAATATAATTTTGTTTTTATCTTTTGAGACTTTGTAGCCCAGACGAGCCTCAAGTTTACAATCCTGTCTTGGTGTCCTTAGTGTTGGGATTACAGGGGTGCATCCATGCTCTCAGTATAGTGTTAGGATTACAGGGGTGCATCCCTACTCTCGGTATAGGATTGCATTTTTTTGTTAGGTATGTATGCTGTGCTTACGTGTCTGTGTATGATTTTTTTTTAATTCAGGGTTTATTTTTGTTTGCTTAAGGTTTATTTATTTATTTGTTTATTTATTTCTTTTTACTTTTTGGTTGTTCAAGAAAGGGTTTCTCAGTAGCTTTGGAGCCTGGCCTGGAACTAGCTCTTGTAGATCAGGCTGGCCTTGAACTCACAGAGATCCGCCTGTCTCTGATTCCAGAGTGCTGATATCACCTCTGCCCGGCTAAAATTTATTTATTCTGTATAGTGTTCTGCCTGCATGTATGTTTGCATGCCAGAAGAGGGCACCAGATCTCCTTACAGGTGGTTGTGAGCCACCATGTGGTTGCTGGGAATTGAACTCAGGACCTCTGGAAGAGCAGGCAGTGCTCTTAACCTCTGAGCCATCTCTGCAGCATTCCTCCCCCCACTGTTTTTTTATTTTAAATATGTGTGGGCACATGTGCACATGTGGACGTTCATACATGTGAAGACCTGAGGTGCAGGGATCATCTTTGTTAGCTCTTCCACCTTATTCACTGGGGACGAGTCCCTCAATCAAACCCAGAGCTCACAGACATGACTAGTTTCACTAGCCAGCTCCCCTGTGTGGCGGTTTAAAAGAAAATGGTACCCAAAGGGAGTGACACTATTAGGAGGTGTGGCCTTCTTAGAGTAGGTGTGGTCTTATTGGAGGAAGTGTGTCACCAGGGAGGTGGGCTTTGAAGTCTCATATATGCTCAAACCATGCCCATCTCAGACCACTTTGAGCAGCTCCTTCTTTAGCATGATACCTGCCTACACGCCCCCATCCCTGACGTGGTGATAAATGGACTAACCCTCAACTGTTTTTTCTGCTTTCCTTTTTAAGAGATGCCATGGTCATGGTGTCTCTTCACAGCAATAGAAATCCTAAGACACCCTGCCTTTTTTTGGTGTGTGTGTGTGGGGGGGGGGGACTGGAATTAAAAATGTGCCTCCATGCCCGGCTGGTATCTGCATGTGTTTCTAGGGACAGGAACTTGGGAACCTCACATTTGGGAAGCAAGTGCTCTAACCACTGGGCCATCTCCCCCAGTTCCTATCAGGTAAGCAGAGGCACATTTTGAGAACCAGTGCTTTAGAAACAGTGGAACTATCCAGGGGTGAAATGATGTGAAGTTGGAAGTTGACTTCCGAATAACTGTAGGAGAGGCAAAGAGATGAATAAAGACAGCAGAAGCAACATGCAGCCACACAGTGAGGCTCTGTCTGAACCACACAGAGAACGGCCACAAGGCACTTGTTTTTAAAGCTGGGTCTTGGCACATGGGGGTTCTCTAGACATCTTTGTGATAAAAGGCTACAGCAGAAATGCAGCTAGCGGTGAGGTGCATGCCTGCAATCCCAGTGTTTAGGAGATTAAGAGAGCAGGAGGATGAGATTAATGCCAACCCTGTCTCAGAAGGAGAGGGGAGGGTAGAATACAGTGGGGCAGACCTATAATGCCAGCACTTGGGAAGCTGAGGCCTCAAGTTGGACCAGCCTGCACTACACAGTAAGATCTTATCTCAAAAAAAAAAAAAAAAAAGCTGATTCTGGCCCAAACCTGGGACTTTGGTGTCTAACCAATCCCTATTCTTCTGTGCCAGGCAAAGTCTTCTGGCCTCATCCCCTGTCCCCTCACGCATTAGTCTTGCCTGCAGCGTAGAGATGACTCCAGTGGCCACTTGGAGGACGGCAGTCATGGTATCCGATACTTCAAACACAGCTTCCTTGTCTTCCTGGAAGGCGTGTAGCAGGTGAGGGGCCTGGCAGCCCCGCCCTTCACCCAGACCTCTTCCCTTGTTCTACTGGAGACACTTAGCACCTCTCCCTGCTACCCCAAGGAGCAGCAGGCGACGTCTGAGGGTAGTCACAGACTGTGTGCCCAGGACGGGAAGGAGTCATTCTAGGGGCTCCTTCCTCTCTGGGTGTCACGGCTCTGAGAAGTAGTACGTGGTACAGCCAGAGGGGGTCCTCATCACATCCCCAGCCTCCTACCTGTAAATCCTTGTTGTACGTGCTGGGAAGTCCCTTGAGTGTCATCAGGAGCCCAGCACACTGTAGGAAGAACGAAGCTGAGGAACTGGGACACCAGAGCCAGTCATGAAGCCCCCCCGAGGACCCACCGGGTCCGTCCTCTCTTGCCAGCTCACCCGCCCAAACACTCGGCCCGCCTTGCTCCGGATCAGCTCCAGGCTGTCTGGGTTTTTCTTCTGGGGCATCAAGCTGCTTCCAGTGCTGGGGACAGAGGTGTGAGGACTGAGGTTCTACTGACGCCTGGCTGGCCCTCTGGCATAGGCACTGGGCAGGGCGGACTGGGGTAGGAGGAAGTCATTCCAGCGTCCTGAGATACGGGCCTTACCTGTAGGCATCTGAGAGCTGCACAAAGTTGAATTCCTTGGTGCCATAGAGGATAAGATCCTCTGCCATCCTGCTGAGGTGGGTCATACACAGAGAAGCCCAAAACAGGAACTCCGCTAGAAGGAACAGCAGGTGTTCTCTTTTAATTTACCTTCTGTGCATGTTCATTCATAGAAGTCAGAGGACAGCTTGCAGCGGTTAGATCTCTCCTCCCACCACGTAGGTTCAGGGCATTACACTGGGGCCATCGGGTTTGGTAGTGTACACTTTACCCACTGAGTAATCTTTGCTGGTCGTTATTGTTGGTGGTGAAATTTTTTGGTTTTGTTTGTTTGAGACAGGATCTTAGATAGCTCAGGCTGTCTCAAGCTAACTAGCAGAGGAAGTCCTTGAGTTACTGGTGTTCCTGCCTCCACTTCCTAAGTGCCGCGACTGTGGGTGTGTGCCAACATGCCCAGTGCGTGCCGTTGTGGGGATCACACCCGGAGCTTCACGCCCCCTAAGAAAGCATTCTGCATCCCCAGTCCTGTATCTTACCCACAAAGTCTCTCTCGCTGGTGGCATCCATGCTGTTGAGTGTGATGGCTCCAAAGTTCAGTTCTGGGTGTGAGGGAGGGAAAACAGTCGGACTGGGAGCTGAGAAGCGCTCTTCTCTACCCGGAACCAGGATGCCCAGCCTCATCCTTCACCCCTTCTTGAAAATGAGAATCGGGGAGGAGTCTGAGGTGGGGAAGGGGGTCTCTGTACCGATCTCAGGAGGGTGGATGGAGGTCGAAGTATTCCCAGCAATAGGTACCCCTGACATAGGTAACCTCAATAATCTCAATACCCAAAGGCAAGATATGAGAGCCTCTGCCCTCTCATTGTGGGAGGCATGGAAGTCTTTGGGCTCACAGATGGACCAGGGGAACCAGGAATGCCAAATACACAGGGTTGTCACTTCACATGGGGAGATATAGCCTGTTTTCCACCCAGAAGGCTGGGAGCAGAAGAGGTTAATAGCCTGGTGACCTTTGCACTGTCTGTGTGGCTGAGACACACCAGATCCTCCCCTGAACCCTTATCGTGAACTTGTCAATCTACAGAACCTATCTTTATGGAAGGTGCCACATGTACTATTCAAAGGGTTTCAGGGTAGTCATGCCATAAATTTTATTGTGACATGGGATTGAGTTAATCATCACCAGGAAAGATTTCATCAAACTGTGGCGTGCTTCAATATGCCTAAAATAAAACACGTGGGATAAGACTCCCAAAGTTTGAACCAACACTGTTGAACCTGCGACCCCATGTGTTTAACATTCCTGGCTCCCCTGGTGCTTAGCTGTGAGCATGAGGACCTACATGTCTTCCACATGTCACCCCTTGTGTCTTTGGGACCCAGCAGGGGCTAAGAGTGACAGTCTCCAGAGAAGGATGAGCAGGGTATACCTCACCTGCTCGGAGTAGCTCCCGGTCCACACCCAGAGGGTTGCCCGCAATGGCCCCGCTGTAGAGACAAGGGTTCAAAGTGATTAAAGTTCTGGATACCACCCACAGGCAACATGCCAGGCTAAATCTTAGTAACTCAGCCCCTCTGCTGGCCTGGACACCTTAAGGACCCAAACATTTGCCATCATGCAGGGGAAATGGTGCCCATGGGAAATCGGCTGGAGTTTCAGCAAATTCTCAAGTTTGGCTATCCCCATGTTAGAGATCTGGAAGGCCAAGTAGAGGCAGTTTTTTTGTTGGTGGTGATAAAAACATTATGTGTGTGTGTGCTTTTTTGTCTGTATGTGAACTACACACATGTAGGTGTCCACCTAGGCCAGAAGAGGACTTCGGAGACCCTGGAACTGGAGTTAGAGGCAGTTGTGAGCCTCCCAACATGAGTGCTGGGAACTGAACCTGTGTCTTCTGCAAGAGCAGCCAGTGCTTCTAACCATCTCCCCGGCCTTTACAACTTTGTTTTATTATTTTTATTTATGTGTACATATGTGTGCATGTGTGAAGGCGCCCATGGAGGCCAAAAAAGGGTATTGGATTCCCTGGAGCTGGAGCTATGGGTGGGTTATAAGCCACCCAATGTGGGTGCTGGGAACTGAACCCGCTTCCTCTAGAAGAGCAGCAAGTACTCTTAACCAGCGAGCCATCTCTCTGCCTATATTAGAATTCTTAATTAACATGTATATTATATATATTTGATTTCATTATGACATTTTCATTCGTGTGTAAAATGTATTTTAATCATATTCATTCCTCCATTATCCTCTCTTGCCCTCCCACCTTGCTAATCCCTTTTCCCCAGCTCCTTCTATGTTCCTTCTTTTTCAGTGACCCAGTGAGTTTCGCTGGGGTTGCTTACGGGGCCATGTGTGAGTGGTTACCAATAACAGCATGGGCAGATTCTTCAATCACTGAAGAAATGCAACCACAAAGTCTATATATAGACTCTGAGGAAGGGGCAGGGCCTCACAAGCCCCTCCCTCTAATCCCCAAGCTATCTTCAGTCCTGCTGACTGAAGTCAATCTAACTTCACCTTCCCTCAGGCTTTGGGGACACTGGGGCCTTACCTCCCCAGTGGCAGGACATTGATCCGCTTCTGCACCTCCAGCAGCCTCTCTGAATCTCGTGTTAGTGCAACAGCGTGGCTGTGGGAAACCAGAAACGGGTGGATGGTGGTTGGGTGATGGATACCAAGGAGCCTCCCCTTCTACCAAGGCCCCCAGTCAGGGCCCCTTCCCAGTGTCCCTACTCCACAAAGCTCACCTCAGGATCCAGTGGCTCCAGCGGATAGGCTGAGCCCTCTGCAGGTGTGTGTATCCTGGAAAGAGGACGTCACGTTCCCTGTAATAGGAGAAGAAGCAGGGCACCTGAGGGGTTGGGGTCCAGAGGAACAGGTAAGGCTTGCCGAGGACCCCTGGAAACCTACAGGCTAGGCTCTTTGCATGGAAGGTAAGAGCAGATCGGTGAGCTCTACCTGAATAAGGGACCAGATGCTCACTAGGGGGACAAACAGGCCTTAAGGAAAGAGAACAGAAGCAAGTCAGTGAGATCAAACATTACGCCAGGAAGGACATGGTGGTACAAGTCTACGGACCTGCTTGGGAGGTTGAGGCAGGAGGAATGCCATAAGATTGAGACCAACCTTGGCTATACGCTGAGTCCTATGTAGCCTGGTTTACAGACAAGACCCTGTCTGAAAAATCAAGCCCAGCTCTGGGTGGTGGTGCACACCTGTAACCCTAGCATTTGAGAGGCTAAAGCAAGAGGACCTGGAGTTCAAGGTCAGCTTCAGTTATGTAGTGGGTTAGATGCCAGTTTGGGCTATCTAGAGAAAGAAATAAAGAGAGAGAGAGAGAGAGAGAGAGAAAGTTAAGTCCAGGACAGGAAGAAAAGGAGATTAAATCTGAGGCTAGCCTGAACTACACATAGCAAGTCCCAGGCTACCTGTAGTATATAACCATCACCATGTTCAATTTCAGAATACCGTCATCATGCCATTAAAAAACAACCGTGTAGCCTGGCGGTGGTGGTGCACGCCTTTAATCCCAGAACTCAGGAGACAGAGACAGGCAGATCTCTGTGAGTTCAAGGCCAGCCTGGTCTACAGAGCTAGTTCCAGGATAGTTAGGGCTCTTACACAGAGAAACCCTGTCTCAAAAAACCAAACCAAACCAAACCAAACCAAAAACCCAAAACACTCATATATACAAAATAAAATAAATATAAAACAAACAAACACCGCCCCCCCCCTACCCCCAAGCCCAAGCGGGCCTGTGGACTGTCGATATTTGCTTCCTTTGGGAAGGAGCAGGAGGTTCTTTGGTCCCGCACTTGAGTATTTAACTATTCCTCTCGGTCCTTTATGTGCAATTCTGCCCTAATTGTACCTGCTCTCGCATCTGGTCCCTGGAGAAGCTCAAGTACATAGACAGGGGCAGACCAGAGGAAGACTAGGACCCCGTCTACTATGAGCCACGGGGAACCATCATCCACCCTGGCTGCATACTTCTGGCACGGCCGGTTTAGGGTTTCTAACACTTATTGTTTGCTTAGATTCCGCCCAGGGAGAGAATTCTTGTGGCGGTGTCCCCCAGAAGACTTACGCCTCAGCCCGGTCGACCATGCTTCCAATGAGCGCCCGGAGCAGGGCGGAGAGTTTGGAACAGGTCTGCCTCATCCAGAGCCTGAGATCCGTGACCACCTGTGGGGAGGAGACAGCCATGCTCAGGGAGTGGAGCCTGCTGCTTCCTTCCCCGGAGAACAGCGCCAAGAGCCTCTGGGGTTCCCAGGGTTGAAAAAGTCACAGCAGAGGGCAAAGAGGGCTGGTGACACCTGGTCATTGCGGCTTCGTCCCGTGTGTAGCTTTCCTGCAGCTTCACCAATGAGCTCCTAGGGGTGGAGAGGCATGAAGATAGGCTAGAACACTCTAATCCCAGCTCAGTGGGGACACTGAGTCTAGGTAGTGGTCCTTGCCAGCCTTATGGCTTTCCCTCCCTACGCCAGGGACCCAGTCCTGCCCAAGTCTCTTGCCATTTCTACTCTACCAGTGATGGTTAGTGCCCAGGGTAAGGTTGATAAAGAGACCGATTTGTAGGAAGAAGGGCGTTCCATACCTTCAAGCGCCGTTCATTGGCTGTGTGGATGTCTTCATCATTGGGGTGCAGTTTGAAGGTGCCCTGGGCCCACTCATCAGCTACCTGGAGCAGGCAGCAGCAACGCAGGGTGTCAGGTTGATAGGCATCAGGAGTCTCCCTGCCTTGGTCTTGGATCCACCATGTTTGCTAAATGTCCTTGTACGGAAGCTGAGCCATAGAATATTCCCCATCCCTGAGGGATGATCTCTGACCCAGTCCACCTTGGTCTTAAGCCACGAGGAGTCATTAAAAGACAGAGCTGGTAATTATAGCACACCTTTCCCGTCACCTACTTATTACAAGGTCAAACAATAAATCTGGGATACTACAGCTTGTACCCAGGGTGTAAGAACTGGAATATGGCTCAGTGGTAAAATTGAACACTTGTCTAGACTCTCCCAGCGAGGGGCTGGGGGCGTGGCGCAGCACCAAAGCATTTACCCAGCATGCACCACAGGTCTGGGTTCCAACTCCAGCCTTAGAAGAAAGGAATAAAGGTGAATGCAGTGCTTAGGGACTTTGGGTAGGAGCCTGGGTTCCCAGGGGAATGGATGTAGGGTGGACCTCGTGTCACAGAGGCTACCTTGTCCAGGCCTTGCAGTATCTGCTGCGTCTCCGCTTTAGTGAGAAGCCCCGCCTTCTCCAGGCCCCTGCTGTAGGCCTTGCTCCCCTGCACATCCACGTTCCACAGATTCCGGTCGTAGGAGATAGATGAGTTGAACTTCTCCATGATGGGGTCGACAGCACCCACAAAACGGCCACCCCATAGCTTCCCACTCTGAACAAGAGGGCAGAAGAGAACACAGTCTCAAAAGGGACCCTTAGGAGAGATACCCAGAAAGGACTGTGTGTGTGTGTGTGGGGGGGGTATTAGACATTATTCTCACTGGACAGATGGGGCAACTGAAATTCAGAAGGTCGGGAACTTGGTGAGTGTGCAAGGGATATATATGGTAGACACAGAAGTCAGGGCTCTTTCTCACCACATGGCATGGACCAGGGAGATGGTGGCATTCCGTGGAGCACAACAGAATCTTTTTTCTTTAACTGGCAAACAACATAGTATGTACTTATTCTATGGGGTCATGTATATTTATAAGTGCATATATATGTGTGTATATATATACATATACACATATACGTATATGTATATATTAATACTGGAGATTAAACCTATGGGCTCTGGCATGGCAGACAAGCATTGTGTTTGAGTTATATATTAACAGTCCTCTTTTACTTTATTTATTTTTTGGATTTATTTACTTTATCTTATGTATTTTTTTGCCTGATGTATGTCTGTGCACCATGTGCACGCCTGGTACCCGCAGAAGCCAGGAGAGTGTGTTGGACCCCCTAGAACTGGAGTTATGGATGATTATGAACCATCATGTGGGTGCTGAGAACTGAGCCTTGGTCTTCTGCAAAATCAGTAAGTGCTCTTAACTGCTGAGCCAACTCCCCGGACTCATATTTTTTTGAGATAGGGTCTCACTGTGTCTGGCTGGCTTGGAATTCTTAGAGATCTGCCTATCTCTGTCTCCTGAGTAGTGATTAAAAGGTGTGAGCCACCATGTATGATCCTCTTTTAATTTTGAAAGAGTTTCCTAAGTTGCCTAGACTGGTACTGAGCTCACTCTGTGGCCTAGGCAGATCCTCCTGCCTCAGCCTTCCAAGCAACTAAGATTACAGGCCTGTACCCCAGACCTTACAAAGACAATGCTTTGTAGTTCTTAAAAGACATTAGCCTCCAACCCCAGGCACCAAAGGGCAGAAGGGTGGGTCAGAGAGGCACCTCTCTGAAAGAGAAGGGCACAGGCCAGGGTGGGAGGATAGGACACCGAGCATGCAGGACTCGGAGGAGAGTGTTGTAAGGACAAAGTTAAGAGATATGGCATGTCCATCGTTGGCAACCTTTCTCTCTGTGTGTGGGTGTCTACTAGAGCCACTGGGAACTGGGCGGTGGTGGTGCACGCCTTTAATCCCAGTACTCGGGAGGCAGAGGCAGGCGGATCTCTGTGAGTTCGAGGCCAGCCTGGTCTACAAGAGCTAGTTCCAGGACAGGAACCAAAAAGCTACAGAGAAACCCTGTCTCAAAAAAGCAAAAAAAAAAAAAAAAAAAAAAGAGCCACTGGGGACATATCACTTCTGCCCCAAAATTCTGAACTGACTTTGGGCCTATCATATAACTCCTTGGAACCTCAGTTTTGCCTCTTTGCAAAGCAGGAAATATACCCACGTGATAGGCTTGTTATAAGCCAGTGGTTCTCAACCTTCCTCATGCTGCGACACTTTAATACAGCTCCTCAGGTTGTGGTGACCCCCACCATACAAGTATCTCATTGCTACATCATAACTAATTTTGCCACTGTTATGAATTGGAATGTAAATATCTGTGTTTTCTGATGTGAAAGAGTAGTTCAACCCCCCAATGGGGTCGAGAGCCACAGTTATAAGCATTCAATCCGATATCATTTGTAAAGTGCATGCATAGTGAAGGGAGGCTGGGGGTGCTCACAGACAGGGTGTGCTCTCTCTATTCTCTCTCTCTCTCTCTTTTGTATGTACGTGTTCACGTGTGTACGCAAATGCCAGAGGTCAGTGTTGAGTGTCTTCCTCAATTGCTCTCTACCTTTTTATTTATTACTGTTTATTACTTTTGAGACAGGGCCACACTATGTAGCCCTGGCTAGCTTGGAACTCACTATATCAGTCAAGCTGGCCTGGAGTTTAGATTGCCAGTCCCTGCCTCCCACGTGTTGGAATTAAAGTGTCCTGTCACATTTTTTAGAGGATCCCTCACTGACCCTGACCCTTATCCATTAAGCTGGCCTGGCTGGTCAACAGTTTCACCTTCTTCAGCACTGGGACCCAAACTCAGGTCCTTCCGCTTGCACAACAAGCATTTCGCCAGGCGAGCGATCCTTGGGGCTTGCTCTACCATCTGTGCTCCTGGGTCTGGTGCTGTGGGCGCCATGGGAACATCCACTGTGCTCTGGCTCCAGACTTGGAGCTGACCTCCTCGGTACCCAACAGTCTTACTGTCAAAGGGCTCTGACTCATAGAGGCAGCCTCCACCATCACCCCCGGCTTTGAGAGGTTCTGCACCTGACCCTTAGCCACCTCAACAAAAGCCAGATCTCCTTCAAAGTGCTGCACGTGGGCCCTTGGGTCTTGGGGGTCAGGGCCAGCAGATGAGAATAGGGAGCGAGTCAGGAGTCTGTTGGGGAAGGCCCAGGAGGATCCTGCGGCTGTCTTCCTTTCCAGATTTCTGGCTTCTGCGTCTGGTTTGTTGGTAATAACAACCCCTTAACAAGCAGGACAGCAGCCAGAACAATTAGTACCAACCCACAGAATGGCTTAAGGCAAGCTGAGGTCATCTGCAGTCCAGTCCACTGTGTTTGGGGAGCAAACAGCTCCAGTCCCACCAGCAGGCTTCCAGGCACACACTCCCTTTGTCCCCTTTCGATATTTGGTATTGAACCTGAGGCCTTGTGTGTGAAACACAGGTGTTATATCACTGAGTCATATGCAGCCCCTTTCTGGAGGACTCTAAGGTAGTTTACCACTGAGCTAACAACCCCGGCCATGTTCTTGGCATGTGGAGATAGGGCCGTGCCATGTAGTTCAGGCTGACCTAGAACTCATTACAGTGCAGTTGGAGAGGGCGCTGCTCCAGGCTAGGAGTCTGGGACAAGGCGAAAGCGGCTCAGAGTTGGGCCGAGTAGAATGAGCAAAATTCAATTCAAGTGCACAAGAGAAGTATTGGAGTGGCTACTGCTTGCTGCGCATAGTAGTGCTCACCTATAACCCCAGCGTTAGGGAGGTGGAGGCAGGAGGATTAATAGCTTTTTGCTTTGTTTTGTTTTGAGACAGGGTTTCTCTGTGTCCTGGCTGTCCTGGAACTCACAGGTAGACCAGGTTGGCCTTGAACTCAGAGATCTACCCGCCTCTGCCTCCTGCGAGCTGGGTTTAAAGGTGTGCGCTGTGACACCGGGTATTGCAATTCCATCCTTTTATGAAGTGGACACAATTACCCCTACTTCACAAAGGAACTAACAGGTCAAGGCTGTCCCTGGTGTACAAATCACATCTGTTTGGCTCCAAAGTCCAGTCCTTGTTCCTGACCCTCCGCACAACCCAGCAGCTAAGTAAATCAGGCCATCTTAACGTGTTCAGATGAGCGGAGAGGAAGGAAGTGACTCGCCAGCTACTGAGGATCAGAAGGGTCTGGGCATGCTTGCATCTATTTCCCTACAGCCCCCTTTCCCCTGTGACGTCAGAGTGATGACTCCATGATCCGTCCCTTACAGGCCGAGCCCAACAGCTCTCATTAGTCCATTGACTAGATAAACAAACCAAGTCCGTGGAAGGGACCGATGTCTTGCACACTTGTCATTAAACTGGAAGAGAAGCCAGGAATACTGGCCCAAAGGAGAGGACAGGGACACCCTAGGAAGGTCACTGGAGCCACAGAGAGAGGTCCCTACCTTCTGGCTCTTTCCATATGACAGAGCCCAAGTACAATTTAGGGACTCAACTTTTCCTATATGTGAGGACAAGTGCAAGGCACGAGGGGTATCCTACCGGGTGGGGACTGACAGGAGGATGTGGGAGTGAAAGGCGGGTGTTGAGAAAGGTGAGGGAGCTCATTGGGTAAAGAAAGGCCTTAGCTGCCAAGCCTGCAGGAAAGAGAATCTCCTCCCACAAGTTCTTCCCTGATCTCCACATGTGTGCCATGCCCACACATGCACGTACTCATAAACAGATAAACAAACAAGAAAATCCTCAAAGAAAAAAGTAAACGGAAAGTTTTGATGTGGTTGCTCGCTCACACCTGGAATCCGAACGTTACGTGGGTGGAGGCAGGAGAATTGCAAGAAATCTGAGGCCAAGCTGGGCAGACAGTGAGTTCCAGGCTAGCCTGGGCTAAAGTGAGCTGAGAAGGAGAAACAGGGGCAGGAATGATGGATCCGCCATTAAGAGCACTGGCTTCTCTCGGCACCGATATGCTGGCTCACAGCAATTTGTCCTGTTCCTGTAGTCTCACACCCTCTTCTGACCTCCACAGGCAGTACTCACCCACGTGGCACACAAACATACATGCAGGCAAAACATCCATACACACAAAAATTCTAAACTATTTTTTAAGGGAAAACAGTGCTGGCCGTGATAATGCATGCTTTTAATCCCAGCACTCGAGCAGAGGCAGGTAGATCAGTTTGAGGCCAGCTTGATCTACAGAGCGAGTCTTAGGACAGCCAGGGCATTACAGGAAAACCCTGCCTCAAAATACAATTTTTTTTTTTTTTTAAAGGGGGCTTAGGGGGAGAAACAGCCACACGTGGTGGCCAACTCGCAGTCATTAGTGAGGTCACCTCCTGAGCCACTTGGTGGCGCTCAATGGGCAGAAGACGATGGGGACATCCCTGAGTGAGCCTACATTAAACTGGGCTTTGGAAGTGTGGTCGGGAATTTCTGTATCACTGCAGGTCTGTCTGGAGGGAGGTGGCCCCATGCACGGGTCAACCCAAGTGGCTCCTCCCCGCTCGTTTGCAAGGTCCCCGAAGTCCTACACACCTCCGATGCCATGTTGGGCGGTTCCTCCTTCTCCTGGAGCTTCGGTCCTAACGATCTGGAAAACAAGATCAAACTGACCACCTCGACTCTGGAGGTCTGCGGGGGTAGGGACAGCTCAGAGTTGGGGACACACGCTCGGCTTGCGGGACGTGGGCAGCACTCAGCAAGCGCGCCACAGTCCTCGGCGTTCCCTCGTGTTTGTCCCTCTGTCCCACGTTCCCAGGACCTGGTCGAACAGACTCTCAGTGGACAGGTGCCTTCTGATCTCTTCTGGCCTCTCCTGGCCCGGATGGCGGCTGCTGCCCCTCTGCCTTGTCCCCGCCTCCTAGCTGCGTAGAGCCAATTGGGAGAGGTGGGTGTGCCGCCTATGGGCGGGACCGCCTCTGGCTGAGCTACTAGACAGAGGAAGTCTGATTTCCGACCAGTTAGCCCTTGGCTGTTTGGAGGTTCAGACAGGTGAGATCCACGCTAGGAGGGAAGAAAGGTGAGAGGAATGTCATCCCAGCAGCACCCAGGAGTCCGAGGCAGGAAGACGGCTGGAAGTTGCAACCTGGGTTGCAAATGAACCTGTTTTAAAAACAAACAAAAAGCTGCCGACACAGCACTTGGGAGGCTGAGACTGGAGGGTCTTTCTCATTTCAAGGCCAGTTTGGTCTATGTAGCGAGTTCCAGGCCAATCAGGACTACACATTGAGACCCTGTCTCAAAGCGGAGGGCATGGGGAAGAGCACGTACTAAATCAGACGCGGCTTTGTATGGTGGTTGTGGTGGTGCAGGCCTGTAATCTCAGCACTGGGAAAAATCTAGGCAGGAGGATCAGAAGTTTGGGGTCTTCCTGAGCTGAGCTGCGTAAGCCAGTTCAAGGGCAGCCTGGGTTACACTAGAGCAATTTAAAAACAAACAAACAAACAAAAAGATCGGTAGTCAGAGTGTGGGAAGATAAAGGATAAATAAAGATAAAGTGTGCTAGCTAATACCAGTGATCTCGGCACTTGGGAAACTGAGGCAGGAATATCAAGAGTCTGATATTCCTAGACCCTTGTAGTATTCGATGTTCCTAATACTGTGACCCTTTAATACAGTTCCCCATGTTGTGGTGACCCAACCCTCCTCCCTACCATCACCATAAAATTATTTTCATTGCTACTTCATAACTGCATTTTTGCTACATTTTACATAATGTAAATATCTGTGTTTTCCAACGGTCTCCGACAACCCCTGTGAAAGAGTTGTTCAACCTCAAAGGGGTCAAGACTTACAGGTTGAGAACCACTGGCCTAGAGAGATGGCTCAGCAGGTAAATGAGCCAGCCACGAGAGGCTGGGAACCTGAGTTCGATCCTGGGAGGCCCGTCTGTAATCTCAGCACTTCCAGCTCAAGACAGGAGAGAAGACTGGAGAATCGTCTGGGAGCTTGGGGGCCAGCGGGTCTGGAGTATTCGGAGCAGTGGTAAATCCAAGAGAAGCCCTGCCTGGATAAGGGGGAAAGGCAAGAACCGACCTCAGAGGATGGCCCCCCAGTATCCACACATGCTCTGTGGCACATGGTATGCACACTTCCCCACCTCTCACACCCAAAATAAATCAACAGTTAAAGAAAAGACGGATCTAGCCATACGTGTCATTGGATATAAGGTGCTTAGAGTCAAGGTCTGAGTTTGAGTCCAGGGACTTACATGGTGGAAGAAGAGAATGACACCACCAAATTGCCCTCTAACATCTGTGTGTGTGTGTGTACACACATGTGTGCACGCGTGTGCGCGCACACACACACACACACACACACACACACTCAAAACCCCAAACAAACAAATAAATAAAGTTAAAAAAAATAAAAGCACGGGGCTGGAGAGATGGCTCAGTGGTTAAGAGCATTGCCTGCTCTTCCAAAGGTCCTGAGTTCAATTCCCAGCAACCACATGGTGGCTCACAACCATCTGTAATGAGGTCTGGTGCCCGCTTCTGGCCTGCAGAAACTGTATACGTAATAAATAAATAAATAAATAAATAAATGGTGCCCGCTTCTGGCCTGCAGAAACTGTATACGAAATAAATAAATAAATAAATGAATATTTTTAAAAAAAAAAAAAAAAAAAAAAAAAAAAAAAATAAAAGCACCTAAAAAAAGTTGGGGATATAGCTCAGTTGGTAGTCTCTAGAGAGTCCAGAAAGAGGATCTTAAAAGTGATTATTTCATGCATTTGAGAGTTAACACTCAGCTCATCCCAGAGTCTATCAAGTCCATCCTAGAAGCAGGAAGTGTAGGCTTCCATGGAATCAGTCTGGGACCATGGCTGGCAGAAGACTGGGCCGCGGCCACTGTGTAGACCAGCTATGAGCGTCTCCCTGTCGTGGAGGTTGTTTTTGTCTGAATGTGTGTATGTACAGTACATGGTATCAATGGAAATCAGAAGAGGGTGTCGGTACCCCTGGAACTGGAGGTGCAGATGGTTTTGAGCCACCAAGTGGGTGTTGGAAGCTGAAACTGGGTCCTCTTGACCATTGAGCCATCTCTCCAGCCCCTTGTGGACTGTGGACGTTTTTTGATCGCCAGCAGATCAGATACTTTAGAGCTAGCCAAGACAGTACTGGGCGCATTGGAGACCACTCCTAGTAATTGCTAGGGTGTCTGCATCACACAGTGCAGTTGAAATGGTAAGAATTTAATCAAATGTTTGTGCCTCGTGAAGTGACAAGTTTTCAAATTCATTGCCAACAGGCCTAGATGACTGTAAATATGTAAGAGCTCACGCATGTCTCAGGAATAGAGCCCTTGCCTACAGTCTATGAAGTGAGCAGCTGGGGGCAAGGCTCGGCAGTGAACACTTGCCTAGAGTCACCCAGTCACCCTAGAAAACCTCAAGCTCTGGCTCTTTCCCAAATGACAGACAAAGTTCAAGGCACTGTAGGAGAAGGCTGGGGACACAGCTCAGTTGGTAGAGTGCTCACTTAGCACACAGAGAGCTCTGTGTTTGATCCCCAGTACTGCCTAAAGCTACCACAGTGGCTCATGCCTGGAATTCCAGTTCTCAGGAGGCGGAGGCAGGGTCAGGAGTTCCAGGTCACCCTCAGCTACACAGTGAATTCAAGGTGAGACTAAGCTGCACGGTCCGCCTCAAATAAACAAAACAAGTGAAAAACATTTAAGGGAGCTAATTGAGGCATTAGCTCTATGTGTAGAGAATAAACAAAATAACAATAATTGTATTTCCTTTGTTTACTTCGTTGTGTATTTTGAGGCAGGATCTCTCTACGTCGCTAGACTTAAGTTCACTGGGTAGCCCAGGCTGGTCAGAAATTTGACATTCTTCTACTTCAGCCTTCCAAGGGCTGGAATGACATGTGTGTGCCAGCGCTCCTGGCAATAGCTTGAATTCTAACAGTATCGTAGGCACCATGTTAAATATTTCATATGGATAACCTCACAAGCTTGGCAGCATTATGTCCTCACAAGCACTCCTAGAAGGCAACCCCAGTAGCCCCATGGTTCTCCAGGTGAGGGAAGGACAGGTGAGGGGAGAATGAGTGATCTGCCTAAAGACACCAAGACAGGAAGTTGCAGAGCCAGGAACTAAATCTAGCATCTCAGGATAAACAGGACATCTGCCTGGGAAGCTCTCCAAGAGCTGGCCAGTCAGAGGCTAATTAATTACCCGAGGGATCACATTAATGATCAACTGGCTAACAGGATTGCTACTGAACCTCACATGACAGTCACCTGCCTTTCCAGTCCCGGCAATGAAAACAGACAATGGGCAGGGAAAGCCTGGAGAGGTATGGCTCAGCAAGAGAGGGTGCTCACCAAGCACTCCCAGCACCGCAGAGAAGAGGGATGGGGGAGGTCTGAGAGACCGCTCAGCCGGGAAAGACGGGAAAGACTCTGCTGCCAAGCTTCATGACTGAGCTTTTGTCTCCAGAATCCACAGGGTGGAAGGCGAGAAATGACTCATGAAAGTTGTCCTCTGACCTCCACATGAACGCTATGGATGAGCATGCACACACACACACACACACACACACACTCCACACGATGTGATGTGCATGAGTGCTCACACACACACAAACACACACTCCACATGAATGCTATAGGATGTGCATGTGTGCGCACCCACCCACCGACACACCACATGAATGCTATGGGATTGCATGTGCACGAGCACACACACAGACACACACAATTATATAACAACAGTGATGCTCACCTCAGCACTACATTCTTTAAAATTAGAATTCTACAGAGAAGCCGGGCGGTGGTGGCGCACGCCTTTAATCCCAGCACTCGGGAGGCAGAGGCAGGCGGATCTCTGTGAGTTCGAGACCAGCCTGGTCTACAAGAGCTAGTTCCAGGACAGGCTCCAAAACCACAGAGAAACCATGTCTCAAAAAACCAAAAAAAAAAAAAAAAATCTCATCTAACTGGGACCATATCAGGACATAGAATTTGGGTACCCTGAGGTTTTTTTTTTTTTTCCATGGGCCATTGTCACTCACACAACTTCAGGATAAACTGTCTCTTATACCCTTTGAGGAGACAGTTGTGTTTTTGCTGACTCACTTACCCCCAACTTGATTTTAAGAGGTTAATATTGAATGGAAATTATTGTTGTTGGTGGTATTATTCTATTTATCAATTACTTCTTTATGGTGTGGGAAATGTAAGCAAAAGGTACTGTCTCTTCTATTAATGGGTTACATAAGACAAAACTCCATTAAAAAAAAACTGTGGGGGGCTGGAGAGATGGCTCAGCCATTAAGAGCATTGCGTGCTCTTCTAAAGGACCCGAGTTCGATTCCCAGCAACCACATGGTGGCTCACAACCATCTGTAATGAGGTCTGGTGTCCTCTTCTAGCCTGCAGGCATATATGTAAACAGAATATTTAAAAAAAAAAACAAAAAAAACTGTAATGCATAGCAGAAATCAAAATTCCTCCAGGGTCAGTTCTCTCCTTCTCTCCTCCTCCTCCTCCTCCTCCTCCTCCTCCTCCTCTTCCTCCTCCTTCTTCTTCTTCTTCTTTTTTTTCTTCTTCTTCTTTTTTGTTTTTGTTTTGTTTTTTGTTTTTTGAGACAGAGTTTCTCTGTAGCTTTGGAACCTGTCCTGGAGCTAGCTCTTGTAGACCAGGCTGGCCTCGAACTCAGAGATCTGCCTGCCTCTGCCTCCCAAGTGCTGGAATTAAAGGCGTGTGCCTCCACCGCCCAGCCAGTTCTCTCTTCTTGATATCAAAATATTTGCTCAAGGCTGCATTCTCTGTGAGAAATTGTGTTCTGCTTATCAACTGCGTCTGTTTGTGAGGCCAAGCTCTGGCCACTTTGGGTGAGGCACAGGGACCCTCTGGGTTAGGAATAAACACCCAGTGTGGATGCCCTGACCTCCGGGTGACCTTGCTCTGGGTGCACTTGCCTGATCGGTTTGGCACCACAGAGTTCCCTTCTGCTGGGAACCCTTTTGTGTTCCAAAGTATTTTGGATTGTGTGGTCGTTTTCTTGATATCACAAACCCATACATCACAATGGTAACAACCCTACCCTACCAAGGTCAAAGAGAATATTTACTAGTTAGTTCAGGGGCTGGGGATGTAGATCTTTGGTAGAATACTGGTTTCACAAACACAAAGCCCCGTGTTACATTCCCAGCACCTAACACGCTAGGTGTGGTGGTACTTGACTGTAGCCCCAGTACTTGGGAGGTAGAGAAAGGAGGAAGGAGAGTTCAAGGTCATCCTTGGTTAGCCAGTTTGAGACCAGCCTGGACTACTTAAGACCTCATCTCAAATCAAGCAAACAAACCAAACTCAAACAAAAGCCCATTACTTCGGGACGCTCACTGAGGCGTCAATGAGGTTGATACAGGTACCTAGCAGGTACCTAGATGGACACCATTTCAGTATGGATGCAAACCAATTCTCCTACTTGAATTCATCTCTGAGCCATTTTTATGGTGTGGCTCTCAGAGGCACCTAGCCTGTGTTTCAGAAGAATCTATCTCTGAAGCCTCGGTTTTTATTATTCCTTCTTCCACTCACCTTAAAACACTTCTGGCTTGGGGACGCCTCTCTGCCTTGTTAGTTAACCCCTCTATACTACAGAGTCAAACACAGCGTGTCATAGTTATTTACGTCCAGAACTGGTCCTCCAACTAGGCTGTCAGCTGGCTTGGACAGGGAGTGTGTATTACTCAGACCTGAATCACCAGCACCCAGCGGGCAATCGCTGTAAGATTGTTGAGTGGATAACACAATGAACATCACAATGAACACAATAATAACCCAATGGACAACACTGTGGGGCTTGCTCTGTTCAAGACAGGTACAGGGCACTCGTCAGCGCATATTATGTCAGCTGGACCTGGGATGACGTTTTGTTGACTTGTTGATTTTTCATTTCGTCTTTAAATTTTTACTATTTTTAAACAGGGTTTCACTCCAAGTCCCCATGTAGCTGAAGATAACCTTAAACTATTTTCTTGCCTCCAGCTCCAAAGTGGGGGGCATGTGTCACCATACCAGACTCCCCCCACTTTTAATCAGTTCCTCAGATACAATCACCTGTAAACCATGTTAACATGGTTGGGCAGTGGTGGTTCACAGCTTTAATCTCAACACTGGGAGGCAGAGGCAGGTGGATTTTTGCGTTTGAGGCCAGCCTGGTTTACATAAAATTTCAAGCTACTCAAGGCTACACAATGGGAACCTGTCTTCCTTGGAAAAATCTTAACAGGTTTTTGATACATAATTTATATATTCCATTATTCACTCATTTAGTTCAATACTCAATATTATTCATCTGTTTTGAGGCAGTGTCTTCCTGTAATCTTGGTTGTCCTGGAGTTCACTATCTAAACCAGGCTGGCCTCAAACTCACAAGAAATTCTCCTGCTTCTGCCTCCCAATTTATTCAACATTTTAAAAAGTTTATTTTCATGTGTGTGTGGGTGTGTGTGCATGTGTGAGTGTGTACAAGCATGTAAGTGCAGGTGCCCCAGGAGGTCAGAAGAGGGCATTGGATTCCCTGAGCTGGAGCACAGGGCCTTTATGTGTTTTGGTGATAACTCTGGTCCCCTGCAGAGTAGAACTCACCCACTCTTCACGGCTGAGCTCCAATAGTCAATGTTTTCAATATTCCTATAATTATGCCATCATCCTCATGTAGTTCCTCTTGTTTAAGAGAAAGGATCTTCGTACATATCCCTAGTTGACCCAGAATGCACCATGTAGCCCAAACTGCCTTCAAATTCAAGGCATTCCATCTGCCCCAGCCTCCCAAGTACCCGGATAACAGATGTTTACCACCCAAGATTTCCTACAATAGATTTAAAACGTTTTTTGTGCCCTCTAAAAGAAATTAAGTATCTTTTAAGTCGCTCCCTATTTCTGTCCAGCTTCTCTTTTTAGCCTTAACCAACCATTAACCTACTAGCTCTATATATTTGCTTCTACTTTTGTTTTGTGGTGTGTGTGTTAGACACAAGGTTTCTCTGTGTAGTGCATGTTGTTGTGGAGCTTGCTCTGTAGACCAGGCTGGCCTCAAATTCACAGAGATCTGCCTGCCTGTGCCTCTTGAGTGCTGGGATTAAAGGCATGCACCACCACCTGGCAAGATTTGCTTATTAGACTCTTTTTCTTTTCTTTTTGAAACAAGGTCTCCTGTATCGTAGTCTGGCCTTGAACTCACTATATAGAGGATGATCTTGAATCTTGAATCCTTCTGCCTCTAACTTCCAAATGCTGGAATTATAGCAGATATGGGCCAGCAGGTCCATCCCTTTTTCTTTTTAAAGGTTGATTTTATGTATATGTGTGAGTGCCTGCGTGTATGTATATACTTAACATGAATGCCTGGTGAGAGGCTATCAGAGGGCCCTGGATCCTTTGGAATCGAATTTATAGGTTGTTGTGAGCCACTATGTTGTGGTGTGGCTCACAACAACCTATATGTTGTCCTGATCCTCTGCTAGAATTGGAAGTACTCTTTACTGCTATGCCATCTCTCCAACTCCCTCCCTCCCTCCTTTCCTCCCTCCCTCCCACTTTTTTTTTTTTTTTTTTTTTTTTTGGTTTTTCGAGACAGGGTTTCTCTGTGGCTTTGGAGCCTGTCCTGGAACACGCTCTGTAGACCAGGCTGGTCTCGAACTCACAGAGATCCGCCTGCCTCTGCCTCCCGAGTGCTGGGATTAAAGGCGTGCGCCACCACCGCCCGGCGTCCCTCCCACTTTCTGTGTGGCCCTGGTTGTCTCTTATTCAGAGATGTGCCTGCCTCTACGTCCCCTTCCTGGAATTAAAGGCGTGTGCCACCATTCCTGGCTTTTTTTTTTTTTAATTTCATTCATTCATTCGTTTAACACAGGGTCACAGGGTCTCCAATAGCCCAGGATGGCTTGAAACTCACTATGCAGCTGGCCAGGAACTCGTGTCAATCCCCCTGCCTCAACCTCTCTAGGGTTGGAATAACAGGTAGGAGCAAACATGACCGGCTTGGGAGCTTTTAACGCATCCAAGGCCGGAACCTTATCTTATTTAAACACTAACAAAACCTAGACCACGAAGATGTTTAAATTCTGTCTCCAAACACTCGACAGGCTGAAAGTCGAAAAGCTAGGACACCTAGGACACCTAGGACCAAGGAGGAGCCCCGCCCATCCTGCAGCGGTCCGGGCGTGCAGCAGGCCGTCCCACAGTGCCTTGCGGCACGCACAGCGGCGGAGCGCCGTGCGGCGGTGGCGCAACGTGAGGCTCGTCCCTTCCAGCGGCTGCACGACGAAGCAGAGGCGACATGGAAGTGTAAGCGGCTCGTCCAAGGGAAACCCGACTCATCTGGGGACCATGAGGCGGCTGGCGGCCCGACCTCCGGACCGCGAGCTGGACGGGTGGGCGGAGTGGTCGGGCCGGAAGTACCTGGTGCCGGGGCGGCAAGGAAGGGATCCTGCTGGCCTGGCAACCGGCTCCCCTCCCACATTCGTTAGGGGAGGGGATGTGGGAGGAATAGATATTTTCTTTCTTTCTTTCTTTCTTTCTTTCTTTCTTTCTTTTTCTTTTTTTTCTTTCCTTTCTCCCTCCCTCACTTCCTCCTTTCCTCCCTCCCTCCTTCCTTCTTTACTATTATTTTTTTTTCCTGGTTCTGGGCTTGAAACTCAAGACCTTACCAGTACTCCCCAAGTAGTCTGCCCCCGAAGTACCTCGCAGTCACAATTACCATTTTGGGATGCGGGCTTTGCTGCTGATCCATATCCCCCCAGCCACCATCATCATCGTTTTGTAATGCTGGAGATGATACCCAGGAGTTCGCACGTGCTAGGCAAAGGCTTTGCCACCAAGCTGCAGCCCCAGCCATTCTCTCCGTCGTTATTTTGTGATACTGATAACCAGGGCTGTGAACATACCAGGTGTACTAGTTTCCTTTCTGTTGTGTGACAAACACCATGAGCAAAAGCAATTTAGGGGTAGAAGGGTTTATTGCAATTTTTTTTTTTTTAATTGAGACAGGGTTTCACTTTGTATCTCTGACTGTCCTAGAACTCACCCTGTAGACCAGGCTGGCCTTGAACTCACAGAGATCCGCCTGCATCTGGCTCCTTGACTCCTGGGATTAAAGGTGTGTGCCACCATGTGGCGGGGTTTATTACATCTTACACTTCAGGACACAATTTATAATTGAGGGAAGTCAGGGCAGGAACTCAAGGCAGGAACCTGAAGCAGAAAGCATTCAAGAACTCTGCTGTCTGGTATACTCTCTGGCTTTTCCTAACTTCTTTATACAGCCCAGGGCCCCCCACCCAAGGATGGTGCCATCTCTAGTGGGCTGTACTCTTGTGTTACTTAATAATCAAGACAGTCCCTCATGGACATGCCCACAAACCAACCTGACAAAGAGACAGCTCAATTGAGGCTTCTTCTCCAGATGAAGCTAGGCTGTTTCAAGTTCGAAAGTAAGATCAACTAGGCAGAGCCACACCTTTAATCCCAGCACTCAGGAGGCAGAGGCAGGCGGATCTCTGTGAGTTCGAGGCCAGCCTGGTCTACAGAACGAGTTCCAGGACAGGCTCCAAAGCTACAGAGAAACCCTACCTTGAAAAAAAAAAAATCAACTAGGCAAATTTTTGAGCTATATACCTCCCTAGCCTTCATCATCATACCATCATTTTATGATGTTGGGGATGGTATCCAAGAATCTTGCACGTGCTAGGCGGGTACCACTGAATGGCACCCTCCACACATTTATTATTGCTGCTATTATTTGTGGTGCTGGGGATGGAAACTAGGGATAACTAGGCAAGCACTTTAGCACCGAGCCAACCCCCTATCCTCGTATTGTGGTGTTTGGAATGGCAGTGTCCTGAACATTCTAGGCAGTTACTCTCCCACCAGCAAAGCCATCCTAACAGTTTTTTCTCCACACCTTTTTTTAAAAAGATGATTTGGGCCGGGCGGTGGTGGTGCACGCCTTTAATCCCAGCACATTTTGTTACTTTATTCTTTTATATGATGGTGGTTCTTCAATGTTTATGACCTTTCTTTTCCACTCATTTCCTGTCTGATTGTTTTTTTTAAATATTTTTTTAAATGTTTATTTATTTATTATGTATACAATATTCTGTCTGTCTGTATGTTTGCAGGCCAGAAGAAGGCACCAGACCTCATTACAGATGGTTGTGAGCCACCATGTGGTTGCCGGGAATTGAACTCAGGACCTTTGGAAGAGCAGGCAATGCTCTAAACCACTGAGCCAGCTCTCCAGCCCCTCCTGTCTGATTGTTTAAACCATAATTTAGCTCTTTCCCAGTCATTAGACAGTCTTTTTTCCTGTTTTCAGGTTCCCTCCCACCCCACCCCTAAGGTAGGGTCTCTTTTGTTCAAGGTTTAGCCTTGAGCTCACCAAGTAGTTAAGAGTGACCTTGACTACTTCCCACTGCTGAACTTTTTTGGTGCGTTACACCACACCCTGGTTTATGCAGTGCTGGGGATGGGGCTCAGGATTTTATGCAGGCTAGAAGAGCACTCTACTAACTGAGCTACATTCCCAACTCATGGTCCCCCCCCCTTTTTTTTTAAAGGCTTTAAAAATTATTTTTTTTATGCCTGGCAGTGGTGGTGAATGACATTTTACTCATAGCACAGAGACAGGCGGATCTCCGAGTCCAAGGCCAGCCTGGGTTACATAGTGAGTTACAGGACAGCCAGAATTACACAGAGAAACCCTGTCTCGAAAAAAAAAATCATTTAATGTGTGTATATGTCTTTGTGGGTTTGCGCATGTGCGTGCAGTGCCCTTGGAGACCAGAAGAGAGCATCTGATTCTCCAGAGCTGGAGTTCCTGTCCACCATCAGCCTCCTGATGTGGTGCTGGGATGCAAACTCAGGTTCTCTGCCAGAGCAGTACAAGCTCTTAACTGCTGAGCCTCTGCAGCCTGCCGTGGCTTTGCCTATGTAGTGTATAGTCAGAGTTGAACAAATGGACCTTGTCTTCTGTAGTGTGTGTGCGTTAGGAGTGCTGTCCTTTTACAGCTAGCGATATGGAGATTTAGAAAGAGAAGCAAAAGATACACAACAACCCAGCAATGGGCTTAGGAGGAGTGCTTGTTGGCTGGCTAGGAAGTGCAAGGTACAAGTTAAAGTGTTCGTTGACTTTGAAGCTTTCATTTTTCCTGTATCAAAGTTTAGTTTTTCAGAACATGAATTGATGACGTTTTAAGCATAGAAGAGTTTAGCAATTTTGTTCGTCATTTTGTTCGTAAGTTAAGTGTGTGGCAATGAATAGATACGGCTCACTTGTTTGTTTGTTCTGTTTTGGGGTGTTTATGTGTGCTTTTAAGGAAAGTGTCAATAGATCATTTTGTTCTGTTTATTCAGGATTCTGTTTTCCAAAGTGATTGTTTGCTTTCATTAAGTTGACTCAGCACATTAAGCACTCTTTACAGGTTAAATTTCAAATAGTAAGACAGCTTTAGTCCAGTAATGAATTACTTAAGGGACACTAAGTAACTGCCTACCTATAGCATAGATTCCATAGTCTTTAAAGTTCACTTAGGCCCAGGTTTGTAATCCTAGCATTTAGGATTAGCAGCAAGAGGAGGATCACAAGGTTAAGGGCAGCCCCAGCTCATAGCAAGTCCCAGGTCAGTCTGTTACACAGTGAGAGCCGATCTCAAAAATAAAGTAAAACCACAAACTCTGAGCTGAAGAGATCTATCCTCCACTTTGCAAATGCTGAGGTTACAATTGTGATTTCCAGTACCCAGTTTAAAAACAAACAAATGGCCTGGAGAGATGGCTCAGCACTAGCTGCTCTTGCAGAGGACCCAGGTTCAATTCCCGGCACCCACATGGTGGCTCACAACTGCCTGTAACTCCAGTTTCATTGGATCTAACACCTTCACGCAGACATACATGCAAGGAAAACATGAATGTAATGAAATAAAAATAAATAAATTTAAAAGACTTTATTTAAAAACCAACCAACCAAAGTTCTCACCTTATAGCCTGGGCTGCCTTTGAATTTCTAATCCTCCTTCCTTAACCTGACAGGTGCTGGTTTATACTGGGTGCCACTACACCTAGCTCCTTTGTTAACATAACTTTTATTGCATTTTAATTATCTATGAGTATATGTATGTCTCGGTGTACATGTGGGGGTCAGGACAACCTGTGGAAGTTAGTTCTTTTTTTCCACTCTGTGGGTCCCTGGGATTGAACTCAGATCATCAGGCTTGGTGGCGGGCTCCTTTACCTGCTAAGGCATCTCACTGAGGCCTTACTTGTTAAAAACTTTTTTAAAATTGAGTTCTCTTTATTTATGTATTGGGATACACATACTCCAGCACACCTGTGGAAGTCAGAGGACCACTTGTGGACTTAGTTCTTTTTCCACCATATGGGATCAAATTCAGGCTGTCAGGCTTGGCAGCAAGTGCCTTTACTCACTGAGCCATCTTGCCGGCCCGCTTGTTAAAGTTTCGCTATGGATATTTGCCTTATAGTTTGTCCAAGCATTCTCTCCATACACACACTTTATTCTGAACCATTTGACAGTTGCAGACATCATGTCATTATTTTACCCTTTTAAAAGTACTTTTTAAGCTGGGTGATGGTGTCACACGCCTTTCATCCTAGCACTCAGGAGGCAGAGGCAGGAGGATCTCTCTGAATTTGAGGCCAGCCTGCTCTACAGAGCTAGTTCCAGGCCAGTCAGGGCTATACAGAGAAAACTGTTGAAAACCAAAACCAACCAAACAAACAAAAAAGAACTTCCCTTGGGGCTGGAGATATGGCTGCATGGTTAAGCGCATTTACTGCACTTGTAGAGGACCTGGGTTCTATTTCCAGCACCCACATCAGATGGCCTACAGCTACCTATAACTTCAGCTTTAGGGGAATCTGATGCCCTTCTCTGGCCTTGGAAGGCACCTGAACACGTGCACATACACACATACACATAAATAAATAATAAGTCTTATAAAAAGAAATTTCCAAGATGTACAGCTCATGTAGGCCTTCATGGAAAAATGGTTAATTTACCCATTGACAAAAGATTTGGTTTTGGGGATTGCATTCTAAACACATGCTCTACCATTGAACTGTATCCTAGTCTCTCACTGGCTTTCTATTAGATGAAATTATTCCTAGAATATATTGGCATTTAATCTGCATAGCTGAGTAGCTGGGTCTTAAAATCAGCCAGATCTGGTGGTACACAACTACATTCTTAGCACTCAGATGCCTGCCTGAGGCAGGGGAATCATGAGTATAAAGGCCATAGTGAGATACTCCCTCCCCCCACCCCCCGAAAAAAAAAAAAAAAAAGAAATGGAAACTAGCCGGGTGGTGGCCGGGTGGTGGCCTAGGGCTTTGATCCCAGCTCTCGGAAGGCAGACAGGTGGATCTCTGTGAGTTCAAGGCCAGCCTGGTCTACAAAGTGAGTTCCAGGAATTAATTGGTTTCTGCCATCCAGAGTCTGCAAGATGCGATATCTGCCTCGTTCTCCTGATCCTCAAGCAGACTCATTAATGTCCCTGAGGGACTGCATAGGTTGGTGGTGGACTTCTTGCTTAATCTGTGTCGGACCCCCAGCTTGACCCCAGCTTGACCCCAGCTTGACCCAGCTCTCCATTTTTTCAAATTGTATGTGAAAGAGAATTCCCAGTTCTCTCCCTCTCTCTCATGCTAGAAAAGGCGGATGATGTTTGTTGGATTCTTACATCTGTTTCCTAGAGAGTGTTGGTGTGTGTTTGTGTTTGAGACAGGGTCTCCCCATGTAGCCAATGTCATCTTTCCCCATCCATCAGTGTTGTGCTTACAAGTATTCACCATCTTACCTCTGATTTTGTGTGTACAATATTGACTCAAGTAGTTGGGCAGTGACTTGGAATTTCTCAGTGCGTGACCACAGAGTGGTTTGTGATTTGGAAATAACATATAGCAGTGACGCTGGGAATGGACCCATTGCTATTCACCTTGAAGTGATCTATCACAGGCGCAGTGTTCCTCTGAGAGCAAGGGAACTGTAACTCAATTTCAACCAGTAGGAAGCCCTGTGGGCTCATTTCCTGATTCAATAGACATGATTTGATTTGTCTGTTTAGTTTTTTAAAAGACAGGCTCTCATTTAACTCAGTTTGGCCTCAAACTCCCTGTATAGCTGAGGATGACATTAGACTTCTGATACTTTTTCCTCTGATTACAGGCCACCGTGCCTGGTGTATTTGGTGCTAGATAGGAACCAAAGCCCTTGTCCTTGCTAGGCAAGCATTCTGCCAGCTGAGCTCTGCACTGTTTCTCTTGTGTTAGATTCTTTCTAAATATAATACCCTGCCTTGGGTTCAGTGTCCTTGGGATGAAGCAGGAGATGTGTGCAATTGTAGCATTTGCTGAATTACCAGGAGCATTTGACCAGGCGCTGCTCACCGATTTGATTTCTGTGCTGACATCACTGTGCTGTTGCCTTGTTGACCCGTGTTAGCTGTGGAAGAGCTCCGCTGTAATTGTTGACTGGGAAAAGCAGCCATCTCACGCCATGGTTTTGAAATTCTGTGCTGTCATTTTCACCGTGCAGGTCCACTCCGGGCGACAGACCGCACAGTGGTTCTTGTTGCCCGTGTGTCCGCTCCAGACTGCTCTATCTGGATTTTTAGATTCTGTTCTAGTTTCCCTTCACCTAGTCTACTCTCATTTTTCATAGTCATCATTATTTTCCAGTTCATGGAACTTCTTATTGTATGGCAAGTTACTTTACTCTCCGAGCCTGAGCTTTGTCATCTGAAAGTTGGAATCGTATTGATAGGCCCCTGCACTGGAGGGCTTTTAGTGAGAGTTGACATAATCTTTTTTTTAAAATTTATTTTATGCTCATAGGTGTTTTGTCTACATGTATGTCTGTATACCATGTGCATGCCTGGTGTCTTTGGAGGTCAGAAGAGGGCTAATTCCCTCATGATTGGAGTTACAAATGATTGTGAACCACCATGTGGATGCCATGAATCAAGCCCAGGTCTTGTGAAAGAGCAGCTAGCTAGTGCTCCTAATCATTGAGCCATCTCTTCAGTCTGAAATCTTTTTTAAATACTGGCCTCCATTCGTGGAGGTTCTAATCCTCAAATCTGCCATCTTACTTCACCAGAATGGAAAATCTTCATGAAATAAGACATTTAGCCTCACAGACGAAAGTAATGATAATCACATTTTCTAAGCACTTGCAATGTTCTACCTATATCTTTACATTTAATCCTGTATATAATCTTACAAAGGTGTATAACATTTAATCCTGTATATAATCTTAGAGAGGTGTATAGTATAATTTCCATGTTGTAAATGTGAAAATTTAATTGTAGAGATGAAATCACTTTAGAAAATACACACAGCCAATGACAGACATAATGGGGTTTAGAATCAGGTTATACTTCATATATATATATATATATATACACACATTTATATATGTATATATATAAATGAAGTGTATACATATATATAAATGATTTATGTGTGTATATATACATATATAAATATATTTATATGTATGTATGTCTGCTTGCTTGTCTGTGTACCATGTGAGTGCATGTGCCCTTGGAACCTGGAAGAGGGTATTGGAACAGGTCACAGGCAGTTGTGAGCTGTCTGATGTAAGTGCTAGAAACTGGACTGTACAAGAGCAGGAAGAGCTCCTAACCACTGAGCCATCGCTCCATTGTCCATGCTACACTAGATTGTTCCCATATCTTGTTTTAGCTGTGGTAAGCTTGGGGAGAAATTGGTCCAATAAAATCTACATCTTAACTTGGCAGTGAGGAAATCAGAACCTCAGCATGTCTGGTTTCAGTTGTCTTTAATTGTCATAGCATGCTGACTCTGGGCTGCTCAAAGCAATACGCCCTCTGCTGTCACGGTATGGGATGGGCCAGTTGTGATCTGAGTCGTTACTGATATATTTTGATATGATAGTGTGGAGTGGATCAGTTGTCATTTTGTGCCATAGCTGTGTTCATACAGGAGCAGTAACAGGTTGCTTATCAGTTATGCAGGGGAAAAACCAGGCTTTTAGCAACTAAATATGTGATGTTTCTGTGACTTTCATCGCATCCTTGACCCTTGCTGGGGTTTCTAGTGACAGTGTTTGTGCTAAAAGTACATAGGCCATTTCTGTCAACATGGAGGACTCAGGTTGCATGTAAGTTGTATGTCCAATATAGATATAATCTACATGGGAATAGAAAGTATAAAAAGACAAGATCTCCTGAGTAAATTGGGAACATGGGGACCTTGGGGGAGGGTTGAAGGGGGAGGGGAGAGGCAGGGAGGGGAGCAGAGAAAAATGTAGAGCTCAATAAATATCAAAAAAAAATATATAAAAAAAGGAAAGCCTTGGGACTGGAGAGATAGCTCAGTGGTTAAGAATGCTTGCTACATAATGAGAACCAGAATTTAGATCTCAGCACTCATGTGACAAGTCTAGGTATCCTGCAAACATCTGTAACTCCAGCTTTGAGGGGGTCAGTGCCTTCTGTGCACACAGGCATGCAAATCTACATACCCATGTAGAACATTCTTAGCTCTCATAGGCATACACACACACATAAGTAAATAAATATTGAAAGGAAAATTGTTTCTACCTGAAATTTGCTGATGCTGGACTAGCTAACCCAGTCAGGGCTCGCTAACCCAGGCAGGACTTAAGGCATTTCTAGTGTTAGATTGTTCTCGGTTCCTGAACTAGCTAGCTGGACCTCGACTAAAGGGATTATTTTCTAGACACTTGAGACCTTGTAATGGATGTGGATTGACATGGCTCACTGTTCCTTTGCAGGAAGGACGCGAACGCGGCACTGCTCAGTAACTATGAGGTAAGGGCTCTCACGGGCTGCTGTATTTCCCTCTTTTGGTTTTGTCTTTGCTTGTGAAGATGTTGGGTTAGTTTTCTTTTTGTTTTTTCTGAGATAGGGTTTCTCTGTAGCTTTGATGCCTGTTCTGAACTAGCTCTTTGTAGAACAGGCTGACCTCAAACTCTTGGAGATCCACTTGCCTCTGCCTCCCAAGTGCTGGGATTAAAGGTGTGCGCAGTCACTGCCTGGTTTAAAGAAAGATTAGTTTTCTTTAGAAATGACAACTCATTTGAAGTTTCCACTTTAACACAGGGTAGGTGGCCCCGGGCGGACTTTGGAATGGTCTGAGTTTTGTGAATTATGAATGGTTCCTTAGAGAAGCGGGGAGGCTCTGGTTCATAAGTGCCCTTCTGTAAATCCCAGGGTCTGTCGCTGGATTAGACAGGAGGAAGAGCTGCTGCTGTAGAGCCACTGCTTTCTATCAAAATCTTAGTCACTTTTAGTCCCAGCACTTCGGAGGCAGAGGCAGGTGGATCTCTGCGAGTTCAAGGCCAGCCTGGTCTACAAGAGCTAGTTCTAGGACAGGAACCAAAGCTACAGAGAAACAAAAGAAAAAAAAATCTTAGTTCTTTCCTGATTACCATCCTTTATTTCATTTGGATCTTCAAAGGGCCTCAGAGATTGATACCCTCATTTTGAGACTGAGTTGACTATTTTGAGTAATTTAGTAAGAGTGAGCAGCTTTATAATTCGGACTGATGGAGACAAAGAGGAAAGAAGTTGCTGAGAAAGGAGATCCTAGTATTTTTACTGCCTTCTGCTTTGCCTGGGTCTAGTTTGGTCCTGGCAAAGCAGTCTGGTGGGACAGCTCCAGGTGCAGAAGAGCCTGAGTATAAATTCCCTATCAGTGTCCATGTCACAGTGAAACCCAAAGTCTCGGGGGATCTGGGTCTCCATTCTGGGCTACGTGTGTGTAGAATCAACTCACTCTGCCATGTTGCTTACTAAAGACCCGCCTAAGTGGTTGTGGCTTAGCCTCGGGAAGGAACTATTCGTTGATTTTTAGGAACTACTTTGTACTGATTGGCCTTTGCTCAGTATTTGGGTGTTTGTTTCTTTGGGGAAACATGTTCATTAGGTCTCACACTACCGGTTTCCAGAGGTGGTAGGGTTGGGGGACTATTGGAAGTGGGTGTTACACACCTGCTAGCTTGTATTTTCCTCAGATCTCTGGTAGAATCTCAGAAACAGGAGTAAAGTCCCAATCACCTCCAGCCCGGCACTGATGTGTATGTGTTTTTCCTTTTCAGGGAAAGTTTTCTTCTAAGAATCATAGCGGGGGCTGGAGAGATGGCTCAGAGGTTAAGAGCACTGGCTGCTCTTCCAGAGGTCCTGAGTTCAATTCCCAGCAACCACATGGTGGCTCACAACCATCTGTACTGAGATCTGGCGCTCTCCTCTGGCGTGCAGGCATACATTGAGGCAGAATGTTGTATACATAATAAATAAATAAATCTTTAAAAAAAAAAGAATCATAGCGTTTCCCCTTTGTTTTTCTCAGCATACTGGGGACCCAGGGATTTTGTCATATTAGGCAAATCGTTGCCACTGACCAATATTCTCAGCTCTTTTTTTTTCTTTTGATGCTGTGTTTTATCATTTGTCTCATGCTCTTTCTGTTATAGAAAGAAATTATTATACTAGACTTGTATATTAAGCAGAGCCCTCTTAAAATATTTAGGAAAATCTACTTTCAAATAGTTATAATAGCTTGAGATAAGAAGGGATTAATGATGTATGTTTTTAATTTTTACATTAGATCTTATTTGTGTGATATGTATCTACATGGACATGGAGAACAGAGAACTTGTGGAAGTTGTTTTCTCCTTCTGCCGTGTGGGTCCAGAGATGGAACTCAGGTTGCCGTGTTTGGCAGCAAGTGCCTTTACCAGCTGAGCTGTCTCCCTGGCCTGTGATAGATGGCTTTGTTTGTTTTTTCGAGAGCTGTGGCTTTGGAGCCTGACCTGGAAATAGCTCTTATAGACCAGGCTGGCCTTGAAACTCACAGAGATCCACCTGGCTCTGTCTCCTGAGTGCTGGGATTAAAGGCGTGAACCACCACTGCTTGGCTACACATTTTTTAAATTAGTGTTCACAGTTATTATTTTAAGGGTTTTATTTTTAATTTCTAACGTGTGTGTTTGTGTGGGGGTATGTACATGTAAATATTGTGCCCCTAGAGGCCAGGCTAGGCCATCCCCTCGACCTGGAGTTACAGGTAATTGTGAGCTGGCCGATGGTCCTCTGCAAGAATAGCAAGTGCTCTTAGTCTCTGAGCTTTCTCTACAATATTTTAAATAATGGATGCTCACACCTTTGATCCCAGCACTCGGGAGTTAGAGGCCAACCTGGTCTACAGAGCAAGTTCAAGGACAGACTCCAAAGCTACACAAAAACTCTGTCTCGAAAAACCAATAGGTAGGTAGGTAGGTAGGTAGGTAGATAGATAGATAGATAGATAGATAGCTAAAGGAGACTTTGAATTGGTTTAGCTAAGAGAGCATCTGAAATATGCTGCACAATTCTAGGATGAACTACTTGATCTAAACCTGCTTGTGGGAAGTAGGTTTGTGGGAAGAAAGTGACATAACTTGACTGTCTTTTAGAACCTTGGAGAAACACATCGCTCAGCTTCACTGACAATATCTTTTGTGTCTCTTCCTAGGTGTACCAGCTGCTGACAGATCTCAAGGAGCAGCGGAAGGAAAGTGGGAAGAACAAACACAGTGCCGGGCAGCAGAACCTGAACGCCATCACCTACGAGGTGAGCCCAGCTGCTCAGAGCCTTCAGGGCCTCTCCAGTGGTGAGGGTGGGAGGAATGGGGATATTTGCCAGTAAGTGAGACAGAATAAAATGTCCTGAATAAAGTGCGTATTTGGGGTCCCCACAAAACGACCCTCAGATGCTCCCGGTCATCTGGCTGGGAGCCTTTTGCTCTCTCTGGATGAGAGTTGTGATAGGTGGGAAGCTCTGGGTCTGTTTCCTTGGAGGTGATAGCAGCTGGCCTATAGGAGATGCTGTGGATGGCGCCCTCTAGTGTTATAACCTCATGCAGGCTTTTGATAGTGCGACTTTGTGTTCCAGTTCTTGGGTAGGCCTAGGAAGTCAGGCAGCAGTTGACATGGTAGCTTCCCAGCAGCCCTTGGTAGTACCAGTATTATACTTTGCAGGCCTGGGGTGCCTGACAACTTTGGTCTTAAACACTTGATAGCTCTCTGGAACTCTTCCATCTGTTCTGAGATAGGATCTCAGGCTTCTTATGTAGCCCAGGATGATTTTGAACTCCCGATCCTCCTGCTTCTACTTCCCAGGTGCAGGGATTACACAGGCAAATGCTGCTACATCCCTGCCTGTTCTCTGACTCTCTACAGCCTCAGGCCTCCACCCACTCTTCATCACCATCCCTCCTGGTCCTTCCCTGCCTGCTTTGGGAGGCAGCTGCCAGCCTTGAAGCTCTGTGTCATCTTCAGTTGTCAGAGCAGGCTGCCCACGCCACCTTTGTTGTTGGCTGGTCAGCCGCTCAGCTTTGCCTCTCTGCTGCTCCACTGCCACCGTCTTTGCTGCTCCCTCACTGTCTGTGTTGCTTCTTCATGTTGCCCGAGCAGCTTGCTGTGCTAGACACGGGACAGGAAAAACCGCTGACGGAGAAATCAGCTGAGAGAAGCATTTTACTGGGCCTGTGGCGACATCAGGGAAGGGCTGCAGTACGGAGGGTGAGGGTGTCTTCTAGCCATCTCACCAGTGAACTGACCCCTACTTAGTCACAGAAGGGCTGTGTCAGTCCAGGTTCTCTTAGAGGGATGGAATTCATGGGGTAAAACTATCTATGTTACACACACAAACATTGAGTCAGGTTTAAAATAGTAACACCAGTAGACCCGAGAGCTAAGAACCCTGTAGTTTCTTGGTCCTTGAGACTCAGTGCCTCAGCAGTCAGAATATTTCCACAACAGCTGGCTCTCAGTTGGGGTGGGAGCAACTGGTAGTTAGTTTCCTGGGGAACTGCTGGTCTCTAGTCCACGACGAAAGCTTAGAAACACTGGTCCTGATACCAGTGTGGGAATCAGCAACAGGGCAGGTTAACTCAGTAGAGGGAGGCCATGTGAACGGGCAAGGTGACCCTCCTTCTGGACTACCAGCAGAAAGTGTGGCTCACAACACGAGTGGGACCCCACATCAATCAAGGCAATCAGGACACTTCTTTAGGAGAGGCTTCCTACTCAGGTGGTTCTAGTTTGTGGCAAGTTGACATGGAGACCAACCATGATAAGGGGTGTTGGTAGTGACCACAGAGGACCTCACATGCAGATAAAGTCTATGTTTGCTCCAGTCATAGCCTCGTCTCTCTCACACAAGTCATACAGACCCCTGCGAGGCCATCAAGGAAATGCTCTTCCTCTGGCTTACATGGAAATGTTTGCAGGATCATCTAGAGTTCATTGTGGTTTGTGATAACAACAGTAAAAATCCAGTAGAGACTGTTCAAAACAGTCCTTTCTGTTCAGGAGCCACAACACAGTGATTGTTATGCCATTCCCCAAGGTGTCTAGGAAGCTATCCAAATGGCTGTCTAACATGGTGTCCACTGACTTACAGTCCTTTAACTCAGGAAGGGAGAGCTCAGTGAGGGGTAAGATTGTCTGGTGCCGCAGGGTCTTGGCTCATGTAGGAAAGGGACAGCAGAGTCCGTGCTTAACGAAGAGAACAGAATAACACTGATGATGTGTAACAGTGGTAGCACAGCTTAGCTCCTGTTATCTGTCTCAGGACTGAAGCTATTACAGTCACAGTGACAGCTTGCTACAAGGAAAGGATTCAGATTAAAATTAGCCAAGAGAATAAAAAAATAGGGGAATATCCAAGTCATAGTTTCCACTGTCCTCACACATGGACTTGAGTTACTACTTTTCTAAAGTCGGTCTGTGGCCGTAGCATGGAATGTTGCCAGCAGGGAAGCTCTGCTGGGTCGTGATGTACACTGGTCTTATGCTATCTAACCCTTGCTCTGAAACTGTAGAGGTGTGGCCAGCCCCTAAGTTAGGCTGATAAGCAGAATTACCCAGGGGCCCAGGCATAACATTCCAGGGACCTGGAAATCTCCACCTACAAATCTAGGACAAAGGCTAGAACTGTTCTTTGTGCAAGGCCAAATTAATTTTTTTCCCTTTTCTTCAGTTTTTTGAGGCAGGGTCTCACTGTGTAACCTTGGTTGACCTAGAACTCACATGCCAGGGTGGTTTGGAACTCAAGAGATCTGCTTGCCTCTTCCTCTTTAGTGCTGGGTTTAAAGGCATATAAAAAGAAAGCAAAATTAATTCATAAGGTTGTTCTTCCTAACCTGTTTGGGAATTGAATGGAAACAGCAAGCAAGTATTACATTAGAATGTTGTATAAACTGCAGCTCATCATAGCCTAAAGACAGGTCATCATCAACAACAACAACAAAACTCCCCAAGTGTTGGGCTAGAACTCTTGAGTACTTTGGGGTTGGAGTGATGGCTCAGCAGTCAGAAGTGCTTATTGCTCCTGAGTTTGACTTTAGCACCTGCACTGGGCAGCTCGCAGCCACCTGTAACCAACTCCAGTGTCGGGATCAGTATTTCTTTCCTCTGCCCCTGCTCTTTTATATACATACTCGCACATGCGCACACATAAACATAATTTAAAAATAAAAATAACTCTTAAAAATCTGAAAATTTTAGAATATTAAATTATAACACTGCTTTCCTTTTTTCTTATTCAGAACTATTTTTTCTTTTTTTTTATTTTAAATTTATTTATTTATTAAGGATTTCTGCCTCCTCCCCGCCACCGCCTCCCATTTCCCTCCCCCTCCCCCATCAAGTCCCTCTCCCTCATCAGCTTGAAGAGCAATCAGGGTTCCCTGACCTGTGGGAAGTCCAAGGACTGCCCACCTCCATCCAGGTTTAGTAAGGTAAGCATCCAAACTGCCTAGGCTCCCCCAAAGCCAGTACGTGCAGTAGGATCAAAAACCCATTGCCATTGTTCTTGAGTTCTCAGTATTCCTCATTGTCCGCTATGTTCAGCAAGTCCGGTTTTATCCCATGCTTTTTCAGACCCAGGCCAGCTGGCCTTGGGTGGATTTTATGTATTTGAGTATTTTGCTTGCATGTATGTCTATGTACCACGTGCATGCCTATTTGCCTGTGGAGGTCAGAGAAGGGTGTCAGTTCTTTGGAACTGGATAGTTGGGAGCCACAGTGTGAATACTAGGAATTGAACCTGAATCCTCTGCAAGAGCAGTGTGTGCTCTTAACCACTAAGCCATCTCTCCAGCCCCTTATTCAAATTCCTGTATCCTGGGGCTCCAAATGGCTCAGTGGTTTTGAGCACATATTGCTCTTGTAGAGAGTCCACGTTGATTCCCCAGCACTCATGCTGAGTGACTCAGTTGTTTGGAACTCTGGTTTTAGGAGGTTCTGAAGCCTTTCACCTCCACAGATACCTGTATTCAAAGGCATACCCACATAGAATCACATAATTAAAAATAAAAATAGATCTTTAAAAAACCCTCACATTGGGGCTGGAGAGATGGCTCAGTGGTTAAGAGCACTGGCTGTCCTACAAGAGGACCTGGGTTCGATTCCAGGCACCCATATGGCAGCTCACGGCTGTCTGTGGCTTCAGTTTCAGGGGATCCAACACTCTCCCACAGGCATACATTCAGGCAAAACACCAATGCCCATGAAATAAATAGAAAAAAAAAAAAAACCTCACATTTTTTTCCTTTTTTTATTGATATTTATTGAGCTCTACATTTTTCTCTGCTCCCCTCCCCACCACTCCCTTCCCCCCTTTTCCTTACCCATTGTTTGATCGAGGGACATTTAGGTTGTTTCCAGGTTCTGGCTATGACAAACAAAGCTGCTCTGAACATAGTTGAGCACATGTCCTTGTGGCACAATTGAACATCCTTTGGATATATGCCCAAAAGTGATATTACTGGGTCTTGAGGGAGGTTGTTTCCTAATTTTCTGAGAAATTGTCACACTGACATCTAAAGGGGTTGTACCAGCTTGCACTCCCACCAGCAATGCAGAAGTGTTCCATTTACCCCACAACCTCTCCAGCATAAGTTGTCATCAGTGTTTTTGATCTTGGCCATTCTTTTTTTTCTTTTGGATTTTTTTGAGACAGGCTTTCTCTGCAGCTTTTTGGTTCCTGTCCTGGAACTAGCTCTTGTAGACCAGGCTGACCTTGAACTCACAGAGATCCGCCTGCATCTGCCTCCCGAGTGCTGGGATTAAGGGCGTGCGCCACCACTGCCCGGTCAATCTTGGCCATTTTTACAGGTCTAAGATGGAATCTTAGAGTTGTTTTGATTTGCATTTCTCTGATGACTAAGGATGTTGAACATTTCCTTAAGTGTCTTTCAGCCATTTTAGATTCCTCTGTTGATAGTTCTCTGTTTAGGTCTGTACTCCATTTTTTTTTTTATTGGATTATGTGTTCTTTTGGTGTCCAATTTCTTGAGTTCTTTGTATATTTTGGAGATCAGACCTCTGTCTGATGTGAGGTTAGTGAAGATCTTTTCCCATTCTGTAGGCTATTGTTTTGTTTTGCTGACTGTGTCCTTTGCTTTACAGAAGCTTTTCAGTTTCAGGAGGTCCCATTTATTAATTGTTTCTCCCAGTGTCTGTGCTGCTGGAGTTATATTTAGGAAGTGATCTCCTTTGCCAATGCATTCAAGTGTACTTCCCACTTTCTCTTCTATAAGGTTCAGTGTGGCTGGCTTTATGTTGAGGTCTTTGATCCATTTGAACCTGAGTTTTGTGCATCGTGATAGATATGGGTCTGTTTTCATTCTTCTACATGTTGATATCCAGTTGAATATGCTTTCTTTTTTCTATTTGATATTTTTTGCTTCTTTATCAAAGATCAGGTGTTTGAAGATGTGTGGATTGATATCCGGGTCTTCTATTTGGTTCCATTGGTCCTCCTGTCTGTTCTTATGCCAATACCTGGCTGTTTTCAGTACTGTAGCTCAGTAGCAAAGTTTGAAGTCAGGGATTGTGATGCCTCCAGAAGTTCTTTTGTTGCACAGGATTGTTTTGGCTATCCTGGGTTTTTTGCTTTTCCGAATGATGTTGAGTATTGTTCTTTCGAGGTCTTTGAAGAATTTTGCTGGGATTTTGATGGGCAAAAACCCTCAAAATATTTATATCTTATGTTTGGCTTTATTTTGTGTATTTATTTTTTAGACATTAAAATACATATCAAAAACGCCATGCAGGAACCAGAGTCCTGCGATTGTTCAAGAATTCCTCACAGCAATGAAAAGCCACAAGCTGACCAAGTAAGTTATCCTCAGTAGGCAACAGGTAACACAAAATGCAGTGAGAATAATGCCTTAGAATAGTTTCTTACAACAGCTGCATCTTCATTCAGTCACACTTTGGCCTCATAATTGCACATGGAACTGTTTTTTCTTGTTTTGGGTTTTTTGTCCCCCCCCCCTTTTTTTTTAAGATGGGGTTTCTCTGTAGCCCTGGCTTTCCTGGAACTCACTCTGTAGACCAGGCTGGCCACAGAGATTCAGAGATGCCTCTGCCTCCTGATGCTGGGATTAAGGGCGGACACATTATTGTTTTAAAGTGGGATGATGGTATTGTGAGAAAAGACAACTGAAAATTAGACACATGGCCTTAAAGAGCCACTGCGTCCTTATCCGAGTCTTTCCTTAGTGTTCATAAAGCTCTTTGCTGCCTGTCAGTGTAGCCAAATGAGATTGAAAGTAGGATTCAGTTGAGTTGCAAGTGTAGCTCAGTGCTCATCTTTACCTTGCATGCTAGCATGTGTGAGGGTTTCATCCCCAGAACTATTGGAGGTTTGGGGTTGCAGGGAAGGGGAAGGAAGGCAGGCAAAAAAAGAGAAAACAATACAAACAAAGACAATGGAAGTTCTTTTTATAAGATAAATGAACAAAGTTACCTGGTGTTGTATTTGCTTGAGGTAGAAGTGGCTTGACTATAGTCTGCCTGCATCTCAGATGCCTCCCGGCAGCTTTTTTTGGCCTTTAATATATATGTGAGTTCAGTTTACAAAAGCTAAAAACACAGGTTAAGGGTTTACATTAGGAGACAACCAGTCCATGTCTTTTAGGATTAGTGTTAATGTTGATAACTTCCAAAAGCTGCTTCGTAAATTTTTGTTTGTTTGGGTTTTTTTTGTTTTGTTTTTTGGGTTTTTTTGTTTTGTTTTTTTGGTGTTTGTTGATACTAACCCAGGCCTCGGCACATGCTAGGTGGTATTGTTGAACACTGATCCAGCCCTGCAGTTGCTTTTGTTACTGTGTTCGGGATGATGATTGCTACACTTCTCCACCTCTGTACTTTATTTTATTTTTTTTTTAAACTTTTTTTTTTACTTATTTATTTAACTTTATTATGTTTGTTGGTGTGAAGGTGTCAGATCTCATGGAACTGCATTTTTCAGACAGTTGTGAGCTGCCATGTGGGTGCTGGGAATCGAACCCGGGTCCTCTGGAAGAGCAGTCAGTGCTCTTAACCGCTGAGCCATCTCTCCAGCCCCTCCACCTCTGTACTTTAGGTGAACACTGGAGACAAACCTCTTTTAAACTCTGTGTGTGTGTATGTGTGTGTGTGTGCATGTGTGTGTGTGTATGTGTGTGTGTGCGCGTGTGTGTACGTGTGTGTGTGTGTGTGTGTGTGTGTGTGTGTAGTTGCGCTTGGAGGCCAGATGAAGACATCAGATCCTCTGGAGCTGGAGTTACAGTTGTTTGTGAGCTTCCTAATGTGGGTGCTAAGATCTCAACTCTGGACTTTGGAAGGGTAGCCATTGCTCTTAACCACTGAGCCATCTCTCCAGTTCCCCTTCCACTGTCTGCACACGGTTATGAATGACTTTTTTGCTAGACCCGCTGGTCGTCCATTCAGTTCAACACTTTCCTTTTTGTGTTGTGATAATAGCTCACACCTTTGATATTCTAAGGTCTGAGTTAGCATGAGTTTACTATCTGTTCTTTTCCTCTGAAAATAAGTCATATTTTCCTGGTTGAAATAACTTTATGAATTGTATTCTGGGCCTTTTGATGATTCAGATAGTTTAGACTGGCAATTCTGTTTTTACAAGCCTCTGTTAATGCTGCCCCTTTGTTATGTAGTGTGTAGCCAAATTTACTGGGGTTTTTCATTGTCATCAATGGGAATTGGCCTTAAAAGCATAATTGCTCTTTAAATTCTTTAAATTAATTAATTAATTAATTAATTTGCTTTTTTGGGGTTTGTTTTGTATTTTGAGACTTGGTTTCTTTGTGTGGCCTTGGAACTCTCTCCGTAGACTAGGCTGGCTTTGAACTCACAGAGATTGTCCTGCCTCTGCCTTTTGAGTTCTGGGATTAAAGGTGCCGCCACCACCCAGTAAAATGTATTACTGGAATTTTTGTGGTATTAATGTTTTGCCCACATGCATATGTGTATGTATGTGCATCACGTGTGCCTGTTGGGTCCCCTGGAACTGGAGTTATAGTGTGTTGGGAACCACCATGAGGATGCTGGGAATCAAGCCAGAGTCCCCTGTAAGAGCAGCCAGTTCTCTTACCTGCTGAACCATCTCTCCAGCCCCTTAAAATTATTTTTAATTGTGTGTGTGTGTGTGTGTGTGTGTCTGCGTGTCTGCATGTGGATAAGTTCAGGTGAGTGCAGATGCCTGAGGATGGCAGAAGCTTGGGATCCTCTGTAGCTGGAGTTATAGATGGTTGTAAGATACCTGACATGAGTGATGGGAACTGAATCCAGGTCCTCTGCAAGAGCAGTACACTCTCTTAACCTCTGAGCCATCACGCCAGCCCCATGTGACAGAAATCTTTTTTTTTTTTAATTTATTTATACAATATCCTGCCTGTAGGCCAGAAGAGGGCACCAGATCTCATTATAGGTGGTTGTGAGCCACCATGTGGTTGCTGGGAATTGAACTCAGGGCCTCTGGAAGAGCAGTCAGTGCTCTTAACCGCTGAGCCATCTCTCCAGCCCTGTACAGAAATCTTAATGACTGATTTTTCAAGTCCTTTTGCAAGTGTTTGTCTATTTGGATGTAGTCCCTGCATCTTTTCCATGGTGGAGAACTTGCTTAGCATGGCTAAGGTTCTGAGTTATATCACCAGTGTTGGCGAAAGAAAGAAAGAAAGAAAGAAAGAAAGAAAGAGGGGGCTGGAGAGATAGCTCAGTGGTTAAGAGCATTGCCTGCTCTTCCAAAGGTCCTGAGTTCAATTCCCAGCAACCACATGGTGGCTCACAACCATCTGTAATGAGGTCTGGTGCCCTCTTCTGGCCCGCAGGCATACACACAGACAGAACATTTGTATACATAATAAATAAATAAATATTTAAAAAAAAAAGAAAGAAAGAAAGAAAAGAAGAGGGAACTGGTTGGAGAAAGGGAGGAAGAGAGAGAAAAAAACCTATAAAATAGGAATCGCTTTGCAAATTGTTTCAGACTTGGTGGAATACACATTAACTTAAAGCCCACTTCAGTAGAGAATTAGCTGGCTCCCTTTCCAATTGTGGTCTTCAAACTAATCATTTATAACGTCTCATATAGCCTTTTACATCTTTACCTCTTGGTTTTACGACTGCCTGGGCAAAAGCTCCTGACGTGCTGCACAGTGGCCAGTAGAGGGATCCAGCAAGCTTCTTGCTCTGTAGCTGACTTCTGCCTCTTTGCCTGCATGACTGATGAAGGGGCGACTTGCCAGATAAGACGGTGGCCAGCCTTGCTAACCAAGGAATCATGTTACAAACTGTGTTTAACATCTCCTTTCAATCTTATATTTGATCTTGAAGTCACCTTCTTTCTGTTGTGCTTGGGGAGCCATTCATTATTTTGCTAAGATATCTTTACTGGAGTCCTTGAGGGTAGGCTAGGGGTTGTGTTTGTGTGACTTCGCAGACTTCATCAACAAAATAATACAGTTGGAATTCAACTTCAAGTCACTGATACCATGTGTTATGTAATTTTTTGTTTAGTGTGTTACCCCACTCTCCACCAAAATTGATTCTTTAATAGTTTAGATTTGGCCTGATCTCTATTTCTCAGTGCCTAACTAGCAGCCCCTGCTCCTATCCTGAGATCACCCTTTAAGGCACACAGCTGTGGAGAGGGACACTGGTCCTCACAGGCCAGCTCAGTTAGGTCTGCAGGAATTCTGCCAGTCTTCTCTCCTGCACACACATTACTCCAGGGGTTTGACGTGGACCTCAGACCAGCAGAGCTCAAGTGTAGATGATGGGTTCTCAGGTTTCCCTGGTGGTCTTACCTGGTCTGCTCTCAGAACATCAACTCCTGCTTCCTGTCTCCTCGGAATCGCCACAAGCTTCTGCTCGAAGTCGAGGCTTCCCTAGCCCTTCCTTCCGCTCACCCTTCAGACTGCATTTGTATAATGCCAGCTCTGTCTCTCTCAGTGCTATGATGGGGGGACACAGTGGAGAGGCGCGCAAGTGTCGGTTTTAGGGTTCTATTATGTTTGTAAGAGGCGATGATAAGAGAGAGGAAGTCTCCAGATTCAGGTGAGGAATACCATTTGCTAGGCAAGGCACAGAGTTGGGAATCGGCCTGAGGCTGTGCTGTATCGTGTCTACAGCTTGGCTGGATCACTGAGTGAAAGTGGAACCATATGGAGATAGACTGCTCAAGAGCAGAGGTCACAGGGTTCTTGGGGGTGAGCTAGAGAAACTCAAACTGATTCCAAAACCTTTGGGAGGATCATGGCTGAAAAGGTAGGCCAGTGATTAAGAGCATTTTGTTGTTCTTGCTGAAGACCTGGGTTCAGTTCCCAGCACCCAGAGGATCCCGCACCTTCTGGTCTTCCTGGGAATGGCATGTGTGTATTATTTGCACTGCCTGGCATCTGTGGAGGGCAGAAGATGGTGTCAGATCCTCTGAAGCAGGAGTTATGGAAAGTTGTTGGCCTTCATGTGGGCGCTGGGAACCAAACTTGGGTCCTCTGTAAAAGCTCTTAGTTACTGAGCCATTTTTCCTGTCACAAGATCTCAGTCTTTTATTTACTTATTTATTTATTTATTTATTTATGTATGTATTTATTTTGGTTTTTCAAGACAGGGTTTCTCTGTGGCTTTGGAGCCTGTCCTGGAACTAGCTCTGTAGACCAGGCTGGTCTCGAACTCACAGAGATCCGCCTGCCTCTGCCTCCCGAGTGTTGGAATTAAAGGCGTGCGACACCATCGCCCGGCTAGATCTCTGTCTTTTAAAAGGTGTTTGCTTGTAAGAGGAAAGTATACTGTCCTGTAACCGAGCGGGTGGAGGGATTTAAGGTAATGGTGAGGAGGGCACAAGCACCTTCAAAGAATCATAAGTACCTGGGAACTGAGTGTTGGCATGGGTTAGAAAAAGTATGGAGTGGCTGCCAGATTTCTGACCTTAGGCTCTTTCGTCTTCGAGAGAGAAGTACAGGGAGGAGCTAGTTTTTGGAAAGTAGTCACAGTTCCATCAGATGTGTTGGTTTCGAAGCATCTGGAATGTCTACGTGGAGATGTGTGGGAGACACTTGGCTACAAAGGTCTGGAGCTCAGCTCACATATCTTGGAAACATGAATTTTTCCAGCAGAACCTGTAGTAGCTATGGAGATTGTGCATTTTGTATGAGGAAGTCGGTAAGAGGCTTGGAGGGAAAAGGTGACGGTGTGGAGTGCTAGGGCCAGACAAGGGAAGAGAACTTGACACACGAAGAAGGAATAGTCAGCGAAGGGCCAGACAAGAAAGAGGGACACTGTGGAATCCATAGGGTGACCTTCTAAAGGAAGTAGTGGCTGGCAGTGGCAGAGCAGAGGCAGGGTAGGGTATCTGCCAGGATGCCTTGGTTTATGTAGTGTTGGCAATGGAACTCAGGTGAGAACCCTAGCAAACTAAGCCACATCCCTCAGTTTTGCCCAGAAAATTCTCAGGGCTCAATGCAAAGTCTTTTTCACCTCCCACCTCTCCTCCCTTTGTTTCTTTTCATCTTTCTTCTCCCTCCTCCTCCCTTTCCATCCTGCTTGAGATTGAACACAAGGCCTCCTGCAGACGAGGCCAATGCTCCACTGCTGTGAAATCTCATTTGAGGAAATGATTGGTAAACGTTTCAGGGGATTTGAGGATAGAGCTTGACCACGTGCGCTGTAACGGTGCCTGAATGACTGGAGCTGTGGTGGGGCTGTCGTCATGGTGATGCTTCTGCTAGAAGCATATGGCCAGTGTGAGCGCTGGCGGCTGAGTCCCTATCTTGACTGCTGGGAACTGTGGACAGGTTACTTCCTATCTCCTTGTCACTTAAACATCTTCCTCCTTTGGCAGCAAATGGAAAACAGGCAGTAAGTGGTGGTAGCGGCCACTTCAGATACGAGAATGTCACCTCTCATAGCCCTCATGAGCTCTAAGTGCTACTC